>NC_081140.1:10811432-11472583 GCF_958295425.1 Solea solea | reverse complement strand
TCTTCTCTCACCTCTTACACTTATCCATGTTTACTTCCAACTCGATTGTTTTTGTGCTTTCAGTTAATACATCCACAGATTTGTAGTCCAAAGCGTTTCATGTGCCGTTATTAAAATAATGTATGAATGCTGACTCAAATCCCAACCTTGTTTAAACACTTGCCAACAATGTTTTTTTAAAGCATTTAATTTATCTTATTTGCCCAAGTAGTCTACACAAAAGGTGGATATTTTTTAGAAAGTTTCCTGTGCAACTGTGAGTCTCTAAAAATGCACATTTGGGAAAACTGCTGCGTCTCCTGTTTGACGTCTGCGTGCAAATCAGGCGTGTTGTTTAGTTGTTGTGTGCTGCTAAGTGGACTTTTAAAATGCTTACACATACATACACAGTTCATTTTATCTTTGTTTTTACTTTTGTTGTTTTCCTCCAGGGTTGTACTATGAAGCATGTTCAACAGAGCCAGGCTTTCTTTGCTTACTCTGGCTCAACAAAACCTGAATCCCAAACCAGAGGAAACAACTATCCCAACAGTACACAACAGGTTTTCTTCATCATGCTCCATGAGCATTCAAAAACGGGGCATTTGAGGCATCATCTCACTCTTTATGTATGTAAGGGTCTGTCAACTTCAATCAGGAGTAACAGGTTATTAATAGTAAAGAGGTATAATAATATTTAAAAAAAAAACAATAAACAGCCAAAAGTAGTGGTGGCTCAAGCTAGTGCCCTAAAAAGCTGCTTCAAATAACAAAATTGCAGAACACGTAAGTAGAAAACCTTTTATAGCTGATTTTAAGCTGCAGCTGTGAACATAACCTGGTCTGGACCAGGTTATATCAACAACGTAATTTGCAATCTGGAGGATTAGGGTTAAAATAGTGCCAACTATGTGACACAGAAATCTCTGGCTTTAAACTCAACATACCTCGCCAACCCACTAATCTCACTTTGTAGTACTGCACACAACCTATTCCCCTATGAGTGGATTAGGCCTTCGCCTCAGAGGTTAAAGGGCATCCGCATCAGTCTTTACACCCTGTGAACCAGATTTCATTCACATTTATTGCACGTTTTTGATTGCTTCCATGTATATTTGTTAATATAATGTGTATATGTGTGTGATGAGTGTATCTGTGCAGCTTATTATCTCAGGGTAGAGACAGGACACTCCGCCGGTCTCGCTGCACAGCCTCCTCTTCCTCCTTTTGTTCCTTGGTGACTCTGACCCTGCAAAACCAAAGTCTCCAATGACATGCAGAGCATTGTGCATACAAAACACTCAAAGAAGGTAATGTGTCAGACACACCAATGAGATCACCCAATCCTGGAATAATTTACACTAATTGTATTGCTTTTTCTTCATTTTTTTTAACTATATTTAAAATATCAGATGAAATACATAGAACTAAGTCTGAGTCTAAATGAAAATGTCAATATCTCAATATGGAGGGGGGGGGATATACCACATACCTACAGTAGACTAGGTCTGTCATTCACCTGTGTGATGTGGGGGTGTTCTTATACACATCCTACTGCGATAACATTCACCGAAATAAAAGTATGTTTTTACGTTTCATAACAGAAAACTTAGAGCGTAACTCACTTGAGTTTTTATGATAAGACTGTTATTCTATATATGACGGTGGCCGCAAGAGACCACTGTACAGTACAACTCCAATATCATACGTCCACTCTATCATTCAGCTGCAGCCACCGCTCAATACAGTCTAAAGGCTGTCTCGTAAAATAACTCTAGCCCCTCAGTGAGTTTGTGGTGGCTGTGAGAGGATAAAACTGCTGCAGTCGACCAATATTAAAAAAGCAAGTCTACTGTACCGACTGCATTTAGGGAGAAGTGGGGAAAAAAATAAGCTCTATACAAGTTTGGCTATGCTTGGCAAAGTAATTGCTCTTTGTTGCAGAATAGTGGGCCTGCTATAATGAATATCTTAAAATGTTACAGCTGTGACAGTATCGTTATTGTGCTCAACAAAGAGGCCCATGTCTTAGAATAAGTTTGATACATCAACATGATACTATTTGAGTTATGTAATTGAAAAACAAAAGACGATCATCTTATGGCACTTTTCCACTACACAGCTCTAGCACAACTCGGCACGACTCGACTCTACTCAGTTTACTTTGCTTTTCCATTAGGGATAATACATACACATCTGTATGTGGAAAAGTGGCATTGGAGATATATGGTATGTGTGTGTGTGTGTATTTGAAGAATGTAGAAAGCTATTTAGAGAGCCCTCTGTGTAGTATGTGGTAATCCAGTTATTGCACTCCTCAATGTGATGTTCACAGTGCTCTGCTCAGCACAAGGCCTCTGGCACAGATTATGCCCATTACACACACACACACGCACAAAACATCAACAATGCACAGTCGTACACACTGAATTTCTGACATAGGAGGAAGATACTGTGACATGCTATCTTTCTCTATCTCACACACGTCCAAACATTAAGCAGCACATTAAGGCCCCTGAGAACCAAAATGCTGTCAAAGTTTAAGTCGTTGGCTAATGATCCATTACACACTCCACACATCCAACAGAGAGTGGGACTGGTGAGGCAAAAAAAAGGGATTACCCCCCATCGGGACCATGGGAATGGTAGACCAGTGTGTGGAAGTGAACATGGCAATGGATTACATGCCTATGACGGTAAAATGAAACAGATTAGAATTATAAAAAACGGGAAGTTTTCAGGCTACACTCAGAGACTCACGGGGGGAAAATGCCTGTTGGAATATCAAACTGGAAATTGAAACAGTTACCAAAGTTGTGTCTGGTAATTTCAAGCTCTAAACAGCAATTTATTCACATTTCTGTTGACAGTATCAATGACATGGATTGAGGTAATGTATGCTGTGTGCCTTGAGCGACCACAGTTGTGAGATGGGATTGGGTACAGTGTGTTTGCATTTCACTCACCGTGTCAGTGGCTGATTCCCATGTAAAACTTGACTTCTGCTGTTAACAGCAGCGGATGATGAAGCCTGTGTCCCTGTTTCTGAGATGAGCACACGCGGAGGCTGATATTCATGACCTTATTTTGTAACCACAATTACCTTAATAGCAAACAGTTCATCTGACACCAGTGTGACTGACATAAAAACACCTTTGTTTATGAATCATTATCAAATGCAGAGTAAGAAGTGGCTATGATGGTGTGTTTTTAAGCATGACTTGTGTATTCCTGTGCTGGCTTTCTACTGTACCTTTGGTCATAATCTTAAGTTCTTGCTCAAGACTATGGAGATGGTGTGCAGCTGTGTCACTGTCCAGGTCAGGGTCCTCACAGCCTGTCTGGTCCACACTACAGATCTCCATGATCTCTTGGGCTGCCTGGGACACCGGATGAAAGGCTGGACCCAAGTCTGAGCCCAGTGTAGGGCGAGACGAGCGGGCAGAGCGGAGGGGAAACATAGTTTCAGGAAGAGGACTCGGGTTTGTCATCGCGGGGTGTGACACAGTTGGAGTGGACCTGCCGGACCACTTTGATCCTGAAAAAAAAGATATATATGGCGAGATGAATGGATGATGTCATGGGAGGATATGGCTGGATGTTTACAATAGATAAAAGGACAGATAGTGAAGTGTATCTCAAGAACACAGCTACAGAAACAGAGAAGAGGCAATGTAGACAAGAGAAGCTACGAGAAGGAGGGGTGTAGCTCAGGGTTCAGAGAAGGTAAGTCGGGAGACGGTGATGATCACAACAGTTAATGGAATAGGTGTTGTCTCATCCCACTCTACTGTGAGCTACATCAAATTGAATCAGATTGAACAGCCATCCCCACCTGCTCACTGTAAATTACATCGCGGAGGCCCCCATTGAGAATCTGTGACGCTGTGGGTGTATATATGTGTGCATGTGTAGCTCACTGATTCCTCATGCTGTGTGCTGTCTAACCAGTTTCAGCTCATTATTAAGGGTTTCATTCTCTTAATCTTCCATTGTCCAGGCTCTATTTTCAACAGGCACAGACGGTCCACTTAATGCTTCACAACCACCTGCACTGTCACACCAAGCAACACGAGGAGCGATAAATGATGCTAACCTGCTTCCATTCTAGAGCAAATAAAACAGATTTCCTTAATAAATGTAAAATATATTCAGTGTAAAAAAGAGAGAAAGATTAAAAGTTCCTGAGGAAGGCCAGATTTCAATCTTCCTTGATTTGCATGCACAGGGTGTGCAATATAGGTCATATTAAGATACAACTGATTACATTAGAAAGTTTTTCAAGTGAAAAATTGCTGTATAATCTCAGGTAAACCGCTGGTCTATGCTTGCACACGGGCTGCTGTAGCTAAATGGAAGTTTCAATATAAGAAATTCAAATGTCGTCGACTTGAAAATGGGATTCCCATGATCGGGAGTTAAGAGCCACTTCAAGATATTCATTAATTGCACAAGGGAGTCAAAGCACATATGTTTTGGTGAGAATCCTTCTTCAGAATGCTGTCAAACAGAACAGTGGAGCTGCACGATGATGCACACACATCTTAACAAAATGTCTGTGCTTCTTGTTCCCTTGTGAAATAAAAAAAAACTGCTGAGCACTCGTCTGTCCTTCTGATACTTTTATTAAAAGGGACCCATTAAAGGCGTCCCACAGTTTTAGTCTTTTCCTTATTATTATTCATACATTTATATAAATGTATGACGACTTGTACAGGATTTAACTCCCCTCTCCGTCCGTGTCAGCTGCTCAAGCTCCCACTGCAACCCTCATAGGATAAGCAGAAGAGAGAAAGGATGATGTAAGGACATATACAGTATAATGATACAATGCCTGCAATCCACATAATCTGCTCTAAGAACAACTCGTTCTTTTTAAGCAGTATAGCAGCTTTGACACATACAAATAAGTCACAATAAGTTCACTGTAAAGTCATTTGGCAACAGCAGACTAGAATTTCCAGATGTTTCCAAATTCAGCTGGCACATTTTCAACATTAACAGGGGCATAATACGTACACACAACTGAGTGGTTAAGAGACTAAATTCAACTTTATATCATAATGGGTGTGTATGTTTATAGTAGAGACATGTCCTGCTTTAATTTGTTGCTACTACAGATGCTAGTGCTCTAATATTCAGTTTCAGATTTAGGCTTCAACATCAACCCATGAATTTATTTGAGAAGTCTACAGTCATTTATGTTCGGTTTTCATATCACTTACTAATTTTGTACTTGACAGTTTGCTATTAGAGCATGCCCAGCACTGGTAAGAGGATGAGCCAGTGCGTATAAGTGCTTGACAGATGTTTGGCCAATCAGAAGAAAGTGGGTTTTTAGGGAGGCTTCTTAAAAAGCTTAACTGAGGGAACTGGAATTTGCTATTGGTAAATTGGTAAAATAAATATAGAACTTTTAAAGATAATTTATTGGAGTCTCAAAATAAAAACAAATAAAATATAGACCTGGAAAAGACCTGTATATTTTGCCAGGAACTACACTATATGAAAAAGAACTGACCATTACAACAACAGGGTCTTTAGTACAGAGTTGGTCCCCCTTTTGAAGCTATAACAGCTTCCACACTTCATGGAAGACTTTCCTAAAGTTTTTGAAGTGTTTCTATGGGAGTTTTGCCCAGTAGAGCATTTATGAAGTCAGGCACTGATGTTGGACGAGAAGGCCTGACTCACTATCTCTGTTCCAGTTTATCCCAAAGGTGCTCGATGGCGTGGAGGTCAGGGCTCTGTGCGGACCAGTCAAGTTCTTCAACACCAAACTCATCAAACCATGTCGTTATAGTCCTTGCTTTGTGCAATAGGGCACATTCATGTTGGAATAGAAAAGGAGCATTAAGACTGCCCTTCGTTGGAGATAAGGGGCCTCAAAAAGTCTGAAACACCTGGATTCCCCACTTAACAGGTGTGGCCAAATACTTTTGTCCATAATGTGCAGCTCACAGAAAACAAGGGGAGAACTGTGTCCTACAGGAGAGCAGCACAGCTCATGCGAGCAGTATGGCTGCTCTAATCAGGTAACATGTGGGCCTAAATGAAAAAACAGGACGTTCCCTGATGCCGTTCAAGCATCACATTCGCTAAGAATGAACAGGCTAAGGAGAAGAAAATGACAGTGCACTGTAAAAAAAAATTAACAACGTGCAAATAGAGAGGGAAAGATTCATGAAGAAAACAGCAGAGCAAAATAATTTTGCAGTACAAAAAGGAGCAAGTGGGGGAAATAAATGGTAATTTTTAAACATGGTTGTTTATAGTAAAAAAAAAAAAGGATGGTGGCTGATTGGCAGTAGTTTGTGGGTGTAGCATTAATGTATGTGCATAAACACATAAGTGTTTTCTGGAAATGTATAGGAAGTAATGAGGACATACATTATTCCTGGACCGACTCCCAATGTGTGAGTGTGTGTGTGTGTGTGTGTGTGTAAAAGAGGATCAAAGTAAAATCTCTTTGAGAAACCTGCATAATCTAGGCCTCAGTGTGGCTATGTTCAGATATGATGTGTATTAATTGTGTGCGTCAGTCCGTGAGAGGTAGAGCTCAGTGTGCCTGACAATGTTTACACAGTCCCACAGATAAAAACACACACACACACACACACACACACACACACACACACACACACACACACACACTTACCAGATGTTCCTCGTTCATTTGCTGATATTTCTCCTCTGCTGGAGGTTGTGGCTGAGCGCATTTGAATTTCGCTTGGCTGCATGTGGTTGTCCATCATTTTGAAAACCAGGTGTCTCTCAGTGGAGGCTCTGAGGCGGCTGTGTGGTCCATGAGAGTCTGGCCCCAAAAAGACAGAGAGTCACACAAAATACAAAGAGCAGCCAGAAATACACCATCAGTCATATGTTTCATACCTGAGTATATTCCAGTTATAGACATTTACAGTTAAAAGAAAAATGAAGACAACCATGCTGAAGGGACTGCTTTTACAGTTACTTTATTCTGGAATAAGGAAAATAAAGGGAAAAGTTAAAAGTTTAAAAAAATATTTTGGTGGTTTGAACCTGTTTCTTCTTGGGCAGTATTAAACTATTTGACCACTGACCGACCGTTGCTGTAACAAACGCTAGAAACATAAAACCTTAATAAAAAACTGAATGATCGATTGTCCAATTAACACCTCCACTAATTACTGGCCCTGCTTTGAAAGCATCCTTTACTCCATCCACCTGCTTGTGTGTCCCCTTACAGAAAAGATAAATAGAATCCAAAGATACAGATCATGCACTGTGATGCTGCTGTCAGGTGTTTAAATGGATGATGTAAAGCGAGCTAATTAACTAGCAATACATTCAAAGTGTGACTGAATGCAAAAACTCAACATATGGAGGGTTTTTCAGGCCACGGCTGTGCAGCGAGGTTTTATTATAAAGTTTTGCCAATATACGTACAGTGACATTATTTATTTTCATGGTTGTTTACCAACTAAGAAAAACTATAAGTGCGATATTAAATGTGTGAATATTACACGATTATACTCAGTAAAGTCATTTATTCATCCTCGAGCAGCGTCTATACCAAAGCATACTATAACAAGCATGTTCAGCCAGTCCTGACAGCTACAATGCAATTACTGCTGTTTTCTTCTTTCTCTCCAGTGGTTAGGCAATCAATTAATAATATTGACTGGAGGGAAAGTCTACTAACTAATCTAAATCATCAGCAAATGAAAGGTGGACAGGATGAGAGGAGTCGGACGGACTCAACACAAGAAATGAAACATTTTGGGGAAATACAAATGAGTCAAAAGTGCACATTAAGATACCACAGCAGTTCAGTCAATGTGTTGGTCTGTCCTGTTTTTCACAGTTTCTTTTGTCTGTTCCGGGTGCTTTTCAGCACCTTTCTGCCTCTGTCCTTCTCTCTGCTCCCCATGTCTCCCCCTCTCTTTCTGACTGGATGCACACAAGTCTGAAACTGCAGACTAACAACCTCATTTTCTGACTGACCAGGTGACAGGGAGCGAGAGCAAAAAGGAGAGCGGGGTGGAGAGGTAGAGCAGGAGACATTTTACACCTTTTGGACCTCAGCCCTGCCTGGGAAAAAAAAAGAGAAAAATCGTGGAGACAGATGGAGGGATGGAGAGACATAAATGGATGTGGAGTGTTGTCAAGGTGATATTCATCCTCTCTAACCTTTCTCTCTCATTAACTTTGGAGCTTTAACGACGGTGGCACAGACAGTACGGGGGTTTGACGAGCGGCTGGCTGCATGGTGCATGGATAGTAAGTTGTGCCCTTGTGGGAGTCTCACTGTCAACCCCTTTCACTTAACACAGGCTTGACAACGACACAGAGACAGAATTGGCTTTAACACCAGAGGAGGGCGAAAATGATGATGGGATCATTTTTTTTGCCAGAACAAATTTACTTCATCAAACAAAATATGAATTAGAAATGTGAATTTGGAAATTGCTGTGTCAAAAGAAAAATGCCTTTGTTTGAAATATATGTTATCAATAAGCCTTGGATCAGAGCAACAAGTGTGACTGGTCTACTGCTTTAACTGTGATGCATGCATCCATCGGACTTATTAAACAAACCTCACACACCCGGCTGATTTACATTACGATTACATTATCGAGTGAGTGCCCATGCTGCAATCACAAATAGGAATATTCCTCATGTTTCCTCAATGGCTTCACCAGAACACTTTAGAACCATCTTGTAAAACAATATTTCTTGGATGTAGATCAAGGTGAAATGTGACAAAGACAAGAATGAGGAGTGCAAAGAAATCTGTGGAGCTACAACTCATTGGGATAAAATTAGCATGTGCTATGGGTAATGAAATACTAGCATTAAGTGAACTAGACAACAACATAAATAACTACATGACAAAAAAGCGGCCCATTTATTTTTCCAGCTAATTCCACGCAATAGGTTTTCAGACTGAACAGCTGCAATGTTACAAAATGGAATCATTGAATAGGAGTTCACATATCTTAGAAAAAGATGGCACGCAGACATGTGCACAAAGACACAGAGATAAAAAAATAAAACAGAGGAATCTTAAGAAAGCTCCCCTTGGACCTACTGGTGGTAAATTATCAGTGATGTCCCCCATCCTTCCATTTCCAGGAAGCAGGCAACACTCCTCTGGGTTTAAAACTCATTTTCATCTCTCTTGTAAGCTCTCCTTTTCTACATATTTGTTCTAAATCCTATTACGAGGCCTTTGTGATATGAACAACGCTTGCAAATTGGAAAGTATCTCCAAGCAAAAGTTGGACACAGAGGTAATCTTTATAATCTAATGTCTTGAAGCACAAACCCTGCTATGGCATTATCTGTTGTAATTTACAGAAAAAAGACAGGCCAAGTATAAAGCCTAAAAAAAAACTCTAAATAATAATAATAAGGTGCGTGAAAATGTACACACACATATAAGTATGTTAAAACACTTCCCATGCTTCAAAATACCTGGTGGGTCTGACTCGTTGGGTGAAGGTTGGTGTGTTTGCAGTGGGTCAGAGTGACCACGACTCAAATCCAGACTCACATCACAGGATTCCTCTGATGCAGACCCAGCACTCCAGTAGGACATCACCTATGAGGAAATGGAAACAGATGGAGGGATGAGATGGAAGGAAGGAGGGAGGGAGGGAGCGGTATAAAATGGAAAAAAAGTGGAAGAAGTGACACAGAAAGACAGTGAGAATTTAAGAAGGGGGAAATAAATTATGGAGGAGGTTGAAAAGGGGGATGGAATGGATGGTGTATTGTGGGGTGAAGAGAAGGGGAGGACATAGAGTGAAGAAAGTACAGGGGAAAAGGGAATTAATACTTTAGTCTCATGGTTGGAGTTTTATTTCTATCCTCACAAAAGCAGTTTTAAAGGACAAACTGAAATGAAATATCACTTGTTAATTCAGGTAATGTCAGAATGTATGTTTTTCCATTTTTGCCCGAGTAAATGCATATTAATTAGCCAGTTTCTTTGGTTTGGGATTATTCTGCTCTCTCTCGCCGTTTCCTTTGTTTCCACTTGATGAATTGATTTTTAATTAACCCCTGGAGCTGGTGCGAGCACCTCACAACGCCCTGGTGGGCTCGCTGTTCTTCCCACACAAGTGTCCTCCTGTGAGACGGGTGTAAAATGAGGAAGCTCTGTTTAGTTAAGATTAGATCTGATGCATTTGCATGCTAGCCACAGTAGTGAGAGTCAATGCAGATGGGCCAGGAAATAATAGGAAGGAAGGCATGTGGGAATCGTGTTGCTCAGACAGAGGTAGGAGCAAGAATGGAGAATGTCAAGCAGGAGACAGGAAGAGGAGCTCCACAACAACACAGCAAGAGCCACAATGAGACCGGGTATCAGGGAAAAATGTGATTGTCTTTGTTTGGATCGATGTCAGCACATAACAATATGGATGCCAAAACTATGGTAAAGAGGGGCAGAAGTAAAGGAGTCTGAAGAAATATGGAGAAATACAATGCCAAGACGATAGGATAGGAAAAATATCACACCCAGAGACAGACAGAGAAAGAGAGAGGGAGGGAGACGGAGGGGAAAAAATCACCTTATCATTATCTAATCATATTAGAAGCAGTTTGATTTAGGTGGATAGGCCACAGATAACCACCATCTTCACAATCATGGACCTCATTCTGCCCCAGCTTTTTAATAAAGCTCTAGCCCACTACCTATTTTTTTCATTCCTCTGTCGCAGCATAAAGGATTCATGCCATTAAAGAGCCGATGCATCATTGGGGACCATTCAGGAGGTTGTCCGTTTAATCCATCCTGTGTCTCTTTTCTTCCAGCAATGTGAGAACCAACTGAAACACCACAGCCTTAGTTGTCTCAGAGCTATGGATGAATAATGCAAAGTAATTAGAGTGATACAAATGTTATCTAATGAGCAGGTCAGCTTCAATAAGAGACGAACTGTACGCCGCTAAATCTTCTCGTTCTATGGAATTATTATGTTCTGTTCAGTATAATGGTGTGGATCTAAAACTTCTACGGCTTATTCCCTTTATTACCTGTCCTTGAAATATTTGAAAGTTTTAGCAAGTTAGAATATCACTACCACAGGAATTGTTTTGTTGATTTATTGGCAACCGAATATCTTTCATCACTGCAATAGAATTAATTATATCCCAACGTAAGTAAGAAAGTAATAATTTCATGCAATCAAAACAAATCAATTTGCTTTAATCAGGTTGCTGTATCATGTGAACAAAGTTTTGACTTGATTAAGGTCACACTGGGACAATTTGATGCTTTCTGACGTGAATCCTACTGCTCCTTTTTTTTATTTTTTATTATTATTCTTATTCTACATTATTCTCAGATGCAAACCTGCCGTCTCCACCACACAAGATCAGACGCAGAACCTGTGACAACAGAGCATTCCGTGGCCCTGTTCCACCAGAACTCTCTCTAAACACATTTGAGGCTGTTCACACCTGTTACTTTCAAATCACTGATCAAAGCTCACTCATTTATGACTGTAATGTTATTAATTAACGCATGATTAATGCCGTGTTTTATGTGTAATGTGTTTCACATTTTCTAATGTGATGTTTTATGATTTTAACCTTGATTATCCTGAAAAGTGTGCTACATTATTACAAACGGAGGCGATTAAGTCAAATTATAAATGCCTAATTGGGCTAATGTTCACTGGCAGTGAAATCTTTTATATTGTTGGCTATACTGTGAGCTTGACAACCCTTTAAAAAACATATTTACTGTTGAACTGAATAAAGTTCCTTCACTAAAACTTTCAAGAAAATACAGCTGCTACATCTCGCTCTGACCCAGGGTTCCGTCACAGAAAAATCAAAAACTATGTGGGAGTGTGGAAATATGTTACCATGGATGTTTCTGACAGCTGTTCCGGCTCATCAGTCAGCAGACCTTTTACTATTTCATCATCGGTATGAACAAAGGAATCTCTGCAATGAGATGTGGCAGAATGTTGTTGCTCTTCTTCTCTGGATCTCCCTCTGGTTAAATGTCCATGTGTCTCTGCTTCTTCCACATGTGGAGCCAGAACCAGACTATCACTTGACATTTCATCTCCACTGTCTTCATAAAAAAATAAAAAAATACAGACATACATCACTTGAGATGATAAAAGACATACAGTGTTTTGAATTATAATTTAAGCTGTAAATGTCTCCAACAAATTCTACCGTGATTTAAAGAACCCCAGTGTCTCTACTTTGGAGGAGAACTGGAGGAGCACATCAGTTGTCCTTGATTTATTATGCTTTGAACCTCTGAAGCAACATTTTCTTTTCTAAAATATGATGTAAGTGTCCTTGACATTTTCACACATGCATTAAGCTCCAACAAGCTGATAAAGCAGACGTTTACATTGGTCAAAGAGCTGTAGGAAGGGAAGGAAGTGAAGGACGGAAAAGATAAGGGAAAGCAAAAAATATGATTAATGATTAGAGGAGAGGCCAGCAATGAGGATTACCAAAAAAGAGCAATAGGACATTGAACAGTCCATACTGTAGAACGTATATATTTCAATGTCATTTAAAGTGCAGATTTTGTCACAGTTTTTACTTCTTAAGAGACACAGACACAGTGTATAGTGTTTAAAACGTAAAAACATCAGAAAACAATGCAAAGGTTTCTGCAAAAAAAACGATTTGAACACGTGCATCTTAAGTGCTCTTGCAAAAATGCCTTGTGTGTGTCATAGTTTATTTTTTGGGGACAAACTTTGGACTGAAAAAGAGACAACGGGGAAACTGCATCAGCACAACTGGGAGCAATTTGGGACAAAGGTGACATGTTGGGCTGATGGTTGAAAATGGGGTTTTCGGAGTAATGGTTAGCATAAATCACCATGCAGGAAGTGAACGCAAGATCATGTAATGCCCCTGAAAGGAACCGATGACAACATTTTAATGGCTTGGTCTAAATTGGCTTGACCAGCTCTGTGAAATAAAAGGGAACCATCACTCTTGAGATTCATTTTGTTTGTATAAAGTCCCTGGGCAATGACAATTGTGTTCAGGCAAAATGAGGTGTGAAATATGTGTCGTTGGAAATCTCTCTTGGCCTATGGATATTATTGTTTGGTCTCTGAAAGATTCAGTAAAAATCTAATCAAAACATGCACAGTGATAGACTGCAGGTGTTAGGAATGGAAGGGAAAGGAAGTACGTGTAGGTGGACACATATATTCGCCTTCCGGTGGGCTTAAAATCACACTGGCATATAATTGTGTCTAAACCTTAAGAAACTTCAATTGGTGACGGAAATTAATGCATGCTACTTTTGAAACTTTGACATTCACAACTCTGTCCTTTTTTTTTTCCACCTTCTTATTCAGTGCAATTACATCAGCATTTCAATGTCTGACATGAGAACGTTCTATTAAATGCTAAGACGAGGTGGGAAGTTGTTAATTATATGGAGGGTAAATTGCCAAATGCATTTTGGATTGTGAGAAATCTTTAATGGGGAGAAAAGAAACTCAAGAGGGACAAACACAACATGAAACTCCATGATGTCGAGAAGAACTCCTAATTGCAAATTGTGCTGTTATTTATGTACATATTAAGGAGCTTTGTCATATACTCTTGGTGATGGGAGGAGACATTGCACCTCATGTTGCAATTGTAGTCACTGCCAACATTAAAATGATCATTTTCAGATGTGTAGTTTAAGACCAAACCACAACACCAGTTAAAACACTTAAATGTAATAAACTACATGCCAAAATAATGTGCTCATGTCACCAGTTCAACACATAGCTTTTCTTGTTACTTCCATTCATTTGGACAGTCAAACTTATGCCTCATCCCTAACCTTAACTATAACCAGGTAATGCTAGACCCTAACCTTAACCTAACTGCCATTTACATCTAACTTACACCTAACTTTAAACAGGGCCTTAAAAAATGGAGTTCTGTCTCATTAGGACCGAGCTTTGACTTCTGGTCTGGGAAAAAGTCAGTGTTTATACCAGAAAAGGTCCTGAAGAGATCATAAAAATGAGTACACACACAGACACACACACACAGAGAGAGCTCATTATCACAATTCACTTACCCACTGATGGTGCCTCTTCCTTCTCCATTTTCACAGCTAAAGAAATATTCTGGTTTACATTTAAAGGATGCGATGAAAGCGATGAGACACACTCTGTGACCTGACGAGAAAGAGTTGATTTGTGGCTACCAGAGATGAAGGATGTGGACATTAAAACTGGAGCATCCCCATATGGCGGAATTGACTTATATCTCAAGTTTGCATCTGGAAGGGACTCATTAAACAGAGATAAACTTGATGGAGTCGTTACAGTTGCACTGAATGGCACAGGGTTTGTCTGTGAGTGATTTAGTTCCAGGGATTTCGGCTGTGGGTCTGGCCTGTCGGACTGCGGCAACCGAAGTTGATCATCAGATAGGAGGGACTCGGGCTCAAACAAGGAACGCTGGGATTGCTTTGGGGAATCCAGATTGCTTGGTGGTGATTGTGACAGCTTTAGGGATGAGACTGGTCTGGGGAATATATTGGAAGACAGATATGAGTCTGAACTTTGGTGTAATGGGGTTGAACGGTTAACTCTGGGCAACGAAGGTGACTCGGCAGAGCTTGATGGTGAGACTGTGAATGTAGACCTAAGAGGTGGAGGAGGAGGAGGAGGAGTTGGATGCAGGTGAAGAGACTCATCAGGTGTAAATGAAAAGGGGGAGCGAGAGGATTTAAGGATCTCATGCTGGGAATTTGGTGACGAGGACAAAGGTTGTGATGACCCATGGTCAGCACTTGATTTGTGTACAGTGGAGTAACACATGGGCTTTTGTGAATTTAAGGCCGGTGTCCTGATGGATGTCCGGGAAGTCCTTGGAGTCTCGGCAGTCGGGCATAATGGTGGCACAGTTTGAGAGGGTGAAGCTGCACAAAAGATAATTATGTATTAGATGTTGCAAGCCTTGAGGGAACATATATTATTTCCAATGACAATAATGATGTCACACTCACTAAATCTGATCATGTGCCAACTCATGGTTGTAAGGTTAGAGTAGTGGGTTTTCCCTCTAAATGCACTTCTAGAAGAAAGGCAAACTAATGAAGTACTTTAAATGTATGCAAACATACAGTATGTAGTGGTTCTACTGTATTGCCTAGAGATGAAAAAGCTAAATATGCAAGGTAAAATTAGCCTTGTGAAGAAATAATAGTAAGGTTGTAAAAGTTTGACTGTCTCTGTAAACATGATAATCAGGAAAGTCTCCTGTCGGGCCCGAGTAAATGCATGTGTGGGAGTCAGGAGGAGATGTGGTGTTATAAATGCTACTACGTAAGGTAAGGTTAGATGATCCAGCAGCTTAGTGAAGTATGATGTGAGCCGTTTTTTATTCAAATCACTCTTTACCCTCTCCTGTGGTGATGCAGTGGTCATCCTGCTTCCTGACTGTGCAGCAGCTCCATGCAGAGCCTCTAATCTCCACACGACAGCCGTGATTTATGGTTGTCTTTCAAAAAAGAAATGTCGCTCCAAGTCTGTCCTCCATTCAGCAAGTAACCAGTGCAGTGCAGTTACACAAAGCTGCAAAGGTGACCCATCTTTTTTTTTACCGTGTACTGTAGGTACTGAGTTCTGCAGCCACTTCAATTACAAATCTTAGGCTTTTCTTACTTTCTCAAGGGAAACTACGGTGTTTGGCAGACTCAGCCTTTTGATGCTGTGCAGGATTTAATTAAAAACAAAAACTGACAGATGCCTCTCACACCGTCTTTCATGTCTTTCTCCACTATCTCTATCGAAGAAAAGCACATAATGTTCAACAATAGATATATATATATGTACATATATATATATATATACACATATATATGTGTGTTTGTGTGCAAGAAAAGCTGTTTTTCTGTTTGTATTGCTGTCTTTGTTCACTATAAGAGGTGAAACTAAAGAAACTAAAATGTGTTCAAAAGCACTGCTAGATGGTAAATTCTAAGGCAAAAATCCTCTTTAAACTTCCAAACATCAACTCAAACAATATACTCAACAGTCTTTATGACCGCATCTTCAAGTAATTAACGACAGATGATGACCTGATTGACGTAGAAATCAACTCTCACTTGATATTAATGTAAATAATCTTCACTTCAACGCTTCGGAAATTTGACTAAACAGAATCAGGGGAATCATGTGCAGAGAACATCTACATTTAGTCCTCAGTTCATCTCCATGTGTCAGGTAACAGAAATGATGGACAGACCTGGTCTGGCACTTGTTTTGAAAGACAGTTGTAAACACAAACAAACATATGGAGATGAGAGGTGCTGCAAGAAGCAGCTGCACAGTCAGGGAGCAGGATGACCCTTGCACCACCCCAGGAGAAGATGAGGAGGTATTTAAATGAAAATAAAAATGTTCACATCATACATCACTAAGCTGCTGGAGCATCTAACCTTAAAACAGGACCATCTATAATACCACACTCCCTCCTGACTCACACGCACTATGCATCTTCATTCAACTTTACAGAAACTGTTCTACACTCTTTTATTTTACGTCAAAAATAAATGTATGTAGCATGGACACAATGCATAACTGCACTATCCTTTCCTTCTGTAACTGAACACTATAAAATATGCATTTGTCCAAGAATAAAGTTATTTGTGCTCATAAACATCGGCAACAGAGCAAGAGTAAAAATACAGTGATCTTATAATGTCAGTTTGTTTTTACTGTCTCAACAGAAAAAGCAAAAAAAAAAATAACTCCCCGTCAGCTCATCTTTATAAAAATAACTAAATGCACAGCTTACATTTCATTGAGTGCTTTGCTTTTGAAGTCTCAGCCTTAGACGGTCGACGCTTGTGAGTGGGTTTAGGTTGCGTTGGTGATCCGCACAGTCTGGATAGCTGCGGTGGACTGGGAGAAGACAGGCTGACTCTTGAGGGCCCCTCGCTGGTCAAGGTCATTTGGGGCACCAGTGTTCTTCCTTGCTCAGACAAGACAACCCTGTGTGTGGAATGGTGGGGTCCATGTCCACCTGTTAATGGCTTTACATAATGTTACTAGCACGTGCCATTGTTATACTTTAAGCCAGTTTTGTGGACTCATTTTTTTACAAACTATTGCAACCTAAACCACGACAAAAGCTAAATCTTGCATTATATGTTCATTTGAATAAACCAGACATTTCCAAGAGAGTTTTGATGAATGAATCACAACTTCATTGAATTATTTACACATATACAGATAAATATTAAGTAAAAGGCTGGAAAATGCTGTTGGTCCCAGCCTTGTGTCTGGAAATTGCTTTAAAGTATTCCGTATAAAAGGCTTATCAATCAATCAGTTCCCTATTAAATATATACTGACTGACTGTTATTGCATGCTGGTAGGGTTAACAATTTATTTAATCAAATGACACAATATAAATTGAGCAACTTTGATCAATGGGCGGCAAGTAAATTAGCCGGATTTCTTTTCACAGAGCCAGTGGGTGTTGTTCACAGTTCAGCAAATCTTCACAGCACTACTTTTTTTTTAATTAAGATCAAGATGAAGATTTTCACACCAAGATGCATCACATTATACAATTTTCTCCTCCCTTATGGTTTAAAAAGAACACTGTATATGATAAATATATTATTGTATGACATGTGTTGGATGAGCAATGCATTTAACAGTTTCTTTAACTATTCATGATATCACTTTGGTCTAGGACGAGACCTGTGGACACTGTTCATAGGTAGCTTGCACATGTCTTTCTTGGAGACACTCACTTTACTCAATTTTGCTTTTTGTCTTGACCCCTGGATTAAGTTGCTCTTGTTTGGACAGTTGTTTCTGGACTTTGTGTTTTCCTTACCCGTTTGCTTCTGTTTTTACTTTGTGTCTGGTTTCCTGTTTTATTTTTGTACTTTTTCCTAGTGTGTGTACCTTATTAAGTTTGACTTCCTGTACTGGCTTCCCTGTGGATTGTCTGCCCCACACTAATTTGATTCACCGGTGTCTGATGATGCCTGCCTCTCGAGTGTATATAGGGCTTGTTTAGACTGCAGCCCAAATAGAATTTGTAAGAATTCCACCAGCGATGCTTGGTGGAATCGTGTGGTGGGGACGTTTGATGATGCAATATGGCACTCGAATTTCAAAATGCGAGAAAAGACATTCAGCATTATCCCATTTTGTTTTCCACTGTGTTGATCGTTTAATGTGCCTCCAATTAACTTCCGTCTCTGCGGATCTATGTCAACTTCTGAGACGCGCTGCGAGTGACGAAGGAGACACTATGAAATCCTGTGTGAGCGACCGCGAGGTTCAGATTGAAACGGATCTGTAAAAATCTGATCAGAGTCGCATTCGAAAACCACCTCCGTAAAGTGTTTGAATGAGATTGTGTTTTTTTTACCTGTCCATATGGTCAAAAAAGTCAAGCTAGATACATTCTTGATCCGATTAGTTTTTTTCTGTTTTTCTGTTTGTGTTTTGCTTGTTGCCTTTTTGTTAGTTTCTTATTTTATCTCATTTGTTAATTCTTTTGACAGACATGGCGCTTTTGTCACACAGAACACCATCGCTGTTTTTCTTGGTAGGTATCTTTTAAGGTCACAGAAGAAACATTTTGAAACTGAGGCTTACTCTCTGTTGCTGTTCATCCTCTTCTCTGCACAGTCTCCATTTATATCCGTGTCTGTCTACAGAAAAATAAAAAGAATGGAGAATGAGACAGCACGATAAAGACGGTAACAAAGGACGTGCTGTTGCCTGTGAGGTCTTGTGTGACTTTACTCCCTGCTTGCTCTGTCTAGATTCGATATGCAAGTTCATGCAGGTAAAACATTTCTGTTAAAATAAAATGCAGCAGTTTGTCTCACCTCATCCTGGACATCTATGACAAGGCACGATTCAGGTGTGGTAATCTGAGCCTGAGCCTTGCCCCTGCTGACAGGGACAGCAAACAATGATGCATAGTAGAGACGGAAATCTTCCTCCTGAGCTATAAACACAGACACACAGACACACGCATCAAGATGGGGAAAGAGGGAGAGAGTCCTGTTGAGTGTTTCAATATGAGTAAAGCACTTGCACAGTAATGCCACAGTGAGAAGAAAAATTTGATAATTCATTCCACCAGGGAGATTATGTTTTTGCCCATGTATGTCTGGTCGTCTGTCTGTTTCAGTAATTCAGTCTTAAGGCCACCATTAGATTTGTTGTTTTAGCAATGCTTAAATAACCGTACAGTATAATTACTTCTCAATCACTTAATTGGAACACAGGAGACATGTATGGAGTTTTAATCTAACATAATTCTGAAAAAACAACAACCCATAAACAAGCTTCTACAGGTTAAAGCATTCAGTGTGACCTGCCCTTACACTAATTAATATTATTGGTTACACGTGTGTTTATCCTACAATTTCATGTCGAAAAATACCTGCTGTGAAAATCAACTTAATCCAAATACCAATGATCGCAGATTTTGACAGACAAAAAAACAACAACAACACTTTCATTCCAATTGCAGCATGGTGCATTAAAACCAGTGGAAGCTGAGCTTCAATGGATCTCTATGGCAGAATGTATAAATAACTGGGCCTGAAATGAGCTTCCCCTGTCCCCAAAAACCAGCAAACAAAGCATTGTGTATGCCTTGATAGCAGCAAGGAAATGTGTGCTCTTATCCTTTCTTATTCCTGGGATCATAGGCCATGGAATCACAGAAAGCTCTACACTTGGGTCTTTAGTAATTTATAATCTCGTTTCAGTTGAAAGATGTTGTCCGTGTATCAGGGGGATGAAAGCGGAGGATCACACTACACAGCGAGGACACTACACTGCTGCTGCTCAAATGAAAGTAGATGCGTGCCGTTGTCCACAGTACATCTATGACTAAGTGATTATCCATGTGCATTTCGGTTCACATGGTTATTTAGGTACATACAGACCGAGAATATTAAAAATGTGGTCAGTATTTTCTGCTTTTTCTCTCATTATTATTATCAGTCTGTGTTTTTCCTGAATCTGTCTTTTACCACTTCAAATTGCCTCCCTCTCTATCTTTTCTCTCACAAACAATCCTCACCAAATGGGTCTGACAGATCAGGAACATTAGAATTTAAAACAAGGGAGTGCTCCTGACACGACGCCAGAAAACGGCTTCTTGTCATTCATCATTCATGGACACACACATCGCCTGCTTTCATATTTAAAGGCAGGGGAGGAGAAGAAATGCTGCAACCTGTTGTAATTGGCATGTGGTGAGAAAGTTTGGAACAGGTGGCAGGAATATTTTATCAGCTACCGTACAGCTCTGCATTTCCCAAAGACACAGCTGTCTTCCTCTCATTTACATATCACTAAAACAATTAAATATCAATTATTAAATCGTGAGCAGCCTCCCAGCAAGAAGGTTGCTGGTCTGCTTCCAAGCCCGGGCCTTTCTGTATGAAGTTTGCACGTTCTCCCTGTGTGTGTGTGTGGGTCTCCTCTCACAGTCCAAAAACATGCAGAGGTTAATTTGACACTCTGACCAACTGACCGTAGGTTCAGAAACAGTGACTACAGATTAAGGAACACACTGTCAACATACTTGTTGAATGTTGGGTTCTGAATTAACATTAAGTCAATGAGAGTTTTGCAAAAGAAAAAAGGAATAAGAATCAAACCACAGCAAATGGTCCAGTAAATAAGTGAATTTAAAGTAAGTGACATGCTGTATGGGATAGGCCAAGATGGAGGAAGATGATCTACTGTGGCGACCCATAAAGGAAAGAGCCAAGAGAAGAAGAAGAAGAAGAAGAAGAAGAAGAAGAAGAAGAAGAAGAAGAAGAGGAGACTCGCAGGTTGTACACTGTGTACTTGGGCTTGCTCAATTAATTGGGAAAACAATCAAAATCCCAAAACGACAATGCAGTTGCAAGATCCAAATTGAAAGACATTGAAATTATCGGATATAGATAAAATATATGACAAAACAGCATTCCGATGAAACTCCACGGTGCTGTAGGAAATCCCTGGGCCAAAAATCTGGCTCTTTAGATGCGAAACTATTTTTAATTTCCTCTATAATGTTGAATCATCATGATTTTAATAGACCTTTTTTTTTTGTACAGGAACTGGATGAATTGAAGGCATTATTAAAATTGGATAGTGGGGCAGAAAAAAAAGAGAAGAGAAAAGTGGAAAGATGCTTATACTGTATATAAACGTTAAGATACTTATCTTAGGCACATATCTATCAGCTGGTAAAAAGGTTGATACTGATACTGGGTTTTTATTTCAGGATTAAATCCTGCCTTTCTTTTCAATCTAAAAAAAGAGACCATTTGCTTCCACTTTTATGAGGTTTATCATCAACGTATGATCTCTCACTCATCACTCACTGTTTGCTATATGAGTGTTGGTTGGAATTCTTCGTCTATTCATAGACTAAAATATTAATATATTATATAGAATATTCATTTATAAAGTTATTCTCTGTCTTCTCCCCTCCCACCTGTTGACATTTATCAATCAGTGGAGCTTCTGGATCCTATCAGCTTCGTTCCCAGGATTATCTCTCCCTGTCTGTCCCAAGGGTCCGAACTGAATTGTGGGAAAAAGGCTTTTGTGTTTGCTGCTCCCTTTGCTTGGAATGAACTGCAGGAAGATTTGAAACTTGCTTGGTCTCACGGGATGTTTTTAGGAGAATGTTGGACGACTTGCAGGCAGACACGTCCAGTCTGTAGATGTTCTTGCTAATTTATTGTGTTTGTATGATTCTGTGGGCCTTTGTGATTGTGATCCTGAAAATTGCATGTATGGCTGCTGACTGTCTGTAACCTTGTTGTACTTTGTTTGGAACTGTGCTGTTGCCTGTCTTGGCCAGGGCACACTTGAAAAATATTTTTAATCTCAATGTAATTCTTTTTGTTAACCATATCTGATTTATTGGAGCATTTTAAAATATGCACCTCATACTTTTTTCTAAGCTACAAGGACTCTCTAGTGACAAAGAAATATTATTTCAAACTCCAATTTCCAAATCTGTGAGGTTTCTTTATATAAAACGTTTTTCTTTAGGCAGCACAGGGAACCATTTTGACCTTAAAGAAAGTATTTAAGAGGTTTGGGAAAGAGGGGAAGCAAAGACGTGCAGCTCTTAACAAGTCTGGAATTGCTGTGGCTGATTGAAGTGATGAGAGGCAGTTGACAGAGTCTGATGGTTTGGATAGGGACAGACAAAGCTGCTCTACTTGACTCCTGACGGCCGGGACAGTCCCCCGACTGATGAGCTCCATGCCATGAGTTCAAGACTAGAGGTCGACCCATAACCCATAACACCGCCCACCACCAACCCCCCATCCCGTCAAGCTCCTTTTCTTACCCAAGCAGAGTGTAACCTGTCAGGCATGAGCTGCCTCCAACAACCCTACCCACACAATCACAGCCAGTGATTACACATCACACCACCACGGATGGATGACCAAGCACTGATTCCTCCACTGAGAGGGAGAAGTTTTTTTAACTTTTGCTATCGTGTGTGTGTGTGTACAGTATGTGCGTGCATGCAGTTCTTTCTATTCTGCCCTTGTTTTATCTGAGAGTCTGTTTGTGCTAGGCATCATAAAGGTGGAGTGTGCAGCAAGATACCAATGCTAACATCCTGATTTAGCGCGACACAGTGTTCATGCACATACAGACGTGTGTACATAATGCAACTGTGTGCACGCATGTGTATTACCTGTCAGGCCGACCTCCTCCTCTGAGTCAAGTTCAGATCGTGACTTTGAATCTGCAGCCAAAGTCGACGAAGGCACGTATGTTTCAATAGGTGTTCTGTAAACAAAATAAATACATAAATAAATAAATAAATAAATAAATACTGCATTCAATAAAAAATTAAACATAAACCCACAGATCCTTGGCGACAGTCCAGACAAAACAATCACTTAGACTGAGTAAAAATTGCCTTATTTGTCTTAGAAATGAGCCGATATTATACTCAGTATCAGCATGAGTCACGACACTGGTCAAGATCACGGGGTGGATATCAAAAATTAAATATGATCCAGAAACCTAGCATATAAAAAGAATGCCTCACTAACCACATAATGTATTCACTAAAAGAAGCAATAACAGTTCACCTGAATCATGTTTTGGGCTGCACACTATTTGTAAGAATTGAATCGCAACATCAATTATATCATCCACCTCAGTCTGTCAGGGTGAGGGCAGACCCTATGCAGACATCTGGGGTGCATCCCAAAAATCTGTGAACCCTTGGACCATACATGTCAAAATATTCAAATGGAATGGAAGGTGGGATCAGGAAAGCATATATCAAGCTGGAGCCTTATTTAGTATGAATGAAACTGGGCATGTATGCATGAGCAGAATGGGGGATCAGCTGCCGACAAAAAGGGGAAAAAAAGGAGACCTAGATTCTGCTGTAGCTCCACTGAAACAGTAAACCTACGACCAATGCTCTCCACCACTATCACGTCTAATCTTGGCAAACTCAATGAGACCTCAAACCTTGTCTCTCATGACGTTTGTATTTTCTGTAATATAATCCCAAGAGTACATTCATTTTGACGCTTACACCCCGTCTTCTCTCAGTACCATCCATCCACAATTGTTCTCCTCACACACAGCACTTTACATGCAGAAGTCTCACTAGCCTTGGGCTGTTTGCATTTAGGCTATTTCCAGTGCACAGCAAGAAGAAACATGTTGGTTTTTTTCCTCCTCTCATCTTACATGTTTACCAATACAGAACATACATATATATATCTATAAAATACATGGTGCAGAATTATTTAAATGTTTGAAAAAGGTGCAACATGATGCCAGCAGAGAAAAATCCCCCAGTATAAATAAACTGTGATGAAGAGCGTAAGAATAGTAGTAGTAAGAATTTCAATAAGTGCCACACTAGTCTGCACCCTGTAAGGTAAAGCCTCTCTGAAAGTGAAACGTGAAATACAGATTTACTACTAAGATGCTAATTAGAGACTCATTTTTTAGTATTGACAGGATGGAACATTGTTACATTATGTAAAATACATGATCTCTAAATTACATTGTTTCAATTCCAGGAAAGATACTTCACCTTTTGAAGAAAACATCTCTTAGACAGATGGGAATACTTTTGACACCCCATGCAATAACAGACATAGATGGGTCTTCCAATGGGACCACTGTTGCTGCTAAATTTGCTATATGTGTGGACAAAGGTTAACTCAATCAAATCTGACATTTTGTACCAAAAGTGCTTCATGGAAGCCATCACATATATAATAGATATTTTGACCTTATTTCAACCATAGCCTTTGTACTCAAAGTTGAAACCTTGAGAACAGGTCAAATCAGTCGTCCAAAACAATTAACAACTTGACAACCTACAATATCTCTGGAGAGACTATGGACAAATATTGGTCAAGACACAAAGGAAAGAAGGACATCTTGTTATGTATTTATACTTCTAACCTTTTAGCAACTAGCACCAGATCTTCGACTTGTTTCCTTTTAAATATCCTCCAAGTGGAATCAGGGCTTGGTAAAAAATGCAAAATGTCATCACCTCAAAAGCCCATTCGTCTTTGAACGATTTTGAAGGTGTTTTACCTGCTGCCCTAAAGCAAACATGTTGCTGTTTTGCTTGCATGCCTCTTTTATAATGCTACTTTCATATATTGCATTTAGCGGTTACCTCCTGGCAACTCAGGTATGAATACTCACTCATAACCTTTTCTGCGGATGCAAATTAAAAATTGGAGACTCTATTTTTCTTAACTAATGGCTCTGCCCTTATTTGCCCTTTTCTTTTACAACCATGACGCCAACATTATTACTCATTGGAATTGCATTCATTAAGACAATAAAGGCTCAATGGCCTTTAGAAGATGTGTGCTTGGTGCATGCAGACAACGGTGGCTCACTGAATGTCTGTCTTCTACCTTTTCCTGGCCTATATTATGTCTAAAATCAGCATAGTGCATATGTCTTGTTGGGAATCTGTAAACTGAAGTCCTTTTTGCTTATGACTCAAACACCACAACCTCCAGGCCACCCACAAATCTAACATGGGGATAGAGTTTATGACCCTGATATAGCTACGCATTTTGAGCTGGTTCTTTCCTCCTCCACACCATCTCCCTCCTTCACTCTCTTTCCTATAATTATAGATCCTTGTTAAAATTCAACCTCTCACTCTTTCTCCCTGCCATCCATCCATCCAGCCAGTCTCTCTGTCTCTCCATTAAGCTCTGCCACCATCACTGCTGCAGGCTTATTGCACTCTAGATTGGGTCTCTGGTCTATTCCACAGTTAAAGGCTGCTACAGCTGGGGACTTCCATTCCAGCTCAGGCAGTCAGCAGGCCTAAAACTTCACTCTGCTCCACTCTCCTCCAGCCTGCTCTCCAGTGGGCTACTCAGCCCAAAAGGAGCTGCTTAAATAAAGGACTGTAATAATGGGACCTGCTGAAGCCAGGCCCTCAGGCAGTCAACTGCACAATAAGTGCTGAGAAACTGCTTTGTACACTGGTGGGTTATGTAGGATGACCATAGGCGGGAAAGTGTGGTGGCAATAGGAGATGTGTGTGTGTGTGTGTGTGTGGGTGTGATGTGAAAACTGTGTGTGCGCACATTGGCCTATTTCTGTCTCCAGCAATTGAAGTAGCATGATTAGATGTGTGAAATGTGATGAGACAAGCCTGATGTTCCCAGCAGTACAAGAAGTAACCTCACTTTGTCACTAAGTGACTTCTCTATGTGCAAGGTCAATAGTTAGAATGTTCACTCCAACTGTCTTATGCTCATGGGCACAGAGAGATGATTGTAAGGGTGACAAGTGGCATAGTTTTGCAATGATTAAAAACACTGAAAATAAAGATAAACATAAGCTGAAATGGTTTCCAAATGGTTATTTTGTTTCCGTTTACTTCACTGGCAACTTCATCCTGGAATTGGAAACAAACTATCAAGTTGACAAAGAGCTTCACATCAACACTGTGGCTAATTTATCCATCTGACAAAAGTATACTTTCAGCTCTTTTGCTAATTAGGCACAGTGTTTGAAAAGAGATGTAAGAAAAGGGAGAGTTTAACTGTTTTACTGTTTACAATCAATAAATTAGTAGCAGTAGAAGATGAGTAAGTGAGTTGAAATATTATATTTGTTGTTCTAAAATGTTCTAAATAAAATGTTGGACAGTTTAACAACTGAGAACTTTGGGGCACAATTTTGTTGAAGTGAGATCTGCAGTTAAAGCTCAGCTGCTAATATTAGCAAGAATGGTCATCCTGTCCTCAGGAATCTGGCCCTCTGGGCTGAGTTTGCCAAAGTTTGGCCTGGAGCCTAAACTTGACAAACTCTGTGAAAAGACTTAAGGGGCTGAATGCTGAATATATTTGTACAAAGAATTCTTACTTACCAATGGCAAATATCAAAGGTAAAAGTGGAATAATCACCTTGTAAATTAGTAGTTAACAAAGACAAAGTAAGAACCCTAAGTTTGATGCATTGTTTAATAAACAAAAAAACCTTTATTGCTGCTATAAGAGCACAAAACTATGACTACACAATTGTGAGTTACCTAAAACCTAACAAAGGAAAGAACAATTTGTTGTCCGGCATACTGAGGAGGGATGAAACACAATTCTCAAAGGATCTATTGCTTGAACCCCATGACAGAAGCCTCTACATGCTTTACAATATTTATGAGTGGTGCTCGCACATTGTTGTCTGTCTGTCTGTGTGTGTACCTGCGGTGCTTCTTGAGAAGCAATCTGTCTGTGTAGGTAAGGCTGTTTGGTGTGAACTCCACCCTGACAGGTATCCTCCCTTGTCCTTCTCCGCATCCTCGTCCTTCAACTTCTCTGTCTGCAGTGAGGTCAGCCTGGGTTGCTATAGCTGACACTAAAACTGAAGAAATGCAGGTGGAGGGGGATATCACAGAAAGTAACATTCATGTAAGAGGATGAAAATATAGCCAAAAGGAAAGAGCATGTCAGACGATGTAGACAGGGGAGCACAAAAACATCATCTGCCAGATTCTCAACACCTCCCCTAAAGAAGTGAGAAAACACCTTGTCACCACGTCAAGAGTGCCAAAACACAAACAGACAGGAGAGAGCCCCCTGGGAATAAGAAAGAGATGTATGCAAAGCTAAGGGAACATAGTAAGAGCATGAGAGGAGAGGAAAAGATAGAGGTGAGAATGAGAAATGTTATGATTGTGCTCCAGACACTTTGGCAGTCCACAGTGGCAGCATCAAATTGGGCAAGGTTGCCTTTGGCTTGACAGAAATAATTAGGGCTGGAGGGGTTAGCAGCAATTTGCAGAGCAGAGCAAAAGGAGAGAGGAGCAGAGCCTGCCCAAGCAGTAGAGCAGAGAAAATAGCAGGCCTAATAAAAAGCACAAACACCTAGACACATACACACAGAAAGCAGAATAATAGTGCTAATAACACACACACACACACATTACCCTGCACGTACAAACATGCACACACAGGATACGTGTGAAAAGCCATTACAAATTGCCTGACGCATCGGAGCTTTCACGCATGCGCATAGACACTCAGCTGAGGCGATTATTGCCGTGGTGTGGCGTTGGGCCACCCCGAATACTCTCTCATTATCTCAATATGCAACAGCCATGGATTAGTCTCCTACTGCAGTGGTAAGCACTTTCTGAACGACCTGAACAGTTCAGATCAGAGCAGAGACAGTGATAGGGGACGTGTGAAAGTGGAGGAGTGGGTGAAAATTGGATGAAAGAAGGAGAGAGGGAGACCCATAAAGAGAAAGACATAATGGATAAAACATTGAGAGAAAATAATTACTGAAGTATCAATGTGTGCAGAAGTTCGTGTGAGAGCGAGAAGATGCTGCAGTGATAGTTTTATTGATGGCCATATTTAGTTTGGAAAATTATTTTTGTTCCACATGAAGAAATAAACAGCTAGGCAATCAAATCTGATTCTGGTTTTCTGTAACAAATCACACAGCACAGCCACAACACAATTCAATGGAGGGCAAGGCTTATATACTGAATGGGTGATGGGACACCCAGTAAAAAGTAAAAAAAAATATTGGGAATTATTGAGGTTGAATGTGGAACTGTGGATGATTTATTGGCCCACCCTTCAACAATGGTCTAATCCTGTGTGTAAGTCTGAATGCCTTTGTCAATGCAGTTTACCTGGGCGAACAGGTATCCACATAGCAACCTCATTTTCCTCCATGTGGTCTCCTGCTTCATCATTTGTCTCTCCCCTCCACTGCCTGAGAGCCTCCTGGAAAGACCTTGCAGACTCTTCTTCATCATATTCTCCTCCTAGAAGGCAAGTGGGAAATCCCTGCTCAGCCTTGCTTTTCGGCTCGAATCCAAAATTGCTCTCCTCTGAATGATTCACAACCAACACCTGCAATGAAATTCACAAACATATTCTCACGTTATATAAAGATTAATTAAATGAAGTCCTGCTGAAGGGATTTCATGACCTGAAGAAGTATGAAGCAGGCGTGAACAACCGCTATTTCATGCAGACTACTTTATTGCTTTAATCCCATTATATTTCATGCTGATTAAATACGTCAGGAGTGTTTGATTAAACATAGGCTACTTACTTACATTTTAAGATGAGTTTCATTAGGCTCTTTTATTTTCTGAAATCACTGAAGTGCCTGTGGACCAAAGATGCTTCAGAAGCAGATGTGGTTTCTGTAGCACATGATCGTGATGTGCAGGTCAATAACTCACAGAAACATTGCGTGCAACAGGCTGTGATTATCGACCACCTTACACCGACCAAAGTGGTGTGGAAGGAGCTGAGGTGAGGACTAACACTAACACGTCAGGGGGAGAACAGGTATTAAAAAACACCTGAACCTTACATCACCACAGCTTGTTAACTTTTACATTCCAATAACAAAACACATGCCAAGTAATTTACTTGACTGTTGGGTGTCAGCAAAGTATTTCCATTATCACTTTAGGAAAGCTTAGCCCCCAACCCTTATATTAGTGTTTATATTAAAAATGAATGCTATTGCAAAACAAGGGATTACATTTACCTATGTTACACTGTGTGTAACTGTAGATGCTTTGACATATGAACTCTGGACGATGTACAGAAATTCAATTTTAATCTGCTGGAATAATTTGATAAAAAACAAGTTTGTTTTAAGTGTACACAGTTTTTGTTTTTTTTATAAATCACTAAAATCTTTCACTGTAAAGCAAAAGTAAAGAATGTCAAGTTTGTTTCAACACTGCCAGGCCAGTGCGTCCATATAAGCAAAGATGGTGGAGTTGATCACAAGAGGCTTTTAATGTCATTTTACTTTACCCTCTACACAGTGTGTTATTCATTTATTTCTTGATAAATGAGTCCATTGCATGACATTTTAAATGCAGGGACACTTCTGTGTGCCAATACAAGAGCAAGGACAAACATGTCTTTACAATTTGCACTCAGGCAAGTTGGCCTGTGACCTTGACTTGACCTTTTTTTTAAATTATTACAAAGTAATGTGGTAGAAAATGGATGAATGGATGGATGGGGAAAATGTATCTCAGTAGTAGCTAAATTATTAATATAACTTTCAAGATAGTGTTCATCAGAAGTAACATTTCTAAAGTGATTTAAGATGTTGCATACTGTTACCAGCTGTGGATCACTGGCTAGAGGAGATTGTCCTATATAGTCGGAGAGTAAGTGGTTCATTCCTCCAGTGTCCTTGGGGGAGACACTTAAACCAAGACAGCCTCTGACACTTGTGCTGTTAAGGTTTGAATTGGATGATAGAGAAGCACTTTTTGTGTGTGAATAGGTGAATATGATTCAATGTGAAAAAGAAATTTAATTTTAAGGGTGAATAATGAAGATGTCAGTGGTTTTTTTTCCTTCAGCTCAAGCTTCTCAGTGGCAGCATGGAATGGTAACTATTAATCAACCAAACTGTATGCATTACAAAAGTTATGAAGAATCTGATGTGTACTACACCCTGCATTCATTTTTTATAAAAAATACTAATTGCAAGGATTTAAAACTATTTAAACTCCCTCTTACGTCATACAGATGCAGACTCAGTTGTTCATGGTCGGTGACATTTTGAAAGGAAGTCTGAACATTCAGTTTGAATCCAGTGTTGCGCACCTATATATCATATACAGAAGACATGGTAATTTCCTCAGTACCTATTATGAGACCAGCTGTTTGAAAAGAGTGCTGTGTGATTGAGGTCAATGGAGCTCTGTGGTGTCGGAAATGTCTGTGTGAATGTCAGACTCAGACTGTTGGGGGCCCATTTTTTAGTCCAAAGGTATACAGATCTAAAGCCTAACTGTAGATACAGCCTGTGGATTCGGAATCAATTAGGGTTAGTTTGAGTACTTTCCGGTTGACTCACAGGGTGCAGGCATACAACTCATATTGTGTAAAAAGGCTTTTTTTTAAAAACATATTTGTGGCACTGTCACAGCAAGTGAATCACAAATGGAGCGTTTAATAACAATGGATCAGTAGGCGTTTTGTTGTGGGGGGTACATTTTTAAGGATTCTTTTAAACATTTGTGCAAATGTATATAGTAAACTATGCAGAAAGATAAACTAAGTAAATGCAACACATAACAGGAAATTAATACATATACAGTAAAAGACTGTACCCTGTAGAATTAAATTTGACAAACAGCAGGTTTTTGAGAGAGAAACTTGGGAACTTATCACCTTGTGCTCATTTAACACACACACACACACACTACATTTTATATTTTAAGGCTTTGACCTGGTGTTGCTGTCCACATAAAAATGCTTACATTTGCCTTGTGTTATTAGAAGCTGAGAACAGACAGGACCAAAAGCAAAGCCACATAACTATATGATAAGTGATATATGATAACCGTTATGATGTGTTTAAAAGTCTCCTGGTGATAATAATAAATAATTATTATGCACCTTTGCATAATAATTATTGCAACTCATCATATGTATCCGGTGATTCATCATTTTCATCTTTTGTTTACCTACAAACTCTTTTATAACAATTGTAACATACCGGTTTCTACAGAGATATGGAATGTGCCATGAAAGTAGTTAGGAGCGTGTTACATCACACAGTATACACTAAATTACCTAAGTCTGCATATCCTCTTACAATTTTATCCCTTTAGTATATTGTAAATAACTGCCAGATACTGAAAAGTGTTCTGGAAAAATGGACAAAAGCACTTACTCACATGACGTTTTCTGGCCCTTTTATGGTTAAAATAAGCAAAAATCCGTACAGACATTTTGAGACTAAGGTGTTAAAGGGTTAAAATCATTTATAAAAGTGACAGTGTGTCTGATTAAGAAATAATAACAGTAAGTGAAGCAAGTATATCAGCAGAGGTTGCCACCTACCTGGTTAGGATCAGAGTGCAGTTGCATAGGTGTTGCCATGGCTGCACCACCTTTTTCTAGGCTCTGTTCTCCTGGTCTGGTCTGGTTGTTACTGAGAACATCTTGAGTGCTCACAAGGGTTTGTAATTCTGTCTGTAAAAGAAATGCACAGAACAAGAGATAAGATCAACATTGCGTTGACTGAATACAATGGCAAGTGTTGTTGTGGTCTTGTTTTAAACAAAAATATAAAAAGAGGAATTAAGCATCATCAGACAAACCAGGTCATAACTGAACTAAGCAGCATTGAGGTGAATGTTTACATAACTAAAATAAGTCTAGCTGTGAAACTCTGTTGAACTATTTTTCATTCTTAGAAAGCCAGTTCTGTTTGAACTCTTGAATGAATGAGAATCTTCACACACATTTTGAGAAACAAACACAAGTTCTATTTGTACATTTATTTTCGTAAAACATTGTGCTAGCTGACAATAGCTCGGCTGCTTGATGTGACAGGCTACCGTAAAAGTTACGATATTACAAAAACAAAGCTTGTTACGGATCATATTATTTCATTACAACAAAAAAGTTTTATACAAAAGTAATGCCCAACACTGTATAGTACTGCAGTTGCTTAAAGATGTGTGATAATGTGTATTTATGTTGTTTTTTTGTAGAATACTATTAATTTTTAAGACAGCAAACAGATACACTGTATTATACTTTTTCGCCGCCCCTTATATATGTTTGTACTTGTACAGCAAGATAGTAAGATGCAAAACTGATACAGTCACATTGATAAACTTGCAGGCTATTCACTAACTTCAAGATTGCTCCACTAACACGGGAGGTGGTCACACTCTCTGCCATTCCAATATGGAACATTCTTGAATTATTTCCTGTGCTTACTCGTGGCTCCTGAGCATTTCTGCATTCAAGATTATCTTCTACTCACAGTACATTATGTGTTATGTGTTTCTACATTAGGTCTGGAAACAAATGAGCCCTAGCAGAACAATCAGGTATACACTGTACCTGCGCCTCTTTCCTTATTGTGCTTTAATATTTTCCAGTTCAATTTTAATCTTGTCACAACTAAAATCTGCAACTTTTGTCTTATTAATGACAGCATTGAACTCTCCTGCCAACCAAGGATTATAATTTGGGAAAACATGCTATTCATTCTCCAGGAAAGACAAGACTTGGCACACAAGTTAATGTAACAAATGACTTTGACAGAGATGTTGTCAAAATCACAGCTGTCATCGAAAAACACAGTCCCGCCTGTGCCACAAAAACACTCTCTTTACTTTTAACAGGCATCCTCTGAAGACTTTTGCAACAAAGCCCTCTTTAGTGTCTGTGCAAAACAAATCAATAGTTGCATCGTGTGATATTCATAGACCTCATGGAACTATGAATATCACACTATTTATTTTAAAGATGGAATGGATGAAACGTGATTAAAGGCCCCATTAATGATAACCAGGGCATCTGGAAAAGAGTCCTGTGTGGGATTTTCAACACTGTCCCAATGCTCAGCTTTCCTTTGTCATCAGGATGCCTCCAAATCCACCCCTTTAGAATTTCAGGGCACCAAAAGCTGTGTCATTGTCTTCTCTTTAACCAGCACCTATCTCTGGTTGTTCACAACTGTATGTGGATAACCATGAGCTCCTGGTAGGGTTCTTCTTGAGGAGTGATGGTTTGTCAAATGGAGAAACCCATAATACCTCCACTCTTACAAATGGCTTACTCAAAATGGCGCACTCCTCACCTGCCACCTTGATTCACACAATCATAAGCTGTCCACTCACGAACCCTCTATTGAGCACTCGACCATCCTTCTACCATCTTTTGTGGTGGAATCAGTAACATGGGAAGTCACACAAAGATCCCTTCAGCGACTGAAACTGTGGACCACCTGGTGCTACATTTGCTCTGGCTTCACTGCATTACGTAAGGCTCCCCAAGCCTTGAGCACTACCATCAGCCTCTGTTCCAGCTACCACCAGACTAAAAACAAGACAGAGAGGCCAAACATGACTCCACTGTGTCACTGTTCCACCTGTCCTTATGAAGATGGCACGGATAGAACACAGCCACAACTCCCTCACCAGTACCACTGCCACATGTATATCCCCCATCTTATTCACCCTGGGTTACCAACCCATGTTTTTTTTCTGAGAACAGGAGGAAGACATGCAGTGCCATCTGTATAGGTTAATCTTTTTTGGTGTCACTGGAACTGGAAGCCTGCTTGGTCAGCTCTCCTCCATACTGTTGGCAATGACTAATGTTTGGCTGACCACCGAAACCACTTACCAACCTGGGCAGATGGTATGGCTCTTTACCTAATTATTACCAGATTGCTCTGCCAAGCTCCTCATCTGCACAAGCCACTCTAGCTTCACTGGCCAGATCTCTGATCCATTTGCTTGCCTGTCCTCTGCTTCATCCTGCCTTCCATCTCCACCATTGTAACCAATCCCTTTTACCCAAAAAATATTTACATTTTTCCAACCACCTGCATCTAAGGCCACAAAGAAAAGACCTCTAACAACTACAACTACTACCAGGAGCCATCATACATATGATGAGGAAAATCTCCAAATCTCTCAATGTTAAGAGCTAAACAAGTAAAATGACACATATTGACACAAATGACACAGACATCATTATAACTCACATATTACAACTATCAGTTAAAACAGTCCATACTGAGAGACCCTGGTGTTACATATCAAATGACCATGTGGATAAAATACTTTTACATTTACAATTTCTTTTTAGCAGGCAAATAATAACAATATTACATTTAATCGAATGCCCATCCCTACCACCAACCATGAAGAGGTTCACTAAGTCTGTTGACTGTTAACCCATCCTTGAAGGTGTGCAACAGACTCACACAAACAATGAGTATTTGGAAAAACAGAGACAAAGAGCTTGAGAATGACAGAAGCAGAATTATGGCTGGGGTTACAAAGCTGTATTATATTTTTTTTTGCATTTTATCAACATTTTGTACCTGCCTTTCAGGTTTTACTGATTGTAATATCAGAGTAGTGATTTCGATTTCAATGAGGAAGGTAAACTAACAGACATACAATTACAGACGACAGTTGTGGTCACATACTGTATAATTTATGTGGAGTCTGAGCTGCAGTTTTGCTCTGTTTTGACATGCTGCCATGCAGAAAGAGTGGTAGACAGCTGACAATGCCTATGGCAAATAAATCAAATCATCCTTGTTGTCGGTGGGTAACAAAAGTAACAGTGGGGAGCTGTCAGTGGGAAGAATAAAAAGCTTATTTTCCTTATGTACTTCAACAATCAAACTACAATGTCACAACTATGGTATGTGACATTGTGACTCATATGTGATTCATAAACCACACAGTAAGACATCCTCTTCGAGTTAGCCAAGGCCTTGCTTGTCGATACATAATTAAAGTGAATAGCTGTCATTTATGTGATGCATGTCTCTGTAGAGCAAAAATGAGGTTGATGGGAACACGATGTACACATTCAATAGCTCTTGAAAAGCTCACAACTGGCAAGTCACACCATCGGCTTAGTTCAAGCCCAATATGATCAACCACTTGATATATAACTGCATCCATCTTGTCCTCAATTTTCCCATTTGTGTAGCACTTGAGTGTCAGTATGGACTGTTGTAACTGATAGTTGTAATATGCAATGTGAGTTCTAATGATTTCTGTGTTGTTAGCGCCTGAAATTGATCCTGTAGCACCTTAAGAGAGATGCACACTGTCTGACATGTTGCTACAGGATTAAGGATGGAGAAAGGGACACCAACAGTTGTGTCATTTTACTTGTTTAACTCTTTTTTTGAGATTTTCCTCATCATCATATGTATGATGGCTCTTGGTCAGGAGTTCTTTGCCAGTTGTTGCCTGTAATGGATTATGTGTTGGGGCTTGATCAATACACCTGTACAATGCCACAATAAAATGATAGGACCTGTATATGCTCAGTCTGGCAAGATTTTTTTAACAGTGTTATGAGGTGGCGTCAGTGGAGAAAGCAAAAGAGTTGCTCAATCATTACTCCAAGCACCTAAACAAACAGTAATTCCTCTCAGTATCTCGAATAAGGGCAACTGCCCATGATAGTGACATTTTTCCAAACCTTGACACCCTGATGACAAATAATTGCATCTCAATAAGTTTCAAACAGTACTGTTGAAGCCATTCAATCTAGGTCTGTTGCTTTTGCTCTTTCTCTTCTTGCCTGCAGGACAATTATGCACATGGACACAGTCTAAATGCTTGTCAATTCAGCTATGCATCTGAAATCTAAAGAGTGATATTGGAGAAAGGCTGAGTGTGTCAAATGTTTGTAATTTTCCCAAACACAAGGTCAAGGTCAAAAAGTATAAACTTCTCTCTCCAGGTCTATGTTTTCTGTTCTTTACAACTTACAACATTTGTCATTTTTATGAGCACAGGCAACTATGGCTAAGTGACTGCCTCTCAGAAGACACTATTCAAATGGGACATAACTGGTTTACAAGCTGTAAAAAATTCACTGTGTCAATTGCTTTGTGTTCACACATCGCTTTGGGTTTACCCTTTTCAGACACTACCAATAATGACCTGCATATCTGACCACTAGTTCTTGTCCATGGGGAGAAGAAGAAGTAGCTGAGGATCGTGTTTGATTGCCCAGAGGGTTTTTTTTTTGTTATTTTTTGCTGTACATAATTTGGCATATGTTTTTAAAAGGAGCTCTATTCGATGTAATTTTAAGCAAGAATACCCCACCATGCTTGGAGGCAAATATATTTCTGCATGTGCATCGTACAGCGAAAGCCTCAATCTAAGTGGGGCAGCCCTTACTATGTCAGCAGTTGAACCAGCACTTTTCACTTGCCTGTTTTAAAGGAGACAGGGAAATCAAAATGTCCCTTTGGGACTCTCCAGCATGGATAAGATTTAGGGCATACTTTCTGCTTCTCATGTGATCAAGATTTTGTGTCTCAGCACTTCAAACTAAATGCTTGCAGTCTCTCTATTATTTAACTATGCTACATCTCCTGTAGTTTTAAGTACTAGAATCAGTTGAGTACACAAAGATACTGTAAAAAAAAGCAAAGTTTTTATCGTACCACTCAGCAGCTTGTCGGAGCTCCAGTCACTGATTTGTGTGTGTGTGTGTGTGTGTGTGACAGAGAGCAAAAGATTAGTGGAGACAATGAGATTGTATGACATTATTATGTATACACGAATGTCTAATTAGTAACTAATGTCTAATGTCACTAATTTTTTGTTGGCTTTTATTGTTTCCATGGAAAAGGAAACAGCATTAGCAGAAAACAGAGAGAGAGGTGCCTGCATCAGTAGCATTTGAATAACAGCATGAATGTGTTGTATTCATGCATCACCGCATAATGTAGTGAGAAGAGAGACGGGAAAGTGTTCTGTTTTTGCCGTGCTGTTTTCATGTGTGCATCTTTTGTGTATGTCAGTGTGTATAGCTTTGTTCACCCACCTAGTCTGGTAACACATGGACAGAAGTTTGACTACACAAAAGGCTGTACATAATCTGACCTACACTGAAGACGGTCTGGTTGAAAGTGTGCTCTTATATGCATAGACACACAAAAAAAGCTACTGAAGCAACACAAACAAATGGATTCACACAAACACTGTCATACACAACTATGCACAGGAAAATACAAAGAACAGGTGTTGACAGGTACAGCATACAGAGTACATGCATAAAGCACTTTGTGTGCACACTCACAGTACAATCAACCTCTTTGTGTATACTTCTAAATGTAAATAATAGCACCCAAGAAAACAATACCGCGGAAATTAGCTGGCAAAATCACATACGTCCTAGGAGGAGAAAAACAACAGCGCTAGCAGAAAACTAAAGATGCACACAAGCCAAAAGTACATGAAGTAACTGCATAAATCATAGATACCAACAAAGTCACAGAAACACAAGTCAGCAGCCATGAAGAAACACTGTGGCAGAAAATTAAAACATCTCTTTTGAATGAGAACTAACAAAGTAAGAAAAGAATCAAAGGAGTGAAACCTAAATCCAAAAGGGGCTCTGACAGTTCATGAGCTAAAAAAGATTCCATAATCACTTGCATGACAGCCGTCAATCAGTTAACCTTGTGTTAATGTGGAAGCCATCAACAACTTGCTACCAAGCAGCATATATAAGTACCATAATATAATGGATCACCACAGTTGTATTATGCATGGTGCCAAATAGAAAAAGGATATTAGTCGACATCTTGAAGTCACATTATATGTTGTTTTTGATCAGTGTTTGTTCTCTATAGCACTGAAGGCAAGTGCAAACAGGGAATATATTAACATAAATTATGTCAAAATTTTCATTTAAAATTAAAATGTATGCTTTTGATATTAACTAGACAACATTCTGTTTAGATATTGGTTAAAATATCCCATTTCTAACGATAAATTTGCTGTAAAACACAAACACCGACAAACTGACACAAACATTTTTAAACTAAATATACTTAAAAAGGTGTTTTACCAGGATAGTTTACTCTATTCCATAATGAATATTTGGTTTGGGTTGGAATACATTTGTTTCCTCAGATTAAAAAACATGATCTTTTATGATGATATAAGTTTGTGTGTGCCAGCAGTATGTATGGGTAGAGCTGCTTGTATCCTGGTTTGTATCCCTGTGGTACATTTTGAGCAAAGACATTCGTCTGTGAATGTGAACTTTAGCTTTGACAATTTGCAGGTTTAACATGTCTGTAGATGTTGCTAAAAGTCATATTATTTGATATTTTTTTTTGTCAGAACAGAAACTCCATTTTCTCCATTTTGCAGAAGTGTGCTGGCTAAATTAAACTCTGTGCCATTGACCTGTTGTCTTGTCTCTCAGTCTTATCTAGGACTGAAGACTGCTTCTGCTGGTCTTGGGTTGACTGCTGCCTCAGGCCTGTTCTCTGTCTCAATGTGAGTGTGTCATTGAGTGTTTGTGTATGTGAGGTCCAGGTATAACTCACGCTGTGGTGACCTACAACTGCACAAAAGCAAATCCCGACAATATAAACAATTACATTTTTAGGGGAAGGGATGGGAGGTAGGGTAAGGATAGATATAGGTTAAGGTTAGGCTTATGGTTGTGATATGGTTGCCCGGGATGCAGGGTGAACGTAAAAATAAGAATGAGTGAAGCAGAATGAGATCAAAAGAGATATTATTGGAAGAATCTCTTAAAAAGAAAGAGACGGCGACAGACACAGGGACATAGACAGGAGAGGAGATAAACTTACGCACGTACGGACCATGCTTACCTTAATGGGGATCGTTCTGTGGAGCTTCAGTGCCCCCTTCTGGTGAAACCTCACAAAACAGGCAATGCAGTAGTTCTCTGTGCATTCAGCACACTTCTACAAAAAAAAGACACGGTGCAGTCAGAGAGAGTGTGTGTGTGTGTGTAAACATGCAGAATACATGAAAGTCTTGAGGGAGAATTATAATAAAACACATTGATTATATAATGTGCACTCACAGACTGTGCATGTGTGTACAGTATGTAATGGAGAAGATTTAGACCTATGCTGTCCTTTCCTTTAACCTCAATCTTTACAAACTTTGACAGGAGGGATGAATATTCTCTAGCAGGATGCTGCAAGTTGTGTGTGTGTGTGTCTGTTTTTGTGAGTTTATGTGTCAGAGAGTGGGAGAGAGCAATGGAGGGAGTGCCTGAGGGTGTGCTTGTGTGTAAATGCATGCTTTTGTGTTAGGTGTGTGTTGTGTGGTGAATGCATCTTTAGGGAGGTCATTATCATTTCTATCTGTGAGAATCCAGTCTTATTAGTGGGGAAAAGTCCTTGCATCAGCAGGTTGGGGAGATAGGCCTAGACCAGGTGGATGGAGAACACGCACAAGGCCAGGAGGCGTGAAGACAGTCAATGAGAAGACAGGATACAAGGAAAGGGATAGTGGGAGTGAGAAAGGAATCAAGGCTCCCCCTGGTGGCTTTTCAATATATTCTTACTTCCGGGTTGTCCTCAGCCAGCAACCCGGAAGACTACATCCACGTGTCATGTATACAGTCAATGGTTTGGACTGGCTTGCAGGTTTACCTGTCAATACCATGTCAAATTCATAGTGTAATGTACAGTTTAGTCCAATTTCCTCGGAAGGAACAGCATGACTATCTTTTGAAGGCAGAATAAAACAGTATATTTCTGATTTCAGTTACTTTGAACCTTTAAGTCGCGTCCTTACTCACTTACTACTTCACTACTTTATGGACTGGTATTATTATCATCATAGGTACTTCAAAGTAAAATAAAATAAAATAAATCAAAAACACAAAAGTCAAAAAACAAAGTATTATATTACCTTTTTTTTGCTGGACTCTTATCTCCTCCCCCTTTAGGATTTTGTTAGGTTTTAAGTAATACTAATAAATTGATTTGGTGTGTGTCTGTGTGTGTGTGTGCATGCATGTGTGCCAGTGTGTCTCTGTAAGCGTATAGCTGCAGCATTGCCCCGTAATGGTCTCATAAAGTAGGGCCTCATTTCCCATCTCAGGCCTGAGGATAAGTTACAGCAGATCCACAGGGACTAGGCATCCCTACCAGGCTGCAAGCAGCATATCGCTGAGCTTTCCTGTGCTACGCAGAAGGAAATTCAATCCTTTTTTTTTTTTCTTCTTCTTTTTTTTTTTGCTTGGATAACTCTGGACTACAGCACAAAGCTAGGAATGCAGTGCATGTGTAGATGTGATCTTGGTCAAGCCATAGTTAAAAATAAGCCTAATTGTGTATGTGATTGTGTTTGGGTGTGTGCATTTGCCGTTGTTAAGTGCAAATCCAGACATAATGGCAGACACAAAGTCATAATCCTCTCCAGTATTACCGTCATTATAGGGCAAAAGGGCCATCCACAATGTGTGTGTGCATGTCGGAATTGTATATATAAAGTATATGTGTAAGCATTTAGCCTATGTGCTTGCCCAGACTATTATAAACATTGCCATTAAACCCTTCACTAAGGACTACAGGGGGCAGCGTGGCTTTCACAGGACAATTCAGCACCAGCATCATCAAAAGCACTATCAAGCAAATGACCGCACTGCACTTAAAATAACTCTTTCCACAACAAAGTGGCAGAAAAATGATGGCTGTCAGCGGAATCCGTTCAGGGCCCCCCCCCCCCCCCATCTCCTCTGTCAATCTCTCATTCTCTGTCTCAACGTCTCTCACAAGCCTCATTTATTCAGTACAAAACTCTGCTGGCTTTAGAGTCAAACATAGGAATTACACATACGTTGCGGGGATTTAGAAGGCAGGGATGTGGGAGTGACCGGTCATCGTGCAAGCATTATTCAGCTCAGTCTACCACAGTCCGTTATGGACAGACACACACACACTCTCTCAAACACACACACAGAGGAAGGGAGAGAGAGAGAGAGAGACAGAGAGAGAGAGAGACTTTCAATTTCTCTCTCTCTCTCTCTCTCTCTCTCTGGCTCTTGTTCACATAGACAGTTTGAGGCCACAGTTCTTCCTCCTGAGCAGTAGTGGATGAAGTGTGAGAAAGAATAAACACTGGTGCCCTCCGAGGTCTCGATTATCGATTAATGGATCTAGTTAAACTGTTATCAGTGCAAACACGCAGATAGACCCAACAGACTGGGCAGCAGGTGCACAGTCAAACAGCGGCCCAGGAGAGGATAGAAAAGGACAAATACGATGGGGGAGGATTAAAAAGGAAGACAAAATCAGACATGGATATGGTACAGAAAAGGGAGAACGAGGAAGAATCATTAAAGGAGTTGATGTGTAGCTGAGTGGAAGAGCAGAGTTATCTGATGACAGGGGGAGTTAGCAACTGATGCAGAAGAAAGTTGAGAGAAAAGAGTCACAGAGCAGACGAAGGTCAAAAGGGAACCGAAACAGGCAGATAAATAGAGAAAGTGGGAGGGGAAAAAACAAAGATGTGGACGATTCAACACTTTCTTGGCAAAATAACGGGTTGATTTGGTATACTTTTAAAGAGCATGTCCCCTGTCGGGTGATGTTTGTACTTTTGTCATTACGAGAATTTCAGCCATACAGTGTCATTCTTGTGTGTGTGTGTCTGTGTACATACTAGTCCAGCAGTCTTGACTTCACACTGTCCACAGACTGTTCCCCTCAGCCTGTTTTTTCTTGTCCTCTGAAGAACACTGGCAGGTGGTAGCTGAGGTGGGGCTAAAAAGAGCACATATAGGCCTACTTTTAGACTTGAAAAATGGATTTACTATAATATAACCGATGTCACACAGAGATGAACAGAAAAATAAAGTTTGTAATAGTTTATAACAGCAGCATTTAACAGACAGAAGTGTATGTGATGTTTGTTTTCTCTGCAAAAAACAGTAAAGAAATTCTTCAAATGGTAGTTTTAATCTTTAGCCATTATCTGTGACACAAAACACAAAAGATATTTTCATGCACCAAATACTGTTTTTGTGATCTTACAGACTGGCTCCTGTCATGGAAACTATCCACCTTACTGAGGTAACCTCACCGTGGTGGTGTTCCTTTATAGCAAAGTTATCGCGACAATTACAATTACTCACCTGTTAGTGGTTCATCCTTCAGCATTCGAATCTTCATCTTGCCTGCTGACAGCTTATGAGAAGACAGAGAGGCTGTGAGTAACCTGAATTTGTATATATATATGCATGGCAACTGCTCCTGTGGTGTCTGTTTTCCATTGCATCACTTCTTAAATATGCAAATGGTGAAACAACTTAAAAACTTGAGAGGTTCACTGGGTCTCTTTAGTACTGATCTGGTGAAAAGTTAATCACAACACACAAATTCAAGTACTGCATTCCGAAATCAAGAATTTTCATAATATGGGGCGACGTTAGGCTCAGTGGAAGAGGGAGTCGCCTTTCAACTTGAAGGTTGTGGCTTGGGCAAGACACTGAACCCCAAGTTGCTCCTGATGGCATGTGAATGGGTATGAAAGATAGAAAATGCACTGCACATAGATGCACTCAATGAAAGTGAGTGAATGAGTGTGAATGGGTAAAAACTGCGCAAAACTGTAGTGCAAAGTAGCTTTGGGTGGTCATCAAGCCTAGAAATACTGCTATACAGTATAAATACAAACCAATTACCATGTTTAGATTTTATACTATTACACATTACCTCTATATGGTTATTCCCTTTCAAGGTGCATGTTATGGTGCATTGTCAAGGGGACATTTAACAGCAAAGGCTGATCTTTTTTTATATTGTGAACTCAAAGGCATTAGGGTTCCTCCCTTGAGAGCTCTGGAAAATTTTTCTGGAAAATTAAGAGCTGGAGTTCAAAATGCAATCTCGTTTCAAGCTATGCACAGTGACCTTGGTATTTTCACAGATGGCACATCAACAACCTCAGTGGAAATAGGAATTTGGAGAGATCTATCACAGGGCAGGGAACCCTTAGAAAACTCCTCTCAAAGAGTTTTTTTTTTAATCATATTTGAGGTCAAATAGAGAATGATGTCAGCATATTTGTGTAAGCAAAGATAGTGAGTGGCATAAATATAACATTTATGATATTTAAAGGCAAACAAAAGCACAAATGTAGGCTTATATATGTGTATATATATATATATATATATATATATATATATATATATAGACACGCACACATCTTTTGTACCTTTTGGAGTCTGTTCTCCTTGTCCTTCTTGGTGTTGTTTGTTCGAGCATTGTTGTTTGAAGAGCCACTTTGTCCAGACTTCCATCTGAACCCTGCTGAATGCCTTAAGACAGGAAGAAAAGATTGTGTGATATAATTATTTTGACCCTGGCGAAAGAACAATATCATAGGTTCCCATAAACAAAGAGAACCAGTTCATCATCCACGTTTTTATTAGGTTTTTTTAGTCCATGTCCAAGATTGTTTACAGTTTGTACTTGATTTTGTTTTCTGGAAGGACACTACATTCTACATCAGAAGATCCACAGACAAATCAAGGGAAATTAAATGAAAGGAAAGTGGAGAAAGAGGACGGAAATGTCGCCCCCTGGGCTGACATGTTACCATATTAATATCTAATATGGGTTGTAACCATATTAGATATTAATATGCTTCATTAATGGGATCAATGTCAACGTGCACTGCCACTTTTCTGGTGGCACAAGCTGACCAAACATCCTTCAAAGTTATTACCACTGTACCTGATCTAAAAACAACAAGAAAAACACTTAATATACAAAATACAACACAGAGACAGGACAGAACTGTCATTTCTTAAGACAAATTCCAGTTCTATTTGTTCATACATCACAGAGTCTATAGTGCAGAGAGAACAGTGAATTTGGGACATAGATAAATATATTTACTTGTCCACATCAACTGTGAAACTCAGTCAATTTATTCTGAAATTGAATAAGATTTGGAAGATTTAGCAATGCAAGCAGCTTGCTACTCCTTCACTGACCATTGGTGAAAGTGAAGAAACAAAATATTAGCATGAAAAACACCCAAAATCACGACACAACTAAATCCTAAATAACTGAAGCTGAATACATAAAAATGAAATGGAAAATCACTTTTGGTGCTAAACAAGGCAAAGCACTTTGCCACACAACAGAGTAGGATCATTTATAGGAAATATACCTTTACAATCAAATCAAGATACACACAGAGACTCATGCAAGACGATCCTGCCCTGCCAGTTGCAGAAAGTGAAGAAGTGGAGCGGACACCTCATTTAAACATGTGTTATTCATGCTCATGTTGTTGAATTATTTAAGCTTTTCATTCTATTGTGATGTCTGGCTGTCTGTGAAAGAAGTTTATTTTGGATGGAGCTGGCAGTCTGTCAGGGTGCAGGAAGTCAGCCTGTGTGTGTGTGTGTGTGTCATGGCAAGAGTTGCCAACAGCCCAGACACTGTTGCTGTGCTGTGCTGACACTGAGGGTGGGCGTCAGCTAATCACCCTAGCGATATCACCTTGGAAACTGGACTGTCGCTAGGGGAGACAGTTGAGGCAAACTCCTGTCGGTGCAGGATGACAGGGTGTCCCCTCGGGACAGGCAACCTGGAGAGATAAAGTGTGAGTGTCTGGTTGGATGTATATCTGTGGGACTTTGCATCTCATTATCTAATCCATGCAGACATAATGTTCATACATCAACACACACACAAGTTTAAAAACATATACAGTAAATAACACACACATTCCAACAGTTGTTGTCTCTGTCTTGTGCACACACACACACACACACACACACACACACACACACACAGATCTCTCTCTCTCTGAGTGTTTGTGTGCGCGTGTGTGCCTGTTTTGTTAAATTCAGACTGACGCAGTGGTGCAGTGACAATGACATGCAGTGACCTGACAACACCTGCTACAGAACACACACACACACACACACACACACACACACACACCACTGTCAAACATTGCCGAAGACAACTGCTGCATCACTACTTACTCATTGGAAACAAAATATCACAACACCAAAAACCACCTGGTCAAAAAAACAGCAAAAGTCAAAGCAGGAGAAACACAGCGAATGTACTTGGAGCAAGCTCATATTTCTAAATAGCAAATGAACATCTGCTGTACCTGGACACATTTAGACTGGGAAACCACAACCCACAAACACAGAGCTATCACCTTTAACTGACCTGTCTCACCCAAAGGGAGGAATGAGAACATCTGCGTCTCACACACACACACATACAAAAACCCCCACAGAGACAGACACACTTGCAAATGCTTCACACATTTTAAAGTCCAATGCCAAAGTAATTGTGTCGTCTCTCAATTCCCTCTCTCCCACTGTGAGACAAGGGGTGAGCCAAAACCAGGAGGGCTGAGACGGAGAGAAAAACTCAAGCTGAAGCCGACTTAGACATTAGAAAATGAACCATATCAACAGGCAAATGTAGGCATGTACTCATACAGACCTGAAATAGGTGGTAAAAAAAGTAAAAAATGCACACATGGGAGAAAATGTGAATAAAGGAAGGACCCAAAAGAACAAGGAAAATGGGAACCTTAACTGCACTTTCAGATAAGAGCAAGCACTAGTGTCTGTGAGCCATCTTGGCCTAAAGACAAAGCTACACTAAATCTGCGCTCGCCAAGCCAAAACAGAGAATGATGAACTGTGTTTACCTCAAGCTGCTGGTCTGGCTTTATTATCGCCTATGCACTGTTCACAAACTGATTATATAGCTCCTCCTCTCAGTAAACTGAAATTGTTCACATACTCTCTTTGGGCACGTACATCAAGGTAGTGTGAGAATGTATCCCAACTCTAATACAAAGATGAGCAATTCATCTGATCCGGGAGCTCTGCGATTTAATAGACAAGGAGAGGCGGGGGGGGGGGAAACACATGGTGCACAACACAGACACCCAGGGTACTCAATTGGCTGAGCATAAATTACAAATGGAGGATCTACTGTGAAGGCTTTTTAAAGGTGCACTCGCACGTTCGGAGAGGGGAAAAGTAACTAACCTTCATTTTATACACCTGACTACATGCAAATTCTCCATGCTTGTCTCCGCTGTTTTATTACAGGCATACTAACCAATTGATTCAAACAGTTAAGCCCAATTTTACATGTAAAGGACCATTGCATCACCACACAGCCTTGGGATAAAAGACAGGAGAGAAGTGAGGCTAAATGAGTGTAAGAAAAGCTTCAGTGTAAAGCCTTACAGTTTTCAGCTTCATCACATGACCTACAAACCTTTCTTTCGTTTCTAGTTATCCTTGTCTTTCAGCAAACCGCAAATAAACAAACTGGCTTTCAGAAAAATGGTTTTAACATATGGCAGTAAAAGACAGCCAGAAGAACAACTTATCATCTGAACCATGTCAGCTGTATCAAAAGACTTGCTGTGAACGACCGAGCCCCTGCTTTGGCTTTTTCACTTGCGCCCAGCAGTTGAACGAGAAATGGAGTAGCTGTCAAAATGTTCTATTACATTGTGCACTATTTGACAACAGCTCAGCACTGTCCAGACTGATTAGTGACACCGCTGCCCATGAAAACAAATCACCAGATCATTGCTCATCAACAGTGGCCTTTCTTTATCCTATTTTTCTTTCCCGTTATCATCAGTGTGCAATATTTTACACTTTGCAACCATGTCAGCCGTGTATTTCCCCTTCACCTTCACACACTTGCTCTCAAATTCCCACTGTACATTTTCATCTCTTTCAAGGTGGCGCACACAAATGTAAAATCTGTCTCAAGCTGGTCAAAGACTATGCTGCATTTCACAGACATGGGGCTCAGGCAGTATTCCTGTCCTGATGGGAAGGGATTTATTAATTAAACAGACACACCTCAAAAAAGTGTAGTCGTTTCCCGTATCGCCTGCTAAATGTTAAAAACACACAGATAACACATTATTTATTAAGGACAGGGATCAAAATGACACACCGGCAGCCACACACAAACACACGAGCGCGCGCGTCGCCGTATCTCGGAGCCAGTGGAGTGCTAAATGTTGCAGTATTTCAGCGTGACAGGAAACACTGTGTTTATGTGCTTATCGTTTGCGCTGCCTCGACGAGATGGCCCTATCGCCAAGCTGATGAACGGCTTTTTAATTACTGAGAAACAAAGTAGTGTTCATATCCGAGGACATAAACGCCCAAAATATATCTCCTCAAGCATTAATTTGCTAACTTATAGCAGACGTGTTTGGCAATAAGGAATTAGAAGCAAAAGAAGTACATAATGTGGAAAGAATCACTCTAATCATACCACAGCTCCAAAATACTGTAGCTATGCAGCTTGTAAATGTTTGTTTGTGTGTGTGTGTGTGTGTGTGTGTGTGTGTGTGTGTGTGTGCACTGCTGTTTGAAGTAGTGTCTGTGTCTCATTCAAACTTTCACGAAAGCTGTCTCTGAGTTATGTGCTCATATATTGTGATATACGCCCCTATTACGCTGTTCCCCATAATTTCACATTGGGTAACACATCTCTGAGTCATTTATGAAATGAGATGAAACAAGGTGAACTTGGAATGGGGAATAAAACAATCACATTAATAAGCAGTGTTTGTTTTCATTCTGCAAATTAATTTCCTGCTCATACAGACGGCGATGCCCCTCGATCTGAATTTGTTGGATAATGGACATAGTAATGGACCAGGTACATACTCTGGAATGAAATGGGGAGAGAAAAGTGTGTGCGTGAGTGCGTGAGTGCGTGAGTGCGTGAGTGCGCGTGCGCTGTCCAATCCATTTAAAATTAACGTGAAGATGCGCATGTTAAGATTTTTAAATTTGCAATATTCTAATACGCGCTGACGCTAACAAACAAAGCAGTAATGGCCAAATACAAATCTGTAGCAGCATGTGTTTTTGTGTCTGTGTGTGAATGTGCTTGTGCTCTGCACAGCAACAGTGACTGACAGACTACTGAGTGATGGGGTTACACCACTGCTCACCTGCTTAACTGACTTTTATTACACGTTCAAAATGAATTGGCATAAACAGCTTTTGAAGTCACAAGAAGGACAGTTACAGGCAGTGTTGTAAACACGGAGATACCAAGTATATTAAAGGGATGCAATTTATAAATTTGCTAACACTTTACAGTGCAGTGCAGTAACAATATAGAAATAATACTATAGTAATCTATCTGTATCTATAATAAGAAAGTAATACATGTTATTACTAATATTATTATTACTGTAATGGGGAGAACTTGTGAATTTTGATGCCCAAACATTTTCAAGTGAAATTAATTCTCATTGTAATATTATTTCCTTATTGCCACATGTTTCCAATTAATATTAAAAAGGTGCAAACTGAATTACAAATATAACGGTATAAGTAATATTACTATCATGTTGTTACTCGTACTGTGATGAAAAGTGTCTATACATTTATTTCAAAGTTCTGACATAAATTGACACAAAAAAGAAGAAGCTATTCATGGTTTTGGCAACCTACAGCTGCTGCTCAGCATATCTGCCATAATTTCCCCAACTATGCTGCCCCCAGTAGATGTTCCCTCCATGCATTTGCCTTAACATCACAGCTTCTCTCTCAATCAGAATCAATGTAATTTACAACTGCACAAAGTCTAGCAACAGTGGAAATAATAAAGTATAGACTTCTGGTTTTGCTGGTAAGAAACTTGACATATTCCACTCTCACAGTTGCCCACCCTCTGGTGTCCACAAAAGTCTCGGACTCTATGTCCATGCATGGTCCCGCTGGCTGGCCTCAATGCACAATGGTAATGTCCTGCTCTGCCTGAAGGAGCTGAGGATTGAGCTGGAGGCAGAGTTAAAATAGTGGACTCTACAACTCACTATGCATCACTATGGACAGGCCCACTAACACTGGTTTATTATAAATGAAGATATCCATATCAGTGAAAAACATTAAATGCAGTGTATCTATTCCAACCCTACACAGTTAAAAGGTGTTGGTTTTTTTTTTTCAATACAACTCAGTTGCTCACTGAAGGACAGGATCTTGTGATGTGAATGCTCACTGAACTGTATCATGGGAGTACAGATGAACATACAGTCCATCTGTTTGGAAGAGTAATTTTTACAAGCCTCTGGAACAGCCCACATACAGTAACTGTCTTTCAAAGATACAAAAAGTTACTTCTCACCTTTATCACTGGCTTCTGTAATCCCCACCTGTCCTCACTGCCTCAGCCTCTTAAAATAAACTACAGTATACATTTTAGTGGTGAAGGAAATACAAGCGTTATCGAGTGGAAAATCTGTAAACCTCTGTAAATCTCCCTTTAATTACTCAAAAAGTTGAAGATAAGTCAGACTGAAAATACAGCCATACATGCAGGGGTTCAAGGGTGCAGAGCGCCATCACACCTTGTAGCGTTGATTATGATTAGGAATGAGAATCGTCATCACTGAAATCACTGGATTGAATATCGGACAGATAAAAATGGAAAATACAATACAATACAAAAATACTTTGTGGTATTGTCCCATCCCTAATTATGATTGGGTGAAAATAACAAAAGAAAAAAAGCAACATTTGTTCTTTTTATTAGCTATTTTATTGTTTATTTAACATCAAAACAATCTGTGTGTAGTTCCTTATTAATGTCTTTAACTAATGGTCTTTTACCATCAATTTCAGGGAAGGGAAAATATGAGTTGAGAGTAAGAAGTGTCTATAGGGCTCTTCTGACCTTTACAATAATCCACTACATGGATAAGAGCCTATTTTATCTATAAGTGGTGTTTTAAAATGTCTGACTTCTCCCTTTTTCCTTCCATGGCAACCTTTCTTTGACCTTTGTCAGTAGAGAAGACATTCTATCACTTAGTCTCTCCTCCATGTGCTTTCTGTTAACTTCACAGTTGTTGACGTCTGTTCTCACCACGTATGCTTCTCTCATGTCTCCTTATTAGTCACCAGCTCTCTCTCCTATATGTTTGGGTATCTGTTCAGACACCTTCTATGAACAGATACCCGTCTCTGTCTTCCCACTACAGCATCCATGAACCTCCTACCTTATGATAGCTATTTCTGTTATGAGTTAAAGTGGGTGGAGAAGCAGTATTTTGGTTGACTGAAACTAAAACTTTTTGGTTCTAAAATAAATGACACAAATGAATACTAATATTGAAAATATTTGACAAACATGTTGGTCAATGAAAATGAAACCAACTTCTAATTAATTTCTTCCGAACTTTGCTGCGCATCTGTCACAACTGGCTGTATTGTGATTTTTTTTTATTTATTAAGATCTGGGAAATGTTTTAAATGATTCTGTATGAAAATGTTGACATTATTATAGTTATTTTTAAGCACCTGATTGTCACCACATGCTAAAACAATACACGTACATATTCAATCACTCACTTGGAATGAATCATTTACTTAATTGCTGAGGTTGTTGCTCTTGATTAATGCCTGTCGCCATGTCCATAATGAGACTTGTAAACAACCCCTTGCAAACCAAACCACAATAAACTCAAAACAAAGGCATGATGTTAAAGGGACAATTAAAGAGGCAGTGGGAATATTGGTGCAATTAGTTGGAACTTAAGTCAGAATTATGAATCTCCCCCTTCTGTGTTTTCTATTACAGCTGCTGCAGCACCGCCTGCACACTTGGATCCACTATCTCCTTTCTTTCTTTTTTACTCACAACTCTTTCCTCGGCTTGCTGCTTTCCACTATCTAACTTCCATTTTCACCTTCCCACTTAAGTCTGCCCTCTCTCCTACTCCCCCTACCTTTTCCAGTACACTAACTGTGATACTCACCCCCTCTCCTCCTTCTCTTTGCTCATGCTCTCTTTCAGCTGCCGCAGTTTCTCCTCCATGTCATTGTTCTGCCTGGTCAAAGTCACAGTCTCCATCTGCAGCTCTTTCAGGTCCCTATAGTAATGTATACACACACAGTCACATATGTGCAATCAATCAAATACAAATGACCTCCTCCGTCGGTTGGGACGGCCAAGTTTTTTTATCAATACGTTCAATTCATCTGCTGCACCACTAGATCCCTGTTGTCATGACTGATCTATACTTTATTCAATTACTCACTAGTGTAGGACATCAATTCAGTCAATTACCTGCTGGCAAATGAGAAAGTACAGTAGGAAGTAGTTGAAGTCAGATTTGCATTGTGCATGATTAAGATAACAAATACAGTGCCCTAAAAAGGATCTAAATCCAATTTAGTTTTCTTTCATTGAACTCCATTTTGTGTAATAACCATTCTCTGTGTAGAATTTAAATTGAAACAGAAGGGGGAAACTTTGGTAACAAAGTAACTCTAATGGGCTTTTATCAAATACCTTAGATCACATCATTGATCCCATTTCATCTTACCTGCCATTGAGTTTGACGGATGTGGCCTTGTTGTTAGGAAGCACCACAAAGTCATTTAAATTCATGTCTCCTCTTTCTGGGGGCTCAGGTATTCCTCTCGCGTATTTCGCCGTGCCTTTTACAAAGAGTCTCTTCTGCAATAAAAACAACAGTAATGACATAAAACTGGCTATCATGCTGGGCCCATGCTAAATCAAACACTGCCATAAATGAATACGGCTGCAATGAAATGAACAAAATAATGGGGACAGGTTTGCTCAAATGTGTAAGAGGCAATTAAAAAAGCAATTCTGTGTGTTTAAATTGTATCAAGCAGACGTATGTGCTTGACAAATGACTCTTTAAAGCAGTGAAGGCCAATTACAGATATTATTAGACAGCAATGCAGCCATACCTCCTTGCAACTCAGTTGATAACAGACATTAGGTCAGAGTGATTAGCTACTGTATGATTCACTCCAGGTGGGTAAAAAAGTAACTAACATTTCTTTTTAATAACCTGATATGAAACTTGAGCCCACCGACACAAATGGAACAGAATAATCTCAGTTGTCAGAAACTTAATGAAAAGTGAGATTGTGTAGATTAATAGCTGTCTAACACAACATTTTTACGGATTATTTGTTTCAACTGGAAAACCAAAGGTGTAAGTGGTAAAGTTTCATTGTCAATTGCAGCTTTAATATTTGAGAATGGGATAGAGAATAGAAAATAGAGCAGGTTTTCCTTTTATGTGATGTTGCCCTTTGATATTCATGTAGTGTTATCAAAATGGGGATTAGTTACAGGATTTTATGGAATAAAATTAATAATAGGAAAATTAAACCATAGGGCTTCCAGGCCTCTGAAAATAGAGCCTTGGAGCCCAAAGTAATAATAACTAGTTTATTATTATTGCGGTCAGTCTAATGTTTTGATTCCTATTATTATTATTATTATTATTATTATTATTATTATTATTATTGTTGTTGTCTGTAACATTGGACATTCTTACTTAAGGTCATTCTAACTTGTCAATCTAGTTTTAGATATCTGCAATATATTTTTAGGAGTCAAACTGACGCAACATTTGCCATTCATGTGTTTCAGATATCTACAAAGTCATTAAGACTAGTCATAATTCAAGTTTGAGATATCTTAAAATATCTTCACTTGATATTGATTGGTATCTAGATTGTCCTTTTTGGATATCTTGAATTAAGCTTCAGATAGTCCGAATGAAGTCATAGATATCAAACTTGAATTGTGACTAGTCATAATGGATGTTGTTGATATTTGAAACTGGAATTAGAGATATCCACATGTAAATTGTAGATATCTATAATGACAAACCCCATACACATGAATGGCAAAATTACGTCAGTTTGTCTCGTAAAAACTGAATTGCAGATATCTAAAAGTGTAGTTTTGACTAATAAGAATGACATCATCTACAACTACAATTCATACCAGTCACAACTAGTCAAAACGACGTCACAGATATATGGAATGGTTCCAAACGTAGCATTTAATTGTTTAAAAGGCTTCATTGCCATAATTTCAGTTGGTGTAACTGAAGAACAGGACACTAGGGACGAGGTAAGATGGAGGAGAAGGGAGAAGAAGAAGATGAGAGACAGATACGACTGGAAAATGTGAAAAATATTTGGAAAAACTGAGCTAACGTTAGCAAAACGACGTGCTATTTGCCTGTTATTTGCCTGTTATTTTACCTGGTATCTCTCTGCCCAGAGGTTCCGGCAACTGCACAGTCACGGTGACGCAGACAGGAAGTAAAAGCTAACGTACCTTGCTGGATTAATGTAACGTTACAACACATTAACTTTAACCGCTGCTAAGTGTGTCTAGCTCACCTCAATCTCCGTGACTCTTCACCTGCTCGTGACAGTGCAGTCAACCTTTCATTTCGGCATCATTTACTGTTCCGTTTCCTAAACGAATGTTTCAACAACACGCCTCACTTCCTGCGCCCCGAGCGTTTGTGTTCCTCGTTACCATGACAACACGTCTCTTGTACCATCCCTGCAGCTGTTAACAATAATGGCCTGAGTTGCTAACGGAGCCTGCAACCTGTACTCCACTCACAGCGACATTTCCCTGCCCGAATTTGTTGACTAATCTTGAACTTTTAAAGAAAAGTTATTATATTATGCCTTTATTTGTTCCGGGAATACATTTTGGCTTCAAAGACATAAAGTCCCCTGTTGCCTCAGTAATCATGGGCAGCGGGACTTTCCCTCTAATTAAAACCCTCACAGCATCAAGATCATTTTTTTTTTTTGCTCTGATTAGAGCTTTCATCCCTTGTTGCTTTCCCCCCCAACACGCTCTAGAGTTGTCTTTCGTTATCCAAGATGATGTTGTTTAGATCTTTCATGTTGGCAAACTTCAGAGATCAGACGAAAAAATCATTTCCCTTTAGCCCCATAAGATACATTTGCTATGAGTTTGATGAGGGGGGGTATAGAGTGTATGTGTTTCCCCACAATAGCGCTTATGTTTGTAGCGCAGCTTATAGTGATTGTTTTTCTCTTTTTCTCTGGTCTGTTTTCGCTCTGTAGTACTCTGCGTGTGGGTATACTTGTATTTGTAACCTTCTCTAGCACAAACGCTGACCTTGTCGGCACCATTTGTCCTCATGGAGACCAAAACCTGGACCTCATTATGGCAGAACCTGATTTCTAGGGAACTGGTTGAGTTTAGGGCTAAGATTTGAGGTGCGGTTGGGTTGAAGTTGGGGTTAACTGGTTATAGTTAAGGTTAGGGGTGTCACTTTGTTAGGGCTTTTTAATGCAATGTCCTAAGAAAAATAGCTGTGCTCTCTCTATAAGTGTGTGTGTGCCTGGTATTCCTTATGTTGTGGGGACCTAATTCTGTTTACACAGTCACATTTTGGGGACTTGTCTTCCTTATGGGGACACAAATCGATTCCCTATAACTACATTTTAAGTAGTAATTAGGGTTCATATTAGAGTTAGTCTCCAGAAAAAGAATGTAAGTCAATGCAATGTCCTCTGAAGTCATGGTAACCAGTGTGTGTATGTGTCTGTGTGGACTAGGTGCAGTGCTCCTCTGTCGCTCCTCTCCTGACTGATTGTTGCCAAGACACTTGCCATCAATCACATGAATCCAGCAGCGAGCAACTCAAACTCAGTTCCTTATTCACATTGTGTTGCCAACAATAGTGATTAAGTTTATCTCTTTCCTTGAACTAACTCGTGTTTCTCTGTGCTCCAGGTCACTCTCACTTCCTGCTTGTCTAACAGCTCCCCCCCTCCTCATCTGCAGCCTCCAGGCCCCCTCAGTCCCTATACCTGCCAGCTCCATTATTTGCCCACATCCACCATTTCCCCCTGCTTTGCCCTCTACCTTCGTCAGCTGGAGCCCTCACTCCCTCTCTCATCATTCATCCCAAATCCTATTCCCGTAAAGTCCGTACTTGATGATTTAACTTTGAAGTTTGTCTTCTCCATATGGCTTCACTCACTAATCCACTTATTAGCCCTAAATGCAAAAATAAGAGTGGCTGTGAGAAAACAAATCAAGAAAAGAAATAATCTGTCTCATAAATTGATAATATTGATTTCCAATTTAAATAGTTCAATAATGAAATAATAAATAAATGAAATAATTTATTCGGTAAAATATCAAGCTCATATAATTTGGTTACATAATGTCCATACTCTATTACTGTTACGTGCCTAACAAAGCCAGAGGGCTGGTAAGTTGAGTACCCTACATGTTGCATCACGTAGGTTATAATTTCTGTTAAACACACTAGGTTTATTGGTTGGTGCTACACATGTATTTTTTTGTAAAGACTCTTTGTAGATGATTAAGTTAGGCCTTTGTTTTTGATTTTGGGTGTTGTATGTTAGGAATAGTAAGGCCTTGTTTTGTTCTTTTAATTTCAATTATTTGGCACCACCTCCCATTTCTCCCATCATTTTCTGTTTCACGAACCTTCGTTGAACAGTTTTTGATAACTTGTTAAAAATAAATCTTTAATTTAATTCCTCTCCACATTGACCTGCTTATCTTTTGGTTGTTGTGTTGCTTCCCTGATATTTTTAGACAGGGGAGGTAACAATTACCTATTCTATTTTTTAATCATGTATATAGTCAATATTTTTCTATATTGGGCAATCATCGATGTGAAAATGCATGTTTATTATTTACCTTTATTGTCTTTGATGCTGTGACACTGCACACTTTTCTGTTGTGGCACAAATAAAATACTTATTTTATCTTATCGTATAAAGCATCATAAAGCATAAAATAACATGCAAAAAATAAAAATCCTGCAGCAGCATGTGTAAGAATACACATATTATTCCAGTATAAATACTGGAAAAATAATGGTAGATTCTGTGTAGTATTTTACAATTTAAATCACATAATAATCATTGTTTATGCTGTTTTAAAGAATTCCACAGGTGTAGACTTATGGACTTAAATGTCAGTGATAAAAAAACAACCTAAAACAGACCTGAAATACTTGGATAACTGAGAAATAATGTTTACAGTCAATTGATTCCCGCTAACAATGGACTTTCTTTTGTAAATATGTGGACAAAACAGTGTATTCATGTAAATGCTGTATATAATACATCCCTTACAAGTGTGCTGTAGTCTCTAATCTGTAATATTTTCAATACTGGTTGTTAATCTTTGTGTGTCTGCGATAACTGTTGGCGAAAGGCAGCCATTTACCCAGTCCTCATTTGTATTCCCGGGACAAAGTAAAGGAAACTTTCTGTCACCATTACAAACGCACTCGTCTTCTGCAGACCATGCCCCTAAAGTCACTACCTGTTCCAGTGGCTCTATCCTTGCCTTCCATCCTCCCTACCAAACCACAGTATAATAATGGCTCAGCGAGTACTGAACACACCTCCACCTCATTCCAAAATCCAGCTTTCCGTCGGCATTATGACCTATTGCTCCGGCCATCAGGGAAGTGAGGGCGTATGACTTATTGAGCATGCCTGCACGTGTGCGAGTCTGAATGGTCATTTAGGGTCATGACCCTCCAGCTGGATTCTGTCTCCGGTGCTAAACACTGTCTCTTGCTCTTTCTACCTCCCTCCCTCCCTCAGCGCTGACTGGAAAGACAGCAGGGTGTGCAGCAGCATACCGATGAGTGGACGAGTGAAGAAGACAGAGAAGAGAGGAATAAAGGGGGAGAGCGATGCAGAAATGAAGGCTGGAGAGTTGGGGAGCGGAACATAGCAGGAGGCACGTAGAAAAGCAATGCAAGAGGAAGAACAAGAGGGTGACACAATGCATGAAAGGAGGGGTACAACAGCAGAGCGGTGGCAGGGAAAGGACAAGCATTGCACTGTGAAATGTCAAGGCTATTTAATTCATTAGGAGGCAATGATTATGGTGCTGCACTGAATGTCATCTGCTGGGTTAAACATTCCTCAGTGGCCTCATGGTGGATATACATATTGACTGTTTGGCAGTGGTGAGCAATGACAGAGTGGCGGCAACAATCACAAGCCACAATCATTTTTGTGACTCTACGTGCAGGGGTTGTTGCAGATTATAGCTTATTGACAAAATAATGGGAAAAAAATTGGTTAATAACCTTGAAAAGGTTGGTCGAGAACATTCATCCTGCAATCGCTTACACCTGCTTATTCCTATTCAGATTCACAGGGGGGCTGGAGACTTACCCTGCATGCACAAATGGCAGGAAAGCAGTTCACCTGCCCATTATAGGATTAACACCAAGCAAATGCATTTATATGGGCAATTTTAATCTCCTACTTCACCTGATATGCAGGTCTTCCAACTGTTTGGGGGAAAGCAGAGCGATCAAGGAAGGGACATTAATAAGGAGACAGCTGGTCCACCATCCCAGACTGTCTTGCAGCAAAGATCACCAATGAATGAATAATGAATGAATATCTTTATTTTGGTTACAGTCAGTATAAAAAGTAAACATCATTTAGCGAGATTATTTAACACAAATGTGCACAAATAAAAGGAATAGGTTGAATCACATGGCTGATTTTTACCTGGTGCAATACAAGGAAAAACCAAGAAAATCAGAAATGTAGAAAGAAATACATATAATGCACATATAATGTCTGAATGCAAACCACTGAGACTTGTCCAGCTTCACATGCGTCTATGGCTAAGAGGAGAAAATTATCCTGGCGTCCTCTGTTGCCCCTTTTATTTACAGTGTGACATGTCATTTTGAAACTGGTGACCAACATTTAACACGATTTTGCCAATTAAAAATAGGAACTTTTGCAATAAGACGCTGTTTACAGACTGATATACTCATCATTAGAATCCAATATATGGGGTTTCAAGGGCTTCAACCCCAATTTACTCTAAAGGTGGAACCATCTAAAAAAAAAGAGAGAGATTTCTTCTTATTCTCATCACTGAAAAAAAGAATAACCCCTTTCAACCCGTGACTGTGAAAAGAGGAACTCAGTGGACATGCCCGTCTAAAAGATGTCAGCTAGATGATGAGGAGGCCGACAGGGCAGAGAATAAGGATCAGTGCTTCTGCTTCTGCTGGCCACCGTTTGACAAGAACATGGACAAGAATACTTGCCCAGGTCCATGACATCATGAAGACAGTTCATTGGATTTTCACTCTTAATGGCTCTCTTCTGACTTCCTGCTGGCAAGGCTTGTGTTTACCTGGTGTGATATTATTATGCAGCATGTGTCTGGCATGTGCAGGTGGGAGCAACTGTATGCTTTAAATCCACTGGCATATTATGGACAGAAGAAAAGAAACTGTCACTGAGAGATCTTGTCAAAGTAGCCGGCAGCAGGGATGAAAGAAAAAAACAAAGAGTAAGATTATTTGATAGCTCGACTGACCAAAGGAGTGAGGAGGTGACTATGGATCGAGAGGAAGATGGGAAATAGAAAGAGCTATAGAATGAGTGGATATCGAACTGATGGCCAGGCATGTCACTCTGGAGGGAGGGAGGAAGAGAGGCCAAGACAAGTGAGAATTGAGAGGTTGTATCACGGAGGGAGAGAGAGAGAGAGTGTAAGGATGAGATGAAGGTATGTGTGTGGGGGGGGGGGGGGGGGGGGGTGAGTGGTTCTTCATCATGTGCATTAGCTATAGTAGATGACTCTGTGTTACACCCCCTGACATTCTCTCTCTATCTCACACACTCAAAGTAAATACAGTACAATCGAGATGAGTCACAGCTCAGATATGGGACTGGTTGATGGGAGGAAACAGTGATGCAGAGATAATAGTTTATATGAGATGAATGGGCAGAGAGGTGGACAACGAAAGCCCTGTTCAATAACTATAATAACTCAAATTTTACAAAAATAAATTCACTTGATGACAAAAAAATGACGTAGGAAAATGATAAAATAAATAAAAGCAAAAGATATACACTAAACCAACCACGTACACGCTCCCTGTTAATCACAGAACACATCTGTGAACGTTTCCACATCATTCATTGCCCTGTAGAAAACAAAGTCAATGTTATATATTATATTGTCTGCGGTGCAATCGGATGACGTTGCAATCTTGTTTTTATACAGAACTTACGCATACAGCTATCTTTGCCTGACCCAGAAGGAAGTTTAAAATACCCCACATTAGATTTTTTGCTGCGTTTAAAACCAATGATATAATAAAAAACCCAGTCCACAAGAAAGAAAAATTCACTGTTTTTGAAAGAAAGAAAGAAAGAAAGAAAGAAAGAAAGAAAGAAAGAAAGAAAGAAAGAAAGAAAGAAAGAGTACAGTGAGGCATGAAGACACAGTAAACCACAAACCACCATTGTACAATGATGAATTGCTAATTTTGGGCTAAAGGGGAAGGTTTGGCAGCAACATTGGCTGCCTTGTTAACCCTGTGATGAAATCCAATAATTGTCATTCTTTTTTTTCTAATTATTTCACCCTATTCTTAGTGTAGGGACGGTAGTGATTGTGACGGTAACTGCTGCACAGGAATCTGGGTCATACATGACGTTTAATAACCGGGGAACAAGATGATACTGTTTGATCACATCAGCCTATTGTTCTGCCAGGGATTATAGAGGCAAATGGTGGCATGAACAAGATTTAGAGTCGACAATTCTCTTTCCAATGTCTGTATAACACTGTGCGTGGGAGCACAGGTAAAACAAAACTTCAATACCTTTCACTTCTGGAATATTTTTTTTGTTTTTTTACGCTCGATCACTCTCTCGCACACACACACACACACTCACACATGCCTGTTCTCACACACACACACACACACACATATTTTCACAGGTTCATGCACACATGTGCATACAAGTACACCCACACTCACAGCATCGTCAGTGAGCTGTGTCTCTACTGCCATCTGGAGACCATATGTGGAACACGCCCTGGATTGATTGAGAGCTTTGGCCTGAGGAATGACGGCTGCAACAGCTATTATTGTGATTTTCTGCACCATGTTGGGAAGAGGTGTGGTCATCATGTTCAGGAAGTGCTCAGACTCCCGGGAATGGGATTTGCACGATAAATCACAAATTGACGTGTCATTTGTTTCCTGCTCCATTGTCACAAACAGATTTATAAATTGCACATTTACAAAAGTGCAGCATATACAGTAGATGTCTGGAATTTCATAGTATCGCACTAATCAATCATCATTTATGAGTGAGCAAGTGTGTGTCGCGTGTGAGCTCATTGTCAGCAGCCTGTGGCCAATGCCTGTGTTTGTATCTGACAGCTCGTGTTTTTGTGTGTGAATAGAATAGTTTGAAATGTTGTGGTAATGGAGACTGTTGCCGTTTTTGCGCATAGATTATGGGGATTACGGGCGTGCTCGTACATTCAGCAAACATCTTTCGAAAGAACAGAAGAAACCCCAAAGCCCGAGAGATTACCGCATGTTGGAGTGGCGGTAGAGGTAACACCGGAAAAGTCAAACAGAGTTTGTCAGCGGCGTCTCACCCTTTTATCGAGAAGTTAACGTGACTTGCTGGTGCACTGGAGATGCATGGAGGATGAAAAGAACAAGGAAGCCTCCGATAGGTCGTTCAGATAAACGACACCGTGAGCCTGTAGCTGGTCAGCAAAACTCAGAATACATCTTACATTAGAAGGAATGACTTCAGTGCTGTTATTTGTTCACGTTTCAAAGAAAAGCTTAACTCTAAATCGTCCCACCCACTGACTCCATACATGATGTGATTGGCCAAACCAGAGCTTAGACGAGGAGTTTCTATACGGAACCCTCGCTGCAAATTAAATTTGCTACTGCTAGGATGCGTCTAGATTTACTGGATTACAACTCCTGCTACAATCGTTGTTTGACATAGTTTGGAAATGTGTTTCTTTGCTTGCAAGGTTTCAGTGCTCCATTGCAAACATTGGTAATAAAAGTGGGTGTTAAACAGTTTCTGGGATTGTTTTTTTTTATTATTATTTGCTGTTTGAATCATGGATTTTTTTTTCTTTCTCTCTTGGCAACAGCTGAAAGAAAAGAATATCCAATAGTGGATCAAGCATAGAGAGAGAGAGAGAGAGAGTTGATTAACTTCGCATTAAGACAACAAAAATGAGGGAAAACATCAAGCTTCGCTTTTCCTCCACTGCATTTTCCACCAAGAAATTGTCTGCTCCAACTCAACTCAACTCAGATTTTATTTATAGAGCACATTTAAAAACAACCGAGGTTGACCAAAGTGCCGTACAGAACGGCGTCAATAAAAATCAGTAAAATAGAAACATAAAAAACATAAAAACAACATTAAAAAATTTAAAAACGCTACAGTGCATAATAAAAGCACATAAAAAGCCGACAAACGGGAGTCTGGCTCAACATGAATTAAATGCCAAGGAGAAAGAAGAAGAAGATTTAAAGAGCTCAAGAGTCTGGTCACATCAGACGTGCCAGGGCAGGGCGTTGCCACTGCTGCTCCACATAACTTTATAGTTAACCTGCAAATTGGATTTTTCACAATTTTAATATTGTAATCGTATTGCATCAATCTTATTATCCAACAAACTTTTACTCATTATGAAGAGGTTTAAAAAACATATCACATCCAATCCAGTCAGCGCTCAAGTTTCCCTCTCTGACATTACCTCCACGTTTGCTGCGGAGAACAGTATTTAATTAGTTTGCTGATCAGTGTCCATTTATTCTATCCCCAACAGTAAACATTCCTCATCTTTAGTTAATCGTTGCTGTAGGAGGCGACACCACCTGCTAATAGCCTGCTGATTGTTTATGGATTAATAGCCATATGAATACGTCTTTCACCAGACGGGGGGAAAACATTTGGGGATGTGTATCTTAATGCTTTAAATTTAGTCTCTCACTCACACACACACACACACGCATGCATGCGCACACACACGCATATACATCACATACATATGTACACAGACCCATAGGATGGGCAGTTTCTGTCATTGCAGCACTTTCCCAAACAGGCTCTGATTAAACAGCAGCTTAGAGCGCTTTAATTTCATGGAAGAACAGACAGTGAGAGAGGGAGCAATGGAGAGAGACAGAGAGAGAGAGAGAGAGAGAGTGCTGCAGATGCATGGACAGAGGGGACTGGGGGTGGTCGAGTCGATAGGTGCAGGAGAATGAAACAAGCAGCGGCCAGAGAGTCAATTGAAAGGATGGACAGAAGGTGAGAGAAAGAAAGAAGAGAGGTGGTTTGAGCTGAGGAAGGCAGCTGTGACAGACAGGATATGGAAAAAAAATGAAGATAGGAAAGAAAGTAAGAATGGAAGAAGGTGAAGAGAAGTTGGTGTGGACGCATGCTGCAGGCAGGTGGAGTGCTTCAACATTTCAGTCACATGAAAAATTGAAATCCAGGCTAAAAATCTGAATGATTTGTCTTATGTTCTGTCACACAACACGTTATTTTTTCCTGTACACACACACACACACACACATACACACACACACACACACACACACACACACACACTGTTTATAATAACTTCCATGACACACATATGCTTCCAGGTAGCACTTGAATAAAAGGTGGAGGGAGATTAGTGTGAGTAAAGTCTACTAAATGAATGGAGTTAAGTCTCCAGCCTGCAGCATTTTCGTAAACCTGCATATGTGTGTGTGCATTTGTCATTTCTCGAGGTTTAGAGGTGCCATTGTCTAGATTTGCACTATAAAGTGGTTCAGTCAAAGGTGCGTTTGCGTTCAAGGAAGGCATCATGAACTATAGAAGTGCATGCACATGTATACATAGCAGGCTTTTTAACATACATAACATGTTGAAGAGCTCACAAATCCGTTCCCTTTGAAGGGCTCACTGTGGCCTTAAGGAGAACTGTGCAATTGCTGACTATGGTGCAAGAATAGTAATATAATATGAATATTAATGCCACATTCTCCATTCTGAACCACCTATAGATGGCACGGGACCTTTACTGCTCAGTGTCTGGGTTTGGACTCGGTTGTGTGCTGAGAATATAGATACCAGAGAGCTTCTCGACACTCGTTATACTTTTGCCAGGAATAAAGCAGATATTTCACTGATGTTGGGATATACATTAATATCAAACGCTATAAGGTCTCCAGGCGACTAACCTTTAATGTTTTAGTGATTTGTGAATGTGTTTTTGATCATCTCAAATTGTTTGCGGTTAATTCGGTGGGAGCAACAACTGTAACAAAGTGGAGTTAAGGAAGAAATGGAGACGAAATCTTGGCCAAAAACCCTCGGAACAGCTGACATTCACACGGTAGCATGAAGGTCTTTCCCTCACATGCACTACATTAACATCTGAAATAAAGCATGATATCATATCTTCATGCACTCTCTTTATATCCTCTTCTCACATCACTCCATTTCTTGCATCTATAATTTCTCTTTTGCTGTCCCTGTCGGACTACACTCTTCCTCCCCACATCCACTGAGTCTGCCCTTTTTTTGCTTTACATCGTTCTGTTCCTCTCATCTTTGCCCTCTTGTCTTCCCCCCACCATTGGCTATTCCTTCACTTGTTTTTCCCCTTTTTTCCATTTCCCCAGTCCTCTTTCTCAGTCTGTACCCGTCTCCTCCTCATTTGCCTTCATCTTCTCCTTCCCGCTCCTTGCCCCGCCCCCCTTCCAAAGTTGGACAGACTTGGGTGTATAAAGTGGAAAAGAAACCAGTGAGGGCATCAGCATTTACAACCTATATACAGTATGCGTGTGTACCTGCTGATCAGCAGCAGCTGTAGCCCAGAGACGCAGCACATGGTGTCAAAGAGAATTTATAGGCCGTGCATCTTATCGATATTAAGACTGCTAAAAACCGCTGCTTGGCATTCTGATTGCATGCGTCTTCCTGCTCTGAGTTAAACGGTCCTCCTGCACAGATTCAACCCAGATGTACACACATATGCAGATATGGAAATGTGCACAGTAAAAACAAAAACAAGTCCCCTGGACATACTTTTACAGGGTCCTGAAAGATTGGTTTCATCTAAAAATCTTTAATGCTTAAGGCTTTAATTTATGACGTTAAATATAGAGAACGAGCGGACACGCTTACCCACACACGCACACACAGCCCTCGTCTCAATGGGACTATAATACAACACATAAGACTGATTAATGATGATCATTCATCAGGACTCTAATCCCTTTACATAACATGCTAGAACAGGTTGGATAACTTGTAACCTGTGACTCCACTCCCTCGTGCTCGCTCCCTCGGTCATAAAATAATATAATCTGTGGCCATTTCCAGCTTTACAAGTGCGGCAGTGATCATCAAGCATTTAAAAACTCATTTAGGATACATCCTCCTGTTGAATCCTCTGTTATGAGAAACTATATAAAAAAATGGAGCAGATGGCAAGACAGGTATAGGAACTACAGAATTAAAGGTACTTGTACACACCAGCCACTTTATTGGGTACACAGGACGTCTTATTAAGTGGCAGGAGTGGTCTCCTGCTGCTGTAGCCCTTCTGCTGCCAAGGTTCGACATGTTTTAGGGCTTCAGAAACGCTGCACGCCTGCACAACATGGTTTGCGATTAGTGGTTATTAACTGTTAAGGTGGCAAGTCTGACCTCCGGCATCAACAACACATTTTGGCCCAGAGAAGTGGCGCTCACTGGGTAATTTCTCCTTTTTCAGACCATTCGAGAGAAAATCCCAGTAGATCAAGATTGTGAGAAATAGTCAGTCACAGACCATCTGGCACCAACAACTATGCCACACTGAAACGAATGCACTTCGTTGCTGCCATGAGATATTTGCGTTAAATAGCAGTTGAAGAACAGGTGTACCTCATACAGCTGCTGCTGAGTCCTTACAAACCCCACATTATTACTGAGGCCATATGGTGTATTTACAGTCAAATATTTAATAATACTACTACTAATAATAATTTTTTACATGATCAAAATCTAAAAAGTCTGCATGAAATACTGGTGCAGTGGCAGAGCAGCACTGCTGGTGCTCTCAAGGCCTCTCAAGATCATTCCCCAGCAGGGCAGAAAATGACACTCACATGTTCCTCTTCACACTTAGCCCCTCTTCTCTTTTTTTTGCAAGAAACACAGGCAAGTACAAGGCGTTACGTCCTAGAATGCTGCATTGCACCACACACTGAAGCTATTTCGGGGAAATTATTCTAACCTCTGTGACAGTATGGCTGAGTGGTATCGTTGTGGTTAGGCATTAACTGGTTATGGTTAAGGTGAGGGATAAGGCTCTGGCACGGCTGTGCAAAAGAATGGAAGTGATCGCAGCGGGTTTCTATGAGTATCACGTATCATTGAGTATTAATCACTCAGAGGATCAAACAGAATGTATGGGAAGTTTGATTGCAGCAGGTGTGATCCTATAGCAATTAAAAAAAGTTGTGGCCATGAGCAAATACATTTATGTTGTGAATGTCAGCAATATCTCCTGGTATCCTGACTAATCTAATATGGAGTGATTTGCTGATACTTGCCAACACCTCTGTGCTGAATTCATATTCATACTGTGGCAGACTGCGGCTTGGGAATTTAGCTACTTTGTGCTACTGGCCGGTCCCCAACAGATGTCTTCAAACGTGCTCTGTCTTGATGCATAATTTCACAGCTGAGTGGCTGTCAGTTTGCATCTGTAACCAAACTTTTCTCATCAATACTTCTGATTAAATTGTCTTGTGTTGCCTGCATTGTGACTCGTGCAGTTAATTGTGGCCACACGTTCTGAAGGCAATTAAAAACATTAGAGTCATCACAAAGGACATTTCACAAATTAGCGTTTGGCTCAATATACTGCGAACACAGTTCAGAAGCTACTTTAAAAGTATTTTTCGATACTTTGAACACGTTACTCAACTGCCATAAAGGAACTTAAGGCTATCCGACAAAATGTAAGCTTTCAATTATTCTTTCAATTTAAAATCTTAATGTCCAGCGTTCATCTTATTTGTATCGTGAGACTGTTTAGGTTAAAGAGATTGTGTGTGTGTGTGACTCACTTGTTAATATAACTTTGAGAAGGGAAAAACACCTCCTTTTAGCTGTGCTAGATTAATCATTTACTTTTTCTTACTACAAAAACAACATGAAGAGTTTGTTTTCTATCACTGGCAGCAGGCTACGCTTCCCACAGAACCTGCCGTCTGTGCTCTTCAGATCCCCAGAATAACTCAAACAAGGCTAACACTGACAAAGAAATGATCGGTATTGTATTTATTTATTTTGTTGTCATATTTGTTTGTCAGGGGATGCTGTTATGTAAAGATAATGTTTATTCATATCCACGCCTTATGTGACTTTTTAGCTCCATGTGCATCAGAGAGTCTGGCACTTCAGGTGTTTCATGGGAAGCACAGGAGGATTTAGATAGATCCAAGTCAATCTGCATGCTAAATGTACAGAATATAAAGCATTAGAGAAGGCTGGAGTCTTTAGATTCAAGGTTTAACCCTTCTTAAACCGCATAGTAAACAACCAAACAGCCTAGCTGTGTTATAACATCTGTCCTGCATCAACTATTTCTTGCAGTGCATCTGAACCATATACACAGCTATAAAATGTGAATCTCTTCACGGCAGGAGTTCAGATTCTTATGGGTGACGTCACTGCCAGTTGCCACTTGATCCCAACCTTCTACATTAACCTAATGCAACAAGTAACAAGTGGTGCATGGCTGTGACAGCAGAAGCCGAGGAATGACATACTGCATCTGTGTCTCACAGTAGTGAGATTGTGACAGGTCCCTCGAGACATGCATGGGAGACACTGTGTGCATGTGTGTGTACACGCAGTACGTTCCAGTTATTTATCTGTATGACAATAAATCTTACTTGAGGTGGACGCTAAAATTAACCAGGCAATACCACGATGAGGGCTAAATTACATGACAAATGTAAATTTGATTTATGGTAATTACACTGCAATCAGGCACCCAGTGCCGCAATGTGCATGCAGACTCGGTCTAATTTACCTGTCACCAAACTCATACATACAAATGAAGCCATCTTAAAAATAGAGCACATGAACAGAGATTTATGTGCCATTCAAACAGATAAAGCAATATTACAAGCCCAAGCACTTCCGGCCAATTAAAGTGCACAACACGTATGCCATACTGTGCATATGTGCATGCAAATGCACATATGCACAGAGTAACAGCATATGCAATAACTGTAACCTCATTTATGAGCTAAAATCACCAATAAGTGAACCTAAAGGCAATACAGTGTGTGCAGGAATCCGTGCTGTGGAAATGCAATTAAATGGCCTTGCAAATTATATGAACTTGTTTAACATATTGTATATGAACACAGAAGAGGAATTCATGCTGATTCTGTGCCAGTGCAGAAACACAGGCTGTGTGCATGTGTGACACTGTATTCATAACTAGAGTGCCGCCTTAATGACTAGTCACATGACCAAGGTTATTAAAGTGAAATAAAGTGATGCTCACGCACACACAGGTTTGCCCTTCATTTATAGTGAGGACCCTCATAGACATAATGTATTCCCTTGCCCCTTACTTCACAACTAAATGCCTAACCCTAAAGGCCCTGCTACACATGCCTTGCGTCACATATCGTGGACCCCCGGTATACTCTGGTGTCAGGTTACTGTAGTATCCCACTTCACTATCAGGTGGCGGTACAAGTCTGGGAATGGGACGAATTCCTACCAAAGAAGAAGAGAACGATGCTACAGCTCCCTCTGACACAGTTGAAAGGCCCATCGGGCAGAGGAGTCACGGTGTTAGCCGGTTGGTAAGCACAGGTTTAGTTTGCACATGCGTTGGGTCCTTTAACCTTTCCCCCTAACCCAGGGGTGTCAAACTCATTTTTGTTCAGGGGCCACATCCAGCACAATTTGTGCGGCTGGACCAGTAAAAACAGTAAAATAATAGCATAATAACCTATGAACAACAAGAACTCCTTTGTTTTTACTCCTTTGTTTTACATTTAATGAAGGATATTTTTACAAAACATGACATTTCTTGAGAAATGTAAGTGCAATTTCAACAATATCATGCCTAAATTTACTATTTACACAGCACACTGGATCTATAAAGGCACAAACATTTAGTCACAGGTATCTGGAAGTGAAAAATATTGCATTTGACATTACGTTTAGATTGTAATCGTAGTGTGAAATCTTAACAAATTCATCCTGTGGGCCGGATTGGACCCTCTGGTGGGTCAGTTCTGGCCCCCGGGCCGTATGTTTGACACCCCTGCCCTAACCCTTAACCCTAAACCCAATTCTAACCCTAACCCTAAAACCAGAAAGCCATTTAAATATGTGAGGACCAGCCAAAATGTCCTCACTCTGTATGTTTTATACGTTAATTGGTCCTCACAAAGCCTCAAATACAAGAACACACACCGATAGTGTCACGCTCACACGGCTAATTCTACACCATATAGCGATGCACTTTAATCACTGAGGTTACTTCATCTCCACTCCTCTCTTTATTTTCATAAGAAAGCAGAAGAAGAGGAGCCAGCTCCTAATAGTTCACTGATTTGCATTAGGAGGGTTTAGCTCCATATATGCAAACAAGCCGGAAAGTGAAACAGATAAAACAAAAAAAAACAGATACCTTCTCTCACTCACACACACACACACACACACATACACAGGGTGATGTAATTATTGCCATATTCGTAAAATCAGAAGCAGATACTTACACACAAGTCTATACCCAAAACACACACATAAGGGGAACAAACAAGGCAGGCCGTGCAATAAACAGATGAGTTAGCACTCGTTCGCTGCTTTGCTTTCTTAGTGTGTAACTCAATTTGAATTGCTAACACTGCTATAGGCTCAGGGGCATGCAGCAGCGGCCGAGCATCATCAGCCCACTTCCTCGCAATTTAACTGCACTCCTTTGACGCAGAACAGCTGTGCAGTGGCCCCATATTTTACACACAGTGAAGAAAATTAATTGGAATTTTTTTTGGCCACATTTGCATGCCGGACCATCTTTGAAGATGAGGAAGAGGAGGGGGAGGAGAGGTCGTCATGCACCGCAGCATATTTAAGCACGTGATCATTTTCGATATGTTTTATTTGACTGTATGTGTGCGCGCACGTGTGTTTGTTACAGCTTACGTTAATGATAATTGTCTGTGGCCGCATCATTACGGTCCATCACTGGCAGGAGATGTGTAGAGTTTGGAGGGAGGGGGGCATAATGACAAGGATGAGGGAGAACGAATGAATTGATGATGTATGTCAAATGCACATTACATATAAAGTGAAGCAGGTCGACCTCTCTAATCGTGGCAACACTTACATGTAATGATACGTTAATACATTGAAAGCAAGGGCTATTCGGTTACTGACAAAAAAAAGTAAATGGAAATATTCCTCGGTCCAGAGTGTTAGTCAATATAAACTGTGAAGTTGGAAATTTTGGGAAGAACGTGTCTATTGATTTTCTTACCAAGAGTTAGACGAGATCAGCGCTGCTGTCATATCTTTAAAAATAAGGGCCAGGTTATGCTTGAAAAGAACTACATCATAAAACGCCCTGTCAACGCTGGAAGTGTCGTAGTTTATAGTCTCTGCTGTAAGGCGCCGGTGTCACGCTCAAGAGTGTAAATAAAAAAAAAAAGGGACCAAAGTAGGTGCACAACAAATGAAAATATATACAGTATATATATATATAAAAAAGAGAGCATGGAAGAGAAGTTCACAGCAAAGCTACTCTGTTACCTCCACACAGTTTGCTGATCACTGCACAAAGTGGTTGTAAATGTTACAGACTACAGCCTGACAAGCACTTCATCACGCGCACACCGACAGTGTGTGTAGGGTAAGAGTATGTGAGGTTAATGTAATTATATTTGTGCATCCCAATCAGACACTCTACTGGATAATTAAAAGTCAGTATCACCCAAACAAAAACTTTCATTTCTTTCTTTATCACAACACCTGATCACGTTCCTGTTATGTGAGAAACGTAAAAGTACCAAAAATTCACTGGTATTAAAAAAAACAGAAAACAAGGCAATACCTTGGTTTTGATTTAATGGAAGCGCAGGACAGTTTTATCTACACACACTGTGAGAATAGGAACAAAAACCTACAACTTCTGTTTACATTTGCATATTCACTACTATGAAAAATATAAGTACTTTTGTTTTTACATATTAAACATTGGATTGTTTGAGCAGACGTATCCGTGGAGCATCATCTGTTCAAGATGGTAACAGCAAGAGTATATGCAAGATATTGTGTCCCCTTATTTGCACAGTGGGAGGAAGTAAAGACTTCAAGACTAAAGTAAAGTGCAAACTACTGAACACATCTGACCTTCCGGGACCAGTGTTTGGTTTGTTTGTGTGGGACGGCCTCCCCCACAAAGGGTCTTATCAGTAGTATTTTCCATTTCTGCCAATAACCCTCCAAAATGTAACACAATGGACCTTTTTCTGAGATGGTATAGGAAATAAAACTATCCAAACAATAATATTTGAGTTCATGAAAACTCAAACACAGTAAAATAATGATGGGAAAGGCTCAGAGACTGAGTGAATATGAAAGATACTGTAAGACACTGTACTGAATCCGAGAGTGGAAATCTTGCTGGTGCTGAGAGAAAAAAAAACTAAAAAAAAAAAATGTCTTTAAAGTATCAGGAGTTACTTCTGCAGAAATCATATCCATAACAAATTGCATTTTACTAAATACTGCCAATCAACACTTGGCAATAAAACTGTTCAACCATTTTATGAAGCGAACACGAAGAAGGAGGAACTGATGATTAGGTCTCAGGAATTTCGATTAAACTGAGAGTACGACTTTTGCAGGACTGACAACTCCAAGAGTGTGTTTGTTGGCTGTCTGCGGTAACAGGTGGAGCTCACAGCAAGGGCGCCAATTAAAATCAAAATCAACCTGTCTGCTTGTAATTGTTTTTCCGCCCTCATATGGTGTGTGTGTGTGTGTGTGTGTGTGTGTGCGTGAGAGAGAGAAGTTAGTGCTAAATTTAATGATGTAAATTTCACAGATCAGTTTGGTTATTAGATGTGTTCCCAATATAATCATTTCAAGTGATTTTTATGGCTGCGTGAAAACACAAAGATTAAATCCGGCACTTTCCACTGTGTGTGTGTGTGTGTGTGTGTGTGTGTGTGTGGAAGAAGCTATAGCGTGTTTTATTTCTCCTGTGGATACCTGAGTTCTTTGTGTTGCAGCAGAGATTAGACTGAGCACCCGGACCCATCAATATCTATGACTCATGTATTGCTTGCAATACACACACACACACACACACACACACGCGCACAAACACACACACACACACACACACACACAGATAGAGAGCGAGAGAGTGATGGAGTGAGCAGAACAGACCTGACGCTCTCAGTCACTGGTGAATGGCTGCTCTGATGGACTGAGGCTATTTACACACACACACACGCACACACACGCACACACACACACAGCTGGTGATGGAGTGAGGCCATTCCTTCTCCTCACCTCATGCCCAGTAGCTGGCTGCGAGCCCAGTGTGGACTTGCCAATTGGCCCTTCCACCAAATCAACCACACAAACTTTTCTGATGAGCTCAGTACAGTGCACACTCTGTCTCTCACGCACAGACACATACTCACACGGTCACTATTGATTACCCCTGTGGACGTCTGGTGGGCAATTTCCCCCCGCTACACTTCTCAGGTGTTTCCAAAGTTGGGATGTATTTCATAAATGTGACTTGCCCGCGGGCTTTCAGAGACACTCAAATCTTAACTTTACTTCACCTCCACCATTTTCATTATCCCTTTAAAACCACTGCGCAGTAGATTAATATTAAATGACGCTTCTGACTTGACTTTATATATAACATTTTTCCCCGTGCCACTTAACTCTATCACCTAAAAATTCAGAGTTAAATATTACAACATCTTTTAAGGCAAATGGGTTTGATTTACTTTTATTAATTCCTTAAAAATCCTTCATTGTCTCACATTAGAGTCTAACTTATGAAGTAATAAATGCACTAATGTGAAAGAGCAGGCCTTAATAAAGCAAAACCATGAGCTATTTCTCATATACCTGTGCTGGAAAAAGAAAATTACTAGACACACTTAAAAAAATCAATTAGTAACACACAGATCAATTACTTCCAACTAAAATGAACTAGTAATATGAAATTGTTTTCGTATAAATGTGTAATTTGTCAACTCATTTGTGTATTACAAGTTTATCCATTTGTTGTCATGTGTGTCTATGAGGCAGCAAACAGACCTGGGATCTCTTTGCTGCTGTCCTGTGGTTTTCTACAGACAAATTAGTAGCTTTTAATAGGACATGTATTTGCTTATTTTTTAGCAAGTTAGTTTTTCATACTAACTAAATATTTTTGAAGAAAAGTGCTTTCTTCAAAAGTGTGGTTGTTTTTTTTTTGCAAGGTCCATTCACTGGCTTTTACATTGCTCACAAATACAAAACTGTAGAGAGAGAGAGTATATAGTGAGTCAGGTGTTGATCTGAGAAATAGGATTAATAATTCCCGGCATTCTCAAGTTGCCTTATTGATTTTTGTGTCCCGGTGACTCTGAAATTCTAGTTGGTATATTAATGCCATTAAAATATATCACATTTTTCAAAGAGACTGAAAAAGAACACAACAGGAACAGACACGGGCAAAAACCAAAAACTGGAAGACAAATAAATAACAGACTTAACAGTGGCTGAGGCTGACGGTTAATTATTATCACAAAAACTGTTCTTTTGTTCTGTATGAGTTTACAGATGCATTAACTTCAAGAAAGCTCCGACCAGAGAATCAAAACTCTGTCATTTCTGGTGTCAGATCAGTGAAGAGCCTGAAGCTACTCCACTGGCAATGAAAGAGAAGGTGACTTTGAGAACTCCTCAGTGTTTCCCTGACTGTGGTTAGTTTGTAACCACGAGGCACACATACTAATTCCCCAGAAAATAGCATTGAATCTCTTTCTGTTTTCTACGGATCTGAGTGGGAAATCACACAGCTGGAAGCACAAATGACGACTCGCTGCACCGTCCGGGGGCGATTTTTGTGAGAAAGCTGCAATTTCTTTTTTGTGCCGTATTGTGATCGCCTGAGAGATGACGAGCCTTCTTATGTTTTATAGAATTTAGCTTAAATAACAAAAAAGCAGTTGGTGAATACTTTATTTTACTCATGAAAAGTTTAGCAGACTCATCTTTAAATATAGATAAAGGTTAGTTTCTGTTCAGTGCTGCCATCTCATCTTTTATTACCACCTCTCTCCTCCCTCTGCCGAGGTGTTGAGTCTTGGGTCCTGATGCAGTCTCACAGGGAGGTGGAGGTTGACCCCTGCCCGCTCCCTCTGATGTCTCTCTCATCCTGCTGTGGGTGCAGACGTCCAGGTCGGTCCAAGCACCACGGCTCCTCCTACACATGATGGACAGCGGTGGAGATGAGACAGCGAGAACAGAGTGTGAAGGAGAGCAGCAAAAATGACCTTGAGATCACTTGTATTTTTTTTTACTTTCTTTGAATCAGCAGATTAGCATGCAGCCTATGGCCTGCAGTGGGAAGCTCTTTAATGTGAATGATGGTCTGTATTTGTCCTCATGTTCATAATTAACAGCGGATCCTTTGATAGGCGGGTGTGCTGAATATCAATGTTAGGTTTTATTTGACCTTTACTATCCTCCTTTACACTTGTGTATGATCTCAGCGGCATGAGATAGAAATGTGGCATGAATTACTTAACACTAAAAGCAACACAAGCTAGATTTAGACGTACGAGCAGTGTTCTTTGTCTGTAGCTGGGTTTCCATTCAAATGTATTGCAATTTTAACCACATTTGGTGTAAGAAAATGCATCTGTGGTTCCATGAACCGCTGAAAAGGGATTGTTGAGCGTTACATCACCATGAAAAGCAGACGGTAGTGCAAATGTCACTACAGAAGGATAATAAGGCGCAACTTGACTTGATGACGCTTGTGAAACGTGGTTGCACTTCGTTGTTGATTCAGTTAGGAAGGAAAGGAAGGAAATCATCTTAATTGTCATTATACAACCGAAATTGCACAACTAAATTTGAGGTCAGATGAAGGGTTGATCAGAGACACAGCGACTCAACGCGCCACCACAAGGGACCTAACATGTTTTGATGGTGGGAGGAAAAGAGAGCCCGGAGGAAACACACACAGACACATGCAAACTCCACACAGAAAGGTCCCAGACGGGGAATCAAACTTATTTATTATTAGAGTTATTTTAAGAGGGAAGGATGTTAAAGGCACGTGATTATGGAAAATTGTTTCCAGTGCACTCGTTCACATGTATTTTTCATGCACAAATAAAAAAAAAAGGTGCATAAAAACATGCTAAACACTCATGTTTAATGTATTTATACAGAAAGTAGACATTGTGCATCTGCTTTCATTAATGCATGTTCTTGTTTGGGTTAGGTTAGCTCAGGTTAGGTTAGCTCAGGTTAGGTTAGGTTAGGTTAGGTTGGGTTGTGGTGCACTTGTGCATTTGTGCATGTGTGTGGGCCAGAGTCAGTAGACACTGCCCCAGGCAAACTTAATACGGACCTCCTTTGACAAAGAACCTAACCATGGCTTGATGCTGCATTTCACACCCATTTCATCAACTGAATCTTACCTCCCACCAGCCCACTGCAGAGTGGGAGGATCAACTTCAACCTGCCTGCAGCAAGGATCTATGTCTGTTACCTTGACGCTGAGCGGCGCCGAACAATATCTCTGCCATCCAAAACAATTCATTTTAACCATGCAGGTTCTGTTGTTGTGTATCTTAAGCTACTGTATTATGCGCGTTTGCTTACCTGTCCAAACAGACCAACGGTGTCTCCAGGCAGGCGGCTTAGAGCCACACTGCAGTCCGATGACGCAGAGAGAAGGAGGAGCCTGTTGCCATGGACACACGTCTCCAGGTGAGTTACACGATCAAGGTGTGGACGGAAGCGACCCAGTAGACGTGGAGGTTCTTTGGTTGTTTCGTGATTGGGATCAAGTAGATAATGCTAAGGGACAGAGAAGCAAATTACCGCGTTACTGATATTATTCTGGGATGTTCACACCATCAAAACTAATGCAGTCAGTCAATGTTTATGTTGACCACGTTGACGGGATCATTTTAATGCGACGCGTGGCACTGAATAGTAAAATCCAGTGATGGAGAACAACACTGCACACGCTACAAAGCAATTATGTCAGGATTTCTAGCAGAACACTGAGCTTGTCCAACTTCTTCTTCCGCTGTGCTATGAATGCATACATCTCCATATATTACACTGAAAGCCAAATGAGTCGCACCCTTCTGAATTCATCCCTTCTTATAAACTGTGACACGGCTGAGCTCTGAATACTGCTGCGGTAATACCCGAGAGGGTGTTCTTTCACCACAATTATGAGCATGACAGTGATGCAGCTACGCCTCGCGCCACATGCCACAATCCAGTCTCCATTATCAGAGTCAAGAAGTCAAAAGGTCTCTTCTGAGTTGTCAGGAACTTGTTTGTTACTAAACACATGTGAGATACATTAAGTGCCGATGTGAATCTGTGAATCAAGCTGGAATTATTGCCAATTATCTTCTTGTAGTGGAGGCGATTTGTCAAGAGGACGACAGAGTGATTAGATGTCATCGTTTTTCCAACACATTTCAAAGTGCATTATTGTTTCAAAACGGAGAACAACACCCCACTCATTCATTCTCACTGCTTTTGAAAACTAAATAAAAAACAAAGAATGAGCAGGGACAAAACCTCCTTCTGCTTGTTTCTTACATGACACAGTAGTCTGGATGTTGTCCAGCAGGCTGCTGACTGAGGCCTCACAATGACAGCGCTGTCATTTTCAGAGTGAACAACACGCCTGATCTAATGGAAACATTGTGGTTCACTCTTTCTTCCCTGTCTATTACAGTTTGTCTCTTGATTTTTGTCCCTCCCTCTGGCTCCGAGTTCATCCATCTCCATAACACTCTCTGCCTCCGTCACTCTGCTTCTTGTGTCTCTTGCAGTGCGCACACACGCGTGCACACACACACACACAGTGGACTACACTTTTCAGTTTGGATTAGAGTAAAACACCTTACCTGTATGTCCCACGTCTTGACTGTTCCCTCTCTATCAGCAGTGACTAAATACTTTCCACAGGGACTGATAGTCATGACAATAGATCCCAGGTCTCTGCTGTGAGCCGTGAACTGTCCCATAAGACGGCTGTGGACGGTGTTCCAGAGCCTGACCACACCTGAACCTCCGCATGACACCAAGTCAGCTCCACCTGAAGGATTTCCACAAATAATGCCGCTCAGGCTGACTGTGGCAACAATGTGTGTCTGTGTGAGTGTCAGTGGCATCCTCGACTCAGACAGACAGACAGACAGACAGACAGACAGACACAGCTGTGTTGACAGCAGCTCTGAACCGCTGGACGACGCTGTCATTGTTGCTGCAGCCTAACCTGAGTGTTTTTACCTGAACAGTCTCAGCAGAAGCAGCAGCTACTGTAGAAATAACACCGGGGATAAATCAGAATTAATCAAATTATAATAAATGGAACGGAAGTAAGCAAACACAGGTTGTGATGAAAGACGGGAGGAAAAGCAAAGTTTACAGAGTTTAAGAGCTTGAGTGGGTGCTAAGTGGGAAAAACAAACTCATCACTTCAAACAATCACTGATGTGGAGATAGTGTGCAGTATGCTTGCAGTCCTATACTGTCTTTGTGATGTGCAAACACAATACACACAAAGCAGGAGAGTGTGCATCGATTTGCATTAAAGAGGCTGTTGATTGTTGAACTGTGTCTCTCCCTCTCTCGAAAGTGACTTCTTCAAAGTGTACTATAACTCAAACTCACTGTATATATAAGGGAAATATACCACAAAGGCAAAATAAGGTTTAAGGTATTGTTGTTTGTTGTTTTGCTATCAGTGTTAAAGCCACATTTCACAAACAGCACACGGTATAGAATTTATTTATGCAAGGATGGCTCGGGTAATACTTTGAGCACTTCACCTGTAGCTGCAGACGTGCGTCCCGGTATAAAGAACAATCTTGTGACGGCAGTGAAGGCGTCTGAGTCTGTTCTGCTATTCAAACTCGGATGAGAGTCTGGAGAGTCGCCTGGAAAGAAATCACAGTGGAGCAAAGTATTAAAGGAAGAAGGCGATGTGAAGACGCTGTGATAAAAATGTTTGTTGAAATGACGTGCGACACCTTGTTGCTTCCTGTCACCACGTGGCTGCAGCTTCCTCAGAGCTTTTTCTGTGTCATTGTTCCACACTGTGATCTCCCCGTCGTAGCTTCCTGCAGGAGTGACACGAAACAAAAAACTTTTTTTTGTTTGCTTTACAGTGGTTATGAACTGACAAAAAAAAATCTCCTTCTGGTCTTAAAACGCTTAAGAGTCTCTTCACAAAAATTAATTTCTTAAAGAAATAAAAGAAAACATCTACACACAGGATAATTTTGGTCAAAACACACACACACTTTTAGTGTCTTTGTGCTGCCGAATGATGCAAGCCACTAAAACCACTTTAAAGATGATACAAACTCAACATCGGCCCCCAGCTACTGTCTGTATACCACCACTCAAGCCTCTGTTTACCTCAGGGGAAAAGTGCTTCTTAAATAACCCTTATTATAAGAAAAGTGTATGCATGAGTGTGTGTGTGTGAATTGTGCTGTATAAGGTGGACATCTCATCATGTAGTTTGACAGTTGAACCACAGAAGTTAATGAGATGTCTGAGGAGTGTGTTATGGCGTGTGTGTGTGTGTGTGTGTGTGTGAAACAGGAGGCATAAAGTTTATGAGAGTGTGGGTCGCCTGCATTATTCATGCAGCCCAGGGCCAGCTTTTGTAATTCAAGAGACTTATAAAATGCCCTCTGTGTGTGTGTGGGTGTTGTGTATCATAACACACACACACACACACACACACACACACACACAAAGCTTACTTTCTGACCACATTAGTACATATCACAGCACACCACCCACGAACCTGCAGTAACTTTTCGCGATTTTTGTTGTTGATGATGATGATGATGATGATGACGCCATTATTCTGCCTCTGTTTGGTCTTTGTGAACAGAAACGATGCTGAAATATTTGCGAGTTCTGCATCTAGAAAAGCATCACTATCAGACCTGCGGCGAGACCTGGGTGCAATGTGGACAAGAAGTGTTTATCCTGTCAAACTGCTGAATGCGTGTGGGTTTTTTTTTTGAGCAGTAGAATTTATTTCAGGAACTTTTTGTGGGGCTTTTCTTTGTGTTCTCAGTCACACTCCAACCTGTTTGTAGTTGTCTAGCACAATGTTGCTGTGGCCTCTATCTGCCTTGACATTTACATTTACATGTAAGCATTTAGCAGACGCTTCTATCCAAAGCGAACAGTGGACTGACAGAGGGTGAGAGCGCAGAGGTGCAGGGGAGGGGGTAAGGTAAGAGCTAGGACAGAGGTATGGTCTTGGAAGAGCTGGGTCTTCAAGAGCTTCTTGAAGATAGACAGGAACGCCCCATTGTTCTGGTAGCGCTTGGTAGGTCTTTCCACCAGCGTGGAACGACACCCGAAAATCCTTTGATGAACGGAGTAATCGAGGGGGTAACATAAGCCTTTATGAGAGAGGTGGGAGCAGACCCATGAAGCCCTTTGTAGGCTAGCATCAGTGATTGGAAATATGAACATAAAACAAATCACTTCCTGTGTGCAGACACGAGATCTCAACAGCTGTACTGAAATACACAAAGGGAATGTGGAGTAAATAAAAAATAGACTGTGACCGTGCAGTGATGCCGCTGAAGTGCCTAACTCGACAAAGGCGTCTGAACTGTACAGTGTGTGTTGTAAATCACAGCATCCTTCTGCCACTCAAATACGGTCTGTGTGTCACTGCTGTCATGCGGCCTTTCTGATTTGTTCCATTTCTGAAATGTTCAGAGGAGTTGTTTGTTGGTCGCTTGGAACGTGCTCAGCCATGGAGGATTAAGAGATCAGAGGAAAGAAGGATGAGCGAGGAGGGGAAGTTGTGACTGACGAAGGTACACGGGACCCCCGTGTACCCTTCTGCTGTCTGTATGTGTGTGTGTGTGTGTGTTTGTGTGTGTTTGTGAGTGAGAGAGAGAGAGAGAAGTCAAGCAGAACCTAGAAAAGACTCTGAATATGGATGAGGACGCTCCAGTCCCACATCAGCCAAATGTTCCTTTAGCAACTTGATTCAACTTGAGACCCAAATAAACAAACACACACACACACACACACACACACACACACACACACACACAGAGAACTTTAAAATGACTTTTGTCACTGGTGGTCATGATAACGTTCACTTGGCAGCATTAAGATATAATTTGGCAGCGTTCATGCTCTGATGTGAAAACAGCCAAACTCACTGCAACCCCGAAGAAATACGCTGCCAACCGAACCGAGCGCATCATCGCTCCGAGAAATCGTCTTTGTTGCTCAATGAATTTGGAGAAGAAAACATCCAGTAATTGTCTATGAAAAGAATAATGCTGCACATACAGTTCACAGCCACCTTTTTGCAATAGTGTGAGCTGAAAAAGTTGCGGGAGTGCACAGGATGTGTACACACAGGAGGAACTTGCAAATGAATTACATCATTTTATGATTTTTTTTTGGAGAACAGCAATATTAATCTGGATTTACTAACACCCCCTAAAAAAAAAAATACTGCAAAATGTAAAAAAAGTCACATGTGTGACCCACATACAGCATTCATAGATGAAGACACTCATTTCACATTTAATCTCTCTCCAGGAAATCAGCTCAGCTCCGCAGATATTATCAGGCAGAGCACTGCACTTTATATCATTTATGAGGTGAATCTTTTGCATTCATCAGACAGCTTGTCAAGTCCTATCCTATAGTATGAGTGTTGGCTGAGTGACAGCAGGGTATGAATGGAAAATTAATCATAAATGATGGGGAGATCTTTTGCCTGGAGCTTTAAAATATTTTCTTCATTGTTTTGTCCATTTCTTGCATCAGCCGCTAATGAAAGGAGTCAGTGATTAGGTTGAAGTCGGAAAATGCCACCGAGCTGTCACATTGCACATCCACAAAACTTCAAACACATCAACATATATCGTACGAGACTATACTCTCTTTTTGCCTGCAGCATTAAAACACAAACCACAAACACAAACACACACACACACACACACACACAGAAAGTACTCCATCTCATTTCCTCTCACTCCCACTGAGAGAGTTCTAATAAACATAATTTAAATTCAAGCATTTGGATTAAATTGGAGGTGGAGGGAGCAGTGTGTGTGTGAGTGTGTGTGTGTGCGTGGGGAAGAAATGAAACAGCATATAACTAGAAAGACAAGGTAAAAATAAACATAAGTGAAGAGGGAGAGTCAGTTAAAAAAATGAAAAGAGCTAAAGGAGGCAGACAGAAAGGAGCGGAACACAATTAGAGAGGGAACTCTGAAGAAGTTTCACACTTTACAAAGTAATTCCTGAATTGTGTTTTTGTTCCACCTCTGACTATTCATTATCTTCCACACCGTTTCTCCTTCCAGCGCTGAGAACACACACTCGTATCTACCTTTCCATCTCCATCCCTCACTTTATCTCCCTCTGTACTTATCTCTGCAGCCGATGCGTCTCCAAAGGCCAGGGAAGGTCTGCAGTTTATGTCTGCACTCTGCTCTCCTGCTAACTGCTCAACTGAAACTGAACTTTTGATACGTGACGCAAAGTGATTCTCTACTTCACGAACTTAGGAGCAAACTGGGCCGCGTTGCGTTCAAAGAGTTTGTAGCTTGATGGTTATAGAAGTGGACCAGTGACTGGAGCGCTGCCAGTGCGATCCCTTAGGCAGAAAATAAATGAAAAAAGTGATGAGCTCAGAAGGGCTTTACTGCTGTCTTCACATACTGAAGACCTTAACAGTCATCTCGTATGGCGGATTATTAGGGCCAAACTTAAGAATTATTTTCTCTTCAGTTTGAGTCAGAAGGTTACGAGAATAGAGGCGTAATCTCATGAGAATAAAGTCGTAATATCATGAGAATAAAGGTGTAATCTCATGAGAATAAAGTCGTAATATCATGAGAATAAAGGCGTAATATCATGAGAATAAAGGCATAATCTCATGAGAATAAAGGCCTAATATCATGAGAATAAAGGCATAATATCATGAGAATAAAGGCGTAATCAAGAATAAAGAATAAATAAATATTATAAAAAAAATACTTAAATCTTTTTGGCACATCAGCACCACATTTTCTTTAGCATCAGGACTTTGAAAAGATTGTGAAAGAAACGGAGTCTCATCCATATATATATATATATGTATACAATTATTTTAGACTATTTCTCTGTATTTATGATACGAATAGTTTGACAACACTTACTTTAATCAGCAGATAAGTGCCCCACAGTTCAACACACGGTGACACAAGTGTGCGAGTGCAACACACCTTTGGTAGCACAAAAATACATTAATAAATGAAAAGAAGTGCCTAAAATACAAAAACACACACACACACACACACACACACACACCTGTGACCAGAGTCTGTGGAGGCTGGAAAGCAGCACAAAGCACATCACTGCGATGTTGAACACCACCCTTCCATTCTGAGGGCTCAACAAATGACTGCGAGAAGGAGTGCAGGCGGAAAATGGTCAGCATCCTAAAGAGAGAGAGGGAGAGAGAGAGACGGGGGATTGAGCACACCTGCTAATGCTTTGTTCTGTGTCGTAACACAATGTTTTGAGTGTTGTGACGGACATGAAATGAACAAAATGATGGCTTTTAAAGTGGGTAATGTACCTATATCAATGTGACGTGATGAGATGGTTTGAGCCTGACTTTGAAAACACATGACAAGTACAATACGGATTCAACTGTGATCTCGGTGCATGTGAGGAAACTGAGACACAACACGGACGGACATTGTCTGTGTGTGTGTGTGTGTGTGCGTGTGTGTGTGTCAGCGTAGAAGCGAGAGAATAGAAATAACTTATAAACACAACAGTTCAGTTCACTGGGTGAGAAATGATGATGTAGATGAGGATGAAGAGTGGATGTGATGTTACAAAAATGATCTCCCTCACTCACACTCACACCTACACACACACACACACACACACACACACACACACACACACACTCGGAACCAGGACTAGTGGTCCTGACAAGATCAGTGTTTTATGCCAGAACAGTACACACACACACACACACGCACATGTGCAGAGGTAGTGATTGGGAGGATCCCAAAGCATTCAGACTCGTTAGACACCAGATGTCAGGTTGGCAGTGAGTCATTGGCACACAGACACAGACACACACACACACACACACTGGTTTCAGAGGATATTGCATTGACTTACATTCATTTCCTCGAGACTTTCTACTGGCCTAATCCTAACCCTAACCCTAACCTTAATCTAACTTTAACATAATGTATTCACCTTGTGAATGTAGTCATTTACATTATGGGGTCCCCATAATGTGACCGTGTAAACAGATGTAGGTCCCCCCTCCAGGGTGGTGCTGCATCTACACATCTTATATTCACCTGACTCTAAAATTTGAATTAGCACACATCTTTAGTACCTCTCCCAGCCCATCACCAGGATGCTCCTCTTCAGCAGCAGCACCTGTGAGATCTCCACAGCCCGACCCAGTCCAGCATTCATTCTGTGGAGGCAGCGCCCATTAAAGTCCCACACCTGCGAAAGACAGCACAGATGACAATTTCTCAACTCAAATGTCAACAACAAAACAGCTATGTTTGCAAGAGGCTTTTTTGTCAGTTTTACTCACTTTTACTTCATTTTTAGAGAAAGTAATAGAGCTAGTATTCAACTGTACGTGCATCAGTCATGGAGGGCTCAGGTCTGTTGATGTGCATGATGACGCACTTTGGATTTGTGATTTGGCATTTCACAAAGACAACAGTGGCTTGTGCCTAATGGGAACACTGTAAGTAAGAGGTGCAAAATGACATGTCCTGCTGCTACACTGCACATTGGACGTTGATGACAATTGGAGAGATAATAAATGTTGTGATTAATTGGCCCAAAGGGTGTTAGTTTCCTCTGTTGAGATTGACTTGTACACTTCTGTGAAATGGCACTGCTGATAGTGGTTGCACAGGATGCACGTGGCTGCAAGGTTGAGTGGATGAACTATTATGTGGTGCTTCACTCGTCTGCATCTTTGGGCCATGGAAGAGTTTTAAGGCAAATTGACGTTCAGTCCTTTATTGTCTGACACTTAATCCTCCACATGAGGGTCGCCAGGTCGCAGGAGATAATCCCAGCTGACATTGGGCAAAAGGCGGGGTTTACCCTGAAGAGCAAACATAAAGGGACTCTCGTATTCACACCTACAGTCACTTTAGAGTGTCCAATTAACCTCTGTATGTTTTTGGACCGTGGGAGGAAACTGGAATACCCAGAGAAAACCCACACGCACACGGGAAGAACATGCAAACTCCACACAGAAAGCACTTCTTGCTGCGAGTTATTCCCAGTCTCTTAGTCATCGTACATAAATTTGTTGCCACCAGTCAGTTCGTGTGTTCTCCAAGTCGTTTCAAAACCGTTAACGACTGTGAAAGTTGTGTAGTGTGTCCCCAGCTTTAAAGTGGCATCAGAAAGACCACATGTAACTAGTTATAGTAAAGGTTGGGGATAGGCTGGGTTCAAATGCAGTGTCATAAGAAGAATAACTTGTGAGTGTTGTGTGTGTGTGTGTGTGTGTGGCTGTCCACCCACTTTGACCTCTCCGTCAGTGCCTGCAGTAAACAGCCGGGTCTTTGTACCATCCAGGGCCATGGTGGATATCTCAGCATTGCCATGGCAACGAAGGAACTGCTTGACCTTTTGGCCTGTGTCAGCCTGCCAGCAGATCACAGAAGAGGCAGCGTCACTGCTGACTACCTACACACACACACACACACACACACACACACACACAGGATGTCAATCACGACGATGGCATTCGTTACGTTTTTATTGGTTCTTTTTCAACGATTCTGCTCGTGTTGTTTCACTTTATTTGAGCGCTCAGCCACTGGCCATAAAATAAAGAAAATATCCCAGCACATGAAAATAAATAAAATATGCCACTAATGCTTCTTTCAAGCGGAAATAAAAACAAGAATGCCATGCATGGACACACTTAATATAAATCAAAGGAATTCACATAGGCAGCATTAGATATTTTATATTTTATATTTTATATTTGTGAAATGTTGCCCTGTGTGGAAGAATAATATTAGCTGTGCAAGTGTGTCTGGGTGCTGAGGAGAGGATAAAACATTCCACTAAATGATAATTAAACATTACATGGACAAACAAGGGAGCAGGAAGAAACAGAAACTGTTCAAAATGAGATGATTTAAAGTTCCAGTGTAGAGGGCTTATTGGCAGAAATTAAACCCATAAGTCTGTTTTGTGTTAGTATATAATCTCTTGGGTTTTTAAAAAAAAAAAAGTGAAGTGGAAGCTTACAGTGCAAATAAAGAAGAAGAATTGATCAGGCTGCACAAATTAATAAAGGAGAGGAAAGAAATGGAGAGATTTGTGAAAGAGAAATCTGCAATCACACCATTAGATGCCACACATTCTTACAAACTACAACGGTAATATCAGTCAAACTTTTACAAGTTGACTGAGGAAGCTACAGTCCCCGCATACCTGTCTGAAGAGACTGTTGTACAGCACACATGTCACAGGCTGCTCATGGCTGCTAGTCCTCTTCTCCTCGTTCTCCTCGGTCTCCAGCAGAAGAAGCAGACTGTTAAAGGTGAGCAGAAGGAGATGACACTCTTCATGGAGGAACAGGAGAGTGTGCGTGTCCTCCTGTGTCTTGGGGAAGACACCAGCCAGACGGTGAACACACTGCTGACTGGACACATCCCATAGACACAAGACCTGGAAAAGACAATAATGGGAGTGCATGTTTTGTTTGTGCAACTATGAGTGACTGCATATGAAGGAAAAAGCATAAAACCTACTATTGTGTGATCAAATACAATGGTCACTGTCACAGCCTCTGCCCCACGATACAAAATATCACTAAGGGAGAACTCGCAGGAACTCATTGCCATTTTACTTAACGACACAAAGACGATGACTGTTGCTGTTCCAGAAACTATTCCAGAGGAAACTAGAAGAGGAGCTTTCCTCTCTTTTCTTACGATGGCAGATGGTGTTTGAGGAGAAGGCAGATGGAACATAAATCACTTCTAAAATATTCATTCTCCTCAGAAAACCAAAGAGAATGCAAACATGCACAGAGCTGCAAGCGGGGGGGGGAGGAAAAAGGCATCACAAGCACCAACATCCTCTCTGCATCAGAAAGAGGAAGGGTTTAAAGGTAGCGCAGCCTTCATTTTGCACAGCTTAACTGTGTGATACAGGGAAACAATCATGTGCACAGCAGCCTCCTTCCTCTGCAGTAATTAACGCAAGGCATCACAATTAATATTACAATGGGAGGGCTCTTGATCATTACATTATCATTATCAGAGCACTGCACACCCCTACCTTATCTTTGGAGTAGCTGAGCAATTGTTGCTTGGTCTGTATGAAGCGAACAGCGAGGACGGGGCTCGTGTGGCCACTGAGTGCACACACCGGCTCAGAGGTCACATACGGGTTCCACAGCAAGACCTGATGATCCATGCCTGCTGTGGCTACAACCAATTAACAGCAGTTAAAAACGGTCAGAGCTGATGTCTCTTAATGTATAAGTGATAGAGCCTCAGTCCTGAGAGAACATCTGTAAATGGATTCTTTTTTTCAAGCAGAAGACGAGCTCCCTTTGAATATTTACAAGGCACGGTTTTGTTTTTAGAACATTTTTTTTCCTAATTCATACTAAGAGCTTAACTTTCTGATTTGGGTTTGCATAAATAAAATAAGTGTGATAAAATGATATTCATTCACACATCCTAAGTGTTATGTGGAATGGGTCCTCCAGCCATTTCATGTTGCACTTCAATACAGTTCAGGGACTCGCGAGAGACAAACTTCAAAGAGAAAGATTTTTTAATTAGCGATATTCACACTTTTAGTCATCATTATTTACTTTTCTCAATTTAAAAAAAAAAAAAGCTTTTCCTTGAACTACAGAGGATTACACAGAGGAAAACTGCTTCCCCAGAGGAAGCTTTTCACGTCAAAAAGAAATGATGTTTTAATGTACTTTGTGAACCCGCATTGTCCCTCACCTGTCAGATTGAGTCCACAGTGATGGTCCATGTCCAACACGCCCCGCTTTGTGAAGAAAGGAGTAACACGGAGACTCCTGCTTTCTTTTTCTCTCCAGCCGATCACCATGCTGCTCTGTGGTCTGGTGCTGCACGACACAAAGGCTCCCAGTGCACCCAGGTAACGCACTGCAGGAGGCACAACAGAGTCACCGTATTGAGATTATTCAACCGCTGTGGCCTGACATATACAAAAGTGCTGAAAAGTTTTCATGCTCATCAATAAATCACCGCAAAAAAAAATGCATTGTGTTAAGGCAAGGCAAGTTTTTGTACAGCACTGTTCATACACAGGGCAACTCAAAGTGCTTTCAAGGGTATAGAAAACCATTAAGGACGTCACAGAATAAAAGCAAGACATTAAAATGACATTAAAATCAAAAATAGTCTAGCATTTAAAAGACAAGAGTGAATTGATAACTAAGATGATTATTTAAGAAAAAGCTGCAGTAAAAAAAGACTGTTTTCAGGCCTGATTTAAATGAGCTGACAGTCTGAGGAGACCTCAGGTGTTCACGAAGTTTGTTGCATCTGGGAAACACACAGTTAACCTGTTCCTGACGATCTTAGAGCTCCAGATGCTTCATAGGGAACGAAAAGGTGCAACAGGCTGAACTGTTGCATTTCTAGTGATGTGGCCCCGAAGTGGAGAGGATGAGACAAAGGATATTCATATGGTTGCAAAATGCATCTTCCCCAGTATGCTAGTGAGCCATATGCACTGCAACTTCAACTCTTCCATTTTTTTTTCTGTACAAACTTGCTTTAAAAGAGGAAAGGTCAGTGGCCTTCAGGCAACAATTATAAACAAGACAGAAGTTACTCACGGGTGGAATAGAGTTTTAAATTCAATGCAAATCCAAAACATATTTTGATGATGAAACTTGACGACAACATCGTTTCCTTTCTTCAAATTAGAGAACTCTCGGTGCTGATGTTTCCTCAACCAGACCTCTGAAGGGCATCCATGTTCTGAAATGGCGGTGATAAATGTGCAATGACCGCCGCTGTGCTAAACCAACCCATCCACAGGCGCTCAGCACAGCACACAATAACGCTGGTCTGATTTGCTCACTGGTATTACAGAAAATGTAATGGATCTTGCATCACCATCTATCTCAATTAACACTCGGACTGAGAACGGCCAAATTGGATGTCACATGCCTCGATTAGAAGCTGCTTAGCTTTCAGAAAGTGCACAGATAGCTGTGGGTTGTGAGACGGCATGTGACAGTCGCGGGTCAAAGATTGGCCGCATAGCTGGGGCAAATAATTACGTCTGATTACATTTCACACATAACATCTTTTCTCCACCCAGTGAATCAAAAAGATCTGTGGGTTTTCAGATGGTGTCACGCGACTCATCGTTGATTAATGAGGCCTGCTCTCTTTCACTGACACACACTAATCATAAAATCAAACTATTTGTGTGACGCAGACCCAGAAGCATAACATTGTGCAAGTCGGTGTGGCTCTGCTCCATCGTCCTCCTCCCCCAAATTCTCTTCTCCGCTCTATCTAGTGGCCCGTGAGCCTGAAGGTGTCGAGGTCTGGATAACCAGCCATGTCTAATAATACACATCCCACACATACTGCGGGGCGGGCAACACAGAAGAACAGCACCAACACCCCAGAGATATGCAAACACACAGACACACACGCACTTGCACACAATCTTTCCTTTACTTTGTAAAATAAAAAAAAAATAAAAAGACCACAGTCTATGCAGCTACACAAACAGAATGTGAAATTTCAATTAAACACGTTTAATGTTTGTGACATTGTCTCCTTTTTGTCCCTTTTCTTTTCCCATTTGTGCTGCTTATTTCTACGCGTTTTCGATTCGTTTGCCCCTTTGTCTGGATCTCTCCGTGTTAATCTCAGAGCGCCGCCACAACTTGAATCATTATCAAACAGCCCAGCGAGTCTTCAGAGGCCAGCAGATGACGCAAACATGATACAACTAAAAGCGACCTCTTTGTTACCCACGCTGAGCTGATGTGGGGGAGTCTCAGGAGGCAGGACCTCATGCTCATGACTTTCTGCCAATAGGCAAAAACTTGGATATGAACAACTATAAAGTGGATGAGTCAGGACTCCCAGCGTGTGTGAAAGCCCAAGCATTGCCATGGTGTTGCATAAGCCGTCACTGTAGTGACACCGAGAAAAAAAAAAAAAAAAAAAAGGCACACGATCAAGCACAGGCAGCGGCTCCCATCCCAGGTGTCAAGGTGACTGTGTGTGTGTGTGTGCATCGAGTATCCCTGACAACCATTGTGTGCTCCTTCTGTTTTCCTTCCCTCTCTCATCTCAGATTTTGTATCCTTGCATTCAACGTGCAACTAAAACTAGAGGTAGACCAATTCATTTTTAGTTTAGTTATTCTAAACAAAAAACATGTTCAAAATTAATCTTAATAAACTAAATCAAATGACTACTATTGCACTATTGTCCAGGGTGTGACCCCACCTTTCGCCCTATGTCAGCTGGGATTGGTACCAGAGCCCCCCACGGCCCTCATGTGTAGGATTAAATGGTAGATGAGTGAGTGAGTGTCTTATATCAAAAAGAAGCTGCACTGAGTTTTTGTATCTACAGGATGTAGTGTGTTTGTGTGTGTGTGTGTGTGTGTTACCTACCTTTTCTAACCCAGGCAGGTGCGTGTACTTGGTGCGTCACAGTGTAACAGGAGCGATGTTTTCCTTTGACCAGCTCGTCCCACAGGATGATGTCTGCTGTATCGGAGTCCGTCCTCGCTCCAAGTCTCTCAAACAGAGAGATCTGAGTGGAGGTGAAGTGCAAAGCACTGACCTGTGAAAAGTTACACGTACAAACAGCAATGGACTGATGAACCAGCAATGTAGAAGAATTATGGCTCCTGACAATGTCCTTCCTCCCACCTCCTCCTTTCCTTTCCTTTCCTTCCCTCTCACTGTGTATTACCTGTCCTCCAATGTCTCCTATGGTGAGAACGGCCTGGTCAGGCTGAGAGAGATCAGCCCAGTAGTCGAGACACCAGGGAGTAAACTTCAAACCCTGGAGAAGATACAGTATGTGGTGGAAGTGGTTTGTGATGTTACAGTTGGTGTCCACCAATACTCAAGTTAATGATGACATAGTGGATAGAAAACGCTTCCAACTAAATCATAACAGCGTGGTTAATATAGTCATCTATTCAAAAGGAGTATTACCTGGAGTTTATATCTGCAGCTGAAGTCCTGTTTAGAAAGTATGTCATAGAAACACACCTCCTTGCTCGTAAACGACACCGCTATCTAAGAAAGACAGGAGACATTGAAAGAATAGATCATTCAATTCACCACTGTGTTGCATGATGATAGAATAATAATTTGCTATATCTGATGAACTTATGAGCAGCATGAAAATATTTACTAGGGATGCACCAATATGCCAGTATTAGGGTCCAGCGCTGCCCTCATATACTCATATTTGTATTCATAAAACTACTCTGATACTGTTGCACCCAATACCACTTTGTGTATCTTCAAGTGAGCTGAGCAGGTGTGCGGCAACGGGTGGATGTGTTGCAATGTCAGCAGTTTGGAAAAATACTTTAAGATAAGCAATAACGACAAAAATAGAGCAGACTGCAACCTGTGCTCTCCTCGACTGTCGAGAGGAGGAGGTGAAAAGTAGCTCCTTGAACTCGAGCCATCTGATAAAACATCGAAAAACCAACGCAACACACAGCATAGGATTTGCTACTAAATATTAAGTATTCATTTAAAGTGAAATCAAGTCCACCTGTTCCTATACTTTTGATCACCTAAAGATTTGGTGTTCCAGTACAAACGAGGCTGTCTTCTAACATATGTCGATGTAAATACCTGGAAATAAAAGCTGAAATACTGATCTCAAATACAAAAACTGATTTGTTGTCAAATTTAAAGTGTACAACTAATGAATTAATCACTAATGATCATATAGAGAAGTGAACGCTTATTTTCTGCATATCTGCAAAGCTGTTAACCACAAATCCACAATGAATTAACTCATGATAAGTGAAATGCTTGTTTGATACGTTATATAAGTAACGTTATTTTTAACTCGACATTTACAATCTCTCCCTATAACCAGACACTGTGCCAATTGATGTGCCTTATTCATTTCATTTTAAGTTCAAACATTAAAAACAAAAAGAAGTCATCACCTTGTGAATATTTGGCAGCAGCACCACATCTGTGATCCACAGGTCTTTGGGCGCCACTGTGCTGTTTTGCAGTCGATGTGAGTGCACGAGGGACATGTCCTCTCTGTCCCGCAGCCCTACACTTCCCCTTTGACTCAGGGTCAAATACTGACCTGAGCTCTGCAGGTACAACACCTGGAGAGAACAGAGGACGTTACAGGCCGACAACATGTTTCTGCCCTGCTGTGAAAATGACCAAGGCAATAAAACCTGCAGCTTTTGAAATGAAAGATTTCATTATCTTTTCATTTCCTTCACTGTTACCATAAGAAAACTCCATTAAAACACATGGCCTTTTGTGCTGAAACCAGTAAAACAGTTTGAATGAGTTCATGTTTATCCGCCAAAGCACAAGAGATTTGCAGAAATAAGAATGAAACTGACCATGTCTGATGAGAACATGATTTTATCTTTAAAGAAACTGAAGGGGCTATTACCAGTGAAATCATTACAGTCATGTTCTCGTCTTCAGGCTTTGTAAAGCATCTCAGTTTGGCTTCTTCGTGCATTTATCTCCAGATGATTCAAATTAGCCACGGTCAGTCAGTCACTGATATCATGACATCATGTTTGTTTGCTCAAATTTTACCCTGGAAGCAGTGGAGTACTATTTAATTTAACTATTCAGGAAGAGCAATATAAACAACTAACTCACTAGGGGAAAATAGAAGACAATTTTAAGATAATTTGGTGTCTGGCCACCTGACAAATGAATGTCTGATTCTTAATCTCCTTTTAGCTCAGATTTGGTCTCTTTTGCTACTACATACTCTGCAGTTTGGTGTTGCAATGATAGCAAACAGTTCATCAGTTTTTGACGGAATAAAAACATATATTATCTCATGAATCATAAAACCAAAACCAACATGTAAAAGAAGGGGGCTCAGGTCTCAAAGGTAAAGCTGTGGGGTTGTCATTGAAATGATACCCTATTACATTACACTGTCATATGGTATAAAGCGGTGATAAGTGTAGCTCTAAGTATACTTTTCACGTTTTCTATTTACCCCGCCACACTTGACTGACAGTGATACAGACAGAAATGAGTCTTCTAAGCTATTTAAGTCTGTTTGGCTCTTTAAGACTGATCTAAGCCAGAAATCATCCAGTCGTCCGAAAAACAACTGACATAACATTCTGACATTTTGACATTCTTAGGATTAAAAGATTAAAGCGGTGTGCCATCATTTTATCCACGGCACTGGGCACTTTATACCCACAACTTCATTTACATATTAATTGATAGATATTAAACCTAAAGGAGACCGGGGCCATTTATCTCAAGAGAGTTATGCCATTTTGACGAGCGAGAACCTAATGCTTTTGAACGTTTCCGTGCACAGTTTTTAACAAAGATGAATTCCTCCCAGTCAGCAAAGTCATGTGGATTCTCCAGAAATGTTTTATTGATAACATGCAGTAAATAATATTCTGTTCCCAAGAGTTCTGCAACTTTATTTTACCTTTTGAACCTGGTCCCGATGAGGACAGGTCAGGGTGCGCGGGGTCTTCCAGCAAGGCACACTGCTGCTCCTGATGTTTGTCACTTTATCAGAAAGCTCCAGCAGCAGAAAGGAGCACAGGCCTCCCCAGTCGACACGTCCTTCCTCCTTCACAGCTTCACAGTCGAGAAGGAGGCCGCGGTGCTCCTGAGTCACGACCACGCTGTCAAACAGGAGGCCATATTCCTCCTTGGAGCCACGACCCACCGAGGACCAAGCCAAATTGATGAATTCAGTTCTGGACAAGGAGCGCGGTGCGCCCAAGTGGTCCTGCGTCAAGATCAATGGAGATTATGAGACACTAGACATTTAAACACAATGTGCTGCAGACTATTCTCTGGTATATAAGCCACTGAGACCTATAAAGGTGTGATGTTATGTGACACCGGCAGGTAAGAGTTTATTATAACCCCCATTTTTAAGGGGTTCCCATGTGAATTAAAGGGTTTTTAATATGAGATATTTCATAAAGTGACTTACCAAGAAAAGGCTCTGGAGCTTTCTGTAGTCATCAGTGTTCATAGCGCTCTCGAGCTGTGCCACCTCCATCCTCGTCCCCATGGTTACAGCTCACCTGTCTATCAATCACTGAAGTGTCAGTCAAGGTGAGAATGGTTCAGCATGTGTATGCTGAAGACTCAAATAATAAATCCTACACTTTATACAGTCATCTTTTCCCTAACCTTGCATAAGTGTTTGCAAAACATCACCACGAACACTATAATCATGCAGTAGCGTCACAGCAGAAGCAGCAAACTGCTTTTGTTGGTTCCTTCACTCTCTCCAATCATCCCTCTGTAGAGTGGCACGCACAGGTCTTTCATTTTCATCGTTTCCCCAAACCTCAAAAGTGGATAAATTGGCCCCCAAATTACGTCTCAGAAAAAGGTTCAACTTAGCACCATGTCTCTCGTCTGCTATATCAGGTAATGTGAAATAAAGCACCACAGTGAGATAGGCTGAGTAACAAGAAGAGCATGGAAAAGGATGGAAAACATTAGTGATTAAGTGTGTTTTGGGTCCAGCACAGAACTAAATTGATGAGAAAAGGTTTCATTGTAACCTTCTTCAAAAGACAGCACACAAGCTCACTTTAATTTTTCAGCTCGACATGATCATTTATGAGACAACTTCATTAGAGGTGGCGTCACAGTGAGCTGAGATTTAGATGACAAGTTGTGTAATGCAAACAAAAATAAATGCATTCCTGAAACCGTGGTCTTTTTTTTCTCCCTTTAACAGCAATTAACTGCAGTATGATTTTTATACTATAGTTTATCCACCTCTTATTTATGTCGCTGACAACGAGTGGTAGACTGCAACAGATTTGTTTATGCCGCTGTAATAAATGAGAGGAATGGCGGAACGCATGGAACAGGTATTTCATGTATTGTTTATGAGTGTGATAGCTTTAATCCTGATTTGTTTAGTAGCAAGCAGCTGGGAGAAGTCTCGGCGTGATTACACACGCACAGTTCCATAAAATTAACACTAAAAGTAGACCATACTGTATTTGTAGTTATAGTTGAAGCATAATAAATTTTGCTGTTTGAAAGCAGGTAAAAGATGTCAGAGACATTACTTTTGTTGCTGCTATCATTCCTTTCAATATAAATTGGCCCTCTAGCACTTTTTGGACGCACTTAGTTACCTAATCTCCCACACTTTGTCCAGTTGAACCGATTAAGCACTTAATACCTTTACCAGTGCACAGGAGCTAAAGTGTTTTCCCCCATTTGTGAGACACTCAGGGGAAAGAGTAAGTATAATGTCATCTATTGTAAATTTTACACACAAAAAAAGCCTATAATTGCATAACGACAGGCTACGGGCAATTGTTCCTGTTGAGCAACTTTTCAAACCAGTCTATGGTTAAACAAAAAACAAGCTTCCACAGTTAATAGGAAATTCAAACTTACCAAAACATCCAAGTTCATAACCTTAGTCCGTGACGGTTGTCCACAGAACATTGTCCCAGAATCTCTTTACCTCTGAGGTCCTGAAAGTTCAAACAAATCCTCAGACTCTGGTTAGTCTGCCTTGGCCTTGGCTGCGTCTTGCTGTAGAAGGTTCAGCAGAATCCTGGAGCCCAAGCTTTGTCTTCAAAACTGCCCCCAGTAGCCCAGACAGTGGCCACACACACACACACACACACACACACATTCAATTGTTTTCTTTTATTATACCTCACTCTCAAAAGACTGTGGCTGAGTTTCCAGGCAACCAAGTAGTCAAAAAGAGTGTTTGTGAGTCCAGACCCCGTCTAATGTAACACTGTGTGTGTGTGTGTGGGTGGGTGCGCACGCATGCACCCACACACACACAATGGCTACAGCAACACAATTCACAAGAACATTAGTATTCTATTGCCACTCATAAAGGAGTTCAGGCATTGATTCAACTAAAAATACTGATGTGATCCAGAACAAAAATAAAACACACACATTCAGAGCTTTATAGTGCTATTTAAATGCCTCCAAGGGTCACTCTGCACACGCACACGAAAAGAAACAAACCAATTGCTTCTCTGACTGCAAGCCCACAGCTTCACATCCAACATATACCGTATAGATGCTTTCATCCCTCTTCCTAAATGCTGCTCCAGTGACCACGTCAAATCCCTGCGTGTGACTTAATGGTCTGGAATAACTTGAATTAGCTGATTATTGTGGTCGTCAGCGGTGACAGGATCAGAAAATGAGGTCTCAGCAATTTCAATAATAAAGCTTTAAAAATTAACACTATCACAATTGGATTACAGCGGTGCATGTAGGAGCCAGCACTGAGACTAAAATAGCGCACTGCAAATCCACCACGGAAAATCCACTTTTATTCAGGGGGAATAATGAAGTTGCTGGAATGGGGGGAAATTGGTGTGGATCTTAGTACCGGGAGCAAAGAGGCGCCGTCAGAGGGAAAGAATGGAAAGGCATCTGAGCGGAAATGAAGCACTTTCCTTCAACAATGTGAAAAGAGACACACTTTTGGAAATCTTTGTCAAATATTGAAACTCTTTTATTTGCAATAAAAAAAAAGAAAATCTAGTTTTTCGTCAAACTTTTTTTTGAGGTTTCTTATTTAATGGTTTTTGGCTGATAATAATAGTGTTGCATCATAAAGAGAGTGAATGACAACAGATGCAGAAATGGTATTTATATTGTAATACATAATAAATATATTCAAGCAAATGTTAAATTATTTCTTATTTCAAATATGCAAGTTAAAACGTATTTTTTTAATTCAAATTGATGATAGTATAGTTTTGTCTGTGACGTTGCCTGGCAGAATTATATGAAATAGTTCTTTGTGCTGTATCATTTTTCCCAAAGTCAAACCTGCTTACTTTTTCTGTTTATACTTTCCCTCATTGTCAAAGTGACCTTTAATCATTCTCAAAAAAACATTTTTAAGGTCACCGACTCCTTGGTGAGTGCTGAGGTGTCTAGAGTTGCACTTTCCTGTGGTGCAAAATGAAGTTTATAATAAAGGTTGCTTAGTGGAAAGTGTCAAAGTTTTACTGCTGACATGGAGATTTGTGATATTTGTGATACCAACTTGGAATCCACTGTATGTCTATCAACAGTTTAACTTATGGGACAGCAAAATAAACACTGATTTTGTCACTGTGTTTCAATTTGGATTTGCCTCTGATGTTAGTATACACATATTCTGAAATGTACACTTGCATGCAGCTCTTAAAAACTCACTGGGCACGGAGACAAAGACCCTGATTCTTGAAGAGATCTGATTATATTAAAATCATGCTGATATTGAAAGGGATATAACCGTTACGTTGAAGACACCCCTGTGTGTTTTTAACAAACAGAAATGACAAAATAAATTAAGTGAACGCCTGGAAATGTGGGGGTGTTTTGGAAACTTGAAGTCACTTCTTTTTATTGCAACTTTTAAGACATTTGCAGTTGCAGAACATTCAAGGACATGGAAAATGTTCACATTTTCACACATTTTTAGGACCAGAACAGAGATGGTAAATATTGAAAGGCCCAAAGAAATATTGACTTAAGATCTGATAAAAGGAGGACATAAAAGAGAGTAAAAAATCCCAGTCAATTACTGTCAATCTGATTTGCTTTGAACCTAAATCTACCTGATCTTCCCTCAAAGCCATGGAATAATAAATTATACACTCAAAAATCATACAGTGTCTCCATCACCTCGCCTCAAACAACAACATCCGTCCATCCACACGAGTCGGTCTGTCCTCTCAGAGTTGCTACACCACAGTCTTGAAGGCCTGCAGTATCATGTTGGTTTGGTGGATGAGGTGGTTGGCGCTGTCAAACACGTTTATCACTCTGGAAAAACAACCGTGACAGAGACACAGGGACACACGCATCAGTCATACAGCAATGAAACCATGGCAAGAGATACCAGCACTGATCTGGTTGGAATCGGAGAACATGAGGCTTCAGAGAAAACACGCAGAGCACAAAGCCATGGGAAATGGGTCGAGGGGAACATTCAGCAATGGTGGATTTGATGGAAGCGGGGTCTGTGGCAGCCATGTAGATGATAGTGACAGTAAGTTTGTCTATGTGTGTGTGTATTATCTTCTGGCATAAACATGGCACTTGTCAGGACCAGCTAGTCCTCATGGGGACCAAAACCTGGTCCTAATAAGGCAGAATGTCATTCTGAGAACTGGTTCAGTTTAGGAATTAGCTCTGAATTGTAGGTAGGTTACAGTTGGTGTTCGGGCAGGGAGGGGGGGCCAATGAGTATCTCGTCTGGTCAGTAGGGGGCCAGCTAAGTGAAAACATTTTATATTTTAGGAAAAAGCTAAAGTGTTTTTGCAGAATTTCAAAATAAAAATGTCTGTGTTGATATAGACCAATATTTGTATGAATCATTTTTAATGGTTTTTATGATTAAAAAAAACAACAACCTAATAGTAAGTGGTAGACCACATGGCATTAATTGGAGGGCCATAACCACAAGTATGGGACTTCTGGGTTAGGGTATTAACTGGTTACTGTATGTTTAAAGTTAGGGATAACACTTTGTTGAAGCTGTCCGAATGAATGGAAGTTAATGTGGTGTCTTAAGAAGAATGTGTGTGTGAGGAGACGGAAACAAATAAAGCAAAATCAGAGAAGAAGAAAAATTGCAAAACAGTGAATAAACTAGAGGCAGTGTCATACTTTCCGTCTTTGAAGAATGTTTTGAGAGTGTCGCTGAAGCTCTTGGAGTATTTCACAAACTCTTTCTTCTGCTGCTCCAGAACCTTAACAATAAATACAGACATTCTTTCAGCTCAGCTCATTTCATTTGTGTGTTTGCACTTGTTTACACTCATCCATGCAGCTTCTTACCCGTCTGTTCTGATACTGGTATTTCTTGAAGACACTATTAACTGTGTCCAACAGCTCCTTTATGGCACTGGCGATATCTCTGTGGATGACACACACTTAATAGTAGTACATAAAAAACACACAGTGTATCAAAATGTGTCTGTTTTTTGAGGAAGCGATAACCCTGAAACCACAGTTCCTTGATCCTCCTCATTCTCTGTTTTTCTCCCCTCTTGAATTCTGCCATTCCATAACACATCACTTTTTCAGCATTCCCTTTGAATTGATTTTATTTCTAGGCTGTCCACTGGGTGAGTAACTTAAGCGGATACTTATAAAGAGTATTGAATTCGATCAAAGTAATGTCAAAGTGAGCCGAGGAAATGAAACATCTCTGTCTTTCTCTGTCTGCAGTGCAGTTTTCAGCTTAAAAAAAATAATTAAAAAAATCGCATGCACAAAGCTTTGTCATCACTATTCCACAACATAACATACAAAGAAAATGTGTAACACTGAGAACCGCATGTTTGTGCTGAACGTTTCAACGATTTGGTTTCTAAACTTTGCTCCAAAGGCTGATAGTAGAAAGCTCGAGCGTGGACCTTTGAGTTGAGATTACTTCGTCATCCATAAAGTTCCAAGGTTGCAAATAAAACCTCTTGCTCCAGATTTATAACCTGATTTGATTTCACTCCATCTGCAAATTTAAAAACCATACTGCAGGTATTACATCATTTTTTTTAAATCCCTCCTTGAAATACAGAAGCACAACTACAATTTAAATGGAAAGTTAAATGATACTTTACTCATGTTTAATGTGAACACACAAGTGCAATCAACCACTAAGATGTTTCTATTCACCCTCTAACAACCAATGCAGTAAAAATGTAGAAGTTTGCTTCACTTAGCAACCTAAGTTGCTAAGACTGTCAGGATTGGCAATAGAACATCAGCCAGCATCATCACAAACATTGGCACTCCACAAGGATGTGTCCTCAGCCCCATCCTCTACACCCTGTTCACACATGACTGTGTCGCCTCCCACAAAGACAACACCATCCTGAAGTTTGCTGACGACACTGCAGTGATAGGATGCATCACTGCGGCGGACGAAGCGGCCTACAGGACGGAGGTGGACAGTCTGGTTTCTTGGTGCGAGGACAACAACCTCACCCTAAACACAGACAAGACGAAGGAGATGATAGTGGACATGAGGAAGGAGAGGAGACCTCACCAACCACTGTTTATCCGGGATCTTGAAGTGGAGAGGGTGAGCAGCTTTAAGTACCTCGGGGTCCACATCACTGAGGACTTCACATGGACCACCAACACAACACAGCTGGTCAAGAAAGCACAGCAACGGCTGTATTTTCTGAGGAGGCTGAGGAAGTTTGGCATGTCGACAAAGATCCTCAGCAACTTCTACAGCTGTGTCGTGGAGAGCAGTCTGACCAACTGCATCAGCGCGTGGTACGGCAGCACTACGGCCATGGACCGCAAACGCCTGCAGAGAGTGGTAAAGACAGCTGAGAGGATCACCAGGTCCCCACTGCCCTCTCTGCACAGCATCTATCACCGCAGAGTCCACAGGAGAGCTGCCACCATCATAAAGGACAGCACCCACCCACAACATGGACTGTTTACACTCCTGCCCTCAGGACGGAGGTACAGGAGTGCCAAATGCAGGACCACACGTCTAAGGAACTCTTTTTACCCCACTGCGATCAGAATCCTTAACAGCTGAACAGGACTACAATAATCTTGTCACCTGGTTACACTGTCACATAATCTGTTACCGTCACTTTAAACCTGACACATGTCACTTTAAATCTGTTAAATCTGTTTGCACAGCATCAAATTGCACAACCAGTGTTCACTTTATGTACAGTTCTTCTTCTTGTATATATGCATACGTTTACACTTATTTCATGCATATATATATTTAGTTTTTTTTGGTAATATTTATATTTATATTTTCCTTATGTATATTTATACTATTTTACAAAAGCATTTCTTTTCTACTTTATGCTGGTGTTTTTGAGTGGACAGCAAAGTAAGAATTTCATTGTACAGGGAAACGTGTTTCTTTACTGTGCATATGACAATAAACACTTTGAATCTTGAATCTTGAATCTAAGTGTGAGGAGTGTGTTTAAGTGTTTGTGACACCTAACACTGACCTCAGTCTGCTGAAAGATTTTCATCATGTGCTCGCTCACCTTTGTTCCTTTAAGCGTCATAAAACAGATTTGCATTGACTTGTTGTCTTTTCTTTGACTCCATAGTCAATAGAGTTTTTGTTTCTGTTCTGAAGAAGTCAGGGTCCTCATCATAGAGACACAAATACAATCCTAATCAATTATTATAATTTTTAAATAAAGCACTGAAATTATTAAGTCTCTTTTTTGTGTGTTTTAGACACACACAAACACACATTTTGTACAGCATTCTTAGTGGGGACAAATAAATGCCTAATCCACCCATAACCTAAAACCAATTTAAGCCCTAATACAAAAACCAAGTGTTAACCCTCAAAAAACCAAGCCTAACAAAGATAGGTTTAAATTCAAATGTGTCCTCACAGTCAACTACAGACATGTATATACACCCACACACACATACCGAGCTGCCTTACTTGATGGTCTGAAGGAAGCTCACTCTGTCACTGATCTCATCTGGTATGGTGCTGAGGATGTGTTTCAGAGCGCGGGCCCTCTCGTTCAGCTCCTGGAACTCTGGCTCTTGCCTGTCAATCATGAACTCTGAAAAACAGAGAGGAAGAGGAAAATACAAAAGCTCAGCGACAGACGCATCAACGCGCGTTAAAATAGCTGCAGGAGGCACCAAAACTGAGCAGCTCATAACAGTGACACGTCTACATTGCAGTAGTCCTCATGGAGACCTGGTTCTGTTGAGACAGGGCCTCATTTCAAAGGCTCTGGTTAAGTTTAGGGATAAGATGCATGTGACTTGTGGTTACTTTACTTTAAGTTAAGTTAACTTTGCATTCTTTAATGTGGGGTTGGGTTTAGTTTGTTGGGCAGCGTTAACGTAGAACTTGGAATGTGCTATGCAGGAGGTAGATTTAAAATTCATTCAAAGTGTGTGTCTGTGTGTGTGTGTCTGTGTAGTGGTCTGAATTCATTACTACCATCAATCACTGTACACAGCACAAGGAATTCAATTACAGACAGAAAGGAAGGGACATTGGAGAACAGGGAGAGGAGTGGATTTGTGGAGAAACAGCTACCCCCAGTGGATAAAAGAGTCCGTGCAATATGACAAAATGAACAGCAGGACAGTTAAGATGGAAATAATCCAGTTTAGAACTAAATATGAGCTTCTTCCTCTGGAGTTAATGCAAGAAACATGTGTATGTGGATGTGCCCAGTTAATGTTTGTGAGTTTGGTTTTTTTTTCATATCAACACACTTTTACTCAAACACTCCTACTCCACAGCCTACCTTCTACACCGTCTCCAGCCATGCGAAGTAGAGACTCATTATAGTTGATTCGTAACCTCTTCTTCTCTAGTATTTTGATAACAATGCTCTGGGTCAGACCAGGGTTCTCCTTCTCTGCCTTAAAAACACACAAACATACTGTTAACAGTGATCAAACATACAAAAGAACAAAAAAACTGATCTCGCTGAAATGATTTCTAATGTTTCTAATGGCATAGGCACAGTTACTAGGAGACACGTGGCAGTCGAGTCCATTAAAGGTAAAAGAAACTAACCTTGATAAAAGCTGCTCTCAAGGTCTGCGCTGCTGATAAGTTGACTTGCTCCAGCTGCAAGTTAGAATACAAAGACACACAAAGAGTAAGTCCATTTACACAAACCACAACACATACACACACACACACACACAGCTTAGCTCTTATCGGTGTCCCTGAAATGTAATTCTGCAGAAACTACATACAAACCAGACAACATGGAATGTCAAAGAAGGACACTGTGTTATTGTACTGATTGAGTCAGTGCATCTGTATTCTCCTGCTAAAAAAGTGATGGGATTAGTTTCTCTGAGCTTATATTGTAATATCAAGGATCAAGTTTCAACTTTCATATGTGAAAATTGCAGTTGGAATTTTAATGATTTTTTTTTTATTAAAGACAAGAAAAGAAGGGAGAGAAAGTTCCATCCATTCATCTTCTCCTGCTTTATCCTCTGCAGGGCCACATAGAGAGACAAACAGCTGTTCACTCTCACACTCACACCTGATGTGCAGTCAATTTAGAGTGTCCAATTTGCCTGATGCCCATATTGCATGTTTTTGGACCATGGGAGGAAACCGGAGAAAACCCACGCACACACAGGGAGATCATGCAAACTCCATGCAGAAAGGCTCTTGTTCCGACCTGGTCTCCAACTTGCTGCAAAGGCAAGACTGAGGTGGCCCGAGAGAAAGTTGTGCAATGAAAAGAGTCAGCACTGCTATGTGTTGTAGAAGAAATTTGTTCATTCATTTTTTTTTTTTTTACTACTTTCTCCTCCACATGGATCCAATCACAGCTCACATTGGGTGAAAGGCAGGACACCCCGGACAGGTCGTCAGTCCATCGCAAGGCCAACATGTAGAGAATTCTTTCTTTCACAAATACCGTCCACTTAGAGTGTCCAATTAACCTCTGCATGTTTTGGGACTGTGGGAGGAAACGGAAGAACGCGGAGAAAACGCACGCACCCATGTGGAGCACATGCAAACTCCACACAGATAGGCCTTTGGTCAGAACAAGTCTTGAACCCAGGTCTTTCTACTGTAAGCCTCAACCCCACTGTGTGGCCCCATAAAAGACATTCATTTGACAAATGTATTGTCCTGATTAATTTTGTCATTCAAACACAATAATCCTGTTTTATGTGGCACAATACAAAATAGCTCTGCTCTTTAAAGTACCTCTCTTTCTCTGTGTGTGTGTGTGTGAGGCCATTGATTAGAACATAAAGAGTGTAGATGTCAGTTTAAATTGTTTTCAGTTCAAACTGCAGTGTAATTTGTTTGATATATGAGGCCCATTGTTCTGCTTTCGTGTGTGTGATGACATATACTGTACAGTTTCCCCTCGAGTTTCTCTCTTGTCGTGGCTTTTTTTGATTTAACAACACCTTTCGACTCTTAATAGTCAGCCATGTTTGGATGGGGTTTGGGTTGGTCTTTTTTGCACTTAAACCTTTTCTTTAACAACAAGTTCATGGATTAAGATACAGATATTAAACACACATACACTGTCAATAAAAGATTGACAAACAGAATATTGTATTTCATAGAGCTGCATCATGTATAGTGACACAGTATAAAACAATATATACTCTGCATGTTTGGATTAGTGTCATAATGTGTCCTTATCCACTTCTTCATTTTAATGTTACTGTTTTATCATAATTCTATTATTATATTCTTGCACATTAACCTTGGAGCTTAGCACAAAACCATTCTCCCTGCAAACCTCTGCCAGCATTTTTAATTTAGCACTTTTCCACAAGCTGCTACACCACATGTCCCCTTTACATTTTGTTTTTAATTGCCTTGTTTATACAACTTTGAACTTTTTTACCTTAGCTTAAAACCCTGTAGTCCTCACCTGGTTAAAAACAGGATACATCACAGAGTAGAGAGCCATGGAGAATAGTTTGGCGGTTTCAGCTTCATTCTTCATGTCGTTCATGGTCATCCTTGACCAATCAATGGCCCTTCAAGTGCGTGCCCGTTCACGGATGCCAGTCTCACCGCATTCAATCACTCACAGCGGCTGACAGAACAGGAGCGGACAAGAACCTGAAGGAGGAGAAGGCAGAGAGACAGATGAACAAGCAGGGAGAAATAGATGGTGGTTGACGAAAATGACAAGCCAAGAGCATTAAAAGAAGTCATACTTGTTCACATAAATTGTAGACATTTAATGATGAGTTAACAGAAAGTAAGTCAAATAGGCTTTTTATGATGTTTCCAACACTGCACCAGCTCTAAAATCCTACGTGTACTAATTCCCAGAAAGCCTTTTTTTTTTCTTTCTTTACAGCCATCATCACAGGAGAGCCACAGTGCAAAGTGTGTACTTTACTGTTCCACTAGATGAAATGGTGACAAAAATGCAATGAGTCATACCTGACAAGAAACACCCTCTCCAGTATTACTGCTGCAATAAAAGTGTCACCATGATAAATATAGAAACTTGGCTTAAACATTCGATGTCATAAGGAAGGAGTGAATCCTGGTGGTAAATAAGTTGTCTGTCAATGGCCTGTGCTGTGTCTCTTTCACTTAATTCACATACACAAACACATATGTCTGACATCTCCAGGACCAGTTCTTCCACAGCCACTATTTACTGTGTGACACGTTGCCAGAATGACATCATTATACTGTGCATTCATTACTCAACAGATGATTTAAAACAGGGCTGGGAGACTCACTAACAAACCACAACACTGTTCAGGGCTACAGTGTGTCATCGCCAGCTGATCCGACAACAACTTCAGGCCAAAACCCCCTGCCTTCAAACTAGCAGAGGGCCAATCTGTTTTTACTAGACGAGTCAGTTTGCCCTTTGATACTCTTTACAGCACAAACATGAGGGTTATAACGGCACCCAGTGCAGTAGCATTTCTTGATGAGATAATTACAAGAAAATGATTGATCAGTGTATTTAACAACTGTAAGTGGGCGACGACAATCACACATTGTTACTAAGGCGGAAAATTGAATTGCAATTTTAAACAATGCAATTAGCAAATTGCACATTTATTTGCTATATGTTCTCTCCAAATTAAAAAAGAAAACTATTTCTATATTTAGGTTCTCTACCTTGTATTAGAATATAAAGGTGTTAAAGGAAGCGTAGAATTTGAGGGGATCAAGCAACAGAAATTGGATATATGGTTTAAAATGATGATGATCACATAAAAAATTTGAAATGGTGTGTTTTCATTATCTTCCTCTTCCATGGAGTCTGCCATTTAGTGCCATTGTGTTTTAAAACTATTAGACAATGAATACTGCTCTGAAACTGACTTAACGATGTTAAATGATGTTGTAAATCAAACTGAAATTGCAATACTAGTTAGACAAACTGCAATTAGAGATGTTCCCCAGATCATTCCGCCCTTATAATAACAGTGCAATGAGTGCAATCAGAGATCCATTCAAGTAGCATTGTGTCAACCACTAATTGACAAATGCGAGTAGAGACTGCAAAGTGGAAAGGTAAAACTTTCTTGGAAGCCAGTGGAGAAGAATGCGTGTGGGAATGATGTGCTGCTGACAGGTTTGGGTTTGGGTGAGATCACTGACTGCTGAGCTCTTCTGGACAAAATGGATCCAATCGAGATCCTTGCTGGGTAAATCAGACAGGACTCCACTGTAGTAGCTAAGGCCGGAAGTGATGAAAATGTCATTCCCAGCAGCATACGTGCATGTGTGTGAGTCCATGTTCTCATTTTGTTACCTTTATAGGACCTTGTCTGGTATAAAAACAGATTTTCTTTTTCACATGAATTGCGGTTCAGGTAAGGCATTACCTGGCTATGGTTACGCTGGTTAGGGATTAGGCTTTCACATAGGTTTTGCTGTGTCCTAATAAGAATATCTACACAAACCTGAGTGAGAGTGTGTAATGGATATATAACAGGATAGATAAGCTATGCATTTACTCCATTTGCCCCTACTTTTTGAGAGACAGTTTTGAAATACATAAGTGCTCACATTAATGTGATCGATAACTACTCTTTAAAAAAAAGAAGTGTTTGAGATGGTTGAAACATCACATACTCTGGGTTGAGACTCACAGATGCGTTTCGCATGATATTTATGTACTTAATTTATGTTAAGTACTGTAATTAATTTGTCAAACATGTGTCTCTTGGAAAGGTCTAGTTTGCCTATTAACTGAATATATTAAGTGTCACAGAAAATGTAGTAAAACAAGCATAATAAGCAAAAACACAGGGTTATGTTATATGTTAAGTGTATTCAAATGTATAATTATAACGACAGTAATAATACAACTGCTGTTGCTATGATTCCTACTGTCTCGATCTTCACAACAGGAGTAAACTTGTTTTATACACTAGCCTTTGTTGACACAGTAACTGTACTGTACCTCCTGTTCCTCCCTGTCAGTTTATCGCATAACATGACTGTGTGAATTCACTATGGTGTCGCTGATAGAAGCCTGTCATTTTTGTTTTACCTGCGGTGAAACAGCTGTCAGAGAAGCGGTGCGGTCCTGTTGATGTCACGGAGCAGCGGCGTGCTAATGTGAGATTAGCTGCTCATCAGAGCAGGTGATCAACTTCGTCCCAAATATCGCAGGCGAGAGCGGTGTCGCTGTGAAGCTACGTACGGTCCTTATGACACAGCGGCAACAACAACAACCGACAACCGGTTCCACTGTTTGCTGCGATAAACAACAGCCTCCTGACGTGTTTAGTGTCTCATTCAGGAAGTTTTCCGTCCGATTAAACGCAGCTGAGAACCGGGTGGGTCAGTAATGTGAGCGGAGACGTTGCTTGTAGTTCTTTCGGTACGTGCCATCAATGCAATAGCACTATTATGGCCACCTGGTTGGACTTCAAATCCCACACAGGTGCAAGTGGTGTTTTTAACCCTCGCGACACTTTGATAGAGCCAAGTACTCACGTTTTAGCTGTCAAACACTTTTTGAAAGCATGACATTAAAATGGCTAAAGTTGTAACCTTTGTATAATAGGGTTAAAATAAAAAATATCAAGTAAAAATAACAGATAGATAGATAGATAGATAGATAGATAGATAGATAGATAGATAGATAGATAGATAGATAGATAGATAGATAGACAGATAGAATCAGAATTCCTCAGCTCCACTCAGATCACACACCCTGGTATATACAGTAGAACTGTACCACCAGAGGATGCTGGAGTAACACTGGTGGTATATGTTCCACAGTTTGAGAACTGTGTTTTTTTGTAGGTTGTGTGTGTGTGAGGTATGGAGTCAGTGTGTTGCTGTTATTACAGCAGACAGTGTCTGGAGAGAGAAACGCTGTATTTGAAGTACATTCAGTAGTTTACATGCTGTCAGACAGGCCTGAGATCTGCCACAGCAGGGTCATTTCTAGCTTTATGGGGGCCCTATTCAAGATGCTGTTTGGGGGCCCCTTGTTTTCCAAACTACAATGGAGAGATTCCTAACCCTTTAGATGGTCCACGAAGATGCCACAATATATTACACTCTATTACACATAATCCTCTATGCGTCAATAAATAATAGATATTGAACAATGTTTACTTACATTTTGAAAGCTCCCACTGCAACACAAAATCTCACAACAATAATAATTAAATAAACAGCCCAAGATCAACGGATAATAAATGACACTATTACAATGAGCCAGCATCCATATCAATGTGCAAACAGTAAAAACTGAAAAACTTGTAGGAATAATACTAATATTGGAGTTAGTAAAGAACTTTATATCCAACAATTTTGACTTAATTTTGCCATAAAAACATCAGCCACAGCTTATTATTGCAACTTATTTTACTTATTTTTTCTTATATAAGGGATTTAATAAACACATAAAACAGGTCATTTTACTTCTCCTAAGATGAGGCTGAACAGCTTTGTGGCCCCCTGGTGGCCCACCTATGCATGTGCATAGTCTGCATATAACAAGAAACGACTATGTGCCACAGCTTCTGCATATTTGTACTTCTTTACATAGGAATTATGTTGTGAAAATGTGGCGGCTACGAAAATGGCTGTCTGAAATAGTCAAAATACAGCAAACAATGAGGATTATTTTGTTTGTTTTTTCACTTGCTTGCTTTCTCTGCTGTCCCTGTCCACATCAAAACAAGACATAAATCATGTTCTGCTTCTCCAAACAGGAAGCACTCTGAAGCCTGTCAACTGTATGTAACACAGGAGGTAAACCCCCCAAACTGTCGCTTTAACGGTCGCCTAGAACCAAACACGGAAAGCAGTGGTAGCTCTTCATCTCGTTCCACGTCGACTTTCTTTGGTCGACGTTCATTAAGCCAATCAGCGTGAAGAGGGCGGGGTCTGCGACAGACGAACAGGCAATGAGCTGCGGAGCCGGAGGAGAGCAGCAGCAACGAGAGAGAGAGCGAGAGAGGGAGAGAGTGAGAGAGAGGGACTGCACACATAAGCTGAATTCATCTACCCATCCATCCATCCATCCACCCTTTACCTACCTGCCTACCTACCACCTACCGTGCGCGATTTATCGGTAAGATGCGTTTTATGCAATAATCTACAGCTGGTTCACTCACAGACACTGTGCTGACTACTGTCAATAAACTGTCAGCTTTTGCAACATCTCCAAGCAATAGCTTATAAAAATGTTCACTTCTTCAGTGTTTTTTATTAAACCCTGTTCTGTGAAGATGTATGAAATGTGTAGGTGTGATAGGTCATGTTGTGAATTCATCATATTTCTAGGTTTTTGGGTTTTTTTTTTTCTGGATGCTGTAATCAACATGTGTGGGCTTTTAACAAGGGGGGCGGGTGGAGACGCACCTTGAGCCTGATTGCTTATATTAAATATTTCCTGATGATGTTTTTGTGTGTTTGTGCTCCCTGTCACTGAAACCAGCTTGGGCATTGTGGCGTGGTCCTTGTCCTTGAAATCCAGGCAAAGACGCAGTGAGTGAACGTGTGTGAATTAACGAGAGATTGTACTGTAGTAGCCTGGTCCTACCCTATCCCCACCCCCTCACACACACGCACACACACACACAACACAACACACCACTTGTTATTCCGTTATGTGTGTTTCTGTGAAAATCATGAAGAAATAGCCAGAGCCTGCAACAGCTTGTCTTATCTATTGACATAAAATAGAATATTAATTACTATGTGTATAAAAATGTATCTGCTTCTCATCTTAAAATTATAAAGCCCATGGGGGGGGGGGGGGCTAGTTACATACCTGGAAAATAATAAATGAAATACATAAAAAAGGCCATTGCCATTGTCATATAGCTTTTGTTTATGCTGTTGGCAGTTTAACACCAAAACATATACAACAGTAAACAAATCACTATTCCTCGTGTCTAATTCTCTCTATCCACACATGATCTCTTCATCTCTGCAGCTAAGATAAAGACCTCGTAAATCCAAACGCAGGCCCACTGTTTGACGCACCTCCATGTACATAATAGAAACAGTATCCATTTCAGTCATAATCTAAATGTATTAATCCCATATGCGTAGAAATTACTGGTCAACCTCTGCTGATTTATAGCCTGCTGTTTCCTCCCTGCGTCCTTTCCACAGCATGTGTGTGTGTGTGTGAGAGAATGTGTGTGCTCTGCCTATTCCCAGGGAGCGCTGCATTAATTGCGTTTCAATAATTAAATGTCCTTCAAATCAGCCTAGCGAAACAGAACGAGCGGGGAAGGGAAGAGAAGCAACTGAGTGACTGGGTCTGAGTGCTCAGTGCAGTGTGTGCTCTGTGCTGTGGCTGCACGTCTCCAACCAAATCCATGTTTCATATGCACACAAGTGTTTGATGTGTGTCTGTCAGGTACATCCTCTGCTGTGAAAAGCACGGAGGGAAACTGTATGTTTTCCTCCAGCGAGATCCAAGACCCTGGTGTTGCTGAGTGAAACTGGAGGAAAGAACAGTGTGTCTTTGTCTGGAAATATTGTCCATTATATGTCCATCTATGGTTAGTGAATATCCTGAAGATGCAGTTGATTGAAGAAAGTGTAGCAGGTGTGATCAAATCATTTGGTGTTTCTGATTATTAAAAATAGACTGTGTTTAAATTATATAATGAGTATTTACACATATAAAGAAAGAGTGTTCAGCTCTTTTCTCTTCTGGTTTCTTTATAAGCTCACATACTGCGTGACACCATCATCTGCACATGCACAGCCAAGCAGCAGTCGCTGGTTTGTCCACTGTACCTCTGTCCCTTCTGCTGCAGCAGAGACACGGGGGATTTGTTTAAACCTGGACAGAAATAAGGATGAGAGAGCACAGAGAAGGGGGTCAGGAGTTCCAGGGAGGGATAGAGCATGAAGAATCAGTAAATAAAATGTGTCCAAGTTGAGATACAATCAGCCTTTAAAGTATATTACAGAGTTTATTCAGTAGTCATTTGGAAAAATACCTTATTGTGGATATTACACCTTTCTCAAGACGGTACAACACAGAGAAACACTTCAATTGAATCAGTATTTTTTCAGTTTGTCCACCATTTTCTTTCTTTTTTTTGATGAAACGTGAGAAAGATGTACAACAACTGAACTGCAACATTTCAACCTTTTTACACTCGCACATCAACTCTGAGGTTCACAATCATCCTGAAATCAATCTGTCAATTGATTGGTGGCATTGAGGCATGGGCCGAGTGTAGAGCAGAGCAGAGCTGATGGGAGGGAACTACACATCTCTGTGAGGAGGGCAGTAAAATGCTCAGAGCAATTTGGTACGACCCAAATTTTTCACCTTGTTCAAAACCAACAGCCGTACCTAAATGGCACTATAAGACCAAATCAGGTTGAATTATTTCTCCCAATTGTCTGATCTGTGGCAGCACTGCGTTTGCTGTCAGTGCCCATAGACCTTTGAACAAGCAGCTGAGTCCATTTCCAATTCTATTTAATTTCTTAAGGAACATTTCCGTTAGAAGTTATCGCCTCCCTCCACCCACTGAATCAAGTATGTAGTCGGCTCCATGTGTGCGCAGTCTGCCTCTTCATCTGCCTGTCATCCCCTATTCCGCCTCATCTTCCTCTTACTCCATGTGAACACACACATGTGCCCCTCCCCCCACGGGCTTGGTTGACGGTGACATTTCCTGTTCTCCAGTGTCTGCCCCTGCTCTTGAGTCCATTTGAAAAAGCCTCCTATCTTTTCATTTTTACCGGTGACCCCGAATAGAGGCCAATCCAATTACAGCTCAAACCTGCTATAGCTGCACTCCCACGGCGCTGAAGCTGTAAGTGTCTGTGCAGGTCGTCTGACATACAGACAAGAGAGAGCCTTGAGTGGTGAGCGTGAGGAACAGTCAACCATGTTGCCATGCTAAGCAGAGGGTCATTACATATCACAGGCTCATTCCATATCTGCATGGAGGCTGATTCTTTTCAGCTCTTCCTGTCTCTCTGTCCCGTGTCTTCCTCGGTTTTTAGCTGATTTACTACCGACATGTCGTCCTTGTTTTTGTTGGTCCTGCCACTGCTTCCCTCTTTCTCTCTCTCTCTCTCTCTCTCTCTCTCTATTTATCTGTCCTTTTACCTCTTTATCTCTGTCTGTGTCTCATTCCCTCTGGGTGACTCTGTTAGCAGGGATTAATCAAGAGTTGTTCACCTTTGTTTGCCCTCTGTGGAGTGTACTGTTGGCAACCTGGGACTTCAGGCAGGATCCATTGCACATTATGCCATGTTCTAACAGGAGGTTGAATGAGGCGAAGAAAAGTGAGCTGAGAATGTGATGCAGACAGGTGACATTCAAATCACCATCACATCAAATAGAATTGAGTGTACCCACAGGGAATTTGCACAGTAAATACTGCAGGGGTATGAAGAACAGCGGTCAACCCTTGTCACGTTGGCTCTTTTTTATGAAAGTGTGCATTGCAGTGTGAACATGTACGGAGGAGTACAGAGTGATGAAAGAAGGATCTGTGAACATCGCGCATGATTCCTTAGCTGTCACTAGTGGCCTCTCGCTTATAGCTGCACTGGGCTGGCAGTGATTCAGCACAGTGACCGGTAGAAATGGACAATTATTTGAAATTGCAATATAGCAGCGTAATAAAGTAATAAATGTAAATAATGGCGTGTCATAAGAGATCATTACACTGCTAAATAGACGCCCCCGCCTTCAAATCATGTTCTACAGATTTAGGTTGCTGTGAGATACCATGTTTGTTATGGACGGCAGTAAAAAAAAAAAGTCACATCATTTCCTTTTTAATTGAAAATGAGATGCAAAATGACCGCTCCAATTACAGTAAAGTGTCGTATTGCAAAACGCACTGTTCTAGAGTCATCACCCGGTATAATTTGAATGCATATGGTTCTGCTCTAGTGTCCTGTATCAGTGCTTTGTTTTGTTTAATGGGTCGTTTCTGAAAGTGATTTCTCTAACAAGTGCTAATGAGCTATAACCATTGGAGGCACCAGAAACTCTAAAGTATTGTGTCAGTGTGGCGGCTTTGACTGAAACTCAGAGAGATGGGATCTTATGTTATAAAATGTTCCACAGAACATAGTCGTCAATCAGGGTTTCTCAGTTAGAGAAAAGAAAAAACATCTTTACTTCATTTCACGCTTGCTTTTAATTTTATGTGCATTTCATGTGCAATTTAATTTGTTGAATTGGCCATTTAACAGATTCAATGCTCTAAATGAGCCAATTCTGAAGTTACTGGCGAGACAGCCTCTTCTTACTGTATAACTAATAAGATGATACTGAGTGAATCTTCTTGGATTACACGGTCTAGTGTAATCTGATGTGGCCCAAACTTGCTCGGTCGCTGTTTTGTGAAGTATTAATGACTAGCAAATATACAGCTGATTCTGAACTCATAGTATAGTCCTTCTTTCACACAAAGCCCTGTTAAAATAATCAATACATAATGGTCGAATTCCATTTAGCTGCTTTTGTTTCAGGATCCCGCAGGCTCACTGTCATGGCACTTAGAATTGAATGGAGTCATCACTTGTACCTTGTCCTTTGCAGTGAGTGAAAACGTTTGCCGAGGTTTAAATGTGATGGGTTAAAGACAAATTCACAATAGCAAAGAAAATGTACAATTGCCTTGAGTCTGTAGATACATTGATGTATTGACGTAGTATTCTGTTGTTTTTAGTCTGAAGGCTTATTTAGTGATGAAATTGGTGAAACTCTTAAGCTGTAAGTCCATCCATCCATCTTCTACTGCTTTATCTTCCACATGAGGGTCGCTGGTGCCAATCCCAGCTGACGTAGGGAGGCAGGATACACCACAGACAGGTCGCCGGTCCATCACAGGGCCACATCTGCATGTTTTTGGACTGTGGGAGGAAACCGGAGAAGTACTTAATTAAAAAGTAATTCACTGGAGACAAGACATATAATAATGATTGTTCTGGAACATTTATTAACACATTTATGTATGCATATGCTGGCAGTTTGCTTTGGGAGAGTGGGTTGTACACTACTTCTGAATTGAAAGTATGAAAAGAACAACAAAGTTGTGTACTCGGAAAGGAGTGAGAAGGAATATAACTTTTAGCTCCCACCCCTTCAATTATTACATAGCAGAAATAGTGTGCTTCCTCTCAATTACTGTCTATTTGTCAAGTGAATGTGTAACATATATTATATAAATGCACATATCTTTTTGTCAAAGGTGCAGCAAATGATAATAATAACAGGCCCTATAACACCTGCTAACTTCATTCCTAAATTTCCTAAGAATTAAATTTAAAAAAAGACATATGTCATTTCCTTATGAATTGAAAGCAAAACATTTTCTCTAATTCTTCTGCATTCAGTGAGTCAACCATCACTAACCTGTTGCCGTGTCCATCACACTTTACTACTAGACAAAGGATTATCCGCTCCTGACAGCTGATGTTTGCCAGCTCCTGTCCTGACACATCGCCCAGAAATAATTCAGTCAGCACTGGAGCAATGCTGATGATTGTGCTGTGGATTGTTGGGTTTGTGCACTTATAAAAAAACACATTAAAAGTGGTAAACTACAGGCACAGATCCTACAATGCTTAAAACAGTATACATCACGAGCCACTTAGCCTCTTAAGGTTCTATTTCCTGAAGGTTCAAATCAGGAGCGTGAGCGGAGCAGACGTCTTGACTGATGAACTGTATCAACTTTATTGTTCACAGTAATGGAAGTCCTCACCTGCCATTGCTCATAGACTGCAACTCTGGCCCACCGGTGCTTTTATTACAACCTCACTGAGTAAATCAAGTCCGGGTGTCCAATCAAACAGGGAAAGTGAGACGCTGATAGAGACAGGAGTAAATTGACACCTGCGATTGTTCGGGTTTGATCATTTTTAATGTGTCTTCTTCATGTGCATTTTACTCAGTTTGCAGTCAGAGCAACTCCACAAAATCCACTGCTATGGCTCTGAGGGAAAATCCCTTCATAGATTAGACATAGTCATGCTGAGATTATACAGATAATCCTGCCTTTATTAATAAAACATCCACCACAGGAAGTGCTGGTCATAGCAATACAGACAGACATCACTCTTTGCAGTTTATACCCTCAGATAAAATGGGATGTTAGCACTTTCACAGAATTAATCAAAGCTTTTTTTAAATGTTCTTGGAACATTACAGTGAGTTTATTTGAATATGTGCATTATTTGTGCATTATGTGATAGACCTTCACCCTACAGGGCTTGTTATATCCTTGTTGGAGGATATAACAAGACTTGTTTCCATTTGTTACATTTTAAAAATGCTTTTATTTTCCTGTAGAAAATCATGGTCCAATCTGTTGTAAAAAAGAAAATCCAAGAAGAGTTTGTATAGGAATATACAACAAAAATAAAGTGAAAGGAACAACATTTAGACGTTCCCCTGCTGCAACGCACCTAATTGATTCATCAATTTACCATCATTAGTTACCATACCATAGGTACCGTATGACGTTTCGAGCGTCACAGGCTTCCACTGATTGGTCAAATTTCACGATGACTTAGGTGGATTTCTGCTGATTGGCTGATTGGTGAAATCCTGGTGTTTCTAAGCTCTCACGGTAACGCTCGGTGACACGCTTTCAGATTTATGCGGAAGTTACCAAATATAGTTAATTTCCCGGTAAAGGGTAAAGATTTCATGTAAAGAGGGTGGTTGTAACATGTACAGCAGAAAATTATCTTTCTTTGTGGAAGAAATTTTATCAAAGTTATCAATACAATCTTTCTGTCAAAAATAAAAAATGTCTATCACTCGCAGTTGGCTTGTGTGTGGACATGTGTGCTTCAAAATGTGTGTGTGTGTGTGTGCACCATGAATGAGGATGTTCATGTCTAATAAATTCCATATATCCTCTGAAGCATGCCGTCTCAAGGTGTTGGGTTTAAATGGCACTAAGGATTATCGCATGTGCCTTGGATTTGGGTGACGTCAAATTTTAATAGTTGAAAATGTCAACTGCTGATCTGCTCAGTCTGAGACTTGGGATTACACAAAGAGATTTAGGGCATCCTTTAAAGGCCAGTGAGTTTAATTGTACAGAATTAATCAAGTTGTCAGGATTAAACCATGAGAGATTTTCCTGACATGCTCCATGCTTTCGGTCACGAGTGGGTATTTTATTGCCAGGTGTTGGGTTTCTCTGCTTACCTGGGAAGCTTGCTGGGAAAACCCATTTGAGGAGACGGGAGCCAAAGTCACAGTCATCAAAGGCGAACCTGGTTAAGCGTGGGATCCCCTTGCAGACAGTGTGCCGCAACTCAAAAGGTCAGAATGGTGTCACTGTTACAAGTAAAAGCCAGCCACCCATGGTGTTATTGTCCACTCGCTCATGCATACTTGCACACGGACACACACAGGTGTGCACACAATGATGCATGGCTGGGTCTTTCCTTACCAAAAGCGGGACTGCTGGTCTCAGAAAGGTTCGGCTCCCACAGCTCAGAAGGTCAGGAACATTACCTGCACTGAGATCTTTGCCAGCCTCCCCCTCTTTTCCCTCAGCCTTTCCCACTCTCTTTGGATCGCTCTCACACTCCCCCTGGAATGTCTGACTCACAGGACGACATGTGAGAGCAGGTGAACACACGTGACTAATGTTTATTAGCTGCAGTTCGTCACCCTAACCCTGGACCAACTTGCAAAATGGCTGTTTCAGAGAGCTTAAAGCTGCACTGCTTTGGTCCACTGGTCATATTTGTTGTTGACGATGTGATGATTCTGCCTGTTTGGTCTCGATGTGATCTGCTCTGTCAAGCAATACTATTGGTGCTTTTCCACTTCACAGTCCCGACAGTTCCATTATGATAGTACCTCCTCAGTGTGGGCGGAGTCATCATAGCACAGCTGCATAAAACTAAGTTTTATATGTGACACACACAAACTAGTGACTTGTAAAGCAGTTTTTGGTGTGACTAAATCATTAGAATCACATTTGTTCACAGAATTGTCGAGAGTCGAGTCATGCCAGGACTGTGTAGTGGAAAAGCTCTACATCAGACCTGACTGAGGGAGCATTTGTGTGTATACACCAGCAGTGCAGCGACTTTATTCCCTCAAACTGCTGAATGACCAGTAGATGTCGTCTCTGTCTGTCTTGACATAAAAGAAATCACTTCCTCTGCTCTGCGGGGCATTGTCACTGCTAAACTGAGGATACACAGATAGGCGGAATCAGCATTTGGTGAACTCAGTCAACAATGGTTTGAATGTAACAGGCATTTGTTTATATTTAAAAGCTATGCACAACAGCTTTGAGTCACAATTTGAGTCTCATACCGAACGCTCCATGTCTTCTTCACCATCATCAACTTCATCTTCGTCTTCTACATCTTGTCACAAAGTCAGAAGTCACATTTTAAGCTACATAGAAAGCAAAGAGTGACTCCAGTCAATGTGAACTAACATGTTACAGCAGATGCAAATTCAGCAGGGGGCTCCATCACTTCAGTGCTTGTCGAAAAGCAATTTGTCTGAGTATTTCTGGGTGGAGAACAAACATGATGAGATCTTGACTGACTTGAGTGTAGAGGCACTTAGAGTGGATGTGACATGCACTGTGTGTCATTTACAAGAGACCACTGCATTTAAAAGCTTATGAAGTAAATGAAGTTTAATGTAAAATGTTGTGGGGAAGGTCCACTCCACTTAGCCAGTCTGGAGACAGAGCTTTATGGATATAATATATATATTCATGTCCAACAAAAAGACTACAGTCAAATACAGTCTGTATGTAACTTGTTGTTCTGCGCTAGATTTTTGCAAATATCATTCAAACAAGATTAGCCCGTGTATCTGGAGACAGTTGCCTGCTGTAGATTTGGTGCTGGACAGACGTGTTAACAATAGCTGAAGAGTGTATGTGAGACTGTGTCGATGTTGATAGTAATGAAGGAACAAGTCACACAGCAGCACGGTTCATCTCTGTGGTGTTTGTAGTTGTCTGACAACAATGGGAGCACAGAGGAATAAGCAGAGAGAATGTCAGGCTTTGGATTCACTTGTTAGTCGGATCACTCGACTGGTGGTTATTGTCCTCCCAAAAGGATTGGTTGACAATAATAAAAACAGAACATATTTTAGACCACACAGGTTTTTGGAGGGTTAATTGTGTGTTGCTTACCAGAGCAGGGCAGAGGATGGGGCACTACATTTTCTGGCTGCTGCCCATTGTCAACATTGTTGACACCACAGTCACCTGCACTACCACACACACACACACACACACACACACACACACACACGCAGTAGCAGCCAGCAGATATCAGTCCTGTATATACAGTATATATATGACCTCACATAGGGATGGGAATTGGTATCAGTCCAATATTGGACAGATACATATATCTATATATCGGATGCTTCACTATAGACAGAGTGTAAAAAAGTAAATAAAAATCATCAAAAGCATTTGTGCTGAGTCTTTGAAATGACTCAGCACAAATGCGTTGTTAACAGCTTCATAGTTCTCGAATGGTCTAAAATGACTGGACTAATATCTGGTATGAGTCGACTCTCAAGCTTGTGATATCAGTATCTGAACATCTTCATCTGTCTTTGTCTGTATCTCTGTTGATATCACTCAATCTCTTCTCATGTGAGGGCCATATACCTTATACTGTAGGAGAAATCTCATCTGGTTGCAAAACAATCTCTCATTTATTTGTTTAATTTGATTCAGCGCCAAATCAAGTTTTTGAAATAGGAAGTTCACAGTACAACCAGGCTCCTATTGGACAATAGCAGCTGTCAATCACACAGTGTCCACTCACTGCTCTGTTGTGTATTTTTGACCATTAAATAATAATATATAATATAATAATAATGTATGTGTGTGTGTGTGTGTGTGTGTGTACATTACAATATACATTGTATGGTATATTATTGTAATTAAAAAAAATACATCATAGAGCTCAGAGGTGCCAACACATATACATTTATAAACAAATAACAATAACATAGGCCGCAATGACTCAACTGTGTGTTGGTGTAATATTTTGACATATCCACATGTACAATTACTCTATGAGAACTTTTATCTTCATATTTTTACAACCTACTGACAGATCCCCCTCTCTGCTCCTGCTTGCTCCTCATGGTGCCAACTGAACCTGCCACTGCACAGGTTTTTCTGTCTGAGAGATTAACACAGCAGCCTGCAGTCAGCCTTTTTATTTGGGGAGCCGTGTGTGCCCCTTCTAAAGTCTGCACTCTGGCCACTGCACTTGCTTGAGAAATCAAACTTGGATTTGTATAATTTATGTAAAAAATTGGAGATATAATGTGTTGTACCTTGTTGTACCTTGTGAGATGGCCCCATTTGTCTGTTCCCGTTCCTGGTGCCTTTAGCCTGGCCACGTGTCACGTGCAGACCTTTACATTACCTTTACCTAAAGAGACTGAGTCTGAATTTAAAAGCTAAAAAAAAAAAATGTTTTATCAGATGATTCTGTTTTGGCAGAAGGATTGACTGACATATGTTTTCTTTTTTTCCCTTTTATCATCATCCCACATCCCTGCTCTACTTTAAATTCTGCTTACCTTCCTCTCCAAAATCCTCTTGTCCTTCATCTCTTTTTCTCCCTTATGCAACAATCTCTCCCGCTCTCACTCTCTCTCTCTCTCTCTTTCTTCCCTGTCCTCCACAATTCTCCTCTCCCTACCTTTTGCTCCCACTCTCCCCAAATCATTTTTTCCCCCTCTGTCATCTCATCTTTCCTCCATCTTCATGTTATTCCTCCCACATCCATCTGCCTGACTATCCCCCTTTCATCTCTCCAATCACTCATTTCCTGTTCCTTAACCCTTTTTCTTCCATCCATCAATCTTTCTGTATTCCCTCCACACACATTTTCTGCCCTCTTTCCCTCAATCTCAACCCATCCTCTCATTTCCCCACCTTTTTCTCCTCCTCCTTCCTTTTCTTTTTAAAAAAAATGTAATTTCCATCTAACACCTTCCTCCATACATCCCTCTTTTGCTCAGCTATCTGTGGTTTGTGCTGCAATGTTGGTACTGGACGTTTTGTCCCCGCTCCTCCTCCTCTCCATCCTGTTGCCGGGCTACGGTTGCCGGGCGGCGGACATTCCGGAGGACACTACATCAGAGTTTTCAGTCAGACTGTACCACCAGCTGCAGGCGGTGGGGGGGCAGGAAAACATCATATTTTCCCCGCTGAGTGTGGCTGTGGCCCTCGGCATGGTGGAGCTGGGGGCCAGGGGGGCTTCACTGGAGGAAATACGACAAGCTGTAGGATTCAGCCACCTGCTGCCAGGTGAGACACGAGTTCTGTAAAAGAGACAATTTATGTATTTATTTATTTATTTATTTCAGGGTTGAGACGCGACATGTGGATCCAAACGCCTTCACAAAAATAAAGAGATGCCATCCTAATGCTTTATGGGAAACATGAGATCAAACCTTGAGTAAAAAGAAACATTTATACAGACAGTGAAGCATCCCAGCTATATTCAAATTACAGAAATAGTGTAAAGTGGCAGACAGTTGGACTATGTCTACCCTACATGTGTGTGTTGATTTCCTAATTCCTGATTTAAATCATAGTAATGTGAAGTTTATATTCAGACTTCAATTTATGATGCATTTTGTCATTTTATAAGTTCATTATATTCATTATATATACATTTTATTATATTATTATATATATTATTATATATATTATTCAGTTTGTCATAAATTTAAAACTTACACTTGTTTCCCTGGCAACTGAAAATGTTCCTTAAAACAGAAATCTGAATGACATATGATCAGTGGTTTGTAAAAAGTGAATACAGACTATGCAACACTAAGAGGACACTGGCGAAAGATGCTAAATAAAAACTTGGACTCATGTATGTACTAATGTAGTATTATTACTATAATATAAAATGAGGATTTCTTATATTGGTGTACTATAAAAATCACCTTGTAACACAGTATTGGTTTAGTGTGTATTTGTTTTTCTCTTCTGTATCCACATCCACACCAAAGTCCAATGTGTGTGTGTCTCTCTCTCTTCTCCAGGTGTGGAGTTCTCTTTGCTCCAGAACCTCACAGCAGCTCTGTCGGACGATGACGCCCACTATGTGATCAGATTTGCCAACAGCCTCTTCCTACAGGAAGGCGTCACTTTTAACCCCGAGTTCCTGCATATGATGAAAAAGTATTTCAAAGCCGACGTGGAAACGGTGGATTTCAGCGAATCAGCAGCCGTGGCTGAGCAGATCAACAGCTGGGTGGAAAATCATACAGAGAGTGAGTGAGACCTACTTTAGACCTGCTATTATCATCCAACCTCAGTGATCCTTTGACTGTATATCCAGGTTGTGCCATGAACAGGCCTGATCCCTCACAGTCCACAGTCCTGAGCATGTATGAATGCAATCCATGCTCATTACAAATTAGATTTGCTTTATTGACACAATTTAAACACTGATCATCATGTAATTCATTTTTCTAATGGCTAAAAGTGTATGTCATGTTACAGCAGCACGAGTAGGGCTTTGTTTTGCTGAACACACATACATCTGCACAAGCAGACTTGTTAAAAAACATTGGTTTTGCTCTTGAGGACATTAGTGTGTGTTTGAATAAATGGGACGGACGCCAGATCCAACCTCGTGCACTCACAAGAGAAACATCTTTAATTCATAAATGTGATCTAACAAAGGTAAAAGGCAAATATTAACCATATATGCAGTTTGTTTTGCTTGTGTTTTGGATGAAGTAAACAACTTTAGGGTCATTGAACATAAAAATGTTTGATTGTGTTAAATTAAAAACCCAAAAATACAGCAGGTCCACCTGACCCACAGACACTGGCTGAATATGAACGCACAAGGGTTAATGCCAGGTGTTGTCGGTTTTAGTATTTAGTGCTATCCACATGTGAGTGGATCACTCAAATAGATGCTGTCATTAGGTCTGGCAAGGCCTTAAAGACAGAGAGAAAAAGGGGAAATATAGTGTCCAGATGAAGACAGTTGTTGTTTTCCTTTTTCAAAAACTGACCTACATCATGTCCAGAAAACAATACTTGAAGCGACAGTCTCAACAGGTCACACTGCTGGATAAAGAGGTGCAGCAGAACATTTACATCAAACCAAGCATATTTCATTTACCGCTCTACAATCTGGGCTTCTGTTGAAGTGTCTCATACCAAAAGTGTGTTGGCTGCAGACCAGTTTTTTTACTCCCACTCCTGCTATGTTTCTATCCATTTCCAGCAGTATCAAAAGCAGAAATAGGTCGTGGTTATGTAGGGCAGACATGTGATTATCCAAACCAGGAATCATGATTGGAACAACTGTTTACACAAACTATAATAGGAATAACCAGTAGCACAAACCACTCCTCTCCATCACAATGACATTTCTTTTTTTTTGTGGACCGTTTAAACAAAGCATTTTTATTCCGATCAGTCTTGTATTCCAATTATTTGGCTACTGTTCATAAATACTACAAGTGACAACATTTCAAACCTCAGTTGCAACTTCACAAGCTGCATCATCACATCACAAGTGCTGTCAGTTTTCTAATGAAAACTCCCTTCTTCCAGGCAAGATCCGTGAGCTGCTCTCAGCGGAAGACTTCAGCACTATGACCCGTCTCACTCTCGTGAACGCCGTCTACTTCAGAGGCTCCTGGAAGAACCAGTTCAGGCCAGAAAACACCAGAACCTTCTCCTTCAGCAAAGACGACGGCTCTGAGGTCCAGACACTCATGATGTACCAGCAGGGAGACTTCTACTACGGTAAGAATTGTACTGGTGGCTCTTCTTCCAAGCTTGTCCTTGAATTTCAGCTCATATTTCCTGGGGTTATTTAAAATGTTCATCTCAAATCTAAAATATTCATATTTCATTTTTTATGCTGCTAAAATCATCCTCACTTGCTCAAACTCCTTCATTTTTAGCCCATACATTTTGAAAGACCATTTTGTTCGTGCCATATAATGTTGGTGGCACAGTGAGGTCATGTGATCTATATTCTTTTTCGCCATTTTTAAGTATAGGATATCATATTTCCCAGGTGTTATACTGATTGTCAAAACATTTGCGTTAATTCCTGGGTGGAAGAGTCACAAATTGTAAAAAGAAGCAATAGAATAGCTTATATTGTACAACCTAAAAATATGAATTATTGAATCTGTAGTGTGAAGGTGTTGTCTTTAACTGCATTGTTAAATTTAAACATGGAGCATCATTCATTTTTTTCTGCTGAACACATTTTGACCTGTACAATAAATCTGTCATCATAATTATAATATAATAGATCAGTTTTGACCCTGTACAGTCTATGTTGTGAAAATAAAAATGACGATAATACATGAGTTTATTTTCATCTTTATAGTAATAACCACGTTTGCTTTGACGTGCAACTTCTCAGATTTCAGAAACAGTGTTAAAGGGTTAAAATCACAATCCCACTATTGTCATGTTTACATTCAGCAGACACTACATGGAGGGGAAATGGCATTCATTAAGTCAGAACATTGCAGACACTGTTGGGTTCAAACCTGCCGGCCAACTCGAGCATCTGGGCAGAGCTTTCATGTTCTCCAAGTCTCTGCGAGGGTTTGTTGGCCTTGTGGTTGACTGTGTCATAAATTGGCAGAGCTGTGTGTGTCGGACATTGGTGCATTGGGTGTTTTGCCAGAACTGCAATGTGCAGCACAGTTTGTACAGACGAGTCTTACAGGTCGGTTGGCAGTAACACTGTTCCATCTGAGTGATTCCAGGCTGTCTTATTTTTTGCATCTTTACAGACGCACAGTAATGTCGCTGCACTGCAAAGTTGGTGCAATTTGTTTTATTCATTTTCTCTGTATGTGTGTAGTGAGCGTTCACACTTTACACACAGGCTGAACACACAACTCATACTCTCACACGGGATTAAAGAAAATCTGTGCCCTTGTGTGTGTGAGCTGCAGAGCTGCATAACAGGGACAGGTCCCTGAGGAAGAGGAGGCTGTGTTTGCATTTTAATTTCTAAAAACACAATCATATTGTTTAAGTAAAAATAATGTGAGATTTCACGCACTTCTTTTTTGCCGCAACAATATCTCCCTCTGCATCATCAAACCATGCAACGGCATGAGTGCGATGACGTGTCCTTTTTGTTGCAATGTTCCTTTTTAAAGCAGCATCAAAGCCCGGGATAAAACCCTGGCAAACTTAATTGCTCTGTAATCTCCATCTCACAGTGTTAAAATCTGTGTAAGTGGGATAATCTTATTTTTAGATTTAAAATCTAGCCGGACGTGTTTTGATGATAAAAGGATTATCTCATGCTGAGAAGAAATGCTGTCTCACTTAATGCAAATAAGGGTTTCTTGCCTTGTCTTGATTATAATAAGCTTTTGTGTCTTTTTACACAAGAGGACAAATCTGTATAAGATCCATCTCCAGGCAATGAAGATGTGACTTTGAATGTGTGATGCATGTGGCCGTGTGTTTGCATGTCGCTCCACCAGGTGAGTTCAGCGATGGCTCCCAGGAGGCGGGTGGTGTGTACCAGGTGCTGGAGATGCCCTACGAAGGCGAGGACATGTCCATGATGATCGTTCTGCCGCGGCAGGAGGTGCCGCTGGCTTCACTGGAGTCCATCATCAAAGCGTCGCTGCTGGAGGAGTGGGCTAACAATGTCAAACGGCAGAAAGTGGAAGTCTACCTCCCAAGGTGAGAGATGAAAAACACCCAATTTATGCACACACACACACACACACACACACACACACACACACACATTATTTATAGGTAACATGTATGCTGATCAACCCCAACTTATGGGAGGAATGGGTTGATGCTGTAACGCCTCCTCGCTCATTTTCTCAGCACTGATATTGTTTTCCCACCAGTAATTTGCATTATTGGAACTTTGAATGATTTCTTTATCTAAACTGGAGCTTTTTCATTCTCAGAACTTTACATTTTTGAGGCAGCTGCATAACTTGTATCTGCTAAATTTGATATATGTATTTTACTAGTGCCTACATACACTATGTTGGAATAAGTTTTGTTTAGTTTATATATAGAAATACTGTTGAGGAAGGTTTTTTTGGTTCTTCCAATGTTGGTGAAAGTTGGACACACATATGTAAATATCTATGTTTTTCTATTTGCTATGCGAGCATATACATTTGAATATAGTTATTTGTAAATAATGTGTAAATAGGAAGTCAACTGATGATTATTAATTACTGGAGTAGTAGAGAAGGGGTAGGATTAAATAAGCCTATGCTTCTTTCTCTCCCCTTTTTGGAGATGTTGTTTGATTTTGCATTTTCTTGTTTTTTTTAAAATTCTATTATTTTAATATGTTTAAAATAAAGCCTCCATTCATACATGAATGCATAAACATGACTGTAAATGTTTCAGGTTCAAAGTGGAGCAGAAGATTGACTTGAGGAGCACATTGCAGGAGCTGGGAGTGAAGAACATCTTTACCAATAATGCTGATCTCTCTGCCATGACAGGTAACACTCATGTACATGTATGCAAAACCACATGAAAGTGATGTATACATTACACAGCAGGAGAGTTTAGCATATCCGTTGATCATATAAAAATATGTTGGGGGGGGGGGGTTCTTTACTGCAGTGAAGTAGCCTCTGATACTGTACTAATTATTGTATTACTGTTTATTATCTCTGTCTATGTCTGGGACTATGGATGGAAATTAGCATTGTGCTAAATCTGGCATATTTACTGCAATTTATTGCATGTTCATTAATATGCACCGTCCCATCCAAATTAATTAATTCATTATTAAACATTAATTAATTTAATTAATTAATACATTAAAAAGGTTTTATATATATATATATATATATATATATATATATATATATACATATATAATATATATCATATTCCATCATGATATTTCGATAAAAATGTTGAACTATGATAAATAGTTCACAGAACTTGTGTCCACAGAACTTGTGTCTTGTGTCTGCGTTCATATGGATAACAATATAACTGTATATAGTTCACAATAAAAATGTATTTATGATGAAAAATGAAAAAACAAACATACAGAAATACTTGACATTAATTGGTGACATGAAATCAAGTGGTGGGCCACAAGTTTGAGACCTCTGGTCTCAGGTAACCAAGGTAACTGGCACCAAGCTGCCAGGTCACAGTTGTCACATCATCCGGTAAAAATAGAACCAGAGAAAGAAAGAGAGAGATGCAAATGTAAAGAGCCAGAGAAATAGGAATCTTATATGCGTTGTATGCAATACACAATTTACCTTTAAAATGGATCTTACTAAAAGCTGAATGTTACACGCAGTTGAATAAAATCACAGAATATTGCAGGCATTATGCACTGATTATCATTGTAATGTTGAGCTGACTGATATACAGTTGTACAGTTTAAAGGTAAAGTGTTGGTCGCTGTGCTTCTGTGTGTGTGTGTGTGTGTGTGTTGTCCAGACGGTAAAGACCTGTACATTGGAAAGGCAGTGCAGAAGGCCTACCTGGAGGTGACTGAGGAGGGGGCAGAGGGAGCTGTTGGCTCAGGTAGGTTGGATCTTAATCTCCCTCATGATTAACATTATTGACTCATAATGATGACGTTTAATCCTCATGCTCCCTCTTTGTGTTGGTCAGGAATGATTGCTCTGACCAGGACTCTGGTGTTGTACCCCCAGGTCATGGCTGACCACCCTTTCCTCTTTGTCATCAGAAACAGAAGGACAGGTGTGTGTGTGTGTGTGTCAAACAGCCAATATAACTATACTTTATTTATATACAGGGTTCCCACAGGTCCTTGAAATCTTTGAAAAAGTTTGTGAATTTGAAAAAAAAAAAAAGGTTGAAGGTTGCAATCTAAATAGACATGGGTCTTGAAAGTGGTAGAAAATGGATGGATGGAAATAGGTCTACCTCTTTTTGTGTGTTGCTTATCGTTGTGGTGTAACCTGACTTTCTCTCTGCCTCTTCTCTTTTCCAGGCTCCATCCTCTTCATGGGCAGAGTCATGACTCCAGAAGTCGTTGAGCCCAACGACCATGACTTTTACTCCATGTAAACATGGTTCACTCAATCTCAGCCAATCAGAGCCTGGCATCATCAAAGCTACCTATTCTCTATCACCATCTTCAGCTGTGTTTTATACTCTTTATGGAAAAAAAAAATATATATATATATATATATATATATATATAAACTGGATATCACAGGATATATTATATATTGAAATATGACATCTATAATGTGATTGTGTTTTGATACCGGAAGCTTTAAACTCTTGGATACAGACGTGCAGCAAGGGAGAGTTGTAAATATTCTCTAGTAAGGGAAGGTTTGTTTGTATATGAGCCAGAAGAACATATGATATGTAATCCACGCACAACCCCTTCAAGTTCAGCAGCTTTGTACTCACCTGCGCCCACACAGACGATGCACAAATACAGTGTTTTCTCTCCTTTATGAATTCAATTCGCCCATTCTTTAATCTACTTTAATTACATCCTGTACATTTGACAGTGTTCTACACACACACTCACTCGCAGTATATGTATACACTCAGTATTTATTGCAGAATAAACATTTCATTCTTTTACGATGAATCTTAGTAATGTATCTGATCCAGACAGTATTCTAGTCCTTTTTACACTGTAGACGTCAGCGGCTAAACTGCTGACGTACTAACATGCCTTATTGCATCGGAGTGGTTGATTAAACGGTGTCATTAATCAGCCGGGCATCTCACAGGTGAGCAAAAGAGACTGTGTAACTAACTTGGGTTGCTATGGAGACAGACTGGAGCATGCAGGCACACTGAGAAAACAGATCTGCTGCACCGTTTTTGGATGTACATACAGGGCAAAACAGTAACACCAGCTGTATTCAGACTTTTACTCAATAAACAAATGAATGTGTTCCCATTAACATGTGTGTAATTCTCTATGTATGATGGGCTCTTTCTTTGCTGTGACTGCAAACACAGCTTCACCATGTAAGAACATGCTCATTATATATTCAGTGCTTGAACATACAGTTTAATAGGATTATGAAATGGCACACATTGAGCTGTTCAACCATATCTCAGCTTCCCAGAGCAGAAAATGTCCTGCCAAGGCTTTTTGGAGTTGTGGCATCCCCTACAGTAGCTGCTACCACACACACACACACAGCCCAGAAGACCTCAGGGTGCGTGCGGGCGGGTGTGTGTGAGGTAGGATCAGGTCCGAGATGTAAGAAGGAGCTTGTCCATGTAAAGCTCTAAAAGTAAGGACCAGGGTTTGAACCAGTGGAGTGATGCTAAAACACAATTAATTATAATTAACCTCATCCTAACCTTATAACATGTCTTCACTTTAAAACGCAGTCATTAACGTTATGCGGACTGGATTTTTGTCCCCATAAAGAACTCAGATTTAGGTCCCCAAAACATTAGTTATACCTGGAACACACACATAACTAAGGATGAATGAGACCCAATTGTCACTTCTGTCCACAAACTGAAACAATTAAATAAATGGTCTGCATTTGAAGGCTTTTAGATAATTACATAGATTATCATCTGGTCTTGAAACACCACTGAGTGAGTGACACTTCAGTTTTCATCCATTCACACTCTGCCTGGAGCAATCTGTGGTAAACTTGTCTTTTCCCATGGACACATTGACCGATAGACTAGAAAGAGCTGGGGATCAAACCCTCAGTTGGAAGATGACCTGCTGCACCAACTGAGCCACATAGGTAGCCACTGTGCCAGAAATGGTGTACTCATTGGGATCCACTCAAAGGTTCATGAGAACAATTGTCCATTTATTTCATTGCTCCAATTTGTGGAGGCAAACAGTTTCAAATGTGGAAAAAAATGCTAAAGAGAAGCCTGATTAGAGGGATCTGACGATCCAGCGAGCTTCAGAACAGAGACAACACATGTGACAGGAAGCACTGGTGTGAGGAGTCACTATAGAACAAACACAATACTGGTGGCAGAGGGAAACAAGCATTACATGACGCAACATAAAGTAGTCAACAACCCCAAGGTACAAAATGTGGCTCGATACACGACTGACAGTGAGCAGTGAAGCAGGGAGCACCAGGTATTTGTAGCTCAACCTTTGATGAAGACGGTTTGCAGCTGGTGACCTGACTCCTGCACACCTGACTCCACTCCTGCAATTAAGCGCACACACACACACACACGGAGGAACTGGTGCAGATAGACTGAAATGGTAACAACTCTAGTATAGTACTTGTAAATAATAAATATAATAACAAACTTTATTTGTATAGCACGTTTCATACAAGGATTGCAGCTCAAACTGCTTCACAATAAAAGGAGAATAACATTTAAAAAGCAAATACAACAATAAAACACAAAAATAACATTTAAAAAGCAAATACAACAATAAATCACAAAAATAACATTTAAAAAGCAAATACAACAATAAAACACAAAAATAACATTTAAAAAGCAAATACAACAATACAACACAAAAATAACATTTAAAAAGCAAATACAACAATAAAACACAACACAGGGTGGAATGAAAAAGTTAAATCCCTGTTTTAACTAAAAATGCAAATTACATGATTAGCATTCATTGTAATAAACACGCAAAAAAAAAGAAGGAAAAAAAAGGCACCGTGAACACCAATTAGATTTTTATCACACGTTGGATCATAAGTCAGCAAAACGAAACAAGTCGCACGGTGTACTTCGGTTCCGCAATATCACGGCAGAAGAATGACAGCCAGTTGGTGTATGATGTTATTCATAATCTAAATGACTCTCACCAGCTGCTGGTGTAATAGCTGTGCCCTATGTCATGTGTCAGCGTGTGCCACTGCAAATCTGAGTCAGCCATTTCTCTCCTCCCTCCGAGGATTTAACAGGAACTAAGTGACGAGAGAACACAGCGTGTCCCAGCGTGACCTGATGACACTTTGGGACCACGTTTAAGAAGATTCATACTCAAAACATGCAAGAACATAAAAGGCATTGACCAACCCAAAACATTCAAATGCATGTATTCATAATGCAGGCAGCACTTTTACAGTTCAATCAGTTTTGCAGTTTTTATTACGTGAATAAAAATGTGAGTTTCGGTCCGATTTCAGCTCTCTTTACGTTTTTTGCCTAGTTATTCGTCGTCTCTGTCCTCCGCTCCTGTGTGTAATGTGTCATTTTCTGTAAACATCCATTTGAACAATATATTTATCCATGTTTGCTTCCCTGGCTTCATTGTGTATTTACTGCACAAAGTCTAATGGAGTTTTTCCTTCAATATATTCCAACACAGCAGTCAGTGTCTTATTTAAATAACTAAAATAAACAAGCGCGAGGCTGGAGAGAGAGAGAGAGAGGGAGACCCTGTGTGACAGGTATAATGAATAAACTGATAAAATAAGAGCACGTTGTGTTTTATTGAGCGCCACTGTGAATTTTATACCGACGACAGAAAAGCTCCCCCAGTCTCTTGCGTTTAAAGTAATTAAAGTATCACAGTTTATTTATTTGCTGGATTTTAAGTCCGTCTACAGAGGCTGAGTGCAGATCTTTCTTCCTCTCTTGTATGATACACCTGAACAGTGTTACCAGGCAACTGTGAGCTGAGCAGCTTCCAGTGTGCAGCAGCAGCAGCAGCAGCAGCAGCAGCAGCAGCAGCAGCAGCAGCTCGGGCCCACACTCTGTCAGTCTGCCCGGGCCAGTGAACAGCACGGTTAACTCTCTCTCGTTTGGGTACTTCCAAACCCGCCGGGCTCCATGGGTAACAGCTACAGCTTTGCAGGGCCAAACCGAGGCGTTCACATCCATGTGTTACTGAAGAAGGCCAGGAGAATTTATCACTCCAAGATTGGGACATGTCAGAAAGGTGAGCGAAAACAACAAACACATGCCTGCATGAATAAGTTAGACATGGTGTTCTGCCTGCAACTGTTGTTTGCCAATTTAATTTAATGCCATTCAACTTCTCAAGTGTCAGCTCAGCTTCATTAGGTCCAGGTGTCTTTACGTGTAAACTATTAGGTCAAATAAGATAACTTAGTCAATTTAAATACATTTTAAGTACTAATTAATTACTATTACTATTATTACTACTAGACAAACTATGGAGTTTATAAGTGTCCGGCTCTCCTCCACACAGAGACCATTATAAGCAAATAGCACCTGCTCAGGTGTCCTGTGATGCCATGGCAACGGGTCCTAATCTACATTGTCAGGCCCAGTTCACTGTAACTCTAACCACTCGACCGGTGGTCAGAGTTTCAGCACAGAGCAGGGCTTACGTTACGACGAGACAACTCGTCTTCTTCCACAGAGACCGACGATGAGGGAATGCACTGGATGAGCCCGTGTCACCCACTTCTCACCGTCACCTCCCATCTCTCTCTGACTTTTCTTTCACTGCACGATTTCATCCGTTTCAGCTCTTCAGGTGTGAACACTCTCAGTGGCAGCCTCCCCAAATCCCACTCGTCTCAGAACTCTGACCTCCGTGTGACATGCACACCTCTCTCTGTGGACCACAGTCCTGATTCTGGACTTGTATCCACACCTGTGAGTACAAACACACACACATTGCTACTGTCCTCAAAACACTGAGACCCCTCCGTCCACATACCTGTCTTCCCCTTTTCCTGACATCCTTTCAGCTTTAAATCAATTAGTTTCTCCAATTTTGTAACGTATACTGACTAAAATGCTGATGTTACTCGTTTTAAGTGGCTACTGATTTTGGTTTTTTTGTTGCTTGTAAATTATGGATGTTTCTGTTTAGGTTCTGCACCCATGCGTGCATCTCGTGTTAAATAAATAAGGTGGTTTGTCATTGCAATCATTCTTTTCCATTATATTTCCTCCAGTAGTTTGTGAATGGTCTCTTATTCTTGAATATCAAAGTGTATATTTAAAGCAGAAGTTGACAAAAACAGTGGATATGTTGAGTTTTGCTCATGATTGATGTATGGATGTCTGTTTATTTTTCATTTGAGCTATGGCAGTTTCCCAATCCCGGTCCTCATGAACCACTGCCCGGCAGGTCTTAGATGTTTCCCTACTCCAACACACCTGATTCAACTCGTCATCAAGCTCTGCAGAAGCCTGATAACGATCCATTCCTTTGAATCAGGTGTTGTGTTGTGGCAGGGCAACATCAAGAATGCAGGGCAGGATTGGAAAACACTGAGCTATGGGATATTTATCTAAAGGCCTCCATTTCTGCTGATACTGACATGCATTTCATGCATTATACTTACAGTATATATGTTAATATTTATGTTTTTTTTATTGCTACTGGTCTACTGAACTACCAAAAGACCTTTCTTTGTATAATTACAATGACACTAAAGGATTATGCTATATTTTCAGCAGATAGAAAGATTATGTTGGTGCTCCAATGCCAAAATATTATTTTATTTAAAAAAAAAAAACGATGCCTTCTGTATATTTAATCATCCACATGGTTTGATTATTTGAAGCTCATCATTGTGTCACTTTGCAGGTCATCGTTCTGTCAGGTCTGTCCTGTAACTTCTCCACAGTGTAGTTCATATTATGTAAATAGGCACCTGTTTTGTGTGTGTGTATGTGCAGGTATTACCTAAAACTGTTTACACAGTCACATTATGGGGACTTGTCTTCCTTGTGGGGACAAAAATCAAGTCCCCACAACGTAAATGACTAAATTTTAAGGTGAAGATATGTTTTAAGGTTAGGTTGAGGTTAGGGTTAGGATTAGGCCAGTGTGTGTGTGTGTGTGTGTGTGTGTGTATCCTGCCAGTGAGGATCAGTGGTCAGGTGAAGTGTGGGGTCATTCTTGTCTCTAGAAAAGAGAGAAAGGTGTAGAATTACACAGACAAAGTAAGGGTGAACAGGATGTTTGCAGGGAGGTAACTCCCTCACTACAGTAAGGCGGCCTGGTGCACTTTGCATGACAAAGTTTGATTTATGAGACACAGATCTATAACTCGGGTCTACTACCTACTACCTCTGCAGTACGAGCCAAGTGAGTGGTCTTACGCTTCACATTATTCGATTGAATTCAATGCCCAGCACACTGCCTCTTATATTAAAACCACTGTGGTTGTAACGTGATGCAATACCTGCAGAACTGGTGTTATAAATGATAACACAAACACTGAATTATGACACTGTATAAAGTACCTAAAAGGGTTACTTGAGTAAAACCCTAACCCTTTACTGTACTTAAGTATCAAAATTAATTTCCTGATTTCCCGGTCTTGGATCGCTCTGCATCAGTCTTTTTCTCAAAACGCCTTTTCATTTGCGACATTTTTCATTTTTGTGACAATGCATTCATTAATTGGTTACAATCAGGTTGTGAAAAGGATTTTAAGCAATACAGTAAAAAATGCTCCAGAAATCGATCTCCCGCCCTATCTTTAAGTTTTAGAAGTAAAAGTGTTACAACAGTGAGGAGTTAGGATTGTGCAATGGTAGCTCAGTGGTAGGACGAGTTGTCGTTCAACTAGATGGTTGTGAGTTAAATTCCTGGCTCATGTTGCAGCATGTGAATGGATGGATGGCAAAACTGCAGCTCATCAAGACTAGAAAAGCCCTATATACAGACCATTAGCCACTCTACTAATTATTATTTGGTAGTAATGAGTTAATAATCAACAGTTGATGGTCTGTCCTTTTATCACATTAATGAGGAGCTGGTGTACATTACACTTAGTTTAGTGTGACCTGTTCTCATGTGTATCTGCTTTTGACTGTGCTGAGTTACAGCTGAATTGAATTTGACTGTAAGTAAATGAATATGCATTAAGCTTGGTAGACACGTTACTGCTGATCCCAATATACTTCAAATCCAAACTGCATTTCCCCACCTAGTTTACTGACTGTAATAAATGTATTGATTACATTTGGATAATGCATGAGCCACGTGGCGATGTAATGGCTAGCATTGTTGCCTTGCAGCAAAAAAGGCCCAGGTTTATGACCCGGTCCAAGCGGGGGCCTTTGTGTATGGAGTTTGCACGTGTGCGAGGGTTATCTTTCTGCCACAGTCCAAGAACATGCAGAGGTTAATTGAGCGCTGAGTGTGAATGATTGTTCATGCGTTTGACCTGCGAGTGAAGCCCACCTATGTCAGCTGGGATTGGCTCCAGCAACCCGTGACCCTCATGTGGAGGATAAAGTGGTAGACAATGAATGAATGAATGAATAAATGGTCAATTGAAAGTATTTGTTAACTGGTTGCTCATATATACAGAACTACACACAGATATAAAGAACACAATGACAAGAATTGTTACCTTAAAACAACATCTTTTTCTGGATCAGTTTCCCCATCTTCTTGGACACCACCTTCCCCTGGCTGGCCTCTGTAACCCTCTCAGGTTTAAGACCAACAAAGTGCCTAAAAATGTTAAAACACAGAACTAAATGTGAGGCAGGGATTATTGACACTCAATATTGAACCTCATCAAATCAATATGGCAATGCTAAATCGCTCACATTCTGAGTAGATATGTTGCAAATGATCATCTTTATGTAGTTTCCAGGGCTTAAGAATAATAGACACTGGTTTAACAGCCTCTAAAATGTTGTCCTTTTAACAGCTAAAGTGAACTATGCTGACGTTAACAGGAAACATTAATAATACTTTGTATTTCGTTAAAAAACAAACAAAAAAAAGACTATAACATAAATTACATACTACAAACTGTCTTAACAGAGTAAGTTTTATTGAAATGACCTTGTTCAGTAGATGCGAGATGAATCACTGCATGTTAAAAGGAACAAAGCAACAGGAGGCAATTCTCAAACCACTTTGGTGCTGGCGGGGTCAAACTTGTCGTTGTCTTCTTCTTCTTTCTATGTAGACATAATTCATTAATCTGTCAAACTGTAAATGCAGTTCTGTGGTTTGATCGATCAGGATTTGACTCAGATGAGGAGTGGACAGACTTACTGCATCATATTTTGCAGTAGTTGAAATTGTATTCCACAACTACATCAACATTGACAGTACTGAACTGTATTCATGAAGAACGGTATTTACATGGTAACAGCCGTTTATTACAGTGTACATCATTATCCTCCTTCTTCCAGCTTCCATCCAGTCAGTTCCGGTTTGTGTCGTGGCACCGCCTGGAGCAGTGTGACATCACAGGTGACCAGCTGACCTGCCCCAGGGTCAGAGAAGGTGCGTGGCCAATAAAATGGCGGTCGATCAAAGTGCAAAACACGTACAGCCACAGTAAGATGTCCTACTTAGTAACTTATCTATCTACATCTTGCTGATTAAAAAAAAACAAAAGGGCCGTCAAAGGAGGAGTTGTTTCAAAGAGCAGGGGGTGACGTCTATTTGGTGAGAGGGAGAAGGAGGAGAGGAGAAGAGGAAGGACAGAGATGGGAGGAAAGGCTGCAAGAAAATTGGGAAAACTGTCTGGTAAGTTAGCAGGAGAAATGGCTGCAAGTGCAGGAGAGTGTGGAGGGAGGATGTTGGAAGAGAAGACACTGAGACAAAGACTCTGACAATTCCACTTCTGGTTCTTCTCAGGAGTTAAATCTGTCCTACCAGGATTTGGGGGATCCCTTCCAGAAGGACAATTTCCTCCGGATCCTCCGCCGGTTGATCCGCGTGGAGAAACTACAACTGGTTGACAATTCACTGACTGACCTGAGTTCTGTACGACTGCCAAGGTATGAACCACACTAACTGACTGCACCGCTATCTCTAATGCTAACATAGAAAACATCCATCCACCTCTGGATCCTCCCATAGAGGGTTGCGGGGGGCAGCTGGTAAATCTGGGATTCCTTCATTCTGAGGTGCTCCAAAATATTCAAACAAGCAGCTCTTCTGCAAGTTTTTCGGAACCTAAATTACATCGTTTTGAACTGTTTAATTTGATTCGTGATTTTGAAGATATTAGTTCAGTGTAATGCTGCAAAGTGGACTCACGTGCAGGACACAACTCACAGGAGGGCTCAGGCAAAATCCAAATTGAATAAAGCAAAGAAAGGTGGTCATAAACACACTGGGGGAACAAAACCGGGCAGGTAGTGACAGCTGGGTGAAGAATATGTAGTGAGCTGAGGGGATAACGAGAGACAGGTGTGACTAATGCAACACAGGTGAGTGTAATAGAAGGAACAACAGGAAGTAAGACAAACGGAAACAAGACACAAGCACGGATACAAAATAAAACAGGAAGTAAAGTCAAACAAATTAAACAGGGACATTAAAAAAACCTACACAATAAGACACCAACAATTCAACAAAAACTAACCAAACTAGCCTCTTTGTCACTGCTACAGTCTATCCACTTGACATTCTTATTTAAAATGTCATATTCTTATTGTCAAATATTCTTAGGCATCACAACTAACTGGACACTCCCATGGTGTCATTTGTTATGTTCAGTTGTTTTTATTTTTTCTTCACCCAATGAATGTTGTATGAAAGTAACGTGGACAACCAAGCATAGCATGATTTGTGCTCATACTTGGGCAGGTGCAGAATGTTAAACCTGCACCGTAACCACCTGGTGTGCCTGCGTCAGCTGCCAAAGCTCCCAGCAGTGGAGCACCTTTGTCTGTCCGACAATGCCATCGACTCCCTGGTGGGACTGGGTGCTCTGAAGAACAGTCCGCTGTGCTCCCTAAACCTGACCCACAACCCAGTGACCTTCACTCAGGACTACCGAGTACGGTGAGGGGAGCTCCGGTTTTCGGTTCATGTTTGTGTCTTTAGCAATCAATTGCATTTTCATCATCCGAAGTTGTGAAGGGTACCAAAATAACTGATCTGTGCCATTCCACTTTTTGGCACCCTTCTGTTTGGGTACCTAGCACAGTGTTCTGGTACTAAAATCAGACAGGGAATCATCATTTTAGGGCAACACATTGTAAAAACACATATATACTACATAAAATTGAAAAATGTGATTTGTAAATCTTCGGAAATTAACAAACGTCACCTGCAGCCAGGCACCTATTGGATGATACTAGCATCATCATGGGAGCATAATTTACAAAACTGACATCATGTATTTTTTTAAGAAGACCTGAGAACCTTAACCTAAAATGTTAACTGATGTTATAAATCAATTTGGACTTAGACTTATTTTTTTTACAACTTATTTGCAAAATTGCCCCCTGGTGGCTAACTGCTACTAATATCCTACCTATTACTTTTTAAAGATGCAGATTAATTTCTTTTTGTGTTCTTTTTTTTTTTAACAAATAATGTCAATGCACCACAACAGCAATGTTTAGTGTGTCTCATTCTACAATAAGACACATTAGTGTGATGTCAAGCTATTTATGTTAGCCGACGCCTCAGCCCAGCTGTGGAAACACAAGCCAGATCATTCTACACTCATCAAGCTCAACTGCACTGTACTGCTTGGTGGAAACACAGTTTTTAATTCTGTCCCCTCTCATTATTTCCTCATTCTCTGTCTCTCGCTGCAGTGTTTTCTCCTGTTTGCCAAAGCTTCAAGTCCTGGATGGACTCCCCAAGTTGCCAGAAGATTCTCTGCCCAGCAGACTACACTTCCCAGAAACCACCAGCATGTGCAACATCTTGTGACATTCCTCCACGCATCGATGACTCACACCACACGTGCAGTTTATCACGCTCTATCAAAGCACTCAACATGTTGGAATTGCACTGCACTGACGGTTCCCTCATCTTGTTGGAGGAAAGCCAACTGGTATTCAGTTATTTACTTAAGTGTCACAGGTGTTGCACAAAATCACTGTAAAAGTAATGTGGTCAAAGGTCATGTACAATGCTTTTTTTTTTCTTTTTACATATAAAATGATATACTAATGTTTCTGCTTCCCTGTCTGTTCAGACTATGACATTGAAAGGAAGCAAATGAGATTGTGAGATGACTCAACAGCTCTCAGGACGCTGCTGAGATGACAGAGTCTTCCTCTGCCACAGACGGCACCAAACATACACACACATAGATGCTGTTTGTTTAGATTTAGCCGTGCTGCTGAGCAGAAATCCTTCACAATCACAGCCAAATTATTAATTAGTAGTTGGATCGTTTATGAGAGGAGAAACAGGACATCCTCTGTGGAGGCTTATCAAACATTTAGTGTCCAGTCTCCCCCAGGATAATGGCCCCTCGTGTCCTCTCACTGACTGAGCAATGACCCGTAAGCCTCATGCAGCCAAACAAACACACACACAAAACATGTACACACACACACAAAGAGTAACCCCCGCTAGCTCACATTAGAGGGATTTAACTTCCACTTAAAGTCACTTTATTGCAAAGTGCTTTGGATTAAAGAATAAAGCCGTGGTACGTACTGTCCTGTAATACACGGAGTAGTGGTTCAGGGGTTACACTGTGACATGGCTCCCTTCTGTGTGTTGACGATGATTTATTCATACAATCCTTGAATAATGGTATCATTTTCAGCTTACACCTGAAACATAAACACACTTTGTTAGCTGAGACCGCAAACACAGAAACAAGTATGAACACTCCCACACACGTGTATCAAGCATGAACTCAGGCGCACACACACACACACATTTTAAGCAGCTTATATCTCTCTAACAAGCACACAGCCAGGCACAAACTACCAGTTACATGCCTCATTGGGGTTTGTTTAAGTGTGGAAGATTGTTTGTGCAACTGTGTGTGCAGACAGAGAGAGAGTCTCCTGCTGATGAAAAGTGCAGAGACGGTATAATGAGCCCACAGCATCTTTGTGCACTGCACGATCAGGATCCAGGTCAAGAGGAGAAGCCGGTATGCCACTAACTCATGGGTGTTATGAGTTTGCTTTCGCAGCTCATTTGATTTGCGACAGTATCTGCCAGTTTGGAAAGAATCTAAATATCTTTTCATAGCTCGGAGCTTCAGCTTTTCGACTTCCATCTCGCGCTGCAGCTGAATTGGAAACTCGGTGGCAGTCAGTCAGTGTGGGCTCGTGTCTCAAGATAGACTCTAGCTGTGGGCAGTTCACATGTTCAAAATAGTCATGCCTGCTAATTCACCAATGAAGGGATGACTGAGAGAGCGTGGAAATGTGAGGAGTGTGGAGGAGTTATCAAATCTGCCGCCGGCTGTCACGTGTATTTGTACGCGTGCTTCTGCTATTAGCACAGTAATGAGACACCTGTTCGTCTCACAGTCCTCCAGCATCTCACAGCGGCTCTGGGAAAATCAACCATTTCATAATGACAGGAGAGGTGGAAGGGAAGGTGGGGGGGGGGAAGCAAGCACAGAGATAACAGGATGGGGTACAGAACAAAATGTCTGATTCAGACCGTGAGAAAGAGGGATTTCATTGTGACTAACGTTCAGTGGACGACAAAGCCTTTAGTGACTGCCAGATGACATGAGAACTAAACACTGCTAAACACACAGAGAGTCGTAGGGGCTTAATCAGCATTGTGTGAACTCATCTGACAATGGTTTAATTCTAACTGAAGGTAGGGATGCTGGTAGGCATCCAGTGCCTACAGACTAGAAGAAATACACTAGATAGGAACAGTGGACTGACAGAGGGAGGGAGGGTAAAAAGGTAAGTGATTGGACAAAAGATGGAAGAGCTGGGTCCTCAAGAGCTTCCTATTCTGGTAGCGGTCGGTAGGTCATTCCACCAGAGTGGAACGACACACGAAAAGAGTCTGGATCATCAGTGTTGGCACTGCCAGCTGTGGGAGGGATTTTCTTGGTAAGAGTACCTGTCAATCTTCTACTGGACACCTTCTGGAGGCATGGCCACCAAGCGTACGATGCTGGGTACAAAGCAGGACTGTCTCTGTCATCAAAAACACCCTGGTGGACGTGTACCATAACGTTTGATTATGTTTGAAAGTTACACACGGCAGTTTTATTAATAAAAAAGGTTTCTTCTATCTAACTGACTTCGTAACAATGGCACATGTTTGAAGAGGAGTGTGAACTTGCTGCAAGTCAATAACACTCACATTTGGTCAGCTGTCACTTCAGGCCGCAACAGCACAAGAGCATCAGAACGACGTCCTCTGAAAGCTCTGGAGAGAAAATATCTAAATGTGGAATATGTGTAAAGTAATACAAACACACACACACACACATGATGTATACAATTAATTAGGTACACCTATATACAAATATCTAATCAGCCAATCATATGGCAGCAACTTCATTTGTTTAAGCGCCGGTCTGTTGAAGTCCAAACCAAGCATGGCGTGAGAGAGGTAATTTCAGTCTTCTACTTCAGCATCTCTGAGTATCTCAGGAACTGCTGATCTACTGGGATTTTTCTCACTGAAAGGTAACAGTTACTGAAATAAACACGTGTTAAACCAAGGTCTGCATTAGACCATCACTGAATGCACATCACGTTGGACCTTAAAGCAGCTAAGCTGAAGCCCACACACTCCCGCCACTTTATAAGTGCAGTGAATCCCGTCTTTGGATCTTCAGATTTCTGTTTTGCAGGCCAGTTTGTTATTTCAATACTTTCAAGTAGCAGATGCTTCTTGTTTCAGTTTAAATGGCTGCCATTTCATTCGCAAATAATCAGCCATTTAAGTTTATGATTTAATGATCATTTCCCCTTAAAAGGCTGGAAAATACTTTTCACTGCAGATAAGATGGAAGGATAAAGCAACAACAACAACCCACTTCTCTGAGAACTCATTAGCCTGTTATAAGAACATCTTAAAATACTTATTAAGAAAAACTGCTTAATTAGAAGAGAACAAAGTCACACTTACCCCGAGATCATTCAGCCTCTTTATTCCACTCACCATTCAGGTAACAAACATGGTTCAGTACAATCAAAATCCCACTGCTTTGTATCAAATCTTACTGGCAGGAAACATAGATATTTCTTTTACTATACATTGCACAGTAGACTAAAGATGTTGCATTAAATTGCATCAGAGTTTGTGAACTTATTTCACACCAGCAGTTAAAATGAAGTGGACCACTTTAAGGCAACGCTGAAGCAATAGGCACGATTTTGGGCACTAAATGTGGAGTGAATGTTAAAGGAGTTTAGACCCAGAAAAGTTTCCAACAATGGAAAGGCACATGTCAGAGTGACACTAACGGAGCAAAACTGCTTCACCAGAAATATCTCTTTGATTCAATTTGATGAAGTGTTCATGGTGAAACCCATTATGAAATAAAGACCAGTTCAGTCTAAAACAACAGATAAATGTCCCATTTTTCATGATTGTCAGAGTTGTTACAGTAAGCAATAAATAACAGGAAACTAAGTGATTGAAAAATAGGACGTAAATTAAACTTTGAGCTTTTTTTAAAAAAAAAAAAAGCAAAACAACCAAGTTTTGCATGAATCATACAGAATGTAAGAAGGCCTGACCATGAGAACATTATTACACCATTTTGTTCTGTTTTCTTAACAGAAAAACAGTACACGATAAAAAATACATTCTCTGTAAAAAAAAACAACGGAAAGACGAACAAAAACCAGAAAGGTAGTCAGGCAGACGTGAGGTGGCAGAGGAAACACATTTTTTTTTTTTTTTAAAGAAACATGTACAGTACACATCCTATAAAGTCTGTCCATTTCCAAAATAAAGCTAATCATTTCCAGCCCCACAGTGTTTGGAGTAGCCATCCATCTTCCAGGCATAACATCCCAGTTTTTCCTGATTGGAATTTTGAATGAATTGGCTACGTTCATTCCTTTGAGATTCCATGGGAAAGAAAGACGTGGTCGGCTTCATGTGCAGCGGAAAAGGCAGTGCAGCTGGTTCAAGTCTGCGTCTGTCCTACATCTCTGCCCTCCGGTTGGTCCCCTTGCCTTGAGCAGCCGCGTCTTCCTCCACCTCCTCTTCTTCCTCCTCGTAATTCTCCTCCTCATTATTGTGTGTGTATTTTCTGTGGTCCCCTGCATTTCTCGCGTCCTCCTGGATTTTTACTTCTTCCTGGAGCCAATCACAAGCACAAAATGGAGACAATTTAAAAAGTGAACATTCAACTTTACAGAGTCTGTACATTTACAGGTATTTGTGACAGAGGTTCATGACACATTTATGTAATTGTATTTGTGTTAATGTTAGTGATCCAACTTTTTATCTATTCTAGTGATGCGATTTCACACCATTTTACAGGAGAAACAAATATGGAAATTGACAAAACTGAGGTTTGTCACTCTGTAACAGGACAATGAGTGTAAATAATTAATAGTATTTTTAAGCGCCGATACATTTGTGTAATGGTTCACCCAGAAAAACGTCTGCCCCGCTTCCTGTGCATGAACACAGCAGGATGAAGTGGAATGAGCTCAGGTTACAGACACACAAGTATCTTCATTCATTATGTGACGGACAGTGTATGAAACATAAGACAGTTCAACAAGAGGAGGAACTGACTTGAGACATGCAGATAAACTTGCATGAAGAGAAACCCCTTGTTTCATCTTCAGTCAATGATTATACAACTCATTTGAGTTCTGTGTAATATTATCAGCATGAAGAAATATACTGTACATGCAGGCTATTTGTTCTCTGAGCATAAACTACACAATCAAAGTCTGAATGGAAAGCTGACACACTGACAACGACCTGCTCTCCCTCATTTACCAGGACACACATGGGGTCGGCTCAAGTTACGAGGACAAAACACACACACACAAGTGAATCCCTGTACATTAATATTATCTAAACTAATTTAATTATTATCTTAGTAATGTGATAGCAATGCTTTTCAGTAATTTTAGTCAGTGTGATAAGATAAGTCCCAGGTGATAAAAAGTTCTAATGAAGACACTGGCATTAATTATTACAAGCTCAGGACAACACAGATGAACTGAAGAAGCCAATTTCTGAAGAAACTACAATCCAACATGCTGCTATGAAATGCTATTAATGTGACGTTGAAATGATGAATTCAAGTTTCTAATTCAATGTCTGAGTGTTTAAAAAAATAAGTTAAAAATGTGTGCAAAATGAGGGATAAAAAGTAAGAAACATTATCCAAAATCAGAATATGGTCTGCTGATCTGAATTAGCTGTGTGGCACCTGTAATCAGCAGTTGCTATAGCGATGGGACCATGTATGTACTATACAGAGCAGGTCGATTAAAAATAGACAGAGAACACCAACGAACTGGCAAAAACTGTAGTGTATATTGCTGAATGTGTCACAAAGCTTGACCTAAAGACTCTTAGTATGTGACTATAGAATAAATAAAAAATGCAATTTGAAAATGGTGGACTTTCATACGTCTGCCCATGAGTGGGAGAGGTCAGTTTATATTGTTTTATTTTATTTTTTCTGTGTCCTGGTAGAAAATCATGTATGAGTGGAATTTGTGAACTGGCGATCGAGAACTCTCTTCACTCAATCTATCCACTAGAAAAGTGAACCTTCCAAGCAATACACACCAATGTAAAATTCTGGAAGAGGCTGAAAATTCCATTTTATTTTTAACTGTAACTGTGAAAAAATATATAAAAGGTAAAAAATATTAATAATGATAATAAAAATGGCTGCCACAGATTGACATACAATGGGATTGTCTGCAGCAATCTAATTAGCAGTTCCTCTGATGATCCAAGAAAACTAGAGAGGTGTAAGGAAAAAATCACTCCACTTTAAAATATGAAGTAAATGAGGTGGTGAATGAGTGCAGTTCCCACACAAACAACAACTCAAGGATGTAAAAGAACAAAAAAAAGGCTTGAGATGTGAGAATACCATGCAGTTGTTGAGAAATGCCAACGATCAGAGAAAAGGTTAGCGACTCGTCAACTGGTTTCCCACTGAAGAACTTACCTGATCTATGTTGTCCTCATTATATGGATCCTCTCCTTCCTCCTCCCCCTCAAGCGCTCTCTTTTGCACATCAGATATGTCCTCCTGAGCCTTTAGAACAATAAAACACATGAGAGGAAGTTAATGATAGACTGATTTTGAGACTAAGATACAAAACACAAGTTCTTTCACAGAATTGAAACAATGTGTGACCACAGTGAACGTGTTTGTCTAACATTTGCTGTTAAATCTGAATTCCCTGCATGTTGATCTCTCTCCATCACATCTTGTGCTGTTTCTTTCAGTATCAACACATGCACCTGAGCATGTGTATTACTGACCTCGTCCTCTACTTCCTCCTGATACTGGTCATCCAGTGTGTCCTCCTGTTGATCTGGGTTTCCAGCCATCTGAACACGAACAAAACGCACAAAAGTTCAAAACGTCAGCGACCTTGGGTTTCGTGAAAGGCGCTTTATAAAGTCATTATTATTTTATTATTAACGTGACACGAAAACTTGTCACCTCTCAGTCTTCCCCCTGACTCCGTACTCACCACCAGTTCCTCCTCCACAGCAGGCTGTTCGTGGACAGGATGTGTGTCTATGTGCTGTGCTGGTGCTGCAGGCTCATCTTCCTCCTCGACTACCTCCTCTTCGTCTTCTGCAACTGTGTGCTGCTGCTTCTGCTGCTGCGGATCATCCTCGGCCTCCTCAAACTCATCCTCACCCTGGTTGTTGGGGTCGTCTTCGGGGTCCAGTTCACCGTCTACAGCATTCTGTACAAGAGGAGGAGCACAGAAAGAGATCACTGTTAGATAAATAAGATATATAATATAAGACTGAAAAGTAAAAGGTGACAGTGTGAGACACAGATGTGTGAGTGAATGAGTTAAAAGTGAGCAGAATGGATGGATGATGTACAGTCACCTGTTGATGTGATGGCACTCTGTGATCGGTCTCTTGTTTGTCTTCTTCCTCATGTAGCATGTGAGCATCTCTCTCTGTGAACACACACACACACACACACACACACACACACACACACACACACACACACACACAAGCTGTGATACTGTGTTGCAAGTATGAAACTATCAACTGTTTTTTTTATTGCTTATCTTTTGACTCACCTTCTTCATCGTCAGTGTGACCATCCTCTTCTCCTTGAACAATATCATTGTCCATGTTCTCATACTCTGTTTTCTTCCTAGTAACAATGACAGCAGGCATTCACAGGTTTCAAAATGTGCTGCTTGATGAATTACACTTCGGTTCAATATTTTTCTTTGGAGGATTCGATATGTAAATACTGTAACTGCACCTCAGTGAGATATTAAACATCATTTCCACAGCTAAATGTGCAGAACTGTGCTCTGTACTTTTATCTGACCCTTATCCTGACACTATATTAACAGTTTGTTATTATTTTACACCTCTAAACCTTTGCCTTTAATTGTTTTATTTATTTTAATCTTTAATTACAACTACCGTAATTATACTTTTATTCCTTGTTATTTTGTTTGTTTCTTGTCTATCATCTTATGAGATTAATATGGTCTGTAAAAAGCACTTTGTAAACTATGTTTTTAAAAAGGTGCTAAATACATAAAGTTATTATTATTATATAGAGTCATGAAAATAATAAGTGTTATGTTAAGTCCATTTTGTGGAAAGGAGATTTTGTTTGCAGGGTTAATCAATTCCATGTCATTTGAATTCATCAATCCTTTTCACTTTCTTTTTTGACCTGCAAAGGCCACATACAGACAGTAGCTACAAGGCCAAAGAGCAAACACACACAAGGTTTGCAGTTTGTTTCATTTTCATGTTAATACCTGCCCAGAAAAATAAGAAATGTAATATTACCATTAACATTAACATTAAAATAAGACAGACCTTTATCAGCTTTCTTTGTACTGGCATTAGAAATATGCAGAACATCCAACAGCTAAGACATATGAAATTAAAACTATCTCTACAGTGAATAACTTAATGCCAGTGTAAAATTTCTCATGAGCATGATTTTCAGCGATTGCGGTCGATTTGAATCCTGACCTTTGGTGCTCCTCCCTCAGCTGCTGCTCCCGTCTGTCGGCCTCCTTGTGGTGCTGCTGTTCTCTTTCCTGCTCCTCCTTCAGCTTCTGCTCCCTCTTCTTTAACACCATCTCCCTCTGGGCACGCAGAGCCTCCTGTCGCATGTGAATCTGCTTGCGCTCTTCGGCCCTCTGAGACTCCAGACGCTGTTGCTCCTGCTGCTGCTCGTAGGCCGACTTCACACGCTCCAACTGGGCGTTCGCCTCATGCTGCAGCTGGGTGTCCTGATGCAGCTCTGAATGGGGATCCTTTGAGTTGATTTAACAAAAAAAAGAAGACCAAATCAAACACACCGTTGTGCTGCTACTTTTGAGACATGAATGATGGATATGGATGGAAATTACAGCATGAAGTAACCAAGTGTAGTAGTGTAGTACAGTAAAGATGCAGGGAAATCAGGTGTAAAGCCATTTTGACCCTAGTTAGACAAGTGAGTTATCTAATTCATTTCTAACCGGTTGTGGCTGACGTCGCTGTCGATCCAGTTCATTCTCATCTGGCTGTTCCTGTTCTGGCTCCTCTCCTCCTTCCTCCTCGTCCTGTGGCTGGTCAGGATCCTCCTCGAGCTTCTGAGGCTGCCCTGCCTGAGCCATCTCCTCCTCTGCCAGCTCCCTCTTTCTCTCCGCCTCTCCCTCTCCATCATCCTCCTCTTTCTGCGACATGGTGTGGTGAGATTCAGTGGGATGGGACTTTATTTCAGACTGGGGATGCACCACTACCACAGGGTGGTTGATCTGAAATGACAAAAAGACAAGCATTTAGATTTGAGGGTTTTCCTATTTGCTATGCATCTTTTGTCTTCAGAGTAAATTATTATTTATTTCCAAAAAATTATACCGTGTCCCGGTGATCTACATATGCTGGCTGTTCCTTATGTGGTTGTTCCACTATGGCAATCTGGTCTTCATGAACATGGGGTTTGGGAACTACAGCAGGGTTTTGGATGGGAGTCCTGTTGAGGGAGTCCTTTAGCCGCTTATACTCATCCACCTGCACCTGAAGGGAACGACATACACAACCAAAAGACAAGTGAGGGAGACAATCCAGGGGAAGTCATTTCATGCAGTGGGGTAAATGTCTAAACTGTTACAGAATTATAAATAAATAAATAAATAAATATACAAATTTATTACTGGTTATTAAATTGCTCACTTATGATCTGATCAGTCATAATCTGAGAATAAGAACTGCTTGCTGTGGACTTTGCTTTTGAAAGTGACAGACACCTTACTTGCAGGAATTACAAGAGTATTCAGTGACGGAATAGAATTTAGCCAAGGCTGTGCAGATTTAAATGCCTTTTTTATTTTAGGTCACAGTGAGTCCCTCAGGACTACTAAACTACTAAAACAACTAATAAAAGACAGTGGAAGAGTTTCGATCAATATTGGAAGTTTTAATCACTAAGATTACCTTACAAAGTCTAAGTTTCCCCTTAGTGACAACTGACCGGAAGTTAAGGAGTTGGCTTATATTTTAGTGGAAATTGTTGTGCACGCTCTGTGCATGTCTTCAATTCTCTGCCCCAGGCAGTGTTTGTGTCTGAGGAGAGAGCTACACCCAACCATAAAACATTTATATGTTGAGTTGTACATTTCAGCAGTTTAAATGACTTACATTATTTTGTAAAATGTGAAATATAATACAATTACTCAATACTCATTGTAACATTGTCTTCACCTGGGTTACAAAACAACAGTGGTCATCACACAAACAAACTATACAGACACACATTCCTACATTTGGAAACACTTTTGTTTTCCTGAGGCACTTGAGAATTTTCTACATGAACGCATCTATGCCAACACAATTTCTTTAAGTTACACACACAGAGCCTTGCTCTGTAACCAGGCTTGAGGCTTGCATTCCAAATTAAATTCTAAATTCCTCCTCGCTGTCTTTGTCTCAGTCCCTCCATTATATCTTTCTGGCTGATTGGCTGCAACATGCTCTAGTTGTACTGCTTTGACTAAACCAAACCCCCTGGAGTGAAGTTAAGTATTTTTGTCCATCTAACCAAAAGCACTAATGAAAAGCAGCACATGCCTTACAACACATTAGCAAATGTAGACATAGAGACTGAAAGTGAGTGGAAATGAAAGGAGAGTGGGTCACATTTAAACTGGTGTAATTCAAGTCACTTCCAAGGTGAACGGGCAACATCTGATTGATTTAAAGAAGCAAAACACTTTGCATCTTTCATTCCTGTGTGCTGGAGATAATACAGCCCCTTGCAATAAACGTGTCTGTGGAGGTTAAGGTAAAGTTATGGTGAATAAGGGGGAATGAATGGAGAGGAGAAAAGAGAGGAGGGGATGTTTTAGTGGGTAAAAAACCTGTACCTACAGTACAGTAAAGTGTGCCTAACAGAGCCTCCACATCACTGATTCATTCATACCACCCTGAACTCTGTAGCGACCCTGATGACAGACTACTACTCTATTCAAATAACTGTCTCAGATTCCCTCAGTGAAGCACGCACATACTCAGCATCAATCAGCTGCTGAAATTATCCAGACTGCAGTGAACAATGAGACAGCATCTCTCTGCTGCCACCCTACCTGGGCTGCAGCCAGCGCACTCTTGTGGTCTTGTATCGTCAGTGCCAACTGGTCATGTGTGGCCTTCAGGTCCTGATGCTGAATCTGAAATGGAGCCAAAGGGCAGAAATTAACATTTAATTTTCCAATATAATTTATATGCCTTAGATTATATTATTATTTAAGCATGTTTTCTCCATATATTGCTGGCACTTTTTCATGAATCACTGACATAACTGTTCAACTTCAGCGGTACATATTTTTCTTTTCAACATGTTTGGAACAAAAATTAATCAGAATCTGAATCTGAGTCAGAAAGCGGCATAAAAGCTAAAAGAACATGTCTGTTTTCACCTGCACATCCTGAAGCTGCACATGAATGTCATGGTGGGCTTTCCTCAGGTGTTTATTTTCCTCTCGCAGATTATAAACATTCTCTGCAGGGAAAATAAAAAAACAGCAAACACATAAACATTGAGCTTGAGGCGATTGAAAAAGACAGAAAAACAACATTGTACAGGAAAATGTACACGCATGAACAGAAAATTAGTATCTCTTGATTTATATGGTGTCTTTTAAATCATGTTACATCCATTTATGATCTTATGGAATTATCCTTCTGTTTTACATGACCGAGCTTGGTGTTTATTAACCACACACTGAATGGCACAACAAAACATTCTTTAGTCTTGAACGAAGCGATGCGCAGTACTTATTATAGTCAGAAGATGGAGACAAAATAAGTGTTTAAAGATGACTTTACTACAGAATCGTAGGAGAATATGCACCTTTAAGTTGGGAGACTTCCACCTCTTTCATTTGCTGCAGCTTAATGTAACGGTCTTTGTGCTCATCCAGCAGTCGGCCGTGATCCTCGCCCTCGGCGTGGTGCTGATCCTGTAGCTCATAATACTGCTTCTTCAGGTCATCGTGCTGGTTCTGATGGAGAAGAACAGTACACTGTCATCATACGGTTTTTGTTTTTGATCCCATTAAGACAACTCAATAAATAATGAACCTGGAATGAAAAACCTTGACCCTCCCCCACACGGGCATACACTTCCTCACCAAGAAGAGGAAGGATGTGGGTTGTAAGGTCAGGGAGTGCATTCAAATGAATAAAAAAGAAAAACAGGGGCGGATATCTGTGTCAGTGTCAGTGTTAATGACAGGAATACAGAAAGCTGCACTGTTAGCACCAGTGTGTCATATTTCTCTCGTACCTTTAACATCTGGTGTTGCACTTGTAGAGAATTTAATCTGCTGCCGGATTCTTGCTGTTTTAAAATAAAAACAAAATATTACAAAAGGCTTAACATTACTGTAACGAATAATGATGGTAAACATTCGTTTTGACAATCTGCACCACTGTCCAAAATACCTTACCTTCTCCTTGGTCAGTGACTGTTGTGCTTCCAGTTTATAAACCAGATAATCTAGAGATTAAAAGAGATCAATCTCTAATTATTTTTTTTTACCAAGATAACTTGCAAGTGGGACTGTGAAAGAAAACGTGAGTCAAACCTCTGCTTTAGAAAATACAGTAGTGACATGTTCATGCTATCACCACATGACAGCAGTCTCAGTGTGTGATATGAATTTATATTCATGTATCTAGACTCAGAATCAAGGCTTGTTGACGTTTTTTCTCACCTTCTTTGGCTTTTTTGTGCTCTAACCTCTCCTTCTGCAGAGACTTCTCCAACCTGGAACGATGCTCATACACCACTAAATATGGGGCAGGGGTTTATAAAGGGAGGGAGTACATAAAGAGAGAGAAAACACTGGGGTTTAGTGACTGGTTTGTAAAGCAACGTACAATGCAGGACACATATATACTGTTATATAAGCATTAATGTCATACAGGAAGAGAGTATATGTAAAGCTTGATATAAGAGCCAGGTGTGATATTTATTCAGCCACACTGTGAACTCAGGACATGACAGCTCCCCCATCGACAGAAAGCTGTGGTATTCCTCACATCTCTGCTGGGGAAAAGGTATATACAAATACTTTGTTTCAGGCTGCTTCTGTGCCTGGTGTTTGTTTTCTTGGTCTTGAAGAGGTTTTTTAAGGAGTTCACTTTTAACAATTTAATGTTCTAATGCTGACAAGGGTAATTTAACCGAACTGTTCCCCAGTGTCCATCCATAACCCCTAAACTATTACTCTCCAAAATATGCACTCTCTGTCTAAACAGACTCCTCTTTTTTTCACAGAGTTAATACAGAGAAGTAAGCTTCAAGTTTTCTAAATTGGAATGAACTGGTCAATGAATCAAAGAATATCTTGTTTGCCTTGTGTGTTCTTGTATTTGTTCCCTATGTTACCTATGTATTTGTTATTTGTTTTCTAGCACAAACACTGACCTAGTCAGGACCAATAGACCTCACGAAGACTAAAACATGGTACTAATGAGGTAGAAACTCAAGTGAGTGGTTGAGTTTAGGGCTACTATTTTATTTGTGGGTAGGTTAAGGTTAGGCATTAACTGGTTATGGTTAAGGTGAGGTATAACACTTTATTTAGGCTGTTCACATAAATGGCAGACAATGCAGTGTCCAGTGAAGAATAACTGTGAAAACCTGTGAGTGTGCACATTTCAGGAAAGTGGTGATTCTGATGTACAGTTTTCAGTCAAACTAGCCAGTAAGCAGGTGTGTTACTTTAGATGTAACTACTAAATAGTATTCTCACATGAACAAAAAAAAGCCATACATGGAAGGGAATCGTGAAACATGTTAGAGACACTTATTATTTCATGCACATCGACCAAGTCACACTAGTTACACATTTATAAATTGCTATTAATAATGTCTGTTATTGTTTTACTTTTTAGGTCAGTGATTCCCAAAAGCCACAGTGGGGTCACAGGATATTTTAATTTATAATTTTTAAATCAATTTACCGATATCAGGTATCAGATATGGCTGAAAATTACTTGTTTTAGAGGGTTAGGGTTAGGGTTACCCTTTGCCCTAATAGAAAGTTAGGTAAAAGGGTTAGAACAAAGTTTTAGGAAGGTTGTCTGGTTGCCTTCTTTTGTTTTAAGCTGGATATTGTGTGTGTCTTTGTTGTCATTGTTAATCATTTACTTTTTTACCGCATGTATTTTTATTGTGAGGCACTTTGCTCTTAAAATGTGCTGTATAAATAAAGTTATTATCATTATTATTATTACTGGCACTACATGGTATCCACACAACATTTACCAAGTAGACAGAGAAAGATTTTATGCCCCCCATCAATCATTTTCTGACGCTGTCTCTCTCCTTCACTGGGGGTGGGTCAAACAATAACCTGATAATAATTTCAAGATAATAATAAACCTGAGAGGCAGATAGGTAAACAAGTGAAAGGGAGAAAACAGTATTCCAAGCTTGTAGAGGAAAATAATCAAATTCATTTATTTAGTGTTTAATTATTTTGGTGCCTCTCACAAAACATCTGCTATTTTCTCTGCACAGTTATTACTATTAATATGCATAATGTTACATGAAGTAAATATGTACGGTATGTGTATACCAATACCTGCTCTTTTGCATAAAACACAGATGAGCACCACCTTTGAGGAATTGTTATGGCTATAGTTTTTAATTGTCTAATTTCTGTTGGCATACACCATATGTCATATATGATGTTTCTCTAAAACTTTCAAATTATAATGATAAATATACAATTTATAATGAAACTGTATCTAATGAGCTTCATGTTTAATGTCTGTACATTTTTAATATTTTATGTCGAGAAAAAGGTCTATTATGCCAAGTTTATTCAAGACATGCGTGAGCATTACATACACATGTTGTACGAATTCAGTCACATCATTCCAATCCAAATGCCAATGTTCACAGAACTTCCATCCATCCATCCATCTTCTACCACTTTATCCTCCACATGAGGGTCGCGGGGGGTGCTGTGCCAATATCAGCTGACATAGGGCAATAGGCGGGGTACACCCTGGACAGATCGCCAGCACACCACAGGGCCACATATAGAGACAAACCATCCACTCTCACACTGACACCTACAGCCAATTTAGAGTGTCCAATTGACCCAATCCTTGTTCACAGAATTTGACAGACATAAAAATAACAAGCCCTAAGACGTTTTCCACAGAACTGTACATCAGATTAGAAAGGTTTTATTTTGCAGCTTGTTTGAGACACTGTAGCCTCATGAGGTCATGAGGCCATGTAGCTCTGAGCTCAGTTCGGGCCTCAACACTCACACACATGAACGCATGCACGTTCGCCCAACACACAAAAACCATCTCTAAGGGACAAAAGGGATAAGCTTGGCAAGAGCTACAAAGAGGCTACAGTGTGTAAGATGATGTCATTTGATAATGTGGTTTTAATGAAGAAGAAGACTATTTATTATCAGATGCATATTCATCATTCTATTCAAAACACTCAAAACTCTGTATGACCATAAGCTAATGTTTCAGGATCTACCACACACACACACAAATGAAAACATTCCATACACACAGTTACTGAATCACTTTAGGCCTGCTCTTATGTCAATCAAACTTGAGCATGGGAAATGTTTGAGGCTTACTTTGAGACCAATAACATATTTTTGTTGCAGTGCGGTTAAAGTGCATCAGCAGAGCGAGAACAAGGGAGTGCTCTATGTGGTGACCTTTAAAGGCCTTCTGTTTTAGATTGGATGAAGATGGGTTTGGTTAGAATTTGCCATGGGTGTGCACCACAAATACTATCAATCATACAGAGAAATGAGCCACAGGATTTAGTTTGTGGAGTATACTTATTCACACTATCAAATGACTTTCTTATTTACTTGAATGGACAACTGAGACTTTTGGACCTCTCTGTATACAATTTTCAATTCAACTAGCTTCAACTGAAAGGCACTAGGAGTTTCAACTTTGTATCTCCTACTGGTAAATGCAGCCTTCATAGGAATTAGGAATGCATTAACAAGACAAAAAATATGGTTTTGGGTGGTAAGTCTTTCCAACTGAAAATATAACTCTTGTGGTTTGTGTAATGGCGAACACTTCCTGGCATAGACCAAAGACAACGGACTCGACGATGGAGGCCGAAGGGACACAGTCTTCCCGTTTGCCATAGCCAACCAAGAAGTGACTCAGCTGGTTGCAATCACTTTGTTTGAATTGTTTAACTTCTCAATTGATCTATAACACGGTGAAACATTTTCCTGAGTTGTTAATCAGCTCAATACCTTGACTTAGGGCTTATTTAATAGAACATGATGTCAGTTTTGTCAATTATATTCACATTTAGGGCAACACAGATAATAAAGCATGGCACACGAGTAGACACCAGTGTGATTGGTTGCAAGTGATGCCTGTGAATTTCCACTTGCAAAACCTCAGCATTGTGCCGGCCAAATCGCAAATCTCATGGCTTCAAAATGGGGCTTAAGATGCTTATGAATGACGTCACGCTCATGACTGGTTACCACTTGTAAAGTGTGAAGGACACACTTTCGGACATTTGAGATTCTAAGAAAGGTAGTATGAAAATGTCTACACACGTTATGCTAATGCAAGTTAGTCCCATTGGACTATATATATATATATATATATATATATATCTTTTTTTACCTGCACTAATATATTGTCCACACAGCTATAGGTTTAAGATAAGATAAACTTTATTTATCCCTCATCTGGGAATGTGATGTGAGAGAATTGTATCCTGATGTGACTTGAAGAATTTTGGTTTTAAGTCATGGATTTTCTTTTTCTTTTTCATTTCATGTGCATTAGTGTTTGGATGGCCTGCTGCACGACAACATTTGTCCTTTGCTTTTTCATCAGGAAATAGAAAATCCCAAATCCGGTCCAATACTGATTTCCTGGCTTAACCAAAGAAGAAGAGAGTGCATCTGAATCTTGAAAACAAAGTATTTACTCATTTTCATCCCTGGAACAAAAACAAAATGTATCATCAGTTGAGATGACAGTGCTCATTACAATAAACAAATGCTGGTGATAATAAATTAATTTCGAGGCAGTGCAATTATTCAGGTTTATCAATGCTTTAGCAAGTGAGACGGGAAAAACCGGAGTGTGTGATTGTGTGCATGTGTGTGTGAGGAAGTAAATGGGTTTTAAATCATGGGGACACAGACATAGTGCAGACATACCACAAAGTGCCAGTTGATGCTTTTAAATGACTTACAACTGCCAGTCTGAGGTTTAGTGGGTAACAGTGAATCAATATGGCTGGATCACAACCCAAAGCTATGCTACACCTCTAAATATAGGACAGGAAAAACAGCAATCAGCAGTGACCTATCTGTCTTGTGCGACCTAAATCTTACGATTGACTGAATGATCTGTCACTTCACAATGAACGTATGGGTGTGGTGCACAATTCAAGCAGACAAAAATGGAGTTAAACAATATCACTTTCTGCAAAGTGTCACATTATACTGTCACGCTCTCTGTTTCTTGATGTATCAGATGGAATGCATTTTTTATGAATTGGGGGTATAGAAGCCACCTGATACTGACAGAAAGATGTTTGTCTAGTTACCTTTGTCTAAGATGGAGAGCTAAATATATGTGTCAGAAACTTTGTGTAGTGTCAATTTCTCTTACTGGGCTGCCACTGCTGTTTATTAACGCCTATGAAAACAAATTTAGTGCTTAGCTAGGCACATTTGTCACAGACAACAATAAAAACAAACAAAGACTTAAATCATAATACATGGATACGCCGTTACAGACATCTTATGTGTGAAAGTTTAAAGGCAACATTATGGGGTAAACTCTGTTGATGTAAAGCTGTTGATAGAGAGCAGTGGCACAGGTAACAGGTTCAATTAAAGGCTGCAATCATTCATCACAGTCCCAGCCCACAGTTTGGGCTTACATACTTAGTTCTGAAACAATGACGCCATGTAGGACTGCCACAATGCATTGTTTGAGCATCACCATCGCGACAGCCACATCGCAGGATGTGCAACTTTTGTTTTGCTTCAGAAAAGCATCTCTGAGCCGGCTCTTCGCTCTGCTCTCCTCACTCACTCTCTGAGCACACACAGCTCACAGCAAGCCATGCACATGCTGTCCCTCACACACCATGCCGAAGATGAGTAATAAACAAGAAGGAAACGACACGAAAGGTTAACCATCTATTTCTTTGCAGTTTTCAAAAAGTTCCCCTTAACACCCTTTCAGGAACTATCTCTGTCCACACAGAACCCCCTGAAACAACTCAAAATCTTGTAGTACATATGCCAGGACTGTAACGTTACACCAAACACAGAGAAGACGACGTTGTACACATTACAGATATAATAACAGAAATGGAGACAGAATGAACCGAGCCAGTCTGTTTGTATACGTTTAGTTTTGTGACGTTTCTGTGTGCATATTTAGTGACTTTACAGACCCCAGTCTTTTTTAAAATAAAAAAGCAACTAGTGGAAAATCTACCGATTTTCTGTCATAAACCTAAAAACTTTCTGACAAGGAAAAGCACAATTCTGCCGCACAAGTGAAATCCATCTAACTGTATTTACTGCGGGCGGCGTGTCGAACACACGCACACACAGAGAGTTACAGAGCTGTATAATAGGTTTTGTTTTCTCCTCTTTATATTCGTTCACAGATGAGCCCCATCAGCTGAGAATTCTTGTATTTTTTAATATCGCAATATCCCCCAATATCGTGCAGCCCTAATGCCATGTACGAGCTGACTCTCTGACTAGCTGTTCATTTTAAACTCCTGGCATAATGGTACAACACAAAACCTCAGATCCTGCCCACAATGCAGACAGTGTTAAGGTGTTTTTATAAAGGAGTAAATCAGGGAGTGTAGGGTGGGACAAGACTTTTAAATCGTTTGCAGTGTGGCCGGCAAGAAGTCCCTGAAGTTAGGTTTTGAATAGAAACATTCAGTAAGAAATACATAGGAATAAATACAGTAGCTGTATTAACACTGTGGGTGAGACACTGTTTTGTATGCATGGCAGTAAAGCACAAACACATCAGTCAATATATATATGGACGTTAAACTGATTGATTTCTTAGCAGTTTCTAAATAACTTAACAGCAAGATCCAAGTAAACAGAAAACAAACTGATTGATTGACTCTTTAAACAAAAGGTATCTACACTGAAGTAAACAAGGCCACAAATAGTAAAAAAAAAAACATTTTGCTATTTAAAAGTGGTGTAACCATATCTTCTTCAGCAGTGTCATGGCAGTATGCAGGACCAGGAGCATTGTCAAGGTAGTGCAACACCTGAAGGCTAACCCATTAAAATGTTTTTCAGCTGGAACTTTGCTGCCAGATGCAATGATCTCTGCAATTAAAGTTAGCTTATAATGTAAAGCCTATAGCTAGAGCTGGCTCAGGGAAAGCTGAACCATCCCTTGGTTATGCTGCTACAGACCTCGACTGCTGGGGGAACTCCTCTGGTGCACTCACACTTACCTCCTCACACTCAGGGCATGAATATGGCAATATTGCACATCATTACACTTTTTGGGTTGGGTTTTTCTTCTCTCTATAATATTGTAAAGGTTTACACCTTACTGTGTACAGGGCCTTGATTTAATGTGATTTGGCACAATACAAATACAATTTAATTTAAAGTAGTTATGTGCGTATATAGAGTATAGCAATGAGTATGTGCAGGACATTTTTTAGATACTTTATTAATCCCCTTAGGGAAATTATTCTCAGTCTCAAAATATGTTTGTGAAAATTAAATGCAACCTGTTCCAATTTGGTTGGAAGGGGTGGGTGGGTCAGTTAGGAAAGAGCATAGTAGTAATTTCCATTGTGAAAATCAGAGTGATTTTCATAATATTTTAAGAGCAAGCGTTCTCAAATAAAGAGATTTGACATGATAAAGACTTTTTTAAACATAAAACTGCATGTAATGTTATGCCAAGGTGACAGCGCTCCCTCCTCTGCTACCCCACCTGCAGAAGCAGCTGTGCTGTCTCACCTCATGGCTACTAAGTATACTAATGTGCACTGTTTTAGAGGTGAGCCTGGGGACACAGCCAATACAAACAGGTGTGTCAGGGAAAAACACCAACCTTGTCAAGACCAGTAATCCTCATGGTGACCAAAGATTGGTCTTAATGAGGCGGAGGTTCTACTTAATTACTAATTAACTAAGTAATAATCTGTGAACTGTGGTTAAAAATAAGGTAAACACTTGGTTATTGTACGGTTTTGGTTAGGCTGTCCAAATCAAATTGACCAGAAGTCAATTCTGAGTCCTAACAACCTCTTTAGGACATGTTCTGGCTAAAACACTGACATTCTCAGGACCAGTAGTCCACATGGAGAGTAAAACTAGGTCTTAATTAGGACATAACATCATTTCTGAGGAATTGGTTATGTTAAGTGCTAAGTATCAAAACTGTGGGTAGGTTAAAGTTTGGGTTAGGCATTAAGTGGTTATGGCTAGGGTTAAGGAAAGGGACTGTCCAATACAATCTAAGGCAATACAATGTCTGCCCAGTAAACTTTACTTCTGAGGAGTGTGGGCTCAAATTTCACTCTTTACTGTCAAACTATGCAGGAGATAAACCTGTATAACCAAATGAACGCTTGGCTTAAGTAATCTGCTCAGGCCCGTCCTGTAACCTGATGTATCACGAGATAAGAAAGCAGCCTACAGTCAAAGGTCAAAAATGAGCTATACATTTACAAGTCTTAATCTTTGTGCGAATACGCCTTTGACACACAGCCACGCATTTTTAAGAATAACAGAGGAATACTTTAAACTTTAATGTTTTGAGAGTCGGGCAGTTCTCACGCCCACCTGTCACCTCTGCGTGGACACTCAACTATAGTCAAATCACGTCCCACTCACGCTCGGTGTTTACCTTGGAGCTGCGCCGACAGTGACTCCTGGTGTTGCTGGTACTTCAGTGCCATCGCCTCCGTCCTCCTGAGCTGTTTATGCATCTCGTAGGACATCAAGCCCCCGTACATCATCCCGCACACCACGGTGAGCAGCATAAGACACTGAAAGATCCGCCGCTGCCTACGGGAACACACCCCGTTACCCATGTTGGACCCGCACCCCTCCCCGCTTTATGCGCGAGAAAGCCCAGTCTCTGCCGCTGGAAACTTCCGACTCAACTTTTTTTTTTTATCTCCGCGAAAAGCACACAAGCCCACCCACCCTCCTCCCCCTCTTACCCTCCAAGCATTTTCACGCAGAGAAAAACACGACTTAAACGCGACTATTTGGTTAACATGATTTCAGTGCAGCCACTTAACGAGTCTCTCCTGTAACTTCAAAGTAGCCGCTCAGATTTTCGCTTCACTTCACGGCTCTTGAAACGCAGTACAAACCGAGGCTGACGGCTGACGCCCGCGTCTCCTAGTCCTCTTTCACTCTTCTATTTCCGTTCCGCAGGTCAAAGATGTATGTGGAAAAAAATTAAATATTCAAGTCCCAGTCGCGGCCTCCTTTGCACCTATAACTTTAGATACGTGTCAGCCCCGCAGCTGCCTGCTGCTATCCAACTAAAACTCTCCAGGAAGTCCCGCCCCCCCAACAAAAACAGAATCTACCTAACCCCGCCCCGCCCCGCTCCGGAAAACTGCTCACTGATTGGTTGCCAGATATCTCAATCGTATAACTTTGCTAGGAACTCGAGAGTGGAAGAACAGATTTTGTATAAGTGTGGGTTGGGAGTTTATATTGACTATAGAGTTATTGATAACTGTGCAAACAAACTGTAATCGGTTACATACAAACTGATAAAGGAAGCTACAGTGCAAAGGTGAAAAAAAATAATACTAATTTTGAAATTGATTTTTCATGGCATTTGAAAAAAATACAACTTTTGAAAAAAGCTGCACAATATAAGAGTGATGTGTGACATATGATTATATTGTTGAATGTTGTGATGATGATGTGACTTGTGATAAATGAACAGATGCTTAAATATACAGTGTTAATGTCTTTTTTGCTTTGGGATTGCTAACACAGGGAGTTGCCTATGCAGAATATTTAAATACATTAATCTTAATCACACCTTAAAACATTTTTCTGCTAAACATTCCTGACTACCTGGATTTCTGTAATAAACAGAGTAATGAAAAACAAGTTTAATTTTGAAAATTGCAATTGTCTAACCAAATCTTTCCTCATTCCTCACCAAGTAGTCAGGTGTAAGTGTTGCAATCAGAGTAGGGGATTTAATTTAAAGTGTGCAATACGCCACATATAAGGAGAAAACAATAATCAAAATCAAAACAGAAATAATTATCTACATCTGTTGTAAGTTATTGGCAGGAGGAAGAATCTACATTAATCACAATTCAAAGAGTCTTTGTGATATGTGTTTTTAACAATGCATAGCCCTATTTTGGATGTATATAAAACTTGACATCAAAGATATGATCAAATACATTGGATAAAGCACCTGAGAGTGTAAACCTATGCTAAGTCACTCAGTTTTTCATGATTCAGATCCAAATCCTAAACCAAATTGATGCTTTCATTAATGGAGTAAAAGAGAAAGAAAACCTGTAAGTGTTTCACCACCAAAATTTACTACTATCTTCTTTGAGCCTTGCCATGGATACATAATCAGACAAAAATCACAAAAACACACACAAACACGGCCAAACAAACATAACCTTCTTGGCAGATGTAATAACCCTACATTTATCATACTTAATACTGTTTGTGGACAATATAAATAGAACCATTTTAGTGCTAAATATAACTTAAAGGCTGTTCAAAATGAATATAATAGTGATGAGTATAATTATTATAGGATATTTGTAGTGTACAAGTATTATAACTTAAATAAGTTATATGAGTTTATTCATACATACAGGTAACTTGTATTTTACATAGAAGAATACGTGATCATGACACAGAGCTCACCTACAAAACATGTGCATCTGAAAGAAATGATCATTATATTTTACTAAAAAATAAACTTATCTCAGCAATACAATGACACCATTAAAACAAAATGTTCTAGAGTATATAGTGGACATACAGTATATATAATTAAAAAAAGGTTCTTTTTTGTGCTAAGACTTAACAAATTGCATCAGTCTCATTCTGAAGGAAAAGGCGTAAAGGGTTAAAGTAGAAATTGTGCAATATAAAAATAATTTGCAAAAATAAAACATTTTTCTCCTAAAATCTCCTATTATATACACAGAATCACATACATGACAGTGAGTTGCCAAATAAACATTACATTTTGATTGAAATATTCACATTTTGAAATGAATTTCTTCATATCAATCTTCCCATCTTGTAGAGACAAACAGGAGCATTGTATTATAGTGAGGTAGAGGAAGAATCATGGAATCGTGGATGATCCTGCTTAACAGTTACACCACTGCATAAACACCGTAATAAAATATGGCACAACACTAAGAAGCAATTAGTTTTTCTAACAATCCTAATGAGTATTTTTTCTTTATTTGCTCAAGAAGACGATTTGTTTTGGGTTGTTGTTTTTTTCTCTCCTTTGTTTCTCCTTGTCCTCATCTGTTTTTATGTTTCTCTTTAATGAAGCCAATGCTTAAAAAAAATAAATGTGACCTGACAACAGCAGCTTCTCTGTGTAAACACAATTTAGAGGCTCATTAATTTAACAAGAATCTCACTGGCCTTCTAACATCTTAGATCTCTCTTCAAACACACAATTGAATGGCATATCTTATTTTATTTATGTAATTAAAATGTCGCACAACAGGATGGTAATGCAAGACACACACAAAAAAGGTAAGTCGTTTGGAAATGGAGAGGATAAATATAAGCCTTAAGTGAAACAGTCCTTCAAACAGCTGTCAATCATTTAGGAGTATGACTTATAAATAATTGATTTCAAAATGAATACACAGTGCATTTATATTAAGACTAGGTTCAGCTTAATAAGGCACAAAGAAAGTATTTCTAGAGAAAAGCAGAGAGATATTCAAACATCCCTTTCAGATGGCCTCAAGGCCAGGGTGCATCTGCAGCATCTTTCAAGTGAAGCCATGGTCCCAGCAGACATTTATATTCTGTCTAATTCTAATTCAATGCAAGCCATAAGTCTACAGATGTGAGGTTGTTCTCATAACAAATTCCTGTGTGTCACTGTTAACCATAAGAAATAAAAGCCAGGGCGACCAAACTATCTGTCAAGTTCACATAAAAAACATTGGTTCCTTTAATGCTGTGCTCACAATAACTGTATATTTTACGTCACTATCATAGCAAATAAGGTTGGAAGGAAACCAGAATGTTTAGTATAAAACCACACACTGCTACAGTTGTATTTACCCTGTCACAAACATGTAATAACAAGCACTTTGTTCTTCCATAAAGCTGGCATTTGATAAACCACATCTGGCTCAAAGCTTCCTCCTCTGGATGTTTACGCTCTCTGACGCAGATATAAAAATACAGTTATTCCATTTGAAACAAAAAGAAATCCCATGGGAAGAATTAATCGAACGTAGCAGGGCTCAAATGTTTCTAAAGTGGTACTTAATAAAATTTGATCTCCTGTGTGAAGAAAAATGCCTTAACCTGATCTGTATTACTACAGTAAAGCACAGAGGAGATGATCATGTTGTCCTACAAAAAGAATAAGATCTGACACAGCTTACTATAATTATCATTAATCAATGATGAGACACAAAAATGGTCCATAACGAAGTGCAGACTAACCAGTCCGTTCTTGACTGGGTGGTCCAAGGTGGTCCTCTTACACTGAGAATTCCTCTTCCTCACACAGGAGAGGTTCCACCTCTGGGACGCTGAGTAGCGCTTTGCTTTTGGCGGACTTGTTTTTTCTGTACATGATGAACTGGGCAGTGACCTGACATGGTTAAGGCTCAAACCACAACATGAACAATATACAGTGTATTTATATTTATATGTATAGACCATGCTCAATATGTACTCCAGTGAATAAAACAAGTGAACATTTTAGGTAAAGCAAACTGTAACATTTAATGAAAACACTAAACTTGCCTCTGCATGTCACACAAGTTTGGGTGTGAATGTAGTGAAGACAGCTACATTGGTTCAAGGAATTACAGTGACAATATAACACTTTACGTTAAGATCAGTGCAATCAATAAATCTCTTATATTGATATCTTATCAATATTTGACTGGATTTGTAAAGGATACAAGGAAGTCAAGTATGAGGACACCCAGGCTGCCGATGAGCCAGGCCAGATGTTTGATGATGAACGTCTGTTTGGAGCCCCTCAGTGCAGGTAGGACGACAATGACACTCAGCCCATACGTCCCATTGCCCATCATGGCCAGGGCAAACAGAAGATAAGAGGTCCCCTCTGTGGACTGTCGCTGGAACTACAACAAAAAGAGTTTATAGTAGTTTTGTTGTCTTCAGGTGTACATGTGTAAAAGACTCACACACACACATCATTTTAACATTTGACAGAGGTGGGCCTGATGCTTGGTGGCTATTGGATGTTAGCATAGCAGTGTCTGTCATGGCTGACTAAGTAGCAAGAGTTACTAACATTGGTAAAAATAATGGTGATGTGATGTCTGCAACCTTGTCGCAGAGCTTCATTTAAGCCATGTGATATTAGAGATAAAAACAAAAATGTGATTTAATTGGCTGGCATAACATATATGGTATATTTGCATAACATGTCTTTCTGCAAAGCGACGCAATGGACACACAATAAAAACAACACTTGCATAGTGGGTCGGTTGCCTCGCTTTGCTTGCTGAATGAGATTTGTTTCAGGTGACATGTGAGTCGGCCATTACAGTACAATATGGTGAACAAAAGCCAGGTTTCTTTTCCACTAAATACAATGAATTTGTGTTCTGTGTATTTGCACTTCATATGGATACACACACCAACACAACAGGATAAAAGCAATGGTTATTTTACTCTTTTTTCACAATCAAACTACTGCCTAAAAAGACAAGAACTAAAACAAATCAATCCTTAATGTATTGCGTATAACACACTGCTGAATGATGATGAGAAAAGATAACACCGTTGTTTTGTGTACATTCAGAGTGTCATTAAGCACAAGTAGTAAGCTCCTTAGCAAGAGCTCCTAATTTTTCTATTACTACTGCTGAGATAAGAATCAGAACAGACCTGTGAAACCAAAAACATAATTCATTGGCTGAATAAAAGACTTTTATTATCTGTTGTTGCTACGGAGCACAATCTGTCACTGACCATGAGGACAGCTGAAATGTTGCTTGGCAACACGTAAATGCTCTGTAGATTACTCCATGGCCTGGACTCCAGTAATATCTGATAAGCAAGTTGCCCCTTGGAATGATACAATGAAAGTGTTTCAGGCTTTCTGCTGAAAAACGAACACGTTTGGACATGCAGAAATTTCCCGGGGGCAAATGTGACTTAATGAATTACAGTTGTGTACAGTGTGTGTGTGTGTGTGTGTGTGTGTGTGCACCCAGAAGTTTCTTTTGCATCATAAACAGCCAACTGGGACTCTCACTCTCTGGTGATCATCATGAGCATCTGCGCCAGGATGTTTCTTCTGTACAACAGCACTATTGTCTTCTAACATCTGGTTCTCATTTTTGAAACACAAACTGTGTAAACAAACACACAAATCCCACCTCCCTCTTCAAACACACAAGGTCCCTATTTGTGACTCACTGACATGTAGTAAGTACAGTTTTCAGCTGACCCCCTGGGATGGGAGCCCAAGGCTGCTGCTGCTGCTGCTGCTGCCTCCTCCTCCTCTCATGTGGGCACAGCTCAAGAAAACCATGAAAAGAGACACCACATTTCAGTCGAGTCAAACAATTTGTCACTTACATTTTTATAGAGCTGGGGGAAACGGGAGCAGAGGTAGAAGACAGACGCCAGGTATCCACACACATAGCCAGTGAATTCAATCGACTTAGAGGTAGATGGATTCTGAGAAAGATGAAAGATGAAAGATGAGGGGGACAGAAAAACATTTAGCAAACGAAAAACAACAACAGGACAATCACAATTTCCAGTAAAACATGTCTATTTTAAAATTCTAAACAAAAGAAAGTGTAATTTATGAAAAAGTTAAACTATACAAACACATGACATTCATCACACATGATCATCTACCTACCTGACTGTCTAAAGTTACACTATTGTCAATGATGAGCTTGGGTAAAGCCAGGAGGACCAGTGTACCAGCGGCACACCACGTGAAGCACAGCCACTTCAACACAGGGCTCTCTAGGTGACAAAGATGTGGAAGCAAAATTAAAAACTGACAACAAAGAAACACACAGAGGCCAACTGGGACATTGTTTGCTTTGGCTGACATGTATCTGACAGTCCAGACAGAGTGTCTATGCCTGCTGTATTTACACAGTCAGTGTAAAAAAATAATTCATTGTCTTTTTTTGTAATGTTGTCAACAAAGGCAACCAACATAAAATTACTCCGTCATCTATGAAGCCAGCAGATGATTGTTACATAAATAAAGTTTGATGTTTAATTGTGCTAGGAAAACAAAAGGTTTATGAAATTGTTCTCAATGCTGCTGCCAGCTTACAGTCACAACACAGTAATCATAATAACATAATTTATGTCTTTACTATTAGTGTTAAATTAGCCCAGCTTATCAGGTTTTTATTTTTTTTATATCCTGTGTATAGTTTATGAGGCTTTATAAACTGTATAGGCAGCTAATGGCAACTGCATTCAAGTTTTATCATGACTTAATCTTCACAGTTTACAGTGTCTTCACTTTTACATGTACTGCACAGGCATCACTCAGCAGCTGCATTCACGATGTCAGGGCTTACTTCGAGTGGAGCTGTTCTTGATCTTATAGTAGAGAAATTGGGAGATGAGGATCAGGTCTGTGAAGATGTAGAACACAACGGTGACTAGCTGAGAAAGGAAGAGGGGGAAAAAAGAGCCATTAAGTGATGAAATTTATGTGGTAACAGTGTAGAGAAATCTGAGTGGCATGAAGAGATTTGAAATGCTCTCAATGACTGTAGTTGGCAGTTAAGTTGGACAAAGTTTGTCAAATCAATAAAAAAAAAAAAATCAATCGTTCACCTCAAAACAGCACATATCCTGTGTTATGATGTGTTTTATTCAAATGTGGTGTCAGAGAAAATTTCATCAATTTGGGATATTTAATTGTTTTAAATAAGGAAGTTAAAAATACAACACGTTAACTCAACTGATCTGAACTAAAAGCTAACAAAATAAAAATGGAAACTGTTAGTTAAGGAATCATGTCTATGTGGTGGACACCAGTCAGTGACTAATATCACATAAAGGAATGTACCAACACAGTTCTTTCTAGCACTCACACACTCAGAGGTTTGTGCAGCTATCTTGCATTGACTTCAACTCATTTGAACAGCCTAAACAAACCATTATCCATAACCTTAACCAGTTACTACCTAACCCTAACCTTAACCTAACCACAATTCAAATCTTAGCCCTAATGAGGTATGTAAACTATGTTTTAATGTGTGTTTACCTGAATGGGCAGCTGGCTAGTGAGGTAGCACCCTGCAAAGCTGGTCATGTCTCCACTAAAGAGGAATAAAAGAAAGCCAAAAGACATGGCCTGCTCCACTTTGCCATTTCGATAGGCCTCATAGACCTGCCTGAACAGACGAACAGGTAGACAGATACACAGAGTTGGATGTTTTATGTCATGAATGGCAACTGACTACCACTACCTTTACTTACGGAAAAGTGGACAGCAGAAAACAAAACATGGATACGAGTCCTATCACCACGCTGCAGTACTCCCACACGTTGTCCACACACTCCTCCAGCAGGTAAAGGATCCACTGCGTCCCATTCACACACAGTGGCCTGCTCAGCTGTGCAGCAGTGTAGTTGGATGAGGTCATGTCCATTCTAATGCTGGGGAAGCGTGCAGCAGGGGCAGACCTGCCGGCTGGCTCTGTCATTCTGTCCTCTTTGTCCTGCTGCTATCTCCAAACTATGGACAGGTGTGTGTTTATTCTGGCGATGAAAGCAGGCCTGACACACCTACAGTCCTCACAAAACAGATGTGTGAAGACAAGCCACGTCACTTTATTTGTACATGTGGTTTAGATATTGGTTTTGGGGATTTAAGACAGAGGCATCTTTTGACAAACTTCTTACAGACAGCTGATACATAACAGATATGGCAACTGTTTTAAAACTAAACAAAAATGTTCAACAAATAAGTCAATTAAGTAAAAAGACTGAGATTTAAGTACTCCACCAGTTAAAACTCAATAAACACAAAGAATCAGTGGATTATTAATAGACACCAGACAGAAATAAAATCTCTGAATGCCTGAATGGACAATAGAAGCTAATAACACATTTGTTTCTACAAGGAGTAAATAAAATCAGACATGAGTTTGGTATTGATTTACTTGTAATGAGAAGTGTTACAATCTCCCCAGTTTGCATGTACATCGTTAGCAAACTCTTGTTTAGCAAACGCTTGCTATTTTATAAATAAATAAATGAAATAATTAAATAATATATAAATAACAGTTGAACTGACATATGGTCTATGGGATGAGTGTTGTTGTCTAATTAGCATTAGCTAGACACCGTCATTGTTTAGGCACTAAACAAGATGCTAACAAACAAAGGTGGGTCAAATAAGCTTCTCACCCGACAAAATGGTTTCCTCGTAATTTACTGTAGAAAAGTAGGTCAGTGGAAACGCTCCACTCATTTTCACATATTAACCATGATCCTTTATGATAAAGAAGATGATGCTACTAGCTCTTAATGTTATCCGCCCTCACTGGTGCTCGATCGTCAAGTCATCATGAATGACCTCATCCACATCCACTGGAAACTTTCAAAATAATATTTGTGCCAGGGAATATTTCTTTACCTCCAAAAATATGCGTTATCTAAATGATACAAATTAAAATGTTGGAGATGTAATTTATTTTTTATAGTTTCCGTCCAATAATGATCTCGGCATCTCAACCAATAACCCTTTTGGCATCTATTTGATGAAAAATATTGCGCTTTTATTTTGAAGGCAAAAGTGCCTCCACTGCTTCTGCTATCAGCTGCTCACATTCTGTACCGCCCAGCTCAGCTCTGGCTGATGTCTGTGGAAATACCGCCACCTACCGATCACGTCTCACCAGACAGACCAATAAATAACTAAGCAAAATAAATAAATAAATAAATGTTGTAAAAATTTGTTTTATTTTCGATTGATGCAAGTTCCCCACTCCCCCCCTTTTTTTTTTTTACTGCTACACGTTTTTGACATTGCAACCTCTCTTTACATTTTTTTTTTTTTTCATATATCTAAAGTTATTATACTTAGGGTTTGCACTCGTATTTTTCTGTCAGTTTACTGACATGGACCTGTTTTTCTGTCTATGTCTATTTCTTTCTTTCTTACTTTCTGTATTTATTTATTTAAATTGTAATTGTAATTGTTCTTAAGGGCACCCACACGCACACGTTTGTGCAGCATTCGTAGTGAGGACACTCATAGACATATAATGCATTCCCTAAGCCTGACCCTAACCTTAACCTTACCCTGAAAATGTAGTAAATTAAGTTGTGGGGACTTGATTTTTTTCCCCATGTGGAAGGCAAGTCCCCATAATGTGACTGTGTAAACAGATTTAGGTTCCCACGACATGAGGAACATCAGGTATACCACCAGTGCCGGCCCTGAGTAATTTGGTGCCCTAGGCAAGATTTTAGTTGGCGCCCCCTTGCATCGCAGCAGTCAATTTCACAATCAACTTTCATACAATCACACAGAAACTGCATGTGTGTATTCAAGATTTTATTTCTTTGAGTAAAAAATATCACACCAAATAAAAACTAAAGAAAGAAACAAGTGATAAAATTAAAAAGTGTCACTGGGCTGTGCAGAGGTAGATGGGACAGCAGCACCTGATGCTGTGTCACTGGGGGTGGTACTGAAATTTTTTAAAAGTGCATCTGAAGAGAGAAGAGAAGTATATGTGACGACTGCATGTTACATTTTAATAAAAAAACAGATGCTTGGTGTGCTATACATGAGACTAATATAGACTAATAATGAAAATGTGATGAGATTCATTCAACTTTATTGTCATTGCAATGCAATTCAGTCTAACCAGAGTGCAAAAACCAGTAAAGTGCAGTGAAATGAATATATATGTATATATAGCCTATGAATGATATGGGAAAGCTAAGGTATGAAATATTAACAGTAATACACTTTAACTGCACTTTAACACTGATGTAAACTTTAACAAACATAAACTGTGACACATAAAACCAAAGGCTTACAACCACCCTATTACAAAGGGGATGGACAACTTAAAGCATTTTAACTGACATACAAGCAGGAAAGACACCTGTAAAATAACACCTGAACAGGCCTAATGTTAAGTTTCCAAACGTCCCTGATGAATTTAAGGTGGAGTAACATTAACACACGTCGACTCAGCTATTTATTGATTATTAAACAATGTTGCTATCGTATGAAGTAAGCTAGCAAGCTAACACTCTGCTCCAACATCCAACAACGGTAACTACGATGCATTATTTAATAATCTTTGCTATGACTTTATGTCGCTGTGGGCTTATATAATATTTCGAAATAATAGTAATAATGGCACTGGTAAAAAAAAAAAAAAAAAGTATTTATAATTAAAAAATAAATATATATATATATATTTTTTTCCTCCGTTTTCGGCGCCCCCTGCGGATGACGGCGCCCCTAGCATTTGCCTATACTGCCTATGCCCAGGGCCGGCTCTGAGCGAGGACATGAACGTTGATTAATCACAGGTGGAGCTGCTCCTGCGCAAAGACACACTGATTTAAAAAGCCTTTGTGTACTCCGTGACTTGGTACATTCCACTCCTCCCCTCTGTGTCGAGCTATGTGGAATGTTCCACTTCCCTTGTCGGAGCTTCTTCCAAGCCGAGACAGAAACAGGAAGAGGACGAGGAGCAGCGGGAATAAACACATGGTAACTGCTGCTTAAATGTGAGCCCCACATGTCTTAGATTCTCTGTTGACGCTCTGTTCAAACCTGCTGTTAACATCAGACCTGAGCGATCCGATCACACGTGTTCAGATTACACCTGCTACTGCTGCTAATGTGACGTCACTGCTCCTCAGCAAACACACGATCACCGTGTAACCATGTACGTGTGTTTTCAAAAAACTGACTTTGTGTCAAATATGTCATGATACAGTATGATGTCAACAACTGCCTCTTAATACTGTCCATAATGTCCAATAATATGTCAACAAAAAGTTAAAATATGAACTGTTTATGTAAATATAACTGAGTATATCGATTATTTCGTAAACTGTCCAAAATGTCAAACAATGTCCTCAACAAAAAATGTCAACATACCATTTAAACTGTTGAGTATCTAGTATCTAGAATATCTTAAAAAAAAAAACCCTGTTCAGGAGCAGTGGTTTCGTAGAATAAATAAAAGTGCCTGTGTTGATATGGACCAATATATAGTTGACAGTAAAAACCTTTTAATGTATTTTACTCACATTTCTTCACTCATTTACTGCAATGACCACATTTGGACACTCTAAACTGGATACTACTTTGTCTCATCATGTCCCATGACTGAACACCTACAAACAGCTGCAGTTAAAGACACAGTTCATGTGTTTTCAAGCATCGTTGAATGAGGTCATTATCATCAGAATTTAGGGCAATAAGAGAAAAAAAACCCAAGCCATGACTTTACAGTGAAGAGTAAGAAGAGGCTTTCACCAGTGCTGTCACTAAATGCATCAGAATCCTTAAATGTTGAGATTTTAGAATTTTTTTTAGGATTTTTAAAGTCCTTTACAGTGTAACTCATCTACAGCATTGTTTGCAGCAGGTGCAGGAGGACCTGGCTGACCTGGAGGAGGACGAGGACGAGGACGAGGAGCAGCACGGACAAATGTGTGGTAACTGATTCTTAAAAATGATCCACACATTTATTAGATGTTCTGTTGATGCTCTGTTCACACCTGCTGTTAACATCTGATCCGAGTCATCCGATCATAGTTGTTCAGATTACACCTGCTACTGCTATTGCTAATATCATGTCAAATGATGATTCTCAAATGTCTTTTTTTATCCACCAACCAAAAATTATTCAGTTTTAATTCCTTCTTTGTTACAAGGAACAATGAAACCGGAAAATGTTCAACATTTATAATAAAAAACAAACAATTAATCCATTATTAAAGTATTTGACAATTCATTTAGTTATCGTTTAATAATGCTGTAATCGTTGCATCCCTACTTTATATATATATTTTTTTTAAATCATCAGAGACATCATATACATTGTGATACACTGACACAACAGTGCCAGTGAAAGTGACCACTTGGCACCATCTAGTGGACTGAAAGGTTCATTTATTTTGTTTATTTGTAATGCTAATCCACAAAAAAGTTTGACGTTTATTTATAACATCAGTTCAAAACATTGTTATGGAACAAACCATGACTCTTTCACCTGTCATTTCATCACCTCACACGGACGACGTTAACAGCACTTGTCAACAGAGAGTTTAATGTGTGCACATCATTTTTACATTGTTAACAGGTGAAAACTAGGGACCACTCAAAGTCACAAAATTCTATCAATAAATACACCATTCAATAATGACTACAATGTGCCATTCATTCATTGATTCAAATTGGAATGAAATACATACACGTCTTATTAAATGTGACATTCATTCATTCATTCATTCAAATACCAATTCATTTGATGTAAAAAACAACATATAGAATGACTGGCTGTTGAATGAATGATTTCATGGTCCTGTGTTGCAGTGCATCATCAGTTGATTTGATGCTGATGGGTGACTTTGACACGTTAAATCAATTCATGATGCACTGCAACACAGGACCATGACATCATTCATGTCAAAGTCAAGTCATTAGATATGTTTTGTGGTATTTGAATGAATGAATGTCACATTTAATAAGACGTGTATGTATTTCATTCCAATTTGAATCGATGAATAAATGTCACATTGTAGTCCTTATTGAACGGTGTAATTATTTATTGAGTGAATTTTGTAACTTTGAGCGCTCCCTAGTTTTCACCTGTTAACAATGTAAAAATGATGTGCACACATTAATCCCACAGAAGTCTAATTGATGTGCTGATCATTTTTAAGCATCAGTTGCTGGACACCGGTACCCCGACTGTGTGGTCAACAGTCCAGAGAGTGGACCCCTGTCATTTTGTTTTTGTGATTTTATGGGATTTCTTGGGAATTTTCTGGGGAAAAAATGTGAAATAAAATGGCATAACCCCCTGTTGTTACCAGTGTGGGGAGCCGGGGGAGCACAGCCCAGCCCCGGCCCCAGTTTAGCCCCGGCGCCAGGGCCAAGTGTTCGGAGCATGCTGGATTTGAACCAGCCACAGCCGGACTGGCACAACCTCCTCGCGGTTGCGAACCAACCCACCACGCCACAAACCCTTTGGAGGTTTGGGATGGAGCTCCGGGCGTTTTTCACTCTTCACTTTGGCTGTGGAACCTTAAACGTTGAAGTATAAAGGAACTGAACTCTCCACGTCAGGACTGAAAGGCAGCTCTCTAACCAGTTGAGCTAACTGTCCACACTCTTCCTTATGTTTTCTCAGACTTATTTACACTCTGCGTTGAATAGCATGCCTAAAAATTCACTTCATCCAAGTTTCGAACCCCTGACCTGAGGAACTCCAGTCTTTCTCTTGACCTTGTGAGCTATTTGTCCTCACATGGTGTGTGCCAACCTTTGGAAGTCTTTCAATAATAGAACCCATGACTTCAAAAAAACATCAGACTGATGAAATATTTTAGAACGTTTGTCCCCAAAAATGGACAACGTTGTTGGTGTAGTGGTTAGTGCTCTTGCCTTTGAAACAAGACTTTCAGGATTCAAGACCCATTTGGAACAAGTATCTTTCTGGAGTTTTTCATGTTCTCCTTGTGTGTGCGTGGCTTTTCTCCCGTTTCTCTGGCTTCCTCCTACAGTCCATCAATCATCTACCGCTTTGTCCTACACTGGAGGGTTGCGGGGAGTGCTGTGCCAAGCTCAGCTGTCATAGGGTGATAGGCTTGGTTTACCCTGCACTGTTCGCCAGTCCATTCAAAACATGCAGTACGGTGATGAGGTAAATTTCTGCTTAAACATTGACTTCATGTAAGATTCGAACCCCTGACCATAGGAATGCCAGTCCACATCTGAACCGTGTGAGCTATTTGTCTTTGCATGGTTTTTCAATCAATTTGGAAGTCTTTCAATAATACAACCCATGGCTTCAAAAAAAATGTCAGACTGGTGAAATATTGAAGAACGTTTGTCCCTGAAATTAGACAGCGTGGTTGGTGTAGTGGTTAGTGCTCTTGCCTTTGAAACAAGACTTTCAGGGTTCAAGACCCAGTTTGAGCAAGTGTCCTAATGCGTGGAGTTTTTCATGTTCTCCCCATGTGTGCGTGGCTTTTCGCCGGGTTCTCTGGCTTCCTCCCAACAACATGCAATATGGCGATGAGGTTAATTGGTCACTCTAAATTGACCAATTGAGTTCTGTGAATCTGCTACTGAAACACTTGTAAATGTGTTGAAAGGTTGTTAGTCTCTAAAACTCCATGCACAAAGACTCTTGTTGCAAGCTGGGCTTGAACTAGGACCCTCTCGCTTCAAAGGTAAGAGCACTAACCACTATCCCAACCACGTTGTCCATATTCGGGGACAAACGTTCTGAAATATTTCATCAGTCTGACATTTTTTTGAAGTCATGGACTTTATTATTGAAAGACTTCCAAATTGTGCGAAAAGCTTGCAAAGACAAATAGCTCACACGGTTCAGACTTGGGCTGGCGTTCCTGTGGTCAGGGGTTCGAATCTTACATGAAGTCATTGTTTAAGCGGAAATTTACCTCTTCACTGTACTGCGTGTTTTGAATGGACTGGCGAACAGTCCAGGGTGAACCCCGCCTATGACCCTATGACAGCTGAGCTTGGCACAGCAGCCCCCACGACCCTCCAGTGGAGTACAAAGTGGTAGATGATTGATGGACTGTGGGAGGAGGCCAGAGAACCCGGAGAAAGGAGAACATGAAAAACTCCAGAAAGATGCTTGTTCCATATGGGTCTCGAACCGAGGTCTTCTTGTTTCAAAGGCAAGAGCACTAACCACTACACCAACCACGCTGTCCATGATGAGGGACAGATGTTGTTAAATATTTCATAAGGCTGAGGTCTGTGAAGTCATGAGTTCTATTATTGAAAGACTTCCAAATTGGACAAAAAAAAGCATACAAGGACAACTAGCTCACATGGTTCGGACAAGGACTGTCGTTCCTATGGTCAGGGGTTCGAATCTTACCTGAAGTGGAAATTTACCTCATCACTGTATTGCATGTTTTGAATGGACTGGCCAACAGTCCAGAGTGAACACAGCCTATCACCCTATGACAGTTGAGCTTGGCACAGCAGCCCCCACGACACAGTGGTAGATGATTGATGGACTGTGGGAGGAAGCCAGACAATGTGTAGAAAAGCCACATTCTCACACGGGGAGAACATGAACAACTCCACAAAGATCGTTGTTCCAGCTGGGTCTCGAACCAAGGTCTTCTTGTTTCAAAGGCAAGAGCACTAACCACTGCACCAACTGTTTGGGCTATTAAGGAGGACATGTATCGTTAAATACCTCATTAGTCTGAGGTCTTTCTGAAGTCATGTTTGTGCTCATCTGTTATTGAAAGTCGTCCAGCGTTGAAGAAGAAGTGTGTGAGTTCAAATAGCTCACGTGGTTCAGACAAAGACTGGAGTTCCTGAGGTCAGAGGTTCAAATCTTAGATGAAGCAACTTTTTAAGTCCAATATTCTACACAGAGAGTGAATAGGTGTGAGAAAACGAGAGGAAAAGCATGGACACTTAGCTCAGCTGGTTAGAGAGTAGCCTTTCAGTCCTGATGTTGACGGTTCAATTCCTTTGTAGGTCAAGGTTTAAGGTTCCACAGCCAAAGTTACAACTCAAAAACGCCCGGAGCTCCTTCCCAAATCTCAAAAGGGTTCGTGGCGTGGTGGATTGGTTCGCAACCGCAAGGTTGTGCCAGTCCGGCTGTGGCTGGTTCAAGTCCAGCACGCTGCGAACACTTGGCCCCGGCGCCGGGGCCAGACTGGGGCCGGGGCTGGGCTGTGCTCCCCCGGCCCCCCGCACAGATGACAGCAGGGGGTTATACCATTTTATTTCACATTTCACATTTTTGGCCAAAAAAAGAAAAAAAAAAAATTATAATAATGATAGGGGTTCACTCCCTTGACTGTTGACCACACAGTTGGGTCCAGGTGTCTAGTAACTGCTGCTTAAAAATGATGAGCACATGAATGAGACTTCTGTGTGATTAACGTGTTCACATCATTTTTACATTGTTAACAAGTGAAAACTGGACGAGTCAAAGTGGCAACATTAAATCAATAAATACACCATTAAATAATGACTCACATGTGTCTCACATTCATTCATTCAGATTGGAATTAAATACATAAATGTCTCATTATTAAATGTGTCATTCATTCATTCATTCAAACACCAAATTCATTTGATGTAAAAACAACATATAGAATGGCACACATCATTATTTAATAGTGTATTTATTGATTGAATGTTGCCACTTTGACTCGTCCACAGTATTCACTGGTTAACAATGTAAAAAATAATGTGAACACATTAAACAGAGGCTCTGTTGACAAGTGCTGTTAACGTCCGTGTGAGGGGATGAAATCACAGGTGAAAGAGTGATGGTTTGCTCCAGAAAGTGTGCTAAACACAAGTTTAAATGCGACGAGTCTCTGATGCGTCTCCAGTGTCTGACGTGAAACTGCGTCGATACAATAGTGCGACTTTTCCAGCTAATGTTGTTGTGGTTGCTACGGTTACACACAGGATGTGACGCTGTTTGAGAGAATTATTAGTAGAAAAACTAATACAGTGAAATATGGCGTATTCTTTTTTTTAGTGTATAGTTTTTTTTAACTGATGTTACAAATAAACGTCATTAAAAATTATTTTAATTAAATAAATGAACATTTCAGTCCACTAGGTGCTGCCAAGTGCTCACTTTCACAAGCGCTGTTGTCTAAGTATATCTCATGGTGTCTGTGATGATTATTTTAAAAAATATAAAACAAGTAGAGATGCAACGATTACTGCATAATTAAACCATTACTAAATTAATTGTCAAATACCTTAATAATCGATGAATTGTTTTTTGTCTTATTACAAATGTTGAACATTTTCCGGTTTCTTTGTTCCTTTTAATAAAGAAAGTGAAATGAAAGGTGTGTGTGTTTACATGTGGAGCAGTGACGTCACATTAGCATTAGCAGGTGTAATCTGAACACCTGTGATCGGATCCCTCAGGTCAGATGTTAACAGCAGGTGTGAACAGAGCGTCAACAGAACATCTAAGAAATGTGCGGATCATTTTTAAGCAGCAGTTACCACACACCTGTCCCCGCTGCTCCTCGTCCTCCTCCTGGTCCTGGTCCTGATCCTGGCTCCGGCTCCTGGTCCTGGTCCTGTTCCAAACAAAGTTGTAGATCAGTTACAAAGACTTTAAAAATCCTGAAAACATTTGTAAAATCTTAATATTTAACAGAGGATTCTGACGTATTTAGTGACGGCTGTGAATGGAATCACTTGAAAACACATGAACTGTGCCTTTAACGGCAGCTGTTTGCAGGTCTTCTGTCAGAGGACATGATGAGACAAAGCAGTGTCCACTTTAAAGTGTTCAAATGTGCTCACTGCAGTTAATGAGTGAAGAAATGTGAGGAAAACACAGAAAAACATTTTTATTGTCAACTATATATTGATCCATATCAACAAGGACACTTTTATTTTGAAATTCTGCTAAACCACTGCTCGACAACAGTTTTTTTTACTTAATCTGCCCCCTACTGGCCAGACTAGATACTCATTCTAAACAGTTTTAATGGTATAGTGAATTTTTTTTGTTGATGTACTATATTTGGACATTTTTGACAGTTTACTAATAATGCAGATATTTTTTTAGGACATACTAGGACACTTTTAGACAGTTCATAGTTTAACCTTTACACCACTATAGATACATGAGTAACTTTTTGGATCTTTTTGTATTTTTTTTTTAAATGTACTTTTACTTTTTCTTGAGTATATATTTGAAGAAAGAACGTTACTTTTACGCCGTTCCATTTGGCAAAGTGACGGTCGTTACGTAATTTTTTAAAAATCTTTTTTTATTACATGCGCGATCTATTTCTCTTCCTATTTTAAAGGCTGTATTTATTGTTTTATTTAGAATATTATTATTTAACATTTGAACATTGTTGTTTTATATTATGTTGTGTCTATTTTGTACTATTTGTGTTGCGCTGAATATTTCAAAAATAAATCCGGAGAAACTCAGTACTTGAGTCGTCTTTTTACTCTTAGAGTATTTTTATTTTATTTTTACTTCTACTTGAGTAATTATTATCTTACAGTAACAGTACTTTTACTTGAGTCATTTATTTGGCTTCTCTACCCACCTCTGCATATTATACGAGGACATTTTGGACAGTTGTTGACAGTATGACGTCATACTACATAATGACATATCTGACACTGAGTCACTTTTTTGAAAACATGTACGTGTGTTTACTGCGGAGCAGGACGTCACATTAGCAGCAGCTAACCTGCTACTGGCCAGACTAGATACTCATTCTGAACAGTTTTAATGGTCTATTGACAGTTTGTGTTGAGGACATTCTTTGACATATGTGGACAATTTAAACTTAAATTTAAACGTTTTTGAGGACATACTACACTCGGAAACGACATATTTGGACAGCTCTGACGACATACGTGTGTTTGCTGCGGAGCAGTGACGTCACGTTAGCATTAGCAGCTGTAACCTGAACACCTGTGGTCGGATGTGAACAGAGCGTCAACAGAGAATCTAAGAAATGTGTGGATCATTTTAAACAGCAGTTACCACGTTTGTTCACATGATTGTCCACATGTTAGTTCCCGCTGCTTCTCGTTTCTGTCTCTGCGCAGAAGAAGCTCCGCCTCCGACAAAGGAAGTGGAACATTCCAAATAGATCGACACAGAGGGGGGGAGTGGAATGTACCAAGTCACGGAAACTACATAAAGGCTTTTAAATCAGTGTGTGTTTGTGCAGGAGCAGCTCCACCCAGTGCCGACCCTGAGTAATTTGGTGCCCTCGGCAAGATTTTAGTTGGCGCCCCCTTGCATCGCAGCAGTCAATTTCACAATCAACTTTCATACAATCACACAGAAACTGCATGTGTGTATTCAAGATTTTATTTCTTTGAGTAAAAAATATCACACCAAATAAAAACTAAAGAAAGAAACAAGTGATAAAATTAAAAAGTGTCACTGGGCTGTGCAGAGGTAGATGGGACAGCAGCACCTGATGCTGTGTCACTGGGGGTGGTACTGAAATTTTTTAAAAGTGCATCTGAAGAGAGAAGAGAAGTATATGTGACGACTGCATGTTACATTTTAATAAAAAAACAGATGCTTGGTGTGCTATACATGAGACTAATATAGACTAATAATGAAAATGTGATGAGATTCATTCAACTTTATTGTCATTGCAATGCAATTCAGTCTAACCAGAGTGCAAAAACCAGTAAAGTGCAGTGAAATGAATATATATGTATATATAGCCTATGAATGATATGGGAAAGCTAAGGTATGAAATATTAACAGTAATACACTTTAACTGCACTTTAACACTGATGTAAACTTTAACAAACATAAACTGTGACACATAAAACCAAAGGCTTACAACCACCCTATTACAAAGGGGATGGACAACTTAAAGCATTTTAACTGACATACAAGCAGGAAAGACACCTGTAAAATAACACCTGAACAGGCCTAATGTTAAGTTTCCAAACGTCCCTGATGAATTTAAGGTGGAGTAACATTAACACACGTCGACTCAGCTATTTATTGATTATTAAACAATGTTGCTATCGTATGAAGTAAGCTAGCAAGCTAACACTCTGCTCCAACATCCAACAACGGTAACTACGATGCATTATTTAATAATCTTTGCCATGACTATGTCGCTGTGGGCTTATATAATATTTCGAAATAATAGTAATAATGGCACTGGTAAAAAAAAAAAAAAAAAAAGTATTTATAATTTAAAAAAAATATATATTTTTTTTCTCCTCCGTTTTCGGCGCCCTCTGCGGATGACGGCGCCCCTAGCATTTGCCTATACTGCCTATGCCCAGGGCCGGCTCTGTATACCACACACACACGCGCCCTCTTCCCCTCTATTCATTCACCTGTTGCGCTCTGTGGTCGCGCTCTGGTCGGCCGCACGATGGCGCGCTTTCCCAGTCATGTCCTTCGAGGATGAACATCAAGCTTGCTGTGTGCGTGTGTGTGTGTGTGTGTGTGTGTGGATGAGAACTTGAAGCGGTGGCTGGGTGATTATTCGTGTTGCTATGTGCACCGTTGGACCGATGTTTGCAGCCACGGATCGCAGCTGCACAGTCACAGCGTCCGTCCGCCCTGTCGCCCTCGTCCTGCGCGGAGCAGGTAAGCTCAGCGGTCTGACACTGTGTGTCTCTGTGTCTCTGCAGGGAAGAGCCGGGGTTTAGTTGCTGCATGTTATTCTCTCATTAGAGGCACAAACGCGTTGCCACCGTGTGTGAATATCACCCGCATTCCTTGATGTAGGGAAAGTTGAGGGATGAGGTAGAAACCGTGCATCTAATGCCGCTGAAAGAGGAATGTGCAGGTGTGTTTGTTTTGTGAATGTAAAATATGGGCTTAACTTGTTCATTATTGTAGATGCTGACAGTGTGTTTATATAGGACATTTGATTGTGGTAGTGGTAGAGATACAGATAGATACATGTTGTTAATATGTATGCACTTTGTTATCCCATGACTTTACTTATTTACACCTGCTTTAATTTCACGTCACAGTCTCTCTCTCTATGTGTGTTTCGGTGTAAATACACTGGAATGTGTCCTGAGAGCTTGAAAGGCAAGTTCAGTCGCATTACTCACATTTAGCCTGTGCATTTCTTAGTCTGTTTCATCTCTTAATCTACTGTTGCTCCTCCTCTGAAAGATTGGTGTTGGTGTTGGTGTGGGGGTCTCCTCAAGGTCACACAGACAAGGAAACTATGCAGACTCAAAAGGATAATACATTGTTTTCATTCTACTTTTTTTTTACCTCCACATTCATTCAAGCGAAAATGGGTGTTTTAAATATTTTTTTACTTTGCTAAAAGAATCATGTGCTGTGTGGAAAGCTGCTTTAAGGTCCAGTGTGTACCAGTTAGGAGAGTTTATTGGCAGAAGTTGAATATACTACCCATAAGTATATGTTGGCACAAGTGTATTATCAGTTTCTAAAATAAACTAACATATATATACTTTGGGGCAAGGGCCTTGCTTTATTGAATTGTGTTGTTCTTTGTTGGCACTCTGGTACTCGTTCTGTTAAGATCAAATTGTTTGTCAGATGGAGCCCATTTTCATGTATTTTGCACTAGTTTGTCATTCGTTATTCACATTTGCCATGTGATTTTATTTCCTAAAATGGACTGTATATTTCATACAGTAGGTTACATCAAACAATCTGGTCATTTTCCTCTGACCTCTGGCATCAACAAGGCATTTTCACCCAAACAACTGCCAGTCACTGGATACAGGATGATTTCGTTTTCTGACCATTCTCTTTCTGATATACCAGCCCGTCTGGCACCAACAATCTTGACCATGTCTTCATGCCTAAATGGATCAGGTATTTGCCATGTGATTGATTGATTAGATGCATTACCAAGCAGAACAGGTGTACCTAAAAAGTGTTCCGTTTAGGGGATGTTCATCTTCCATGTTGGGTATATTTTTGACACACGACACAGAAAACGTAGGTATTTATAACTAAACTTAGAAACCTATTTAACATGGATTTAGGATATGTGAAAGATGCTCAGGTTTGTGTGCTGAATGTGATCCTTTTAGTCTGTGCATTGAAGCCAGAACGTGCTTCTCTTTCAGTTCTCAACTCAAGACTCTGGGTTTGGACTGCAGAAGGCAGCGGGGAGTAATGAATAATGTATAGTTTAGGGAATGTGCATAAATATTAGTTGGCTGAGTGTGGTGGTCGTGCACTAACTAGCACAGGCTCTCTTCCTCACAGCAGTCACAAGTCAGTGCTTCACAACTGCATAAATGCAGGACATAAATAATGGAGAACGCACACGTACACATGAAAGACCAAAACCATATCACTGTTCCCACAATTTGTATTTAGGATTTCTGTTATTCTCATTCTTCTTTTATATTCAAGTTATACTTGGTCCTCAAACACCTTTCTGTAACAAAAAAATGTTACACTGGTGGTAATTCTGTTTAACCAAGCCAATCAGTTATGTAACTGATGCAATGAATTTCATGAATAAGTAAGACAAATAAGTTACACAGAAGAGTGAGTAAGTCCACACTGCCATAAAGTAATCTGTTAAGAGTTCCTGGAACAAAAGAGATAGATAGAAAAACAGTAGAGCCCTGAGGTTTAGTATTAAAACATATTAACATATTATTGTATTCCAAAAGTCTAAGACCACTTTGGGACAGTACTTTAAGGGGAATGGGTGCAGTGGGATCTAGGTCCAGTAAGTACATACTAAACTTTAATAGTTTTTATTTCATACGTTATTGAACACTGTGAAAAGTAAGATATTTGACTTATTTATATGTCCTACCTGGCTTTGGTAGTTTACAGATTTTTCACCATGGTTCAATACGTTGATTTAAACTTTTCATTGATTCCTGTATGGATTGCAATGAAACCTTTTTTCCAAGTCTCAAGAAGATGAGGTTTCTTTACTTTGGTGATCCCTGAGTCAGACATACACTGTCATTTTGTAAGGATATTGTCTAACCAGCAACAAGCCCCGTTTGGCTCTGTTCATTTTAAATACCGTACTCTAAAATCGGTACTTGCATCATCTATTCTTTTTAAATGAACTTTTTTATGTTTTTAAAAAGCAGAGTTCAGGCTGTCTCCCGTCCAAACTTTCCCCAGTCCCCCAAATTCAAATCCACTCTGTAATTATGTGCATAAATAAAGTAGAAAACAACACAAGAAAGTAAGAAATAGATTAGAGCACGTCTGTGTAAATTTGGTTATTTACTTCTGAATGTATACACAGTGAAATGTCTCTCAGCTTTTCTGAGAAACCAGGGGAAAGACACTTTTTGTCTTTTGCTGTAATTCCTTTCTGTGTGTCCCTTTCTCCCTGCCCCTTTTCTCTCTCTGTGTGTGTGTGTGTGTGTGTGTGTGTGTGTGTGGATGTGTCTTGCAGGCCAAGCAGGTGCACATTACACTGCAGGACAGGGCCGAATGAGCATAGAGAGCAAGAGAGAGAGACGTGGGAGGGAGGGGTGGTCTGCCTTATAGGTCACACAAAAGAGCCAGTGTTTTCTCTCTCTCTCCCTCTCTCTCTCTCTCTCTCTCTCTCTCTCCCTCTCTCTCTCTAAGCACTGAATGACAGCATAAGTGGCACTGGTGTAGGAAAGTCTTTTTTTGACTTTTAACCTAATTTGCCACTGTCATTAATTTGTCTGAGTAGAAAAAGTGAACTTCAGATTAAAATTAAAAAACAGATCAGGCATCGTAACATACACAGTAACACTCACACATCCGAGTATGAAAGAGGGACAGAGAGAGAGAGAGAGAGGCCCTTCCGTCACATTGTCCTCACACAGCCCCTCACCCTCACACCGGCCCCCCCAGCATGCTGCACCCCCTGCGACCCTCTCGCTCAGTGTCCCACTCACAGTTCTCCTGCAACATGTGGGTGCTGCTGTGGCTAAAGCTTTGTTTGGGGTCAAGTGGATTTCACTGAGGAAGAGTTTTATGTGGACACCCAACACGACAAAAGATAAAACTACAACTCACATTATGTTGTTCAGTTCATTTTGATGCATTTGCATCAGTGTGTGCAAATACAGGTAAAAGATTAATTGTGTGTGTGTGTGCGTGCGTGCGTGTGCATGTGTGTGTGTGTGTGTGTGTTTTTAAAGGCTGCATTCCTGAGCCTGCTGAGCCGTAACCGGGTGATTAATAGTAACTAGCTGATTGTTTAAGAACTGAAATTCCTCAGGTCTATTTTTTGTCTGCCTTTACACGTGTGCACACTCACTCACACACCGACGAGCGTTGGATCACTTAAGAGGGCAGGAAAGGATTCAATAAATCAACAACAGTGTGAACTTGTGTGTGTAAATTAGGGCAGGGTAAATAAAACATTAACAGTTGTTGTTCTTCAACTGCAATAGAAGGTCAATATGGATATAATACACTTTGAGGTATACACACATAAAACAGAAAGGAATAGTTTACCTCAGGTGTCTGAACAGTGTCTCTGTTTGTCAAAGGTTAGTTGTTTTCTGCCCTTTAAAGAAGATTAAAACTACTTTGAATTAGAACTAAAAATCAACCTTCACTTACCAGATATTCATCAGAGAAAATTTAGATATTGACAGAGTTGACACCTGTTTCTGTTTTTGGCCAAAATACCCAGCCGTACCTGTGTGTGAGTGTGTGTGAGGCTGTCAGGTAGAATAATGGAAGCTCAGTGTTTCAGTTGTCTGCAAGTTTCACAGGGAATTCAGGACACTGAAACATTATCCACTTCTGGCGTTCTCTGTCTCTCTCTCTCCGACACTCTGTCTGCTCTTCTCATGCTTTCTCCTTTTCCTCCTACTTTCTCTGTTTTATTGTCAAACTCTTATTCTAACTCCTTTGTCTGCATGTGTTCCTTGCTTTATGCCCCTGCACTGACAACAGTGATGGCTTTAGGTATCGCCTTTTTATGTCAGTTTTTGGTAGTCAAGGTCACTGTGACTACATAAAGTAGCTTTTGGGGATTTTTGTTGTTGTTGATGCAATCATTCTGCCTCTGTTGGGTCTTTCTGAAGAGAGACATTATTTGTATGCTGCTCCCTTTATCTTAAAATGGGCTCTGTCATGACTGAGGGAGTGTTTTGTGTGTAAACAGTGGCAGTTGATGTGATACTGGAGTTTTGTACAGATGTAAATAGTTTTATTTCCCCAAAGCCATGCTGTGAGGAATGTAATGTATATTTTGTACACCACATACTTATACAAAATCATTTTTATGTAAGAAAACACAAAAATGCTGTGGATATCCTGTGCATACACCCTTGAAAAATAGGATAGGATAGCCTATAACGACCATGGACAGAAATAGCTGTGATTTTTGCTTTTGTCTACACAACAAGGGTAGCAGATCAGTGTGTGTTTGTGTGTGTTTCAGATTCAGAAAACCTTATTGGTCCCAGAAGGGCAATGTGTGTGTGTGAGAGACAAAATCTCTTTGCTCTTTGTTTATAGTTGTTTTGTTGATTTGTTCCCCAATGGCCTGGCGTGGACCTATTAGAATTCCTGATGTGGTATCCCGGCAATGCAGGGGCGGGTTTCCATGGCCATCACCTGCTCGGCAACAGAGATAAGTGTCTGCGTTGTGCTCTGCTTTGCGCTTTCCTGTGGTCTAGCTTGGACGTCCTCCAGAGAAACAACGAAAAGACAAAAAGATGATGTCTGATTGTGGAGGGAAGCAGCTGCAGAAAGCAGGCAGTGACACAAAGTCACCATGATCACAGAGAGAGAGCAGACTGGCTGAGTATAGTTGCTTTTAACTAACAGTGTTTCCTACTTTGAATTCTTACATAGGAGACACAGGAGACAGGTGCACATCACACACGTGTGTACCTGGTCCTAATACCTGGTCCTAATGAGGCAGAAGTTCATTTCTGAGGGCTAAGATTTGAATTGTGGCTAGGTTAAGGTTAGGTTTAGGCATTTATTGGTTATAACACTTTGAATGGAAGTAAGTGCATATCCTTACAGGGATAGCTGCACAAACCTGTGTTTATATGTGTGTGTAAGCCGCTGCTCCTCACTGTGTTAAGGTTCAGTTTAGTGACCCAATTTTAATGACCTCAGACTGGATTAGCAGTCTTAAAGGGGAATTTATTATGAAAAGTCAAACTGAAGTCTGTTCGTGAACCTGAGCAGAGGCACACTATAAAATTAAAGACTTCTCAAAATATCAACACAGCATAAAAAGAAAATACAAGAGAGCTGGCCAACACTGTTACCACGCTGCGGAAACTGACGGTGTGGCAGTGGTAGAGAAGATGAGCCGGGCACTTATACTACAGGTGATGAGGATTGATTGAAGACAGCTGCTAAGGGGGAAGACAGTTGGCCACGCCCACACCAAGGGAGGGGGAAAATAGGAGAACAGGGAACATCCTTTAATGGTTAAGTGAGGTTGACAGCATCAGGTAATGGTTAACACTGTGCATAAGAAACCCAACACCTCTAAATCAATTTTATACACACCATATCCTCATGTAACATGTATGTATATTTTTATTAAATAATTACTTTTTTCTGTTACTCATAAATACCCTTATGAAATACTGTAAAGGAGTAGAATAGTAGAAGAAGATAATAAAAAAAAATATAAACACACTATGCATACTTGCATACATACTACAATGATATTAAAAACCATTATTATAACTTTTATTTTGCCATATTGGGTCCAAATTTAGAAGGTGGACAGTGAACACTGCCAGTTTTATTTTCAGCTAATTGCACGACTTACAAAAAAAAAACTCCTTGGTAACTGGAAACCCACATTAGTAAATACAGTGCAAGCATATTTGTGCATGTGTATTGTCTAATTGCAGACATGTCACACATTACCCATGTAGTTCACAACATGACTTATTAACTTACACATTCTGCACCCGTGGAAAACTAAAGGAGAGAAAACGTTTTGAAAAGAGAGAATGGGGAGATCAGAACCCCTCACATGTCTGCACATGATATACAGAGTTAGCTCAGCTTTGATTGTTTGTAACAGAATTTACCTCAAGCTCATTGTTTTAACACGTTCCTATAGAGGTCGACTTGGACTGGCAGTTGTTTCCCTCTTTCCAATATTAATGCTAACCTAACCTAAGGAAGCTTTATAATTAACAGACATAGGTGAGTGTGCTATCACTCTGACATTTTGAGGCCTGAAAACACTTGTTAATTGTTAAATCTATTTTAGAATAGTCAACTAATCTGATCTCTCTCCCCCTCTCTCTCTCTCTCTCTCTCTCTCTCTCTGTCTCTCTCTCTCTCTCTCCCTCTCTCTCTCTAGGACTCTGCTGTAGAGCATCTTCTACAGAATATGCCTTGTCTCCATGGTAACAGGGCAGACCCAGAAACACATTGGGTCAAAATGGTCCCACTCTCCTTCAATCTACCTGCTGCTGGATTTAACTGAAGAGAAATAAATAATATAAATGATCCCCATGGTGCTGTTCATACATTGTTTTCTCCTTATATTATACAATAGGAGTGTACTTTTTAAAACTTGATGTCATTTTTAATACAAGGCGTTACTTCCAACTCTTTTTTTTGGAAGGGACATTTCACATGGTCTCCCAAATCCAAGATATGAGGAGCATCTTCAACATTTTCCTGGATTATTACTGTATGTTGGGGATTTATTAATTTCCAGTTAAGCAACAGGAACCACAAAGGTCTGTTCTAAACCAGGACGAGGATGCACCAGCTCTTCAGTCAGGTGCTGGGCCAGAGAGATCTGTCCAGAGCAGGCGACCTTTTCTCTTTGGACGACACAGAGATCGAAGACTGTCTGTCACAAGCCCTTGACCAGATTAAGGCCATCTCCTGCTCACTGGTGAGCAAACTGATTACAGAGCAAATGTCACTTTCATCCATGAGTCATAACAATCGTGTCCATAATAATAATTCTTCATGTCCTTAATTTTGCATTCTGATACTGTCTTGCTGGCTGACAGGACTACTTGACCAATGACAATGACCAGGCAGTGGTGGAGATTTGCATCACGCGCATCACCACGGCGATCAGGGAGACGAGCTCCATCGAGCGACACAGTGTGGCACTGGTGGGGCTGTGGGAGTCGTGTCTGGAACATAACCTCACCCCACAAGGTGAAAACACGGAGGACACGCCACATGCCAAGATAGCCTCTGACATCACCAGCTGTATCCTGCAGGTACACAGGCGCACACACACACACAGTTTGTGTATTCACTGAAAGAGATTTAAATACGTATTCACTGGACCATATCCCTCACACACAGCACATATGATGACCGACATATTGGCTGTGTAGCCTACATTTTGAATAACGCATGATTGTAATTCGGTTTTGTTGCATCAAACACATAATGCATATGAATATTTCACATTTCCGCACAAATACTGTCAGTATACCTTTTTTTTCTTGGATTCATAACTTATTCTCTGTGGTATTTTATTTTATAATGGTGACGTTACAAAGAGTTTTACAGCTATAACATGCATGGTGACCAGGTTGACGTGTATTCTACACTTTATGTAATCACTGTTTTCGGGCTTCAAAAGCAAATCTGAACAGTCTCCTTTCCCTTTAGACCTCTTTCTGTCTCGCTGTCTCTTTATTTCCTGTTGGAAGAGACATGTGCTTAATACAATTGTAATGACACACACACACACACTGTGGGGAGAATAAATGTCGGACAGCAGCTCTTAGCTCTACTGTCCTACCTTCGACAATTATCAGAGGAGCTCTCTCCTCTCTCTCTCTCTCTCTCCTCTTTCTCTCTTGTCTGTTGCTTCCATTCAGCCTATTTTTACCTTACGTCCCACCTGTTCTTTCTTATCTTTTCTGATCTCTTGTGTCTCTTCATGTCATTTTGAAGCGACAGACGCCCCAAACACACTTCATATCTTTCCACTCAAACTCCCACAGAGAGCAGGAGAGAAGTCAGCAACAGACTGAGATACTTAAGAGATGCAGCTCTAAGATACAAACACATTTCTGTCCTATGATGAGATGACTCCTTCGTCTGTGACTTTCACTTGTAAGATAGGACAGAAAGCTCAATCTGCTGTAGGGGGCAAATATGACAAGCCTCCACCTTGTCCCTGTTAATACAGTGTGTAGTCATGTAACATAAGGGGAACAATAAGTGGATTTTTACCTGCATACTGATGAATTATCTTTACTGTTGGGGGCGATCACTTTTATATAAATATGCTGCCTGCACTGCCGCCGTGTGGCAGAATAGAGGCATGACAGAGAGCAAGAGACATTTCTAAAAAGAAATAAAAAATACAGAAAAATACAATACTACAGCTGACCAGAACAATGTTAAACAAAAATTAAAGTAAAGGCATTGTTTACAAATGAGTCTTATTCAGATTAGTGACAGAAAGTAGATACATGAATATCAGAGAGAAAAGAGAGAGAGATCAGTGGTAAACAGGTGAAAACCTAATTTTTCTAAGCTTCTTTATGTGATTACTGTCAAGTTGCTTAAAAGCAAAATCTTTTTTTAAAGCAGTGAAACACACTTTGTGCTCATTTCTCCAGTTGGGGGTGCTAGAGCATTTCAAACCCCTTCCCTCCTGCTTCATTTAAACTATGACAGTGTCAGCATCACTCCTTCACTCCTCTGTGCATTTACATCACAAAGTAACCTAACCAACGTAAACCTTAACGCTTTAATCTTACTGCTACTCACTGTATCACAGGAAAAAAGTCAAAACAAACTTCCTTTACATATTTTGTTTAACAAACTCAGGGAAAGAAAGAAAGGATAGGATTTCTGCTTCTGCCAGTACCATTCAGTTTCTGAGTATCCTGTTGTGCAATTTAGTCAGTAACTCTATTTTGCTCACTTTGCAAAAATAACCCATGCCAGTAAACATGTGTTCCAACAATTTCCCTCTGGTAATAATGTGGAGCAATACTGGAAATGCAGCATGAGGGTCCTAAGAACCATAAAATTCCAGTTTTCAGTCAGTCTTGACTTTCTTTACTGCTGCCGTCCCCCCAACCATCTTCATGTATCTCCGCTTGTGTCCCCCAGAACTACAGTTGTCCTTCAGTCATGATGCTGGCCGTCCCGGTAGCAGTGCGGTTCCTGCAGAGAGGCAACAGGGAGCTGAGCAGGAACATGTCGAGTTATCTCTCCCTGGCTGCCATCGCCAAGGCTGATCTGTTGGCCGAGCACACAGAGGCCATAACACTCAGTGTGCTGGGAGGTAGGGCACGCTCCTGCAAACGCACTATAAGTCACACTGTATGACAATGAATAGAAAGTGATGGGATGGTGTTATACATGTGCAGAGACATGTATATAAAAGGTGGTGATGTTTGTAATACTACAGATGTTCGGAAATAAGACACTGAGCAAACACAACCCAGCGTGTTCATGCACAAACACAAACACATACTGTTCATAAGTGTCCCACACTGAGTATCTTGCTGCTCTCTGTTAGCTCTGCTGGCATCCATTGTGTTGAAGTGCTACTAGCTGTGTTACCAGGCACAATAGACCATAAAACATAAACAGAGTCTGTGGTTCACAAATGAAAATGTATTTCATGAATATACTGCCTGCACCATTGTTATCAGTGAAGTCAGTATTTCCATTCAACATGTTTCTTTAATCTCAGTTGACACATTATAGTTGTAGAACTACTCGGTACGGCTCGACTCTACTCTGCTTGGTTTGGTATCAGGCACGTAGTTTTACGTTTCTATAGTACCTCCCCAACGTGGTCGTCATAGCACGGCTGCACAAAGCTGTACTGAATCATTAGAATCAGTTCATAGAAAAGATTAGTTCTGTACTTCCAGAGTGCAGACTCCTCCTGACACAGTCACTATATTCCTTGCCAAATGTTGGAGATTAACACATGTTTTCAGAATTTTGAAGTCTTTTTAACTGATGTACAGTTTGGCATTGTTCGGATTGATTCTCGTGTTGGATGTCACGCTCATTCACATTTTATTATTGGCTCAGCTCACTTGGAACCTCGCCAGAGTAGGTACCAAAAAAGCACCAGGTACCAGGAACTTTCCCTAATGGAAAAGCAGAATAAACCGAGTAGAGTCCTTAAACTTTGTCCTACCAAACATCAATACTTGTTGGTGCTATTAGGGCAAAGTGACACATAAATTGTGTTGTTTCCGTGATGTGCAAACTTAACTTTAACTAAAGGCTCTTGCATAAATGTGGTTTAAGTGTTCAACAGTTTTCTTGACAAGTTTCAGCCTCTCATACTTAGTGAATCTCGTCTCTCTGTTCCGTCTCTTCTTCCTCAGACAGAAACAGCTCTTCCTCCCCAGACAGGGAAATGTATGCTTGTGTTTGTGTATGGTTCTGGTAGAGCGGAAACAGAAAAGGAGCTGCAGGAAGAGCCGTGCAGAGAAGCTCCTCTTAGGATTCATGGCTGTCATTTGTATTTATTCAGTTGTTGATGGCTGACATGTGGGTTTGGCTTGTGCCACCCTTGTATGCTTTTACTGTTACCAGACCTGCAACAATGGGATCATCTGTTTCACAGAATTGGAGAAAGGAATTACAGATGTAGTCATTAGTTGTAGGAGGAAACCACATCTTTATCCTATCATAAGCTATAGTGAATTCAGAGTAATGATTACCAGCCCCATGAGGACGATAATGACGGTAAATAACAGCTATTACTAATCGACTGCTCCATGATGGTAATTCATACTGTATATAAATGGTACTTATTACGGGAAGAAAAGGCTGTGTTGTCGTGTGCAGGTAAACATGTCTTTGTGTGTGTGCTGCATAATCATTTTTCTTAAGCTGACTCTAATTTCTCTACTTTATGATCTGAATATAGAATGTCGGCTTAGTCTTGTCACTGGTGTGCTTTCTTTTGACAGATTATGTTTGGTTATGCCCACTGACGCTGTCAACAAATGTGTGCATTTATATTCCTCTCCTCCTCCCCATCCATCTTTTATTCTGCTTCATACAGCGTCTGTTTGAATTGGAAGCACCTTCAGTTCATGAAACAATGGGTGAAAACAGAGATACCCTGTGGTTACAGCCACTGGGAAAGAGCATTAAAATGCCGTTGCTCAGACTGCTGGCAAATAGAGACAGAAGCACCACAATCTTTCTTCAGGAAGTCGTAACATCAAATCAGTTAACATTATTTTTTATGTGCATTTTGGTTTTTCCTCTTGAAAATATTATTCTAAGTTTTCTAATGAAAGAAAGAGAAATATAATTGTGTCTTGTTAGGCCACAAAGATACTCTTTCTGCTTTTTTTTTGCCAGTTGGCATCGAAGGCATTACCTCAAACTGAAAGGTGCCTCAGAAACAAAACCCGTCTTTGTCCTTGTTGAACTTATTTCTTAATATTTTTTTACTTTTTCATCCAAATGGCACTATAAAGTTTATATCTGGCAAATGTCATCATCGTTTGTTGTTCAGTATTTCCAAGGTAAAAAAATAATGTGATTATGTGTGCACTCAAATATATGCCAAAGTCAAATTTAGTTTAGAAGCAAAGACAGAGAATCCACAATCGGTGTATCGGTGTCTCATTTAATTTGAATGTTTACAGTTGTAGTGCATTCCTGACTCTCAATCATGTTTGTTTTCAAACTTAGACCTAGAAATTTACAGCATGTTCTACAGATTTACTCCTCTCATAAAATCACTCTACAAGACTGTAGTTGAAAGAACACAGCATACAGTAACGTTGCCTTGTTTGTGAGGTCTGAGGAAATCATAGATCATTCGGGAGAACTGTGGTCCAGTTTGGGGCAATTGAGTTAAAGTGATGGTGGGGCTTGTATTTAACCTGGACTATGTCTCAAAAATGCACCCATACTGAGAGTGGAAAGAAGATATTAGAAAGTTATTCCAGCAATTCTTGCTGGAGGTCTTTATCATAGCAGGATCAGATTCGTGTTTTCTTGGCCAGTTTTTTTTAATGCAGCCCTGCTAGTTTATTCCCCACTGGACATTGCTGATCTACTGGGCTCTGAATATTTCAATCACTTGTTGCTATTTTAACAACCACTCTCCATTCCTCTGAAACTTCAAAAATAAACACAAAACCTCAAAGACACACACACACACACACATTAGGGGTGGGAATCACAGGATACCTCACGATACGATATGACAATTCTGTGATAATCAATATATTGCAAGACAATCATATAGTGATACATCACGATATCTGAATAAAAATAACACCTCTTATTTAGATATCAAGGTGATTAATAAAAGTGTTTTAATATTTTGTGCATCACATCCAATGTCTACGTCAAGTGTGATAATGAAAACCAACCCAAACCCGACAATTCTTGTCCTGTCCATCTTTGGATCCACGATATTTACTGTATGCCAGGCAGGTTTTCTCAAGCATGAACTACATAAAATCTTTTTCTCCACAGCAATGAAATGTCAAAAGTTTTCTTTTTGTAGTTCTTGATGCAACAAACTAGCATTATTTTGTATGTAGTATATCTGTATAAAAAACGTATATGTGATATTATCTTAAATTGATGAGTCAAATGGGTTTTGCAGCTAAAGATTAGTTTTATTTTGGTGGCGAGGCGGCGACATAAATGGCTCTTTTCAAAGTAAAGGTCGCAGACCCCTGGTCTAAGTGCAGAAAACAAAATGTGAAACTAAATGTGAACTATTCATTCACAACACAGAGAACAAAGTGCATAAAGCCCAGGTATTGAACATGGCTGGAGCATCTCTTAACGTAACTTTCTCCACCATTATCCCACTGTGAACTCCCTCTTCTTCGGCCAGGTAACTTCCACCCAAGTTTCCCTCATTCATTTGAGCAGCGACACCGCAAGGAGACATTTGTTAATTCAAATATCTATATTTGCCCTGGCCTATTGATGATTGTATTGCACGAGGAAAGAAGACGATATATCAGCAAACGATATTTTGACCCACACCTAACACACACACACAGTTGCCAGTAGTCCTCATGGGGACCAAAACCTGGTCATAACGAAGCAGAAACTCATTTCTGTGGACCTGGTTTGATACTGTGTATCTAGTGTCTATAGTGTTGACTAGTAACAGGGAGCTAACAGCAGGATAAAGTGTGAAAGTGTCATTGGCAGCTTCAGTAAACCACAGCTGAACTCAGTGGCTGTCAGATGTTATTCGAGCACACTCACACGTATGCACACTCACATCTGGTATGCGTTTGACCCCAAAGGGATTCGGAGGCAAGAGTTCCTTTTCCTTTCAGTAAAACCTAATCTTAACGTAACACTGCAGTGTGTAAAGTGTCAAAGTCATGTGTCAGAGTTCAATGTCTGTTTTTGCCCCACCTGTTGCAAAACATGTAGGTGCTGTACTTTGGTTTTGGGGAAAGGCTGGATGGATGAGGGAGGAGGCGTTTCTATTTTCATCAACAGGTCACAGTTTCAGAAAAGTGTGTGTTTATAAAAATGTGATTATAGCTGCAGGAGGAGCCTGTTATCTTCCACATTTAAGCTCCTATGATGTGTCACTGTAAACTGTGAGACACTGAGCAGCTACAGGCAAACACTGTTTTCATTTTTTTATTGACAAAAAAATCACCAAGAAGTGAGATTAACAATAGACTGAAATGTTTATTCATAACTCACTCTCCATTCATCCACTCATGTTACGTAAAATATATTTATGTACAAAATACATTCAGTTTTACCCTTTCATTAGAAAAACAAAAGCAATTTACAATTATAATACAATGCAACTTAGTTCATAAAAGATTAAATTGTGTAAACATTGTCCTCAGTTTCTTTATCACCCTTAAAAAACACTCTCTCTCTCAATCTCCACTAACATAATAACTTTCGGTAGTATCAAAAAAGGAGACATATATATCTTTAAACCTAAAATGAATTGAAAATTCAAACAAAAAAAAAACCTGGACTTATATAACTAATATGAATGTAAACAGTTTAATTGGGACACACGTTTGCAAATGTAAGGTCTTAAATGATTTCAATAATAAAAATAATGATAATTTGGATGCTTGTTTAAAGTCACTATTGGCCAGGCTTGAAGAGAAAGCAAATACAGCAGTTTTCATTTCCAAAGTTATTACATAAATCTCTACACATTGCATTACTACACATCATTAATGCATTTGTAATATTCCTCTGCTTTCAATCAACTTTTCAATCAGTCAAATGTTTAGCTTAAATGTACCTACAAGATAGCAAAGCTATAAACTAAATATTTGATGACATTAATGTCCTCCAGTAAAAGGCAGAGGGGAAACACATGATACAAAATGTGGATATACAAAGACGACAAACACATTATTACTTAAATGACACCCTGCGACACGTTTGAGATGACAATTTCTAAGTGTTTGTGACCACTCATTTCCCTCGTGATTACACTGTTTACAGCTCACAACTCATTCACTTCAAATGAAGCCGTTGGTAAATGCAGTTTTCTGCTACATTACACGTTTTCGAAGCTCAGTGTGAGCATGTGTGTGCACAGGTGTGACAAAGAATGCAGTGTGTGTGTGTGTGCGAGAGAGAGAGAAATAGCCTTAGTTCAGAAGGTTAGGTTAAAAAAATACACTTCAGTCTCTCACAGCATTGGCTTCCTCTCATTTGACCATATCCAGTAGAGTTCCTCGCAGCACAAGTGTTCATATTCTTAGCACTGAGGAGCAATGGATTTGAATAAAACACAATATAATAATTTCAAATTGTAGCTACGGAGATAGAAATGATGATGATAGAGTTGTAAGTTACTCTGAAAACATTGATGTTGCTGACAATTATGGTGATGATGAAAAGGACGATACCAGTGATAATAAAGTCTCAAAGAGTCTGCTAGTAGATAAACTGAGCGCCTCCGTGTGGCACCATCTCCGTCATGCCCCATGCCACTATGTTTCCTCTCTGCTCACAGCTTTGGCCATTCTGCAAAGCCAGCTGGGTAATCTCCTCCTCTGACAGCACCCTGTCCCACATATTGACTCCTGTCATCTTCCCAGCAAATGCCAGCTTGGCGTTGAAGCCTCCTTCAAACCCTGCCATGCCTCCCCCGCTGCTTGAAGATGGAGAGCAGCAGCCATTCCTCTCCTGGCCCAGCTGGAGTGAACCCCCATCTGGTAAAACGTGTCCCTCAGCCACTCCAGGAATATAGGCAACTTTTTTCCCACCTGCCCACAGGGTTGCAAGACCCTGATCAGATGACCAAGCCCCACACAAGTGGATCCACTCTCCTGGTTTCACCACACCTCGTGCTTCTACCAGGTGAGATTCTCCTCCGACCGTGAGGCGGGCAGAAGTTTGGCCAAGCAGCAGCTGGATCTCATATGGGTTGCGGCGGTTGCCGTAGGAGAACAGCACCGTTTTGTTGGAGATCGTCGTTGGCTTCAACCACATGCAGATGGTGAATGCAGAGATGGCGAGAGGGATATCTGATATGACGGAGGTGTAGATTCGATGGGAGCGCATTGGGAAGAGGAGACCCATCTCACAGCCTGTGCCACAAGAAGATGAAATGGTGTTTATTGTCAGTGAATTAATCCTATGCAACTACAGGTCAATTTTTATGGATGTGCTGGATGTCCTGAGAATACTGAATAGGTTAAAGTAACTAATGAACCCATTAACACCCCAACGTTTAAATGTTAATATGTAAACTCTATAGCATTTTATAGGGTTAAATTTAATTAAGGAGTCTTACAAAACATCAAGGGAGAGTATTCATTTAGGAATATGAATCTGACTTGGGGATTATAAATGAGCCTGTTAAACAAAGCCCAAAAACACAACATGTAGCTTTAAGGAAAGCAAACAAACCAGTATAGAGATGTAACAGTGGATATGAAGCAGATGAGAATAAGCGTTACCAAAGATGAGCAACAGTAAAAATGATCCTATGTTCACTGAGGATGCAAGAAAATGATGGGATTCCCAGGTATTTTGATGTGAAAGGCCATTTTCAAAACAATGAAAGTAAAGCAAGTTAAAATGATTTATCTGGACAAAGGTTTTAAATGTGTGCCTTGTCCTAGAGGTTTTTGTTTTGTACATCTTTACTGTAATGGAAGATGAAGTAATGTGAAATCAATATAACATAAAATATTTTAATGATACAGTATATAGTGGAAGCAAGAAACTGACAAAACTACTGGGCCTGAAATTGAGCCTTGTGGGACTCCACATAAAATGAAAGCTGGGGATCAGGCTCAGTTTCTTGTTTAACAACACAATGAAGAAAATTTTAATATTTCTACATCTAGTTTTTGTTTTATACTATCAGATTAAGCGTTTAGCAGATTAAGTGTCTGAACTCAACAGGCTGGGACTGCACATAATATGATATGCAGGTAAATGCCTGTCAAGCTGCAGTATATGAAAGCCTTTGGTTAAATGAGAGACAGTCAAAGTTCAGTTCATGGTCATTGATCATTTTTTTCCCTCAGGGTTATCTGATCCATTAGTTTGTCCTGCTGCATTTCATTCATCTTTCTTCTTTCTGTGTAAATGTATTTTGTGCAGAGGGGCTCTGTTGGAGGTTTAGTAGACATTACCAGCATGTATACTTCTGTTTTTTCCTGTGTTGTACTCATCTGCTTCCCTCACTACCTTCCTTTCCCTCTCTCTCCAGTTAGCAAACACATGACCTACCCACTAAAACAGAGGATACAAATATTGCTCTTACTTTAAGTTTCTGCCACTCTAAGAATAATGGAGCAAAGTATGTGTGTGCGTATCCATGATTGTTTCCATCTGGTTCTACTTTCCCATGGTGCTTTGGTGTGGGTTTTGTGGCCACCGGCAAATGATTACACCTCTGTCTATGTATGTGGGGCAGACTTACATTTCTCAACTCAAAGGGACCAAAGGGACGAAAGCCCTGGTCCTAATGAGGCAGAACCTAATTTCTAAGTTATTGGTTCAGGTTAGAGGTAAGATGTGACTTGTGGTTACAGGTAGGGAAAATGCTTTTTAGGCTGTCTAAATAAATGGAAGTCAATGCAGTGTTAAAAACAGTGTGTGTGTGCCTGCACTGTGTGTAAGAGATGAGTAATATGCAGTCGTATTTGATCAACTATAGGAAATGAAGTTGCCCAACTCACGTTTACAAGACTAAACTTATTTCAGGATCACTTACTCACTTAGCCACTAAAGTTACAGGTATTAGTCACTATTTATTTCATTGGTGGAGAGTAAAGCTGAGTACCAGCTCTGCTATGTCAAGCCTTATAGAGTCCCACACCAACTGTTTGTACATTATTCCTAACTTGTCATGCAGTTTCACCTCCTATAAACTTATATGCTTCTATAAAACTAAGTTTTTTTTTAGCAAGGGTACGAAATCAAAAAGTATGTTTTAATGTATTTATTTTTTGGTTTTATTTGTATATCACTCACCCCTTGAAAGACACAAGTATGTTGATTATATATATATATATATTATATTAGTATGTGAATAATAGGATCAGTTGCCCCTTGAGGATGATAACACACCTGGAGAAAGACAGAGGAAGTGGGAACGGTATTGACGAACAAACTTAAGAAGCATGATTAGTTGTTCAGAAGCAAGGTTTGACGGGGGGGGGGGGGGTCTCATTCTAATACTTCAAGTGTGACCTGAATGTGTCAACGCAGGAAAAAAATTAAGATGGAAAATTGTTGGATGGCTCTGTGGAGAAAGGTGAAGAGAAAGGATGAAGACAGAGGAGAGAAAGATGAAGCAAAGTACAAAGCTACACGAAGCAACACGTAAAGACAGACATGCTGATTGCTGATGGGAAGATTGATATCTTTACCTGCGGGTAGATATCTTTGCCTCAATGACCCCAGCACCTCCTCCAGCTCCCCCCTTGTCTGTTGCAGTGCAGCCAGCACCCCATCTAGAGGCTTCCCTTCTGGTGTGACCTCCTGCTCTGGGTGGCCAGCGCCTCCATTCTCTGCAAGCTGGAACCCTGTCTTTGTAGTCCTCCCCATGCCGGCTCCAGGACCGCTGGAGCAGCTGGTCTCCAGCTTGGTGAGTCGGGAAGCTTGTGCTCTTGCTGCGGAAAGCAGCTGATGCAGCATCGACTCCAGGTTGTTGGAATTCCCAACAGAATTCCCAGCAGCAGCAGCAGCAGCAGCAGCAACAGCAGCAGTGGCAGCAGAGGTCTGGTCTCCAATTTTGAGGCGATCGAAGGTTTCTTTGAGGCGAGCCTCAAGTTGCGAAGCCATCTTCATTCCTGCTGTCTCCACTGCGACTCCACAGGAACCTCCATACTGGGCAACAAATCTGACCAAATAGACCAATATATTTAATAAAGAACATAATCTGGCTTTGCTCCCAATTTATCATTGAATTGAAAATGAAATGAAGACGTAAGAAATTAACGTTCTTAACGCTGCAGTGCATAACTTTTGGTGTCTATGTGAACAATATTATTTATACGTGTCCTTCATCTGAACGTGTTTGCCATTTTGGGGAGCTATGGATCAGAGGTAGAGTGGGTCATCTTCCAAATGGAAGGTCGGGGGTTCGATCCCAAAGTCCGATGTGTCGATCTGTAGTGTAAAGCACTTTAGGTGGTTTACCATTTACTCTGTCAAGCAATACTATCAGACCTGACTGGGGGAGTGTTTGTGTGTGAAAGGCAACACGAGAGTATATCTAGTCAAACTGAGTTTTTGGAGCAGTAGGATTCAGTTCTGATTTATAGTTTTGTGTTGGCGCTTCTCCGTGTTCTCAGTCATACAGTTTGCAGACGTCTCAGTTTACTAGCACAATGTTGCTGTTGCCTCCGGCTGTCTGGACATAAAACGAATCACTTCCTGTGTGCAGCACAGGAATGTCACCAGGGGGCATGCGATCTAAATGCAGAGAGACTTGTGTGGAGCAGATAGGCTTAATCCGCATAATGTGAATTTACAAATGTCTTGTCACAATGTAACAAGACATTTGTTAATATGTAAAGTTTACACACTATAGTTTTAATTTTGCAATCCATTTGGTATTAATTCTAATAATCACTTTAATATAATCATAATCATCACATGTGATGAATATTCGTCATTAGAGAATCCAAACATTAAAATTGACAGAAATATACTTTGGGGATCTGCTCAGTCCTCACAGACCGAGTAGGTTCAGGCAACTTTTGTAAAAGCTCATTTATTCTCATTTTTAATTATTCTGACGTCTCGTTCCATTGTCCAACTTACTTGAGCATCTCCCCACGCAGTGACCCCATCTCCACCTTGATGATATCATCAGCATACTGAAGAAGCATGTTCTCCCTCATCTGGCTGTTCTCCAGCATGGAGAAGATTTTGTCCCACTTGGTCAGGTCTGATGAGCTGCAGGGCGGAGAGATCGGTGTGGCTGCAGACCAAGATGGTGGAAATAGAAAGAGTAATGTGAAGTTATTTAACAGAAAATCAAACCCTTGCTGTATCTGGTATATGTTTTTGACAGGAAACACGTTTAAACACTGTGTCCCCACGAGACTAAATTGTACCCATAGTTCTTATAGGGAAGTATATTATTACCAGCCTCTAGTTGGCAAAATCATGGGAAACCTTATCCAGTAATGAGAAATGTGTCAGACACACTGTTCCAATTAGCTTTTGAGCCTGTTTATACCTGCAGAGGTATTCTAGAGAGAAATCATCACAAGGCTACAGGATTTGTTTTGGCTGCCTGTCCCTGAGGTTCAAAGTGAATTAGGCTGAATGTTCGTGCACTCTGCTCCACATGGCTCACCAAACAAGCAGCTCTGGTCTGACAGTGGTTTATGAATGATTTGGAAGCATGTGGGAGTGAGCTGAGTGAAAAGAGACCTCCTGGAGTATGATTTCATTTGATTGGATCTTTGACCATCAACATGCGTAAAGAGTGGCACGCAGCGCCGAGAGCTTTGAGTGGTTGATAAGACTGGAACAATTGTGCTATAAGTACAGTTCATTTACCATTACATTTTTACCAGTTTCAAACCCATTTAGTGTCTTAATTTCATACAAGTGCATAGTGAAATATGTTTGTGAGCTTTTGGACAAAAAGAAAGAAAAGCTGTGATGCCAGTTTTGCCCAGTGAGCACGAGGATGGGCGTTCCCCGTGAAGACACACCTCTTCATAGACGTGAATGAGCTTCTGAGACTTTCCCTATGAGTCAGCACTTTCTATCAACACAATAAAACGCCAATATTGCCAATAGAATGTCAGATAGATGAAGATTTAGTTTTACTCCTGAAAGATTGCTGAATAAACCATTCATACTAGTTACATACATGTTACACGTTTCCACAATGCATACCCGTGCTATTGACGTGTATTGAACCTTTGATATTTGTTATATTAAAGAAAGTAGATATATATAGTTATTGAATGTCTGTCCAGCCCTAATGTATGTGTAATGTGATTTTATGAGAGCAGGGGTTTGGAGACATTACTGCTGGTTAACATGTAGTCTGCATTCTGAGTTCTGTTGTCTTACAACAGAAAGAAACAAAAAACCTTTCTATAATACAAAACAATGATGTTGTGAATTTGCTAAAGATTGACCGCAGTGTTTGTGACTGTGAGTTTTCAGGACATTGACCAATGACCCCACACGGTCTGTTGATAATACTTTATAACCAAGTCTTGTTTTAGCCTGCCATTCTCTTTATAATGATCTGTTTCCTGGCCTCTCTCATGTTGCCCTCATTCATTTAAATTCCACCGAGAGATTGTGAGATTTGAGCAAGTCAGGATGAATGATCTGTGTCTTCCTCCAGGCTGTGACCTGTGTTCTCCCCTCACCCACCTGCACAAACACTGTACTTAACTCAAATGATATGACTTTTTTTCTCCGTAGTCTAAAAATACCAACTAAGATTTTTTACAGGCTTCTTTGTCCTTCTTGTCCCGCCCATATTTTCCTCCCACAAACAATCGAATGTTGTAATTTATGTGCTTGTACAGTAGTTCTGCTCTCGGTCATTTGTCTGAGCCACTCTCATTGTTGCCTTGTTTCATTCAGGTTTAACATCACATCACCACATCTCAATCATCACATCTTAGTCCAAACATGAAAGGAAACGCTGATGCTTCCCCAAACGAGATTTTCCTGATGAAGTGTTTCTCCCAGATGGGGATCTGTCATTCAAGCTGTAATCTGTCTCAAACTCTGTCTCTACAGACTGCACTGTGGCATATTGTCATTGGTTCTCTTTGTCTCAGTTTCCTTCTCACAGAAGATTATCAATCACTCATAATAGATTTTAGTGTGTTTTTAGTATGTGTTTTATCCTTCAGTTGTAGTTGCCAAAGCACTAGACAACTTTCTCAGACTTGGCGTTGAGTAAAGTGTCTGTTGCTGCTGCTCCAATTTTAAATATACACAGCGATGAATTAAATGTCACCTCTTGTACACAAAAACATAAAATACTCTTATACAGGAAACGGATGACACACACCAGGATTAAATTAAAGTGCAACTTCACATCTTGATCGGATGAACGCATACATGTAGCTTAATACTCACGTTCTGCTGTGTCTTCCACTGGGATTGCATTGAAGTAGTTGTCCTCATAGTTGACCTCGATATTATCCTCGTATGCCAGAAGCAGACACACGCACAGCGACAGGATGCACGCTGCCTGGGGGAGCCTCCACTGAAACATGCTGCTGCTGCTTCTGCTGCTCAGTGTATGTGTCTGTGTGTGTGTTAGAGAGGAAAATGTGTTACAAATCTGGTGAGATTTAGGAAAGATACTCTGAATACCACTTTTTCTGTGTGTGTGTGGTGTGAGAAGAAGATGCTGTCAGGTTGTGCGTGTGTGTGTGTGTGTGTGTGTTATTATCTCTGCTGCTTCTCTGTGTATGTCTCTGTGTCTCACTCTCTAAAGCACTGCAGGTCCACCACCCACTTTTTCAACCCTCACTCTCTCACACAAATTTGTCCCTCCCCCTCAGTGACATCCCTCTCTCTCTCTCTCTCCCTCTCTCTCTTTATCAAATGCTGAGCAATGTTTTGGCTACAAGTCTGGCCATACAGAGATGTCCAGCAAAAGAGAGATGGATGCATGGGATACACAAACACACAATTTTAGTTTTATTTTAATATTTACGACACAAAACGGTTCAAACTCATGGGGTGTATTTTAAGGGAAAGAAGAAATCCTTGTGGATACATTATAAGAACAGAAATGCAAAAGGCAAAGAGGTGCGTCTCCTCGCTGTGAGCAAGGCAGTGAGTAACACTTCGTTGGAGGTAGCCTCCATGTCGTAATCAGTTACAACTGCTGCTCCTGTGACTCACAGGGAGAGGGAAAGGGGGAGAGGAAAGCGGTAATAGTCGGGGGGAGGAGGAGGAGGAGGAGGAACACAAACTTTTCTGATTTTTGCCCCATGCAGAGACACTGTGTGTGTGTGTGTGTGTGTACACCTTTTAACCCTTTTCCCCAAACTTTTTCTCTCCGTGAGGACAAATTGTGCTGGTCCTCAAAACTTTATATGGTTTTTGAGGGTTAAGACCTGGGTTAGGGTTATAGTAAGGGGCTAGGAAATGCATTATGTCTACGACTGTCCTCACAAGAAAAACTCTGTGTGCATCTGAGGGAAGTTTGAATGAAACCCAGACATGAAAAGTTACAAAAGGGGTTTATTGTTCTCCTGCTATGCCTGTTTATTTTATTTATTTGTCACCCTCAGTCGGTTCGTGTGTGTATCTGTGAAGTCTTTGGGACCTTTTCTGGCATAAACGCTGGCCTTGTCAGGACCAGTCGTTCAGAAACAAACCTGGTCCTAATGAGGCAGAACCTCATGTCTGAAGAACTTTAAGTTTAGGGCTAAGATGTGGATTGTATTTATGTCAAGGTTAGGCTTAGACATGAAGTGGTTATGGATAAGGTTCGGGAAGTCAATGTAGCGTCCTAAGAAGAAAAGCTGCGCAAACCTGTGTGTGTGTGTTAAAATGTCTTAGTAGTTTTTGTGTGTGTACTTTCACGGGAATGGAAATAGTGATTCCCTCCTGGGAATCCAGAGTTCACCCTCCCTTTCCCTTTCCTTTCCCCCCATCTCCATCTTTGTGTGCCTGTGTCTCTCTCTGTCACTGTATTGTTTCTGGCAGGAACATTAACTCTTCAATCAACAATGAATAGAAGACTTTGGTTCATTCCATGAATGCATTAATAATAAATCTCTAGTGTGATGATTTAAATGGATGTGGGAGGAAGTATGATAGTAATATGATGTTACTAAACAAGCAATAACTGAACAATAGAGACCTGAGATATAGTCAAGAGGGCTGTGCCATTTACCACACAGAGGTCTGTAACAATCTGGCCACAAGTGACTGGAGAACCAGGGAATAAGTAGGTGCTTGATGAAGGGATTGAGAGCAGGTGTGCTCCCGCCGCAGGTGAACTGATTGCATGCAGAAGAAAAAGGGGAGGAGGCGTAGGCGGAGATGAAGGCGGAGCATGACAGACACATCAGAAATTAAACTAGTTCATCTATATTTTTTTCTTTTTGCTCACTCCCGACGATTGATTGAAAAAAAAAATTGATTGAACATAGAGATTAAGAATTAAGCATATATATATATATATATATATATATATATATGCACAAACTAAACTAAATTAGTTTAACTTGGCGAAATAGATAATAATTTGTCGACATGAAATAGTTGTATAAACACTGGTTTTACCAATAACATTAATCAGAGCCAGGGTCATGAGTGTAAGGGGAGGTCACACTAAATACTTGACACTTCAATCTCTGAGAAAATGTTATTTTAAAACTGCATATGTGTTTTCTGGATGTGTTCCACTATAGTGATAGAGAAATAATTATACTCTGTGGTCATTATAGCGTTACTACAGCAACAAATCTAAGACGTTTGTGCAGTACTATAAATAAAAAAGTGAAACTATGATGTAGTGAAACTCAAAGGTAATTATAGGATTTAAGGGAGTTTGAGAACAATGTAATTCACCTTTGTATAAAGCATTTGTATTTAACAAGTTGAATGTCACAATGTTAGTTTTCTTTTCTTTTATTCACTTATCCCAAAAGAGGCTGTATAAGCACACATTGCAATTAGACCACAGTTCTCACAGTTGTGAAAACAGAAACCTGGACAGGACGGGTGTTTGGTCCTCTTTTCCAATACATAAACAAACAGCATAGAGCTGACATAATCAATGGTTATAATCTTTCAATGGATAGCACATTTCTATCACACATCAGCTATGTCATTATTCAAGATAAAGCTGTATTTGCACTGAAAATATATTAATAAAAGCTTTTTTTTGCTGGAAAAGACAATGATTTGTTTGAAAGGCATCAAAACAGAGAGCGAAGCTAACAAATGAAAGGCAGAAACTTACAAAGACACAATCACGCATGCATACACGCTGTGTACGAGCGCGAGCAATGAAAATGTTTCCACGTTTTGACTAATGTCTGCCACCTGAGATTGGCCCCGAGCCAGCTGGAGACACATCATAAACATCAGGCTTGCAGAGAAATCACTTCAGTGTGTGCGTGTACAGTGTGTACATTTTTATGTTAAGTATATCGTGTGTGATTTCCTCGAATAAACATTTTCTGATGAAACCCTGACATAGAAATGGAAAAGTTCTCTTGCAGGACTTGAACCCTCACGGTTCAGTCGGCTCCACTGCCTGTTCTAATCACCATAAAACTTAATATCAGCGGTTTGTACCTCGTGGTCAGTAGCTCGGTCTGTTCTGTGTTACTGGACCAAAGGGAGAGCTGTGCCCTGCCAAACAGTCAGAGATGGAGAAATGAAAAACTGATTGATGACTGATGAGATCAAAGAAGCTAATACAGAAGTTCCCAGTGAGGGTGTTACATTAATGCTATTAGTTTCATGTTTTTTGACTTGCAGAGACAAGAGGCTGTCAATCGATTAAAAAAATTAACTAAATAATTGCAGGATTATTGTTCGCCACAGCCTCCATCTTGTCCTATCCCTTGTGTCCTCTTCTGTTAACGCCAACTGTCCTCATGTCCTCATTCACAACATGCATGAACCTTCTCTGTCGTCGTCCTTTTGTCCACCTCCATCTTCAACATCCGTTTTTCCCCAATATAGTCACTCTCCTTTCTCTTCACGTGCCCAAACCAATCTCAACCTTCTCTCTCTTACTTTATTTCCAAACTGTACAACCTGAGCTGTCCCACATATGTTCACTTATCCATCCCGTCCTTATCCTCCAGAACATCTCAGCATCTTAATCAATCACATCTTTTAATAAAGAACTAAAGTGAAATCACAGAAATCATTTAGATTCAACACATTTTTAAGTTCAGAAAAAATACTTTCAAAACGCATCTTGAAGTTCAAACGTTGATTCTAAAACTGTCCGTGTGCATATGGATTTAGGTTGTGAAGTGCATTGTTGACATCTGGCCGGCTGCTATGGCGTGGACTTTTTGATTAATGGAGTGTAAAATATTTTAATGCATCAATCATTTCAAGTCACATGTACATGTGCTGCGCTCTGGTAAGAGGACCCCCTGTCAGAGTGCAGTCATGTTTCATACGGGCCTAAATTCTTGAAATCATTTCCACCGTGTTCCAACAAAAATACCCAGAATCCCAAAGATATGGGCTTTGTGAGGGTCGTTTCCTACATTTTGATTTGACAGTTTCTCTCCGCCCTCACCCACCTGAGAGTTAGTCGAGCTACGTGATATGACTTGAGGGACGCACGTGCATTAAAATCAGCACTATATGGAAAACAGGTTTAAGTCGTAAAGCCCTCCAAAAAACATCCGTCTGGATGTCGTTTGTGCTGAGCGCTGCAGATTTGTGCGTTAACCTCCCCGAGATACACGTTCAATGTTAATGAGTTTCTCTTGGCAGGTTGTGCACATTCCTGTCTTTGTCCAGAAATGATTGTTAGATTAAGTCATCATGAAAAGAATCACGAGTTGCGGGCCCTCGTAATATCAGTTTTAACTCTTTTAGTATGAAATAATGTTCTTTCTTTTTTTTTACTTTCTTTGACTGATTACTTCAAACAGCTGTTAGCTCTTGTTTTTGTTTGTCCTATGTGGAAAATATGTGGGGTTTTTTTTGCATTGTTCAACTCTGTTTCTTCTCTGCCGTCACGTACCGCTGTTCTTGATCTTGCTGTCTCTGGGAGCTAAAATATTTTTGCTTCATATTTAAAAAAAACTGTATACGTACTGAGATATGCATGTGCAGCTTTAGAGCCATACCTTAGTTGTATTTATTTACTTTTCTATTACACCGTACTAGCACTACTTCACTCGACTCTACTCAGTTTGCGTCATGTCGTTTTTTTCCAGACTCAGTTAATTAAAAAGATTGGTTCACAGAATTGTTCAGCGCTTCCTGTCTGACCAGCGCACAGACTCTGTCTAACACAGTCACTGAACTAAAATACGGCCAAACGGGTTGTGATTCAATTTTTAAGTGTTTTTAACTGATCTACAGTTGGGCATTGTTTGATTACTGTGTCAGATGTCGCGCTCATGACTATTCCAGTGATGACAGTCTTTTCCATGATACAGCTCTAGCACTACTCGACTCTACTCTTTTTTTTTTTCTTTTCCATTAATCAGTGGCTGGCAGTCTCTAGACATCACAATTTAGAATTAGCTCAGCTCAATTGAAACGTCGAACAAAAAAGGGTTAGGGTTAGGGTTAAAAGAAAACAAGACATCAATGGTTTTGCTATTGTAATATTTCTTTTTTTTCTTCAATATATACAGTATATGAAGCAAAGTGAGTGAAAATCATTTCTCCTATGACGCAGACTATTTAGTGTCCTCTTGGTGTCTTAATCTGCCCCTGTATTTCTATATGTGAACAGCAAAAAACAAGTATGACTTTAAGATAGCAAACAGTTAAGGACTCGATGAAGTGAACTTTCTCCAGGATTCGTTTTCGTGTCTCAAATTTCTATTCTAATGTGACATTTGGAAAATGTGCACACTGTCGGAAAGCCATCAGGTCCTCGTCTGCCTCTTCACATCATGCTAACAATAGTTTGACAGTCTCTGCAGATCAGTCAGCGGATTGTTTTTGTCTTTTCGTGGAAAATGTGCGTGCAGCCCTTCAAGAATGTCACCTTTGTGTGCTGAAGGATTGAAGGTCATTACAGGATATTTAACAAAGATTTGTCAGACGTGGGTTTGCTGGAAGTGGAATGAAGGCATGACGGCCAGATACTGTGCGTCTCACACACACACACACACAGAAGAAGATTTAAGTAGAGGACAGAGTGGGAGTCAAGTGAGGCTCTCATAATAAATTGGTTATCACACGTATATACATTCATGTGTGTGTGTGTGTGTGTGCGCCTGAGGGCAGAGTAGACCAGTGGCTAAGAACAGGTAAGCTCTTCAAATCCATGTGAGCGTGTTTCTGTGCAGACTCCCGTCCGCTCTTGCCTTTTAACATTCCTCTGAACAGACCTGCAACTGCTACCACATCACTTTTATGGTTATTACTATCTCTCTCTTTCTGTACATAAACTATATCTGTCTCCTTGAACAGTGATTTGTAACAGAAGTTAGGGATGAAGGAGTGTTTGTGTAATGCTATACAGTATAATCCCTGATTAAAGGGAAGAGAAAGGGACTTAAAAAGAGCCAGTGACTATCTCCTAAATATTTATGTGCGCTCCTCTCCTTGACTCAGCGCAGTCAGGTTCCTCTGTGTTGATCAGTACCAGCCGTCTGTCTGTGCATCCTCTGAGCGCACAACCTGCGCTTACGGTGATTTATGGCTGTGTGTGCGTCCCCCGTTGTGTCCCGGGATTTATTTCAGATCCTGTGAGGTTTTATCAAAAACGACAAATGTGCACCCCATGTAGTTAGATTAACTTGTTTTCAACAGTGACCCGTTTGACTTAAAGCGCGGTCAATGCAGAGGCAACTATTTAGAATACATTCTGTGCATGGGAGTAATAAAATGAAAATTGAACTGAAGACGGCTGGACGCAAGTTGAACTTGTGTCTCAGCAGGTGTGATTCTTTTTTGGGAGTAATAAAGTTATGGTCATATATCAGTCTCCACTTTTGCTGATACATGTTGGAGAGAATTGCACAAAAAACATTTACCTTCTATTGCACTGTGTATAGGAGTAGCTTAGTTTTGTTGCACTCTTTTCAGTGGCACAGTGGGTCATTTTCGAACTTGAAGGTCAGGGTTTGATCCCAAACTCTCCTCGTCTACATATCTTTGTGTCCCTGGGCAAGACATCTTATCCCAAATTGCTGCCGGCTGTAATGGCAACATCATTAATGATAATGTGATAGCTGTATTATAGTATAAGTACTGTATGTGTAAAACTCTGTACCAAGTCTAAATCCAGACCATCTAATGCTAAAATAAGTGTCCGCTTGCTGTAGCTTCGTATAATATTAAACTATACCACCTTAATCAAACACCTCCTGCATCAGTCCCTCACTCCTTTTTCTGCTTTTGTTCACGGTAACGTTTGTAATCAGCTCCCAGAACCCCAGTTTAAAATTAAATTTAAAATATCTCTTGCTGCCTGGCATTTGGTCCCATGTAAGACACAAAGGCCATTGTTTGAAAATGTTAAAGAGTCCTTGTTCAGCAATGTGAATCATTCAAAGATGTTTCTTACGTGAGTCAATAGCTGTTGGGTAATGCTGTGGGTTTTGTTGTTCTGTGTGCGTTATTTTATTTTTAACAAACACCATTATTGCCAGTAATGCGTCACCACTGACGGGGAAATCTTGTGCGTGTTTTCAGAGGAAAATGAAATGCACCACAGACAAATTAAAGGGAATTCCAGCCTCACACAACCTGGGTCTTATGTCTTCGTGGTAGCAGTAAAATTATAGTCACACAAGTTAATTAGTGAGATCTGGAAATGTGTGGCTTCAGACAAGAAAACACAGGAAACAGCAGTCAGACATGTTTGGCAAACTTGTTTAGAGGAGGATGTGAATGGTAAAAAAAAAGAAATTGAACAGACTGACTTGTAAAGGTTTCACACTAGAGCTTAAATCAAACTGTCATTTAATCTATAAAATGCAGAAAATACTGTTCCATTGCTTCCCAAACCTCATACTGACGACAATGTGAACAGTTGTTTATGTTGGGGGAAAAACATTTGAAATACTCTTTAAATTGACGTCTCCATATCAGTATTTTAAAATCTCTCTCTCTGTGTTTCTCTTTCTGCCAGGTAACCCCATGCTCCTGCGAGTGTTGCCATCGGTTTACCCCAGACAACCAGATACCATCCACCGTCACCTAGGCAACCTCACTGCAATGATGCCCCAGCTGGAGTCTCCAGAGCAACACCACCTGATCAGGCTCATTCAAATTGTTGCAGAACAACATCCACTCGTGAGTGTTTTCGTAGTTTTACGTTTGAAGCAAAACAAAATGCACTGTGGGTGAAGTAACTGTCACATCTGCTCAAGGGGCTAAAATGGGGGGTAAAAACCCTTAGGGTAATATTTTATTACTATCACTTTACCAGCAATTCATATACAAACTATAATTTGTCGCCTTGACTTATAAACAGTTATGTCTTGTAAGTCAGGGATGAGTGTCTGTGACATATTTGGATAACTATGAGCTACGTATTATATGTGGCATTTCCATAAAGTAAAACCATGAATTCAACATGTTAGCGTTAAGCTGTGCCATGTTTTGCATTGAGCTCGTGTGAACATGTAGAAAAACATCCACAGGAACACGGTCACACGTAAGTAAATACCTCAGTGAAAGTGGTTTTCACAACTCTCAATAGGAATTCCCTCAAACCTGCGTGTTTTTCGAGCACAGCTTCTTATGTTCAACGCGAAAGGGGGAAAGTACCGCATACCAGTGAAAACAGCACATGGTGATAAAACATGGATAGTCTCACGCTCATGTGAAGCACTGGAGGAAGAAAACTCACCATCTGGAGTTATTCTAATTTCCACCCCCCACAGAGACACACACAGACACACACTGCACACACACTCACACAAAGTATTTCCGTTGTGATTGAGGCTGCATGCGGTTACCAGATCTTTTTCATATTTATAGTTGCTCCCTGGAAGAAGGACAAATTAAAATGACAGTGATCAATTAAGAAACTCTAATATTAAATAACTTTAATCCATTGATCAAACTTTGCCTCCCTGAGGAACAGATGGTGTTTGATTTCGGCAGGATTATAAGAACAAATGCACGCTCAGCAGGGGAGCTGCAGTGATGGTAATTGTCAGTGTGATCCAGTAAAGATAATGAGGAGGAAATGCTCGTTCACTCAATTTTTCCAGACGGTCCTACAATCAAGCTTTTGTTTCTTATTAGTCACCAGGCTCTTCGTTGCACACTGGGACACACACAGTGGCAGGATTTCTTATAGTCATAATCAAAAGCCCTGTTTTATTTTGTGTCTTTCAATGCAGATGTTGAGCCCTCAGGTGCCTTTGCTGGTCGGTTACCTCGGTGAAAAGTCTATGACAGAGGCCGTGTTGGGCGTGCTCGTAGACGTGTCACAGGCCAGCCCCTCCTCACTGGTCAGCTTCCTCCCGGTGCTGAGGACTGTGGGACAGCAATGCTCTGCTCTCCTGGGCCATGTGGCCAAAATCCACAGTGCTGTTGGCATCATCAGTGAGGTACAAACACACAGCAGAGACTTACATTGTTCATTCCAAACTGAACAACGTTTTGAAATGTACACAAACGGCAAGAGGGGGATGAATGCAAACAGATGTGGGTTAATTTCAGTGACACATGTTAAGAAAATTAACTTTTTCTTTCCCAAGTTTCAAATTAAGGAATGTGAGGAGAGAGAAGAAGGAAAACAGTGAAACTGTTGCACAAAACTACATGTAAACAAATGTATGTATTGCCAGTGCATTGATTCAACAAAGACAAGCTGTCATTACGTAAAGATGGCATGAGAATAATGTTATAGTTCTGTCTGACACATACAAACACATATTCACACACTGAAACAGACAGTAGTGATTATTTTATCACAGGTTTGGTTCCAGAGAAGATGACTGCTGCTGCCTGAGTCTCTCTGATACAAGCACACGCTGAGCCACCAGAGGAGTCCAACACTGCTGCTCTGAAAAGAGCTCATTTAAGGGAACATTTAAGGAGCAGTGTAGCCATAACACTATTAGATCTTCTAGCACTAGAACGTCTTGTGCTGACAAAAGAATAAACTGTAAAAAAAAAGTCACCAGATTAGTTGCACAACCACTGACTACAGTTCTTTTTCAGCCATCTCCATAGTCAAGGGCACCATTGTGTGCAGTGCCATCTTTGACATTGTCTGGATAACAAATGGATATACAGTATATACCTAAACAGGTACAGCAGCAGTATAAACAAATGTGACTTTCATTTGTGCACACATTGTTGATTAAGTCTATCAGCTCCACGCAGTTCTTTTCTGTGTTTCTCAGTCGGGCAGTGTTTTGATCTCATGTCGCTTGGGGACATTCCTGTGCTGCACACAGGAAGTGATTTGTTTTACATCACGACAAACAGTCGGACGGACGCAACAGTAACATTATGCTCGTGAAGTAAGGCAGCTGCAAAAATGTTGGTGTACAACTGAGAACACAATGAAGTGTCCGAGAACAGTTTGAGATCAAGGCCACAGCATTATGTGGCGTGGTTTCTGTTCACAAAGACCAAACAGAGGCAGAATAATAATGATAACAACAACAACAGTAATTATAATAATAATAATAATAATGTCTCCCTGGTGTTTTAATCTCAAGTACCACAAGAAGAGATCTAAAATAGATTGGGAGCCAGTGCAGAGATGCCAACACAGAGCATGAGCTCTCGCGTGCAGACGTTCTGGACTAACTGTTAAGTCTGGGTGAGATGTAGTGTGACATTAGGCAGGCTATAAGCAAAAGTCATTAGACACCATTATTAGATAGCCATCACTCTTAGGATCTACAACGTGCACATTTGTTGACACGTTTTCCATCGTTCTGCATTCATCATCCAGATCCTTGGATCTGATTGGTTGTAGGTCTATCTAATTGCGTACAGAGGCATTTTGATCTATATCTGTTGGTCACACTTGCATGTGGGAGGTGACTACACCCTCGTCCAGACTCAATCTCCAATGAGAGTGAGTTGCATTCTCATGGCAACTTTATGTTGTGCAGCATTTATTATGTGTTTCAGGTATTTACATTTGAGAGTACGACTATATCACCACAACTCCCATTGCAACTAATACATTACTCAGCGCCCAAGAGAAATAAAGCTAACATTAGATTAAATAAAGCTGACTTTGTCCTGTGAGCCTCACTCTGGCCAAACCCCAGGCTGTCCTGCAGACTTGACTCATTATCCCCTAATTACCCTTCTCTTGTAGTCAGAAGTGTTTTAGTGACTGTGACAGGAACCCTCTGCTCAAACGCTCGAGCTGCTAAGTACAGGTTAATTAGCGCAATGGCTTGAACAAACCGCAAAGGTGGCATCGCTGTGGGAAATGTGTGTGAGTGACACGGGCCGAGGTTCTTCAGAAAACACACGAGCACACAGAGGGTGAGCCAGTGAATCCTGTCTTTGTAGCTGATCTTCTTTCTTTCTCTGAGGATGAAAATAACTTGACCTTAACCTTTGATGGCTGGTTGGCCCACAACCTCAACAACTATTTGACGCATGTCCATGAGATTTTGCATCACAGAGAGAGAGAGAGAAGTGCAGTGTTTTCATAATTCTGTCAGTTAAAGCACCCTCCTACACACCCCTGCAGGTTTAGAGCATGAGATAAATGGGTTAACTGATGTTGTACAGACATAAAATGGAATACATGATTTGTAATGACGGGTCAGATGAAGTCACAGATCACAGACCCTCCGAGGTGTGTGTGTGTCTAAAGATATGACAGCGACAGCAGGACACGCCGAGGGTTCCCACTCTCATTTCCTCAGGGTCCATTTAAAGTGGTGTAATAACAATTTTGGGAAATTAACCAAAGGGGGAAAATACATCATCTGTCTGTAAATAAGGTAATAAGGTGCACCCCACACACAGATGTATAGTCTTATGTATGTATATGTATGTATATACATACACACACAGAAATCATGGATCTGGAAACCATAATATCGTTTTCTATTACTCCAGGGCAACCTTTCTTCCAAAAGTTCCCTTCCTCCTCTTCTTGTCCAAAAACCTGCCAATCCAGCTTAGAAACACACACACACACGCATGAGCACAATTGGTCGGACCATAGTGTCCTGTCTTTCTTCACATTGGAACCATTTGATAAATAACCCGTGTTTTTCTGGGAAATGCCCCTGCAGAGGCCTCCTGGTGATGGCAGTGGAGAACGCCTCCTGTGGGCTTGTGTTTGTGCCCCCCCCCACACACACACACACACACTTGATTCTAACAGGATTGCACAACCCTCACTCTCTGGCTTCCTTCACCTCCTTAAAGAAGTTAGTCTATATTGTTCATGACATGATTAAACCACAGTTCTAACTTAGATCTATGTACTGTAACTAATAAATACTTATATGGATAATGATAGGCTAAAATGATTTGATTTTCCTGTTGAGGTAGATACAGATAAGACATGATTCAAGTGGTGTCTCAGTGGGAGAGCAAGTCGTCTTTCAAGTGGAAGGTTGGGTGTTTGATTCCACTGGACTACATGCCAATGTGGACAAGACACAATGTGGGCGTATTTCCACCGGCTCTATGCCTCGCCTCGCCTCGGCACAGCACGGTTTAGGTTGCATCTCCACTATAAAAAAGTACCTACTCAACGTGGGCGGAGTCATCACTGCACGGCTGCATGAAACTGCGGTGACTTCATTTTATACACGACACACACACAAAAACAAACGAGTGACCAGTGACTCCTGGTAGTTGTTGGAGATTAACCCACGTTTTTAGGATTGTTAAGTAGTTTTAACTGATCTACAGTTCGGCACTGTTTGGCTTGATTTGTGTCTCTTCCTTTGACGGCACTCTGGCCAGTCAGTGGCCGGCAGTCTGACCAATGATCGCATAGTACCTACTCAGCACACTTTTGGAACCTCGCCGGAGCAGGTACTGAAGATAGTACCTGGTACCAAGTACTATGCTAGTGGAAACGTTACTGAAAGCAAGGCGAGGCGAGTAAAGCCGATAGAAATATGCCATTAAACCCATGTAGCTCCTGACAGCGCGTGAATGGATGTGAAAGATCTGTGATAGAAAATACGCTGCACGTAGATGCACTTTATGAATGAGTGAGTAAATGGATTTGATTGGGTGAATGACAAAACAGCTTTGAGCGGTCATCAAGACAAGAGAATTTGGAGTTATTAGCATCGAATTTATGGTCTTTGTATGTTTTTGTTCTTATCCACTGTAATAAGATGAACAATAGCCCCAAAAACCTTTACCTGTCATCCTCACCACAATTTTTAAAGCCTCATAAACTGGGGAGACTCTAAAACACATAAATGTTATTTGTTCCAAGCACATATTACACAACTCCATCGGGATGCTTCTGTTTTTACCACCAATCCGTTTGAATAAAAGTTCCCCATGGTTTTTCCAGGCATCAAAGGAATTTCAGTTTGCAGTGACGTAAGGGTGCACATTGAATTTTGACGTCAATAAATAATTTGAAAACAATAGAGCACTTCACTTGGTGCCAACCTGGGTGTCACAAGAGAGATTTGAATGATTAAGCACATTGAAAAGATAAAGAGGAGGGGGAGGCAGCAGCAAGTATGGCTGCTGAAGCCACTTCTATATACACTGTATACAGTCTATAAAGATGGAATATCATGCAGTCCAGGGGTGAGTTTGAACACCATCCAGAAGATGTTTTTATAAATGCTCTCCTTTTCCCCTTAAATTTGGCATTAAGATAAATAGATTTAATATCAGGTTTTATCGTTAAAAGGGAGGTGTGATGTTTTTGTACTGAGGGAATATGATTTCTGCTTCAATTTGCTTTAAACCCCTCACACATCCAAGGAGAAAATGACCACTTTTCAGAGAAATTACATCTCCAACGAGTATTGTCGCTACTGATTTCCGTGAAACAAAGCACACAGCTGTGAATTCAGCTTCAGTTTTGAGAGATCAGTGAGCAGATGGATGAGGAAAAGACTCAAGAACCACATGTTGGTGAGCAGAGGCATGGTGACAATAGACAAATGCAGTGTTTTCTTCATTTATCATTCATTTATTGAAACAGATATCTCTATCATACAAGCACATGTGCTACTGCCAGATGGGACCGGCTCTCATTGTTGTATGAATTATGATTATTAAGTAATTAGAAGTGAATGGGCCAAATTTTGTAAGGAAATGAGTGTGTGTGTGTGTGTGTGTGTGTATTTGTTTGGAAAACAACAAAACACATAATTAAGTGCAACAGTTCATAGTTCTCATAAGCTTCCTGTTATTTTCACTACATTTTACATTCATTATTGACCAATGAGGGAAAAAAGGCCAAGTCTCACTCGCAGAGTCTAAGATGAAAGTTCTGCTAATGCTGTAATTTTGTAAAATCATCACAACAATAAAAGCCAGAACTGTGGTGCTCCACAGACCTCTTAATCCCGTTTGCTCAAAACGGTCATGTTCTAGCTTTCCTGGCACCTTTAGTCATAGACCTTGTGAAACTGTGCAGTAACTGCATTCTTCTCTCCTCATTACAAGGTGTCCTTAAGCGCTGCACACTCGGGTTAGCTCTGTCCATCTTTCTGCTCCCCCATCAATCCATCTTAGTTTGTCTCTCACTCAGTGAAGCAGAGGAAGCACTTTGAAGCTGTTATTTTTTTAAGAGCAGAGCATTTTTTTTTTACAGGGTTCTTTTTTTCTGTGCACAGATGAGGCCTTTTTGGCCCTTTTAAATCACGTCTGTCACTTGTTAAGTAATGGATCAGAATCTAATTTGGCTCATGAAGGATTGCAGTTTCCATAGTGATTAAATAATAGTACATGTTTCAGTTACGTGACTATATTAGTTATGAGTATTGCTTGGTAGTTCATATGTTTGAATCTGCCTTGGAGAATACAACAAATATACTCAAGAGAGAGTTGGATACTGGATACAGTTTAAAATATGGTGTGCGTGAGTGTATGCGGACAATGGGGAAGTACTGTCATTTGGAAAAAGAACAAGTTTATATTCTCCAAGTTTAGCTGAAGGACATCTGCATGTGTTCACATTTACTGTTTGTCATGATTTAAATGCAAAAGAAGGTTAAACAAATCCCCCAAAAGGCCGACAAATGTAAAACCAATGTGGGTAATGTTACAAAATATTCACTCATTTATCATCAGAAGACGTAATGAAACAATAGTCCCATTTTCTGTCCACAACATTAGAAATAACCACTCAACTGTAAGGTTTCATCTGTTATCTATCTTTTACTGTTGATGTCAGGATCACGTCACCAGATATTATCATTTCTTTTTTTTTAAATATTGGCTCTGTTGTCTCCTTTCTCCAGGCTCATGCTCACAGTTCGCTGGTCTTCCTGGTGTCACTGCTGGGCACCATGGAGCACAGCTTACACCACACGCTGCTGCTGGAGATCCGAGCTCTGACTGACCGTTACCCGTTATTGCTGGGAGGCTGTGGGAAAGACATTTACAGGATGAGCAACTCCTTTACAGCTATAGCCAAACTGTTGGGTAGAAGGCTGGAAGAGAGCGCGGCCACACGCTGCAGGTTGGGAAAGTCCTGCCGACCTGACGTTACTTCATTATCACTTCAGCAATATTAGTCGCCCATGACAGACACTGCTCTGCTGACCCTGATAGCCACCTCTAGCACCAAACATTAGGCCCGCCCACTGTCAAGTGGTTCAATATGTAGAGTCTTCCAACTGGAAGGTCAGGGGTTTGATATCCATCTCCTCTGGTCCATGTGTCCAGTGTGTCCTCAGGCAAGACACTTAACTCCCAGCGACCGTTGCGTCAGTGTGTGAATGATGTATGGTAGAAAGAAATGCTGTGTACACAGGAGATGTACTCCAAACACTGTAGAGGAAAGCTCTTAAATTACGACTATATAGACCATTTATAAATACTTCTAACTCACTTTGAAACTGTTATTATTAAAAATCATGTATGGAAAATATAACACGATACATTAGTGGTTGAAACCCAAAGCTGACTCCAAACAGGTTAAAAATAAAAATCATGTAGACATTTATTCATTTCTGTCGTCAGAGGATGTTGTTCTGAATCCTTCTATGTCATCACCTCATGGTCATGACTCACTGAGTGCTCACCAGTACTTAATAAGTGCCTGTGTGGAATTGCTGATCGAACAGCTTGAATTCAGATGTTTAAATGAATACTTTGTGTTTGGCTCACACATTGCGATAAAACTGCATGAAGTATTGAGGCGCCTTGGGGAATCACTAGCACTGCAGACACGTTATTGCTCATATTTCCTTAATATGATACCAGAGATTTAGTTTCATGATGACAAAGCACATTGTGCAATTTCAAGATTATTTCAACACAGATTGCAACCAGCAACAGAGCCTTGCTTTCAAAAGTGACTGATTTATCTGCACGTCTCATCGAGCAGTGACGAGTTTGGAGACACTGAAGACAATAGACCATAGCAACAGACACATTGAAGACACACTAAACAGATTGTTTTAATGCTAAGGCCTAATAAACCATAAATAATTCCGAATTCCCTATTATTCTGTGTCATGGGATGTACTTAGAAAACAGTATGGATGCACAACACATAAAACAGCATATGCATGTGCTTGTGTGAGTGTGTGCTTCCATGAATTTGCGTGTTAATGTGCATAAGTTGAATGGGATTCATCTGCCTGTAGTGTGGGAATGAAACACACAGTCCTCCCTCTGAAATAAGAACAGTATGTGCAGATTTGCGGCTTCTAAGAGGCTTTGCTTGGGGTCTACTGAAAGAAAGATGGAGAGAGTGGGGGCTTGAGAGAGGCAGGCTATTGGTGAAAGAGAAGGGGGTGAGGAGCACAGGGATTCAAAACCTGGAGAAAAACAAACAGCAACGGGAAAAGTTTTAGAACAAATTCTCCTCAGAGGGGAAAAGAAAAATGGATCCAAAAAGAGAGAGGACGGGGTTAGATTTAGCCAGCAAGAGAGAAAAAGAGACTTGTTCATGTTCACTGTGGCTGAAAGACCCTGAAATAGAGACGCCATTGTGAGAAAGAAACAGTTAACTGGAATCAAAGTGATTAGGAGAGAGATACGACTCAAATCCATCCAAATTAATCTTCATTCCAACTTCTACCTCCATTACTAACATCCATATTTCCATAGTATCATTATTATTATTGTCTATGTATAACCTGCTGTTGGTGTGTGCACTGCGACACATCATCATATACCATCATTATTGTCATAATCTGCTCTGTTCACATTTACTGCACATCTGTCCTGTTAGAAGAATCCTTCCTCTGTGGCTCTTCATTGTTTCCATGTTAAAAGATTCTAAGGACATTATCCAGTCACTGAATTTGGGTTCTACAGACAAAAAATCTTTTCATTTCATCTGTTACAGGGTGGATGAGCCGAGCCCATCATCTCCCTGTGCATCTCTCCCTGGAGGTCAAGGGGGAGGAGGTGAAAAAGGACGGGGATCGGTACAGCAACTTCAGGTGAAGATCCAGGCCATTGAGGAGAAAATGGGGGGAGAGAGGGTGGAGGAGGACTCGCCTGTCTGCCTGCGACGCTACAGCCCGAGCCAAGTTGTCAGAGAGGAGAGATCCATCAGGTCAGCTGGTTTGTCCCATTAACATTAACGTTTATGTCTTTATCTTGATAGACACTGAAATGAGACAAGGAAGAGTAATGGAGATTTGGGGAGAGACGTTCAGTGAATGGTTCATCTGACTGGGAGTCGAGCCAGTGACCAGCTGCTCGACACAAATGAGCTCTAACTAACTTGTTTGTGGAATGACCCAAACATTTGTTCTTTAAAAGGGAAAAGATTATTATCACTGTCATTGTATAACTCTGTTGATTTCATTGCTTTAATTAACAAGAGATCGGATCCAAGATGACATTATTCCATCTGTTTATGTACAGAGAGCCCACAGCAGCTATTGTGCTGTAATGGTAATAATATTTAACCTTTTAATCAAGTACAGTGTGTTAATCAAGTGTTTAACAGTGTGTGGGACATGCAGCCATCTTGAAAGCATGAAAGCCAAGAGTCATGTTGCTGCAGTTAACTTGACCTTGCAAAAAGCTGCTTATATTTTGATGCCAGGTAATATCTAAGCTATGGGAATGTTGACTCTGTCTGCAAACATATGGAAATTATATCTATTAATAGTTTGTAAAGCATGTTCTGACTTTGAGTTACAGCAGCTTCTTGGACTGCATTGCTGTAGCAAGTTTAACTTGGACGTTTGAGTGTAGTTCTGATAAAGACAACACAGACCTTGGTAGTTCAGTAACCGAAGTAGAAACATGGCTCGTGGCCACAGTTCTGCTGAAGCTGAGTCATTTTTCCTGTTTAATGTTGTTATCTTAATCGCCCAGTGCGTAAATGTTTAGGAAGGTTTATTGGCACAAACTGAATGTCCTTCCCATAAGTCTGTTAGTATACGTGTATAAACACTGTAAAATTAAAATTTGGTTTGGTTTTTGTAGCCTTAGAATTAGACTTTTATACGCAGAGGCGTATACCATTTTGCACTGTCATGTTTGTGTCGTAGCCCAAACAGACAAACCAGCGAGAACATGCCTTTCAAGTCTAAGCAGAAGCTTACGAGACACACACATGAAAATGAATGACAAACCGTAGTTGCTTGATTTGCTTGGGAAAGGTAAAGTCAGAGGTCATATGTGTTAATTATAAGACGTCAACACCAAACCAACCCCTGTACTCTAAGGTGATGAAAAGAAGAAAAGGAATTGGTTTTCGCTTGTCAACTCTACTGGACTGACTTCTTTATTTCCCTCTCAGGTCAAAGAGCCTGGCGCTCCACGCTATGCACTCACACTCCATCAACTCAGACAGTGGGGAGGACGGTGATGCAGTGGAGCCAGTTCCAGACAACATCTCCCCCAACACTTTACCTAAACAGCAGCCAGAAAACCAGAAAGCACCGCCAAGCGACAGGAAAAGGACCAGTGATGGCTCCTCACTGCCCGTCACTGCTGCCCTGGACAGAGCGGTCAGAGAGGCAGGTAGAGGTGACAGCAAAGAGAAGGATGAAGCTAAAGAGGAGCAGGACGAGGCTGACAGACTCTTCGTCCATTTAAGAGACAACATGGAGACAATCAGAGACTTCTGTAAAGACATGGTGAAGCAGATCCCAGTCCCAGATCAGTGTGTGATAGAAGGTAATGTAATCGTCTTTGTCAGTAGTCACTACTACAGCGTTAGTGGATTATACAGTACATATGTAAAGCACTTATGAAGTTCAGATCATGTGACCTGCTGAAACTGCAGTGACAGTGATGGCTGTAGTCTCATTAATGATGACACACACACACAGAGACTCACACAAATTGTTTTCTGTTTTCCGTTATCCTTAAATGAATGGGTAATTATCAGGCTTTTGCAGAGCTTGATGACCCAGGGCTCCAGGATTGGGAAACGCTGCTGCATAACCTTAACTATAACCAGTCAATGCCTAACCATAATCTAATTCAAAGCCCTAAACGTCAGTACAAAGCCCTCCGAAAGGAGGTTTTGTCTCATTAGTTCCAGGTTTTGGTCTGCATTTGTGGGACTAATTTCACTTGTAGATTTGGTGTGAAACTGAGTCTTAACGTCAACATTTGAAGCCTTATGGCTCTGATCAATACCGCATACCTTTGCTACCTCAGTGTATTGTTGGTTTAACATTGTGTGCAGACCCTCAGGGATGTTTGCAGTTGTTCTTCATTTTTTTAAGCGAGAAAGGATGAACTCTAAAGTGAGTGAAACCCCCATGTGACTTCGTCATGGATGTATTTGTTAATGGAAACATTAATGGAGGTATAGAGTCAAAGAATGTGGAGTCATTGTATTCAGTTACATCGACACAACATAACCAGGTCTAAGTAGAAACAGATGAATGTGATGCAATCGTGTGTGTATATGGGTACAGTTTTGTGAGCATGCACTCACAGTTTCAGCAGTGTGTGCAGAGTAGAGACAAAGGATCAGGCAGTTTATTTGGTCAGCAATGAAATCAAAACCCTTTGTCTCTAAATGAACCCAAACCACTGTCTACAATTGAATCCACTTTTGCATTTCACCTCTTATCCTTCTCATACCTCGTCCTTCTCAGGGACTGGATATTTTACTTTCATTCATGTCTCATGTTTCTCAGTTTCTTTTGCTTCAGTCGAGTTAAGACTTCTTTACTATCTTTTAGCGGCGCCTGTCAACACATATTTGATTGTGTGTTTTTAATTTACTTGATGCTGCCACTCCCAAACTAATAAGTCACTGTGTGTTGTAATAACCAGTCTGCGAAACTTCACTGACATGAAACGCAAAATTAAGAAATGAATGTTGTGAAATGAATGTACAGTGACGCAGAAACATTATTGATAAAAAGAAAAAATACATGCATGCTTACACACACACTTCTACCTGTTGCGTCCTAATGTGAGTCAAAGCCAAGGCAACTAGAATATGATGATACATCCTCAGCGAGATGATGGCTGATTTACACATAAGCTGCTGACCCTCCCTCTCTTGGATTATCATGAACAGTGCACATACACGTCAACATAGAGTGTGATTAATTTTTGTATATTAACATATAACATATTAACTATCTTTGACATATGACACGTGTGTGTATGAGTGAATAATATTGTAATTAATATGTATGTAATTAGTTTATCCCAGGAGTTCTGACAGTTTTGACTCGTTACTGTGCCATAATGTTTGTCACATCCTTCGTGTTTGTGTTATTATTCAACTCCTGCCTCAGAAGAGGAAGGTGCAGGTCTTTTAGAATATCATACTCAGTGTTTTATTACCGCTAACACTGCCTGTTGAGAGCTACTGCTTAAATATGTCATGGAACCACTTAGGCGTTGAAGATAATTTGTAGGAAAACAAATTAAGGTTGAGTTTTGCTGCAAATTACTTCTGTTGCCTGCAGTTAAGGTTCATTTAAATGTGCAGCAGATTTTTGCAATTTTCAAAGCAGATGATGAGTGCCAGGTGAGGAGTGTGGTTGCTTTTTGGCCAAGAGACATTTGACAGCCTCTGGTTGGTGAATACCTCGAGTGGAATTGGAGGGAAACAGACTATGCTTACATTACCAGGCTGCAGTGACTGAAGCTCCAAATCCGATTGCCAATCAGTGTGTTTACGTGCATGCTAAAAGTCCAATTTTAGTCGGACTAAGATAATTGTTTTTTAATTGTTTTACACAAACACGTTATAATGGCATTCATCGTCCGATTACTCCTGCATGTATACACTTAGTCGGACTAGTTTCCGAGCAGAAGGAGGCAACATATGCTGTAGTACTGTTGCCGGAAACATACGGCAGTGGCATCTTTCTTCAGACAACATAGCAACCCCTAGAGCCATGTTTGATCTTATAACAATTAACACGTACATACAGAACCACAGCACGACCCATGTCACCATCCATCTCCTTTGTTTTTCTGTGACGTAAAGGTCAACAGGAAACTGATTCAATATACTCCTACTATACTAACGTACACAGCCAATACATTGTCTCCTCCTCGTGTACATTCGGACTTGGCAAGTTGTCCCATTGCCATATATGCCGTTCCAGAAAGTCAGATGCCATAGCATTTGTAGTTATGAATGTGAGCCATCAAATCTGGCCTGTATTAAATTGGAATTCCATCGTAAATTAAAAATGTCGCTGGTGTAAACATCAACGAGGTTGTTTGTGTACACTGTGTCACTCTCTGTGGCTTGCGTCATGTAACGCTTTGCCCAAAAGTGAAAACACTTGTTACCTCAAGCAGACTCGAACGGAATAAGTGTTGTTACGATTTTATTTATAACTTTGTTTTGTCGATACGAAATTAAATAATTATGTAAATGGAAATGAAATGCTAGAATAAAGCTCTCAGAGAGTTAATCCTTTATTTATTTTGAACTCTATCCTAATGCAGCAGATGATTTCAATGTGAAGCACCGCAACTGTTCACCGACTTCTCCTTGGCAGGGAGGTGTAGGTTTGTGGGGGGTGTTAGTGGGAAGAGAAGCCCTTTACAAGATGTATTGCCCTTGTATGCTATGAATCAGTCTCCAAGTATGTTTCCAGTATTGCACAAGTCCATATGTGCAATAGACACAAGGCAGCATGCAAAGAGCAATAGTGCGAGGTTGACTGTCAGCTTTGCATCTCATCAATATCATTTTTTAATCTTTTTTTTTTCCACTTATCTGTTTGTTCTGTGTGTCAGATATAAATCGAGGCTGTGTGGCCAAGCTGTCGTTCTCGTGTCCTCAGAAGGGACACTACTGCCTGTATGCCAAGTCCTGTTTCAACCTGACCAGCAGACAGCCTCACCTGTGGATTCACGTGATGCTGCTGCATCTGCAGGTGGTTCCACATATTCTGCTTGCAAAAGATAAAATGTAATCTGCAAACTGTCAAGAGTTTCACTTTGAAGCATTATAACACTCCACACTGGCTCCGGGGCCACGACTGTCAGGAATTATAGCTTTGTTGCAGTGAATCAATAGTCAAAAGGAGAGCTTTGTTAAATCTGAACATTCCTGGCATTTAATAAATGTCCTGGAACGTAAGACGTGGTTTTGTAGGTCAAACAAAACTGACTTTTGTTTGCCCAACTTCTTTCTCCGTCTTTCACTCATTTCTCTTCGCACAGTGTCATATTTATTTAGTTTGTGTTAATCATTTGTTTTCCCCTCTCAACCAGAGTAAGTCCAGTGTCCCCCTGTGCACCCGGGACGAGTGTGTCCAAAGACTGGCTTCTCTTTGGGAGAAGACGCAGCTAAAGGGAGCCCACAGTTTTCCCATGGCTATGACACAGCACACCACCCCACACAGGAAGGTACTGGACCAGTGTGTGTGTGTGTGTGTCTGCACGTATGTGTGTGTTTGTCCAGCAGAGAGGATGAAGTCATGATGAGTGAAAAACAGAAAAGTGTCAAAGTTCAACATAGACTTCATGTAAATATGAAACTCTGTGTGTGTGTGTGTGTGTGTAAAGGAGTAATTAACAGATTGGGTGAAGAAGACAACAGCAACGTGTGAATTTATATGCGGGTTCCATGTGCTTATTTCTGTTCTGCCTTTGTTTTTGTAAGTGCGTGGATGTGGGTGGTGCTCCCCATAATGTGACACTCTAAGTGTTTTCTAGGAAGTAATTAGACCTGCAAAGATAATACAGCTGTTGTTTGTCTTTCTCTAAAAAGGTTGTACAGTGTCTGCAGTGAAATGGACCAGCTATGGTTACCATATGAAAAACAAACACACACACATTCAGTCTCATTCAAACCAAACACGTTTTAGAAGAGAACAAGGACGTTGAATCGGTCTGTGTCCCTCTCTACAGTATATGCATGCAGACTTTTGTTTTGTTTTTTACGATAACTCACCATTGAAGTTACACATCCTGCTAATCTCACAATAAAAACGCTTGACTGTTTTCTGCGCCACAGATTTGAAGTTCTTTCATCGCTGTTTTTATTTGCTGCCGCTTTATTTTAGTGTGTTTTTGTGAAGCCCATGTAGGAAGTAGTGAAGTTTAAAACAGCAGATACAGTATATGGATGCTACTTTGTATTAACCATGTGTTTTGCCAGTGTAGAGTTACTCTTAATGTCTCTTTTTTTTCCTTATTAAATGAGCTCAGTCTGGATTTTCATGAAACACTAAAAAAAAAAAAACATTGAAAGGAGATGAGATTTAACAGGAGAGGTCACAACCTTTACCGCCATCCACATGCACTGCATTTCCTCTCTGCTTTCTCTCTCCATCAAACCTACAGGTTCACCCCTGTCACCGTCAGCCAATCAGAAACACATGTAGTGGAAGACGGGGAGAGAAAAGATGTGAAAGCTATTACATATGTAAGAGACTGAAAGGTTACCAATTATATCTGTACTGACAGGGAGATTTAAGGGCAGACTAAAGGACTTTATGAGGCTTCAGCGGTTTAAGAGAGACTTGTGTTTTCTCTGAGAAGTCAGTTTAGTAGTTTAACGACACAGAAATAATAGAAAGCTGATGTGAGAGAGATAAGAGTGATGGAGTAGGAAGGGACAACAAGAATGTGGACAAAATGGGTGATAGAGATAAAAAGGTATATACAAAACAGATAATAAAGAGTCTGTTATAGATAAAAGAAAGAATTGGAAAGATAAAATCTTGAGGATAGCAAGCACACAGAACGGAATGACAAGAATCAAAGAATGAGGCTGAATATGGACAAAAATGTAAAGATTGTGAAAATGCAGGATAATGGGAGCATTGACTTTAAGTAACTCACAGAAAAGAGGATGTAGTGCGAGGGAAGAGGAAGTGAGAAAGGAAAAAGAGGAAAGATGTGGCTTGAGATAGGATGAGAAGTGGAAGTCTGAGACTGAGGAGATACTTAAACAAGCATTGTTTTCACCTTTTTTTTTTTCCCTTTTATTGTCCATAGTGAGATCATATGTTGACACAACTGTGGGGAAGATAAAGTCTGATTGAAGAAGAGGAGGTAGGAGGAAGGACAGCTGAAAACCAAGAGATACAATTCAACTAAATGAGATTAGATTAAGAATTTTCAGGCAAGAGGGAGAGTTATATATACCCAATTCCCACTGGTCAAAAACATGTTTAATTTCGGGTTTAAGAGGGTTTTAATGGTAGGATCAGCATTCTCCCCTGAGTCTTATGACAAGATGTGCAATACATGCTGGTTTTTAAATCAGCTTTGGGTCTGAACAATATCTCCGATCCAGGTGAACACATTTGGCACGTTTCCACCGGCTCGCCTCGCCTCGGCACAGTTATTTTGCTTTTCCACTAGTGATAGTATCTGGTACATGGTACTTTTTTTAGTACGAGGTTCCAAGCAGCAAAAGCGACACTATGTGTGACGTCACCAGACTGCCGGCCACTGATTGATCAGAGTGCCGTCCGACACAAGAATCAAGCAGAACAATGCCGAACTGTAGCTCAGTTAAAAAGACTTAACAATCCTTAAAATGTGGGTTCATCTCCAAAAATGACCAGGGAAATGACTTAAATCTCAACATTTAACAGAGGAGTCTGGTTTATTTGGCGACAGCACTGCTGTATTTCAGTCCAGTGACTGTATCAGACAGAGTCTGTGCTCCGGTCATGAACAAATATTTTGAACAAATATTTTTAATTAACTGATTCTAATGATACAGTACACTTCAGTTTCATGCAGCAGTGGAGTGATGACTACGCCCACGTTGAGTAGGTACTATTGTAGTGAAAAACCTAAACCATGCCGTTAAGAGCTGGAACCATAGGTTACAAGCTATTCATTACTTCTTCATCTGCTCTATTTTTGAGATGCACTATTTCAGGTGCAAAGTTGCAACACGCATTTGTCCTCCAGCTGTTAGTGTTAAAGGTGACATCAAATGCTTGTATCACACATATGATAGTTATGGAGGTCTACTTACATATATTAACTTGTTTTCATGGTTAAAAACTTACTAGTCGCTGCAAACGAGCCGATCAAAATATCTCCTCACTGACGCTCTCGTCAGCCACGCAGTTTCAAACCAAAATCACACCCCCAGAATGTGGACTGTGTTGTGATTGGCCAGCCAACGAGAGCTTTCCCACTGTCCTGTGATTGGCCAGGTACCTTGAAGTGACGTAATTGGTAGGCCAGCTCTCAGATACACAGCTCCTCCTCTGGCACGGTGGATGCTCTGCATCTCAGCAGCTACAACGAGAGTAGTTCTTCTTCTTCTGCGGTTGAATGTACGCAACCGGATGTGCCTGGACTAGTGCCGCACCAGGAGGCGCTACAGTGGTGAGAGGAGTGGTGAGGGATTCTGATGACATCATCAGCATAGGGAAGTGCCGATCCGCTTCGCAGATCCCAGGAAAACAATACAACACTATTTTCTCAGCAGTGGCTGAACTGTTTGTTCTGAAACTTTAGGGTTTCATAAACGAGGTAATGACGCAGATACACACACAAACGCAGCGTTAATTGGAGCTTCCGGTCTATGTCGCCTTTAATGTTTGTAGAAAATCCTTACTTTTTAAATCTTTGGACAACGCCTGTATTTCATCTGTTAGATCATCTAAACAATTGCTTTAAAGAGAGACCAAAGTCAAAGATGCACATTAGTTACCGCATATAAAATGATCACTGATGACTTCAACAAGGTTTCCACTGGCAGTTTGCTTGGTGGTTAAAGCATTGTGCTTTGGTGTGGTCAAAAGCCCTGTCTTTTTAACAGGGCTAAGCTTGACACATGACATTTCTCACGCTGCGATAAAACTCACCACACAGAAATGAGTAATCTATGAATGGATGATGCAAAGGCAGATTGCTCTGCGTAGTCCATTCATACAGCTGTCTGGAATTAGCAACCTGTCAGCCAATCAGAAAGTAGTATTTCTTGTTGCCAGGTAAAGTCTGAAAATAGGCTCCCATGCACAAAAGTGCATGAATGATGTGAATGCGTGCATAGGTTTCAGATGAGTGAAAGAGCACGGTCATCATTGCAATTATAATCACTTCATTTATTATAATAGCTGCTTATTACAAGTGTAAGTTTGAAGGTTAAAGAGTATGAACTTAACGTCTGCCTGAAAGGCAAAGAAAGGTTGAAAGGTTAGTGGAATTTGTCGTGGTAAGCTAAAAACATACATATATAGGGGTCGTATTCAGGGTTTGGTCAAAAAGACCCAGAGTTACACGTTTCAGTTGGAGGACTGTTGGTTTTGTTTCCGGCCTGTCAGCGACATCACAGTTTATGCAGTTGTCACAAGGTGAAAAGAAAAACAAACACACAGCACACTAATTTACTAATTAACTAACCTAACTATTTTTATTGTGAAAGAAGGTCAAGAAGAAGCTGAAGGAGTGAAAGATCTTAAAGCATCACATTCATCCACGTTTGCCCAGAAAACAAAACATGAATAAATAATAAATACTGTCTTGTTTATCGTTTCCATCCACTTCCTCTCCACTCTCCTTTCCAACATTTCCACTTCTTATCCACTCACCTTTGTCCTGGCCTCCACTCCCCCCCGGCTCTCCTCCTCATCTTGCCTCCACCCCCCACTGTCTTTCTCCTTTGGTCTGGAAAACTCAAAATCAAACTCCAGAATATATTTGTTTTCATTCTGAATCAACATTTTATCAAGGACTTTAAAACAAATCAAAAGTTAACAACATGCAAAGTAAATTGTTACTCTTAACGCCTAAAATGATGTCTTCTATTTGTATATAAAGTTGTAAATGGAATTTAAAAATAAAACGTCTCCAAAAGGTTATATTTAATACGTCTATTACTACATTTGCAGGCTGCCTGCAATCAGAATCCGCATCTTGTTCAAATTATAATTAGTGATGGAGAGAGTTGCAAAAAGAAAAAAAAGGGGGGGTGTTTACTGAAAAGGAAGAGGGGGTTACATGAGGATAGAGAGATTAAATTCAGACCCACATAATCCAGCCTTTGTTTCTTTGTGTCTTTACTGAATCAACTGCTCTGGTCCTGATAAATCAGATATGGACTTGTGTTTTGTTCACATCGGCCCCGTTACTCGGCTGCACACATGACACTCTAAACATGGCTTATTCAAACCATATACAAGTCATTTAGTCTGTGCATTATGGGCTGTCAGCTGTGGGTTACACCGTGGTGAACCTGGCACCACGCAGACTGTGGCTAGATTGTTTTATGGTAATAGAAACAAATGTGTCGTCTTTCTCATTTTTCTTAGATTTGACAGCGTGTTTTTCATCGCCGCTCCTCTTCTGTCTTTTATTTCAGTTGTTGCTTTCTAGAGAATAGACGAGTCGCATCGGCTTTGTAACGAGCAAACCATTCCTTTGTGGGTTTTATTGCCACTTCTGTATGTTATTAAATTATTCAATTAGGAATTTTTGGGACCTGTTCCACTGTTTTTAGACTCGAGTGGCAACACTTGCAGCTTCTTCAAGAACAATTTAACGTTAACCATTTTCACATCATCCTCCTCTTCCTCACTTCAGACACTGGTATAGCGAAATTAGATTGAGGTGGAGCGAGAGATGAGGGGACTAATCATTTTATATATTACATTTAAGCATTTAAGCAGCCGCTTTTATCCAAAGTGACTTACAAAAGAGGAATAAGCGACATAGAAGTCTTGAAAATAAATCCAGTAGATAGGAACAGTGGACTGACAGAGGGTGAGAGTGCAGAAGTGGATCTAAGTGCACAAGGTGATAGTGCGGGGGAGGGAGTAAGGTAAGTGCTCACTGAAGCTGGACACACAGGTGCAACGCCAAAGTACTCCCCAGGGAAACAAAAAGGTAAATAATGGAAAATAACAATGTGGAACCAATTTACAATAGAAAACTATTTTGGTGGCGTTCACAATAGAAAATAATGTGAATAGATGACCAAAATAAAATAAAATTTATCTCAGCTACACATACACAGAATTTCTGATTTTCCTCCAAGTACCACCAGAGGGAACTTGTGTGCCACTGGTGGTACATGTACCACAGTTTGAGAACCATGGCTCTAGGGAGTATGGGCAGGTGAAAAGGCTCAGGAGGGAAACTTTTCACATACCGCACTAACATAATCCTCTGATCCTTCGTCACGCTACAGCAAAACGATAACCAGGAATCACAAAAAGGTGACATAATTTGTTCCTTTGGAATGCAGTAAATGAAACGTGACATCGCGTTAGAAGATGTGACGGTTATTATAGAGAGCTGTTGTGTCGACTGCTTATTTCACTCATGATGCGCGTTGACCGCTGTATAAAAACTCCATATGGGCATGATAACAAGGTCAAAACCTTTTCATTGGAAGGGGGTCTTTAATGTTCACGTAAACCCACAGATGGCCGTCGGTCACAGCCACACATGGTCCTCGTTTAGCCGTATACACAAGCAAAAGTCCTTTCACATCAATAATTCCAAGTTGGAACAACACAAAACAAGGTCTGATGTATGGATTCATCTGAATGCTCTGACAATCATTCAACGTGTGCTGAAATGTTGCTTTTTCGTCCACGTCTCAGGGTTCCACAGGGGAATACGCGCTTCAGAAACAGCTTTCACATTTACATCCGAGCTCATTAATATCAAAGGCTGAAGGAACACAAGTCAGAAGGTCAAACACACCAGTAGCTCAACCATTACAGCTCCCTGTTTTTCCTCAACATTCATTTAGATCCAGCCCTCCACAAATGGTGCTTGGATCATCAGAAAAAGTCAAAGGACGGCAGCAAAGTCAGATTTCTGTTCACGGGATATTTAAACTGCAGATCACATGACAGAAAATCACAGCATGAAGATACACACATAGATAAACTGGTGTAAATACACTATAGATGCTCAGAGCGTTAAAACTGCCTCGTTTTCATGAAGACTAATGAGAGTAATCCATCATCATCTTACCAGCACCATAACATAAATATATTATCTCAAGGGTTTAAGTGTGACAGCGTGTATTTCAAGTCGAGTACAGCTCTCACCATGTGTTGCAGTCCTTCGAGGTTTCTAATGGGGATCTATTCCTGTCTCTTACACACACACATACACATACACTGATTTGTTCATGCTGATGAGCAAAAACTTCTCTCCTGGTGCTTTTCTTCCCCATTTTCTTCTCACTCTGACAGTGATTTTATAACGTATACAAAGAAAACCAGACAAGTGATGTTTGAACCCACATTCATATTCATTTTGTTTCATCTGTTTCATTGTGATACCCCACTCTATAGCTTTGTGATCATGTGCGCTACACAGACACCAAAGAGTATGGATTATTCATAAACAGCAACCAGCAAGGTGAGAGAAGCTATCATTTTTCAGAGACATGTGAAGCTTAAGTAATATTGATCAGCATCAGCAACCTTCCTCTGCCTCACAAGACAGACACAGACAAGCTGTCTGTGTCTGAGCTTCAGCGTCTCAATTCTCTGCTCAAATTCTGACAGTGATATTTGTGGCCTCAATCTTCTGTCCTCTCTCCACTCCTCTCCTGGTTTTATCTGTCTGTTCTGGATGCTCACTTTGATGGGGAGCTCCTGTCTATTGCATTCCAGAGCTGGAGCGTCCCACCCCATAGTTTATGTCTTCTGCTTTCAGGTCTCATTGATGTACAGCCTAGTGTGAAAAAAACAGGCCTTCCTGCAGTTCTGGGCCTCATAATATACACATATGATTCATGATGGGACATGAAAAAGAGATTCAATCACTGATGTAAGATGCAAGCAAAAGTGTGATGTGGATTCTGGCTGCTGTGTTTTGAATGAAGGGTTTGAGAAGAGAGTTAAAAATGTCTAGTGTGTTGTAATTTGCATGGACAGACTTACAAACACAGTCTCTTTTTAGTGATTCGATTTGCATCTGTCTTCTTTCTTCAGGACCTGGACAGTCTTCAGATCCAGCTGGACGAGGTGCGTTTCTTTGACCTGTTTGGATACAGTGAAGAAGAGGGAGGTTGGCGCTGCTTCATGTGCAACAACCCTGAGAAGGCCACAGGTACACAAACACACAATATTTTGGTGAAAAGGGCATAAACAAGTTGATTTCATATAAAAAAGGCTTTGTGTTTATGGGTAAGTGTTTCAGAAGTGGATTGTGTGACTATAAAAACATGGATGTTCAGTGGTTTGATGGGATAAACGCTTGTTTCAGCTGGTTAGCAGAAAGGTGGGAACAATCAGGCATAAAGGCATCTGCATCGGCATCTGTGTTTTGGTAATTACTCAGCATTCCCTAGAGGTCCCACAGAAGTTCAACACTGTATCATCAAGCAGTTGGACTGTAGAAACATTTTTTCTGTATACCCTTAAATTGAACTCGTACTTTGTGTGCAAAAATAAGCAGAATAAAATGTTATTTATATGGCACTTTTCTTAATAATGTGAAAAAGTGCTTAAAAGTAGAAACATTGAAAACATACTGTGAAAATAAAACGCTGTTATTTTCTGGTCAAGTGACGCTTTCCACATTTAAAAACAACTTAGCACACACATTAACAGCATCGGCTTGGACGTACAGAGTAGAGTTACATGTCATGTACAAAAGATTTTCTTTTTTCCATATTCATTTATCTGGCTCTCTTGGGCACAGTTGTGTTTCTCAGATGCTCAAATGATATTTTCCCACAACTGTTAAGGGAAATGGGGCAAAGCCTCTGCCTCTGTCATCAGAGTAATGACTGCAGTCACTGCCACCATGTCATATGTCTGACTGATCTACAAGGTTTATGGATTAAACAATTATAAAAAACAGTATGAAAATGACCAAAAATATAAAAACATAATCCACACTATGGGTTTCATACTCTGTGCTACTCAAAGTTTCATGCCTGGGGTTGATTTATGCAGTGAATCATCTCTCCTCATGTTCCTTGGCTCTTTTTAATCATGAATCTACTCTGAGGATCGTGGAAACGACAAATTGTGCGATGAGAGGTGAACGATGAGACAGTAAATTAGTCCGTATTGTAAATCAACGAGTGACAGCTTAGCCTTAGGAGCGCATACAGTAGGGAAACAGACTTTAAATCTGCGCATATCTCTCCCGTCAGTTTCACGTGGGAGCAGCTATTAGTTATAGAAGTAGAGTCAGAGGAAGGCAGTGTGTGGCATGTGTTCTGGTGAGAAAATACGGAGGAGGAGGAGGAAGAAGCTTTTGAAAGTAAAAGAGAGCCTCTAATAAGTACTTATATCCTGTGTTTCATACAGTAACATGCTGTTTTCCGGTAGCCAATAAGAAAACAGCAGGTATTTCTCAAAGTTACAGCCAGAGGCAGGAAATTGCTTGGGCAGGACAGAGAAAGGCAGATTAAAATTCTCAGGAGTGTAGATGACAGGCAACTTAATAAGTAACTACCTGTAAATAATACTAAACAACACGGTTGGAAACAGCTGTAGAGTCGTCAGGTCTTCAGATATAAATTTGGTGATCTTGGAGTGATCATCATCATCATCATCATCATCATCATCCCCTCGTGTGAAAATAATATCCACATGATTTATTTAAAATGTGCCGTAAGCTGTCATTAAGTGTGGGTCACAGTCTTCCATGTTTCTTTGTCTCATCATCATCACCCATGTCGTCACATACACACACATCATCAGGCCGCTCAATCCAAACAGAACACAAGCCAAATGAAAGTCATTCTTTCAACTCTGCTGCTCAGTGTAATCAGTGAGGGAGCTGAAAAAGACAGGTGATTAACTCAGTTTTGCTTCATTAAACAAGGACTTAGAAAAAGTGAAAATTCTTACTGTCCCATTGGGACTGTGTGAAAGAAAGAGTGTGTGCTTGTGGATACACACAACGTGTGTAGCATTTGTGGCCTTGGCTGGTCCTTCTAAATGTCTCATAAAACATATATCCTTACTTTACCAAAACAGTAGTTTCATTAGTCATCGTTTTTATTTAGTCAAGATAAACAAATCCATCTGAAAATGGAAAACTATTAAAAAGGCAACTGTTCTTGTTGAAAAGTAGTGGGTTTTTTCCAGCTTTTTTGAGCAACAAGCGACATACTATTTATTTAGGGATGGGAATCAGTATCAATCAGTATTGATATTTGTGCGATACTTGTCAAAATCTCTGGATTGGATATCAGACAGATAAAAATGTAAAATCCGATCCAAAAAGTCCTATATGTCGCATGCTTCACTCTGCACAGACTGTAAACATGTAAATGCAAATCAACAAAGGCATTTTAGATGAGTCATGTCTGGGGCTGTTTATTTCTTCTTTTTGGGAGCACAGTTGGAGAATTGAAATGACTCAGCACAATGTGTTGTTAACAGCATCATAGTTCATATATGGTCTGAAATGACTGTAGAGGACTAATATCGGTAGATACTCGTATCGTCCCATCCCTATTATATAGTAATTTGTCTTCTTGTCACACATTTTCCCAAATAAGATGGTTCATGATAAAACACACATTAGACCTCACTTACTTAATGGGCTGTTTGTTCCACTTGGAGGTTACAGTACATTCCACATCTGTATTATTTTGAGCATCAACTCAACTTTCAAGACATTGAGCGGAAGATTGTTCTTGGATTTGATGAAGAAAGACATTCAGAGCTTTTATGGTAGTGACATCTCGACAGTGTGTGTAAAGTCTGCCCATGGCAACTTCCTGTTTTGAAAATCCCCTTGGAAACTCGGGGTAACAACAGCCCCCCGAGCTGGCAACCAGCACACTGAAAATGGTATCTTTGGATGAAGAATTCGATTGGGTAATCACAGTTGACGTGCATTTTTTAAATCATGGCGATCACCGCCCACCCTCTAAAATCCTACCTAATCCGGCAATGTGAATTTATTGGACAGAGACCACTGACAAATTCAAATGGGTCATGCACATGACAGTTTGTGGCGTTGTCTTTCACTAAAATGAAAATATCCATGATACAAGTTTAATGTGCTGTCAAAGTTTCCACTATAAACTGAACAGTGTCCAGCTCTACCAGTGATGACTCATCGCACTGAAACAATACACCTTAACTTCAGACGCAGAGGGATTTAAATGTTGACTTTTAGAGGACACAACTTTTTTTATGTTTACTACCCCTTACACAGCTACAGTATACAGGACATCTGGTATCTAACACATGTGCTTCAAGGATCAATGTGTTGTGTGTTCAGATGTGTTTGTCAGCATACCTTAGTTGTAAAGAGTAGTTTGGTCATTCTCCTCTGACCTCTAACACCAACACCAATTTTTGCTCAAACAACTGCTGCTCACTGAATACTTGAAGATGGTTGTGTGTGAAATACTCAGACGAGCCACCCTGACACCAACGACCATGCCACGTTTAAAGTGACTTATATCACGCCTCTTTCCCATCCTGATCCTCGTCTTGACCATGTCTACATGCCTAAATACAGTGAGCTGCTGCCAAGATAGTTGAAAGTGTGTACCTAATAAAGTGGCCCGTGTATATATATTTTTATTTACCAGCTGCCGCCAGCCAACATTTTACTTGCTCCACATTCCTTTGCTATAATCAAAACTTGCTGACATGGAGCAAGTGGCTCAGACTCGTGTTTTTAATGATAAAAGGAGGAAAGAGAGAGAAAGGTGAAGTGTTTCCATTGTGAAGGCCAAAGTGGAGCCAGTAGATACTGCAGCCCCATGAAGCTTTATGATATACTGTTGAACTGTTTAACTACTGGAATGCTTTTGAAGTGAGCGGTAATGAGCAGTCATGTGTGTGTTTGTGCTTGTACTGTATGTGTGGACATGCCAGAAGAAGGTACGCACGTCTGACACGTCCATTTGGCTGACTTTTCTCAGCGTTTCCGTCGCAGTTGAGTAGTTTCACTACAACTTGCCAGCGAGTAATCATTAAGAGGTAACTCGTTTCTATGAATAGCCATAAAAAAAAAGGGGGGGGGGGGGGGGGGGGGGGAAAGGAGAATTGTAGTTCTGGACTTTTGGCATTCAAAAGACACAGTTGTGAAAATATGTTGTGTAATCGAATTCTCTTAAGCCTCACTGACATTAACTCATGCCTGGAAGACAAATCCTCTGTCTGAAAAAGATGGAAAACCCTGAGCAGTACTCTCCATCATTTCACTTTCATTAAGTCACTGGAGACATGCTTAACATACCAGGAATTATGCTGCTAATTCAGGAGATTTTGTCACAGTGGATTTACTTTTCTCATGGGTGATGAGTTTTGGTCATAATGAAACATTATGTGTTGAATCTATGAAGCTCTTAAGTCCAGACGACAAACATCTTTGATGTCGAAATACATGGAATATGGAGTACACAATCTTAGATTCTAGATATATGTACAGTTCCTTTATGTTCACACTAACCATGGCAACATTGGGTTCAGGTTTCATTCATTCATCAGTCTGTTCATATTTTTTTGTGAGGAAACTACAGCTCAGTGTAACTTGGTCACTTCCATATTCAAACTTTCACCACAGCTTCTTTTAAAAACACATTTCCAACTTCCCAGTTTAACCTGTCGTCGGAAACATTTCATATCATCTTGTCTGAGCTAACTTGAACTTGATGTTCCATGTTCATCAAAAGCCACTGAAATGTAAGTATTATTGACATCTTTCCAAAGTCTGACTTCCGTGGCCATTTCAGACTAAAGTGGACTAGCAGAGCCCTGGTTGTCTGGTGTAGCATCAGCACTTTTGTAATAATTTGTTAACTTTACTAAGTCACAAAACAGTATTTTCCCCTCAAAAAAGTGACATTTAAACTGCATTCTCGATTAGTTAGTATGAAATAAACTGAATGTGAACAAAAATGATTTGACCTATGCACATGTCATGTCATTTTGATGTATAAGGAAAGGGGGGGTCACGAGTGTGTGGAAATCTACTTGCTAGACATGTTACCAAAAACACTTTGTTGAGGCTAGAATTTGATTTGGACCCAAAACTGAACAGAAGATAAATGGTTTACTACAAAACAAGTTGAATAGTGAATGTACTGAGGAGATGGTGAAAAACCAGAGATCTCGGCACAGGAGGAAACATATCAGCAGACACAAAAACACTGACAAACACTCAAGAGATCAAATACTGTGCAGCCAAAGAGAGCGACTGCCACTGAGCTCACTGAACAGACTGAGGATGGGTAGAGGTTTTTGTACTGCCAGGTGATTGGAGATGATTGGACCCAGGTGTGGAGCTTAATCAGGCCAGGTGAGGAGCAGCCACACACACACACACACACACTCATTTACCAGGCTTTCAGGGGACTGTCATTCTACATCACCCAACAGTGGACTTCTGTTTCTGGTTATTTTTGAAAAACAAAAACAGAATAGAACATTTTCTTTTTATGTCTATTATCACAATATTACTTCAAATGTGCTTTTTAATCATTTAACAAAAAAAAACAAAAAAAACCTGAACCCTTGAGCGGCCTCTACCTGTCAAAGAGGGAACAGTGAAACGTTGACTTATTGAGTGTCTGATTACTGCACATTTAACATTCAACATTTAAACCTTTTAATGGTGATAAATATACTACAAAAATATTCATTACCACGTTCATTGAGAATAAAAAAAGTGCTTTAACTTAAATCAAAGGTTACTGGGCTGCATGAAATATCAAGGATTACAGTTTTGGCATCAAGGCTGACTTTATCTGGACTTTATTATTATTATATAAATAATAAAGTTAATTTGTTAAATCATCTTTTATGGCTGAACATTTCACACACACACACATACACAGAGGGAGAGGAAGTGGAGAAACAAAACCTGTCTTCACAGCAGAGGTTGTGACATATGTGACATCGACATTTTTTTTAGCTGTGAAAAAAACAGTTTTTTGAAAAGTAATTAATGGGAGGTGAGTGGGGGACTTGCTTCTAATAAAAACCTTTTTTTTTTACTACAATTTATTTTTAACAAGGCTTCATGTACTGTCGTCTGTGGTTTACAACCATCATTTTCACCTCAGGCCTCAATTTGCTGCTGTTATTCCCAAACCAAACACTAGACTCCGTCAACTGAGTCACACTTACACACATACATTACAAAACCCAACCAACTGGACACATATGACGCAAGAAGGTCTTTTTATATGAGGACCTGAGGGTGTAATTTGGGGGGGGAACAGCTGTTTCTGGTAAATGTGTTGCATTTTGACTCGTGTTACAGTTTTGAAATTCTGTGACTCCCATAACTTGTCAAACGCGGCCTGACAATAAAAAAGTAATTGCGTAGGCGTTGCGGGGACGAAACAGACAGCGGAGCTTCACATTTTCATTGCTCTCCATGTGGCCCGATTATTCATATGCCTTAAAGCTCCCAACTCACAACTCATCATAGCATCAGTGTGAAGTCTGCTTTTAACAGAGCGCAGCCCCCGTCACCATGGTGACACAATACACAAGGTTTGCTGAATTATGTCCATGTCGTGTCCCGTCCAGAATTCACCCAGAGGCAGTGTGTCTGCTGGCCTCTTGCTGACCGTCACAACCTACAGGACACAAGATGAGTTGTCATAGTGATATTAACATAGTGATAAGGCCCATAAAACATAAACACATCTTCAGTCTATTGCAGGCTGATAGGAACATGAGACTCATAGGTAAGATGAAGTCAGGATCTCCCTCAGGATGGATTGCTGGTTATCTTTCAGGATCAGTTTGTCATAAATTGGGATTTGAACATAATCCGTGTCACATTTATACATAAACACAATGTGGTTAAGGTAATAACTCGGCGTTACAATGAATTAAGCTATAATCTTCAATATGGCACTTGGACACACCCCTTAACAATTCACAGTGCTGGTGGCAAAAGTAATGGAACTGTTGGATTTAATAACTCGTTGAACCTTTTTTGACAGCCCTTACCTTAAGTTGACATTAACCTGTAAAATACTTTGATTGACTGCGGCTCCCGAGGCAGCAAAGCTGCACCCCATATGCAAATGAACATCAATTGAGCTTGTCTTGTCGGAGCACTTTACTGTAAAACTCAGTAGTATATGTATTATTATTGTCAGATTTAAGAGAAAGCTCCAGGCTTCTCATGGATGGCAAGATTTTACTTGAAACAGAAACCACTTATTCATATTATACATGCAGGTTTTGGACAAAAAAATTTTGTGTTTACTTTGCTTGCACTGGCGTCCACAGTATTAGTTTGTGGCTCAGTGTGTGTGTGTGTGTGTTGAATGAGGGGTTGTGAACTCCAGCACACGCCTCAGGCTGACCACAAATTTCGGGCATCCCTTTCCAGGTGTTAACTTCAGAGCAAAGTGACAACACGGCGCTCGATGATTTATGCAACAGACAAGTTTACTTCTGCAAATCCCAAATAAGAAATATGTTGTTTGCAGACACAGACAAGCTGGCAACCCCCATGTGTCCAGTTTGAAATGAGCAATGTTTGAAAGCTGTTCGGTAGGAATGCTGCGTGAGTCAGACTCTCGGTAGCCTGGTGAATCATGAGTAAAGTATCTAACGTACTGTATAAACATAATTAAGTGGTACCCTAATTAAGTTACATCAATAAATTCAAGCATCACTTCCTAAACGTTTAGAATCGTTATCTGAAAAATCAAAAGAGTCACTTTTTTATTCTACTCACTGAAAACAAGATTGTTGTTGTTTTTTTTACAACATAATCAATCCAAGTATGCCTGAATATCACAAAATATAAGCAAGAAGATGCATTTAAATTTGTATTCAAGAGTTATTATTTTAGTTTTCGCCCAGAGATGTTTATTTTATTGTCATTACTTATTCATGTTCAATTCATAATCAGACCCTGAGATAAAGTCTTTATCATGTTTCACAATGTAGTTGAACCGTGTTTCAAAGAAATGGGGGGCAGCTGAGAATGAAAAGGTAGAGCGGGTCTTCTTCTCACCACGGGGGTCTGTGGTTTGATCCCCCTGGTTCCTGTAGTCTACATGCTGAAATGAAGTGTGGGCAAGACACCACAAATCACTCCCAGTCCCAGCATCCGTCAGGGCAGCGTGGGAATGGATGTGATAGAAAAATATCGCTGCATATACAGTAGAGGTTTTGTATGAATATGTATTTGTGTTCTTGTATGGGTCTCTTTGTGAGGACCAAAACAAACTTGTGAACCTAAGGAAGTGAGGACATTTTAGTTGGTCCTCATATGTTTGAAGTGCTTTTTGGGGGGTTAAAACCTGGTTTTAGGGTTAGGGTTAGAATTGAGTTTAGGTTAAGGTTAGGGTAAGGGCTTGTCAATGCATTATGTCAATGAATGAATGCTGTGTATGGATAAAAAAAAGACGTGGATTAGTCATCAAATGGCTGTATTAATTTGTGGCAACAAAGAGCTTCCTCTCTTCTCTGACTCAGGTTGTGTTGGGATGAACTTTAATTTGTCCAGTTTGGCATCAGTTACTCCTCTGAATCATCTCTGTGAATCACAAAGATACACCACACACATGCACTTTATCAGATTGTGGAAATCTCTCGTCTGTTTTAGTCATCGTCATGGGTACACATGGATCAGCTTTTGTCCCCGGGGGTGAACACCACCAAAGTACACATCAGTGCCGAAACAACTGCTCACTTCCTACATCTTACCAATGTAATTACATTTAAATTAACTGAATTGGACAAAATGAGCAGGTATTCAAGCACATCATCCATACATAAAGGAAAACATTACCGATGCATGTCGTTATAGACGCACCCACGCATACACAAACACTCAAACTGGAACATGATCCGACTCAGTCAAGGAGGTTGATGAGGTTGTTTCTAATCACAGCAGTCGAGAAGCTTCTATGCGGGAGTTCTCCCCTACAGTACACTCTCACACGTGTGTGTGTGTGTGTGTGTGTGAGAGAGAGAGACAAAAGGCTTTTGTTGATTTAAAATGAAAAACAACCATGTTCCCTGGAAGTGGAGAAGTTTTAGTAAATTTCATGCAAATGCAGTTTTAAGTGCTTCAAGGTTTCAAAATACTGCAAACGTTAGGAAGCACAAGTGGAGACTGAGTTACGTGCAGAGCAGAGCAGAGCAGAAAGCTTTATTTAGCAGTTTTGTGGTAATTAAGTGATAGAAATGTCAGAGCAGTGGGGAGAATTGTAGATGTTTATTTGGTGCAAGCTTTGTAAACACTAATCGTTTTCTGCTTTTACAAGCACTTGCAAACAATGCATTCTGGGTGTTTCTCGTGCATTACATGTTGTATTAACCAAAGAACACTATCACACTAGATGTTCTGCTACTTCCATAATCTTTTCAGAATACATTCCTCATAGTTTCTTTGTTAATGACAGCAGCATTAAACTATAACCTTTATAATATTTTAAGATTAAAAACAATTTAATGCTACGATATGCTACGAAAGAGGAAGCTTCTTTCCTGCAGCTGTCACCCTACTGAACTGTAGCTCTGCATCCCAGTGACAACCAACTGTTATGCAAGCATATAGTTACATTTTCCATATTTATTGTATGCCATTATGTCAGTATCAGTATTTGCTTTCTACCATACACAAATGAAAATGTCACTGAACTTGAATATACCAACAATTACTAAAAACACACACAAAAACAGATTTTGCACGGGCACTACACTAGTATTTTATGATGTAATAAACACAACAGAAAGCAATTTAAATTTAAATTTCCTGCCAGGTGTAATATCATTTTAACATGTAGGGGGGCTTTATGATCGTCACCTGGCTTGTACCTGACAATTCTTAAATTTTCTATCATCTTTGCTCATGTACACAGTGTTGTGCTGACGTCACCTCTGATTAAGCCATGCACTTCTAACTATTGTGACGTTAATGTCTTCTTTTGAACTTCTATTTCTCCGTAATACTCTGTTTATGTCATCCCGCAGTCGTGAACAAGGAGGGGCAGCCTCTGATTGAGGGGAAGCTGAAGGAAAAACAAGTCCGCTGGAAGTTCATCAAGCGCTGGAAAACGCGCTACTTCACCTTGGCAGGAAACCAGCTCCTCTTCCGCAGAGGCAAATCAGTACGTAGCCAATGAAGAAAAGATGCTTATTCACTCACAGATGCACACGCACAGTTTTCCTCTCAATTATTTAACCGTCCTTAATGTTTTCCTGTTCCGTATCATTTACAACATGATGATCCTTTGTATAAAACAGTGGAAATCCCATTTTGTGATAGGTTTAAGTGTCCCTCAGGAGCATTTGGTGAATCTGACTGTGTCAGTGACTGGCCCCAGGAAGGATTGACAGGGCCAAAGCATGATGCTGCAACATGAGTCACTCTCCCCCTCGATAACGTAAACACAGAGAAAGAGGCACTGCTTAGTACAGTGTGTGTGTGAGTAAAAGAAGGACTGATTATTCTCATCCGAGCATAGGTGAGGAGATTTCCCTCTGGGCTGATACAACACACGTTTCCCCTCCTGCTCCCCTCTGTTTGTGTGCTGCTGACTTGCTCATTGGTTAAACAAAGGCTGATGTCACAGAGCCGAGCACTGTTTGCAAAGACAGAAGTTTGCTTAATCAAAAACATGGAGAGTAAGCAGCGTGTGCAAAATCAAGCTCAGGTCAGAGATCTGACAATGTTTTGTGCAAACATAAGGTCAAGTTTGATTTCAACCAGCTGACAAAAGGGGAAACGCTGATTGATGTGGAAGTTTTGGTGCAGTTTTGTAGTATTAAGCGCAGGTCACACGCAGTGCCTGAACACATGTGGATGAAGCTAGAGGTGAGATGTTTCAGGGTCAAACTCCTGGCTGACACAATAATGTAACTGTGTGTGCTAAAGACGGCCGCACACTGTGTATGTCCTGGTTTCACGCCAGTCACCAAGAGTGAAATAATTAGTCCTGATTAACATTTTCACAGTTCTCACTCACTATCAGTGTCATGTTTCTACAGTCAAGTTACAAAAACTAAAGCAAAGCATCACAGAGGAATACCTGGAAACAGAGAAGGACTTCTCTGTATCCTTTTTTTTTTTTGTCACTGTGAACAATAGTCTTTGTGCTCCCATCCAAGTGGTTATGATTTCCTCTTTCCTTTTACAGCAGCCACACATTGGAAAGGTTTTGTGTCTGTGTTCTCGCAGCTCTGTTTGTGTTTGCCAGCATGTTGTGGAGTTGGTTAGTATGTTGTGAAAGACTTTTTCCCATCTGGAGAGTTGAGATTAAGAACCACACAAAAAATGTGTTCATTTTAAATGAACAGTGACCCACAAAGCTGAGATGAGCATCTTACTTTTTTAATAAGAATTCAACCAGCTGATAAAACATGTACTAAAAAATGAATGCTTATTGTAATGTGTTGTTTGCTCAGCTGCATTTTGCTTGCCTCTGAACATTAATTATTTTTAATCCAGACAAAGAATAATGCTATACTGCACTTTGGAGAGTCCTCGTGCACTCGCTTTGTGAAACGTTTCCAAAGTAAATTTGAAGCTTTTATTAAAGGCTGTGTGTGATACAACAGTGAATACTACTCATTATCGTTATAATGGTCTCACTGGTTGAAGAAAAACTGCAAACAAACCAATCACAATCATAATTCTTTTCAAACCTAGTTGTCTTACAAAAACTGTAAACTGCCAAATGCACTTACAGGTAGGGTTGGAGATCCTGGAAAAACTGTTGGAGCCCCTCTTGCACAAAGAGGGGCATGAGTATAGGGGGGAGGGGGCAACAACAGTTTTATTGATGTATCAAGATCCAGTTCATTAATTCAGACTGTTCATTATGCAATGCATTAATTCATTCATTCATTCATTGGTTACTATCAGTGCGTGAAGAGGATTTTAAGCAATACAGTAAAAATGCTCCAGAAAATTATCACCGACCCCACCTATAAGTTACAAAATCCGTCAGTACAGAATATACTCCCATTTACAAAGATGAGACAGTTTGTTTAGTACGACTGTACATTATCTAAAGTAATAATGTCTATTTTGGTCCTCCGTGGGACTTTGAGCACACTCAGCCTGGAGGTAAAACTGTGAACATGTCTTCTCCCATTTAGCACTTTTTAACAGTCACATCCTTCAGGGAGGATGTGGCCAGTCGCCTCGAGTCCTGCAGCTAGTTCTGGTTATGTGGTTATGACCACAACCTTGTCTAAATGTGGGATAAAAAATACTCAGTGCTATACTGGAGCAATTTGACGTACAAGTGCACACATTCAGAATTACAACAGACAGGGGGGTAAAACACAGAGCTGAAGAATTCAGTTTCCTGCCCTGGAGAAGCAGCAGAACAATAAAGTCTAACTGTTGGTCCTGCAGATGGTTTGGAAACAACACTAGCACACAGTGTTTTGGGTGTTAAAATCGGGTGGTAGTTATATTTTTAAGAGCTGTCTAACAGCGGGTTTGAACTGAATTCACATCACATTTTGGTAACTTGTCAGTACAACTAAAAACATAAAGTGGCTCCACTTCTCCAGACTGCCATGAAAATTACAAGGAAGGAAGAACAACGATTCCCTCAAGCTATTTACGAGGAGCACAGAGGACACTGGCTGACCATCGCATGTCCGTCACACTGAGCATGAGCTCTTACCCTCTGGCAAACGACACAGTGCACCAAAATGTGGATTCACTTTGTCTTCTTCCATCATGCAGTATGTGGCCATGTGCTGTGTTTCTTTTAGCCATGCAGAATGTTTTCATTCCCTCTTTATCCAACTGTATTTATCTTTTTATTGTAATACACTGTATGAAGTTTGGTCCGCATTGCCGGCAGTAAGTCTGATCCGTTTCCAATGAGGGTTGGACTCCGCCAGGGCTGCCCTTTGTCTACGATTCTGTTCATAACCTTTATTGGCAGAATTTCTAGACGCAGTCCGGTTTGGTGGGCTCAGCATTGGGTCTCTGCTTTTTGCGGATGATGTAGTCCTGTTCGTTTCATCGGGCCGTGATCTTCAACTCTCACTGGAGCGGTTCGCAACCAGGTGTGAAGTGGCTGGGATGAGAGTCAACACCTCCAAATCTGATCCTAAGCCGGAAAAGGTGGGTTGGGAGTGAGATCCTGCCCCAAGTGGAGAAGTTTAAGGATCTCGGGGTCTTGAGTGAGGGAAGACTGGAGCGGGAGGTTGACAGACAGATCAGTACAGTAATGCAAGCTCTGCATCGGTCTGTCATGGTGAAGAAGGAGTGGAGCAGAGAGGTGAAGCTCTCGATTTACCGGTCAGTTCCTATCCTCACCTATGGTAACAAGCTGTGGGGAGTGACTGAAAGAATGAGATTGCGAATACAAATGGCCAAAATGGGTTTCCTCCACAGGGTGTCTCTCTTAGACATAAGGTGAGAAGCTCAGTCACCCGGGAGAGGCTCAGAGTAGAACCGCTACTCCTCTGCATCGAGAGGAGCCAGATGAGGTGGCTCAGGCACCTGGTTAGGATGCCTCCGGAATGCCTCCCTGGTGAGGTGTTCCAGGCAAGTCCCACTGGAAGGAGGCCCCAGGGAAGACCCGGACTCGCTGGAGAGACTATGTGTGTCCGTTGGCCTGGGAACGCCTCGGGATTCCCCCGGAAGCGTTGGACAATGTGGCCAGGGCAGAGGGAATTCCGGGCTTCTCTGCTCAAGCTGCTACCCCTGTGACCTCACCTCGGATAAGCGGTAGAAAATGGATGGACCTTGGTCAAACGGTGGAATAGTGGCTTGCAGAAAAAAAAACAGGTTCGAGACCAGGTCTGAGCATGGATCTTTCTGCATGGAGTTCTCCTCGTGTGCGTATTTGTTTCTCCTCATATTCTGGTTTCCTCCCATAGTCCACAAACATGCAGAGGTTAATTGGACACTCGAAAATGAGTGTGAACGTGAATGGTTGTTTGCCCTGTGATGGACTGTCGACCTGTCCAGGCTGTGACCCCGTCGTTCACCCTTTGTCAGCTGGGATTGGCTCCAGTGTCCCCGCGACCCTCATGTGTTGATAAAGTGGTAGACAATGAATAAATGAATTATGAAGCCTAATTACCTTAGTAAGCACAATTTCAAATGACAAATGAACACTCACATTTTTCATTTGACAGATTCTTTAGTCATTCATTGTCTGTCCTGCCCACAGAAAGATGAGCTGGATGACATCCCTATCGAGCTGAGTAAAGTGCAGAGTGTCAAGGTGAGGAGTTATTAAGTCATCATGACAACAACGGCTTATTCTCCTTCATTCAACATTCATTTTCATATACCAAGGTATCACAGAGAGAGAAAACAGAGAAAAACTTAATTTCTCACTGTCATCACCTCTCCTCTCTTTCTATAGGTCGTGGCCAAGAAGCGCCGAGATCGGAGTCTGCCGCGGGCGTTTGAGATCTTCACCGATAATAAGACGTATGTGCTCAAAGCTCAGGACGAGAAACACACAGAGGAGTGGCTGCAGTGCATCAACGTGGCTGTGGCTCAGGCCAGAGAGAGAGAGAACAGAGAGGCCACCACGTACCTGTGAGACCGACACAGATGCTGATGCAAACTCGTGCAGCCAAACACACACTGAGGAATGTATTTTCTAGTGGTGAGCCGGTTTTTTTGTTGTTTTTTTGTTAACCTACCAGAGCTGTGAAAAAACAAATGTAGTGTTTTCACTCAAACACACTCAACAACCCCCACTACACAATTCACTGCCAGTAACACTGTAACTATAACTTTATATGTGTACTTTGTGTAGTACACACCTTCTATTCCAGTGACAGTGAAGCACCATTCAAAAGTTATTAAATATAATGCAGTATTTAATTTGTTTTTCTTTTTAGAAATCAGACGTATTTAACCAGCAATACCAGCATTATAGAAGAAAGGTCTTATTTACTATATTTACTGTTACACCATGTTATTTCTCATACTTTCCTCATTAATAACTGACTTCTTTCAGTACATTAAGTGGTAAAGACTGACTGCAGAGCTTCAACAACCAAACCAGCGCAGCATCTATAGAAACTTTGATTTAGCAATAAAGGTCTTAACAGATCTAATAAAAAATATGTGTTGCAATAATTTCACTGTCAAATGTTTGTATTAAACATGACCAAAGTTTGAAACATTAAGGGAAACATTGCTCTGAACTCTCAACTTTCTAATAACGAGCTGACGTCAACTTTTCGCAAATGTTTTTATACAGTCACACTGACTTTTTTCAGGATCACTAACAGATGCTGTGGCTAAAGACGAGTTTTCTCCATCTGTTCACAAACATTATTCAGATTTCCTGTCTCACTGTTCTCATTTGCCATGGCCGACAGAAGTGCTCTCCCATATTCTGCTCCACAATCAACACCTGCTGTTAAAAACATGCATTAATCCATTCATCCTCTACCGCTTTATCCTCCACTTCCAAATCCCAGCTGACAAATGGCGAAATGCAGGGTACACCCTTTGACAAATTTCATTCACTCATTTACTCACAGCTTTTTTTGTTTTGTTGTCAGATGTGGAGATACCCACCAACGACTTTAGTTTCTTGATAAAATATCATGATCATATGTGTCAGACACTGAGGACAAAGAGCATTTCCCTCCATCTGCAGCCATCATGGGCCACATTCAGATTAACAGGCTGACTCAACTCCACGCAGGTGTGACTCAAATGTGATTTATTTTAGGTCTGTGTGGACACAGAAATCCGATCATCAATTCCAATTTGTGAATGGTTCTATGTCAGAATCAATGCAGCTTGTTTGCTGGTATTCATTGGCCTGCACTGCAACAGCATGGCAAAGTGAAACCATGGAGGAGGGTAAAATGTCACCCACTTCATATTCAGGATTAGACTCACAACTCAGACTCAGCATGATGCACATGATGACTTTAAGGAACCTTTAAGGATTTCATGCCAACACTACAGTCATCATTTTACTGTATTGTCACATTTACCCAGTAAACAAAACCTGGCTGTTTTCTAAAGCCTTTTCTAACGGAAGAAGCCAGCCACAGTTCTATCAGAATGACAGATGAACAAATAAACTGGAATTAAAAGTAAATTACAAGTCACTGAACAGGAGGGGAAACAAAAAAAGACCAGAAAGAGAAAACACATACTTTTAACTCAGATTTTAACTAAAAACAGACTAAAAAGAACACAAAAACCACACAAAAAGTGAGCAGAGAATCTTTAACCTCACCTCACAATCAGGCTGATTGTCCTCAGCTGTGGGGGAACACAGGTGCATCCAGGAGCTCCTGATTAACCAAGACAATCTGTGACCTACATTCTGAGTCTTTGTCCCTTTAGTATTTCCCACACAAACAAATATTAACTAGAACATATATATATACACAAAAAACCCATATATACTGGAGTGGTTTAAACATGTATTGCACCTTTTTGTTCAGTAGATCAAAACTAACAATATGCCTGTGGATGTCTCTGCTGTCTGCATTCATATTCAGGATTACTGTAGACTCACAACTCAGACTCAGCAGGATCCACATGATGACTTTAAGGAGCTGATTGTAAACATCTGTAATGTTCTGCTATTGAGTGGCAGTTTGCCTTCAGAACAACCACACATTCATTAATTACATATTAATACAACACACATGCCCAGAAAATATCTGAGCAAAAGTGAGAAACTCTATGAATCTGTGCAGTGGTCGGATTTCTGTTCTTTTGTAATCTGGGTGCTATAAGGATTAGGCTATTTTATTTGGCTTTGGAACTAGAAATGTTTGCAACAATTTAATCCATGTCTTCCATGGAGAATGTCCGCTCAGTTGCTGCTTAACTTTGCTGTGGTGCTTCTGTTTGTGAATTTGTCCTATGGGGCATCGATAAAGGTACATCTATCTTACATGTCCTGCTTTAATACCATGTGTTTCTTTTACTAATATGATGTTATCTGTTGTTGTTGTTGATGACACGTGCAAAAAGGTATCAGTGCACATGTGTGCCATTTGAGAGCGCAGGTGTGTTTAGATGTAAGACACTTCTGGAAAGAATCTGTTTTTTATCAGATTTGTTTCTGTTGGATGCAGATGACGAAAACCCTGACTGAAAGATGTCATACAGGCGATAAGTCTCTAAAATAGATATAAGACGCTTTGTGACTACTTTTTTCCGGGCAGTTGAATCTCACGTGTCATCTTAGATAAATAGTTGTAATTCAGAGAGGGTGTAGGGTATAGATAAACCATATAGCATGTTTAAACTGCAGGACCAGTGGAGAGGGAGACATTACCCATGGGTACACCCGTGGAGCTAATTCAATTAAACGATTTTAAAAAGAAGGATGCGGGACGAATGTCAAGGGGCCTGAATTTGAGCAACAATATTAAACCTTTAGGTCACAAGGTTGGAGCTGCAATCACTTTTTCTGGTGAAGAGGAAAGGTGAAGAGGGAATTCTTGCACTGAGAAGGTACAGTAACTGCTGCACATCAGTATTGGAGAAGGCACTTGTTTTTATCATCATAAATAGTCTTGTGTTTATAGTTCCAAAGATACATTTTAAATCAAAATTAAATTAAAAAGTGTTGCTCAACAAAATGATCCTGTCATCCTTTATCGTTTCATTCCAACTGATTAAAAGCGTGTTCTAAAGTGCAGTGGACCTCAGCGTGGTGGCCTTCTATCAATGTGTTGTGTTCCACGTATAAAAGGTAAGATTCCATGTTTACCAACACCTTCCACTACAGTCATCTGTTTCATGTGTTGTCACATAAACAAACCTGGCTGTAAGGTCTTCTAAAGGAAGAAGCCAGACACATATGAACAAACAACCTGGAATTAAAAGTAAACTTCAAGTCACTGAAACAAAAACAAAGACCAACAGGAGAAAACGCATACTTTCACTCGGATTTTCAGTAAAAACAGACTAAAAAGAAACCATTTGGAGACAAAAAAAAAAACAAGTGAGCAGAGAATCTTTAACCTCAGCTCACAATCAGGCTGATTGTCCTCAGCTGTGGGAGAACACAGGTGCAGCCAGGAGCTCCTGATTAACCAAGACAATCTGTGACCTACATTCTGAGTCTTTTCCCACACAAACAAATATTAACGAGAATGTACTGTATGTACAAAAAAAACATCTTTCACAACATTAAGTGGTAAAGACTGACTGGATAAACCAATGCTGCTGCAGAACTTTGACCAACAACACACATGCCCAGAAAAAATTGTGCCGCTACCTTTTCTTTCTGTTCTTGTCCAAAATGAGAAACTTTATGAATCTGTGCGGCGGTCTGATTTCTGTTCTTTTGCAATGTCGGTGCTATCAGGATGAGGATATTTTTGGTTTTCCCGAACAAGAAATGTTTGCAACAATTTAGTCCAGAACGTCCACTCAGTTGTTGCTTAATATTTGAGTGTAGAACACAGATTTCTCATTTAAGTAAATTTGTGGTTTCCTAATGTTGTAAGAAATGGTGCCAGTTCAGTCAAAGGTTTTGTTTTAAAAGCCAGGCACTGAAAGTGACCTTTCATTTAAAAACAACTGTATCAGAGCTTGGAGGCAGAAAGTGTTTTTCTGGTCTTTGGATGATGAAAAAGAAAACATCTCACATGTCAAACTTCAAGCTAGAGTTGTTACTCAGATGTCCTGATCCTCTTCTCTGTACTCACTCCCATCTGTTCATTTTTCATTTTCCATCAACTTCATACTGAGGTGAAATACTGTAACTCCCTTATCATGATGCAGATGACAAGCGTTTCTTGACCCAGTTAAACTCGGCCGTAGCAAATCAATTACTCTGCGTGATGTCTTTTTTTTTATTTAGATTTTTATCTGGAGCCACATCTGAGGTGTGGGTTTGCCCACAGGTGATCGCAGAGCCTTTCTGTTTGGTTTCGATTACATATATTTTTTTTATTTAAAAAAACAAATCCATGGAAGTTCAGATTTTGTAATGCCAAAGGTGGCACACAACCATATTTGGTCTTATTGTTGCACAGCCCTGTCACTACACTGCCTCTCTCACTATTTTAGGACTCTGATTTCATGCAATGATTCCTAAAATGTGAGCCGTGGCCCACTGGTGGCCTTTGAAGGTATTGCATTGCATTACAAATGAATCAATAAACATTTATAATACTTACTTTGCTATTCTACAGAAGAGTATTTGTAAACACAACACTGGGCTTCTCAATTAAGGCCAAATCATTAACAATATGTTTTAACTATATTGACATCGATAGTATTTATTATTTTATTAACTGGTAATTTGGAGATATTTGAATAATAATGTTTTCCATTTTCTTCTTTGCGCTACATTCTTGCTAAAATACAAATATGTGACTTGTGTCCGAGTCTCAAGTTAGGACAGCTCTGGTGTGATGTAGTAGAACAAAGGTTACTGTCAGTCACACATTATTATGATCATTATTTTATGACTGTAGCTGCCACAAGCAAAGGTTCATTCTACTGCTGCCTTTAAGTGATGTCTGATTCTCTATTTTATTTTTATTTTTTGGTAAATCAAGTGAAGTCTGTGAATATCAAAGTTGTCTAAAACTATCAATGTGAAAACTGCCTCTGAATGCCTCTATCTATCTATCTATCTATCTATCTATCTATCCCTCATTATGGAAATGAGTGAGCTGTTACTGTCAGTACATTAAAGCACAATGACAATGACATTATTTATATACACTGTAGTTACAATTATTATTATTATTATTTTTTTTTTAAAAAGCAGATATCAGCACATAAACCGTTGACTGTGTGTCAGTGAATGTGATCATCTTAAGTATTCAAGTTCCTGAATGTCCATGAAAAAAGCGTGCGTATACAATAAAAGAACTGGAAGGTTCTCCTTTTTTTTGTTGATTTTGTATTTTTTTTTTTTTTCATATGTGGGAGGATTTCCTCAAACTGTGAATTACAGATCTGTCTTCTCTTTCTCCCTCCCTTGATTATTCTGAATATAAATTGATTCTGCAAACAAACCATTACTGTTAAAGTGTTGACATCTAAGCTTATGGACTGTACTGTATTTGACCCGTTGCACCTTTTTGCATGTCCAACACTGACACTTTTGCTCTTTTCTAATTGTACAATAAAGAAATCAATCTCCCGTGTCTCTCTTTCTGTCCTGTCACACCTCCATTAAATTCCAGGCACTTCAAATACAAAACAAATGTAAGTAAGATAATTAAAGTGCATGTAGAGTAAATGCAGATTCTCTTCCTCATGCTAAAAAGAAATGAAGAATTATGGCATAATGGCATGTCTTAAAATACGGCTCGATGATGCACCAGGGCCATCGTACGGTGGCCTGGAAGTGCATACCATTATTACAAAATGTGAAACACTTTCAAAAGCTTGAGACAAATTCACATTTTTGAAAGCAAATGAGTAAAACATAAAAGCAAAAGTACTTTTACAAATCCCAAAACAAATGAACAACATTTTAAACACATTTACAAGAGCCTCAGTCCTTGCAGAAACAAAATGTACCAATGTCTGGTAGCTACCATGACTCCCCCCCCCCCCCAGATGCTGTCATGATATAAAAACCCTCTGCACCCTGTATCACTGACTTACCTGATCACTCCTGAATAACTGCAGCTGCTCCCACACGACCAATGCCTGCAGTCCTGTTGCCAGAAATAATACGGAGGCGACATCTTTCTTTGGACAACACATCGACCACAAGAGCCATGCTCCATCTCATTGGTATCATGATTAACATGTACAGAAACAAACAGAACCACAGCACAATCCATTACACCGTTCACTGTTTCTTTCCTGTCACGTAAAGGTCAACAGGAAACTGTATACATATATACACGAGCTTATAGAGAGATACAGCGCCACCTTCAGAGGCGGAGTTACTCGGGCCCGTCTTAGTCGGACTATGGCCTTAGGTTGATTAAACTGTGCATGTAAACGTACTGTGTTATATTTTACAGAATACGTTTATATTCTGTACAAATAGCGACATTCACCTGCTTAGGTCCTCACTAAGGCATGAATGTGTGTGTGTGTCAGTTAGAAGAGTTTTAAATGACTTTAAATTGTTTTTTTCTGTATCTTCACTAAAATACTAATTTCCACAAAGTGGGAAGTGCTTCTGTGTAAGTCCAGTTTAGGCAATAGTGATGACGTGCAGCTTCATCGGCTCACGCACAGTCTCTGTGAGGTTATCTCTGACCAATCTCCTAGAGATCATGACTTTAATGTGAATTAATGATAGAAATATTGTTGTTCTAACACTCAACATACCCACACCACACATGCAAATAAACTCACTCAAGGACAAGGAATAAAATGATTCCATATGTTGACTTAACCAGAACATTTTATCAACTCATGCGTGTCTCTCCTCCATCATCCCACAGACTCGCTGCAGAATCTCTGATGGGATCTCCCTCTTGCAGTCAATCTGTCAAGAATATTGTAATCCTGATATGTGTTTCACAATTGGCTGAACTGCCGCTGGCTTGTTGAAGACTTGATGTTCCCGATGCTAGTTCCCATTTAAAGTTGTTCAAAGCACTTTAAACACATACGACACGCACAAGACCACCTCAATCACTGTAAACTATTACGAAACTTTACTGAATTATGATTCAATCGTCAATTCAGATGAAAAAACAGTTGTCAGACGCTCGGAATGCAATTTCTTGACAACTGAACTTTTGTACACCTGAGGAAATGACTGTATACTATTGTTTCTTGACATCTGTTCATATATTCATGCACGTGTTCACACTATAAACAGTTTGTCCAATCCCTGATGCACATGCGCAAATATTACACTCCTCCTCCTCCTCTCATGGAGTTTAAACATTGCTGGGCATAAATCCAAGCCAGTGTTTGTAATTGTATAGACATTACCTCTTTATAGTGTCAGACTGGAGCAGACCTTGTGTATTAATGCACGTGTTGTCAATAGCAGGGTGAGGAAAGAAACATTTCTACATATGATCGTCCTTACAAATGGCAATAACCTTATTATGGCTGCTCATTTACACAGGCAGTGAATGAACAGCTAAAAAAAGAAACCCAGGTTTTACAGATTGCTGGCTGTAATAAAGTGATGTGACCATATTTTTGATTGTTTCTATGTTACTCCACGTGAATATCTACAGTACAAACATTAGACTGTATGTTTCGTTTCAGTATCACACGATGTCACGCAGCAGTATGAGTTTCAGTTAAACACAATGACTTACAGCTGTATACACTATGCTGGGGGTTATTAACCACCTGGAACAGGACATAAATCTTTTCCGGCCCCGACCATTCTTCTTTACAGCAGGGAGAGAATCGACCAGGTTATCTTATTTATACCTTATGCCTAACATTTCATGAGCTGCTGGTGAGAGGACGCTTATGTTCAGAGCTGGGTTTTCACCATGCTGATTATGTCAGGTGGGATTTCAAACACACTTCTTAGGCTTGTCTCAGTCGGGAATTTGACCTTTCACTAGACATAGATTGATAGATGTGGTGGGACAGCAGCCAGGCTGAAGCGTGGACACGTGTGTGTGCAACCTGTGCTTCTTAGGGAGACTGTGTGTTACCCAATATTTTGGCAGAGTGTTACACCACCTTGTTGTTGCTCAATTTCTTTAAAAAAAAACCCAGACAGATTAAATGAGGACCCACGTTTTAAAGAGCAAATGTATGCATCACATTTCTTACTAATTTAGTTCTGTTTCTGCACTTCATTCTGTGCGTGTGCAACTATAAATAATCATTATTAATCAAGAACAATGTTTATATAATTAATCTGTAGTAAAATACTTTCTTAAAATGTAAGATGATTTATAGGCTTATATGAGTGATACATTTCTGGCTTTCAATCACTCCTATTATTTATAAATGTTCATTATACTTTTTTTATTTTTTTTTTAACAAAGTGATTTTAAAGGGTGCTCTTAATAAAACTTGAGACAATTTGACATGTCAGATTATTGTGAAGTGTGGGAAATGGTTACATGTAAACCACTTCTAATTATCAAACCAACAGCACCCTCTTGCTGCTCAAACACACATAACCCCCAGCAACAGGGAACTCCACATCTGGGTTCATCCGTCCATTCTTTATCACTTTATGCTCTACATGAGGGTCACAGGGGAAAGACAGGATACACCCTGGACAGGTCACCAGCCCATCGCAGGACCAATAACCATACACATCTCTGTGAATCTCATTTGGACTGTGGGAGGCAGTCAGAGTATCTGGAGAGAAACCACACACAATGCTAGCCACTGCACCACCAACAAGCACTCATTATCTGGATGTGCGTCACAACTGAATATTACTTGACATAACTAGTGCCGCAGTAAATAACATCCATTCAAGTTAAACATCATTGCAAGTGTGCTCCAGGATTTAGCATTATTGCATATATAGGTCAATGACTAATACTGTAGATGACATTCTTTTTTAATAATAAAGATTAAGTACAGGTCAGTGGCATAACTCATTTATTATCGAATAAAAATTGGACATGAACACGTGCAGACTAAAAACCAGTGTTACAAATTGACAACCCTAAAATGTTCTGAAATGAAGTCTGCACCCCTGCTGTAAAAAAAACAAAAACTAAGAAAAAAAACCCAAAAACATAACCAGTTTGCTTTTTTGAAACTGTACAACACAGCTTGAGCAACATGCATCTGTCCATAAAGGAAAACAAAAGCAAATTAAACACAAAATTGCCTGCCAGTCACATATTGTGCAAACATATTGATCTTTCCTGAATGCTTTCCGCTTTTATTTTACTTTTTTTTCATTCACTCTTTCCACTGTGAAATTCACTTTTATAAATCAAAGCGTTCACATTTAGTCAGTGGATATCGATCCATCTTTACACTGTAAATAAGTTTCCTTTAACCGCCCCAAGTCAATACCTTTACATGTAAAACCAAAGACATAAGGGTAAGCTAGAGGGATGGTAGAGGTGTGTGGAGGAGGGCATGATGGGAAGAAATAAAAACCTACAGGTCCCGGACTGATCGTCTCGCTGCATCAACGCCTCCCCATCAACCACTGATCAAAAACTGGGTGAAGAAGAAAATAAAGGCTCAATACATGTAAATGCATAAACAGCACTCATCACGCTGGTTGTTACTGCCGTCACCTGGATTCCTCTGATGCAAACCTTCACCAATTATCAGCTACAGATAATTGGTGAAGGTTTCCACAGTCTGCACAGCCCTGCTGTGGAGACAAGAGTCAGAGACAAATGTTACATCACCAAAAGGTTTGTACATGCAGCAGCAATTTAAAAGTGTTTACATTTACTGCATCCAATGTCAAGATTAATTTAACTTTTCCATCACGACAAAAACTTGTGGTCCTACAGTTGTTATTTAGCTTGAGACAACAGATCATGGCTGAGGAAAATTCCTGTAAATCATGGTTTAATGGTCAGTTTAAGGATGCGCGTGAGGAACCCAGTCAACCAACTATGACAGCTGTTAAATACACAAAATTAAATCAAACTTGGCATGTTCTCTGACAGATGTGCAGCATTTAGCTTTGACAGTTGTTGGTCACTTAGCCCCATGACATATCAGCATCTGATAGGCTGCAAATATTAGCTTTACTTTTTTCACTCGGAACATGACAGATTTGATTTTGTTTTGAGTATAATGAAAACATGTCAGTATCCATCAGTCCTGGAGCTAGTCTGTTGGGAGTGAAAATATATACACGTGTGTCTCAGCGCCGATGACGACCATGTCCTGAGTGTCCACTACTGCTGTGGTGTTTGCTCTTGTGGCTGCGCTCCCTCTCTCTGTCCCGGTCATAAGAGTGAGACCTCTCCCTTCTGTCTCCTCGATGTCCCCCTCGCTCATGTTTGTGTTTCTTTGTAGCCAGGTCAAAGGAGCCGCGCTCTCTGTCTCGTTCCCTCTCCCTTTCCCGGTCCCTGTCTGCTTTGACCGGAGTGCGGGACCGTGAACGAGAACGAGAGGAGCGCTTCCTCTTGTGGCCAGATCCTCCACCTCCGCTGTTGCTATGGCGTCCACTGGACTTGGAGTCGCTATTGCTGTGGTGGCTCGTCTTGGACTTCAGGTGAGGGAGAGATGGCGAGGGCGGATGCCTCCTAGGCGAAGGGCTACGACTGTGGGAGCGAGAACGTGAGCGAGAGCTGTAGGTCCCAGAGCGACTGCGTCTGCTATTGTAACTGTGGAAACGGAAAAGAATAACATTAGGAATACATTCAACTAATTTAATTACACTACATGTTCAGATAGGGAGTTGTTACATAGCATGGGAGTGTGATGCTATGTAAAAACTACATAAACTAAGTGATCTTACTGTCTACGAGGTGATCGAGATCTAGATCGGGAACGTGTTCTTGAACGGGATCGACTTCCACTCCTGCTGTTCCTCCCAATCTTCACTTCTTTCCTTAACCTTATGAAGTATGACGAAAGTGAAGTTAACCGAATTAATGAAAGACAGGAATTTACTATCCTTCACTCAGATAATTAATTCTTATCAGAAGTACAGCAAAAAGACTAACAGCTGAAATGTTCTCAAAACAAAATGCCTGTATACAGTTTGCCTGTATTCTTACCCATTGTGGGGGCTCTTGTTGACCTGTGTCCGGTTATCTGGCTCCTTCTTCACTGGCTTGAGTGTCTGCGCATTGGGGGACTTCTCATCTACCTTGACAACACTTGGAGAACAGGGCTTGGAAGCAGGAGAGAAACCTCCCAGCGTAGACAGAGCAGGGGTACCATCAGGATTCAAGCCTTTAGCCTTCAGCTTAGCTTCGGCCAAAAACACCTTCCTCCGCTCCACCTCCTTCTCCAGCTGTTCATAGTTGGGCTGGAGAAAAATAATCACAATGTCAGTTCACATAGAATCTTCTGGTTTTTTCCAACAACACCTGCTATCTTTCTGGTAAGAGTAGGTACCTTCTTCCTGGTGTAAAGTTTCAATGTGGTAATGCAGATCTCCTTAATCTCCTCTTCAGTGATGCCAAACAGCAGGTACCAATGAGGTTTGGATGGCAGGGGTATCTGGGGGAGAAAGGACAGATGAAACATTGCAACACTGGGACATACTACACAGCAAATCAATAATAGTTTAGATCTGTGTTATCTTTGACAAGAAAAATAAAATCAGTTTAATGTCCTCTCACCTGCAGAGCTCGGGCAGCGAGGTATATGCACGCACAGGCAATAGTCTCAGCTTGGAATCTCACAAACACATTCGTCCTCAGGCTATCATTCATGTAGTTCCTATAAGGGCAGAAAGAACACAAGAACCAAAACATAGTATTTTCTCCACACGAAACCACCTTCCTCCACACACACTTTCAAGTTACTACTGCAGAAAAATTGTCTAATATTTGGATATTTATCTTATCTTTCTCAGTGTGTTTAAGTAAATTATTTCCATTGTAATAGCAGATAAAAAAACAGCTGATTATTGCGTGTACAAATAATTAACATCAACAGGTCAATGACATGCTGACAATATAGTATCTGTGGACTTCAGCTTTCAAGGCAGAGACTAGCTTTAGACCCAGTACCTATAATAACATCAGCTGCACATTTGAGATTTCATCTTGCTGTTGTGAAACACACATTTAATTAAGTTTAACTTTGTCCATTTTTCTCTGGGGCATCCATGTGACATGGTACCATTATGTCACTGGTAAAACATGAAGACACTGAACACCTGCCAAGACCATTTCACCACACAATGACCCTGGAGTTACTATATTTGGACTAATGATGATCAAGACAATGACATATGCCTTGTAAAGGTGGGGACATGCAGCACACAGATGAACAGCCATCAAAAATGCAGGGGCCACTTTTAGATTGTTAGACCTCAGGTAACATGGAAGGACAGAATACATGGCAGGAAGCAAGACAGACAGTGTTTGTGATTCAGTTCCATGGTGATGTCATCAAATGATGTAAAACTGGTCAACTATTCAGCACATATAGTGTATGGACCACAAAGATTGTGACCTTCATAGTGACTGAGAGGTTCGAGCAAAAACCAAAACTTCCCAAGTTTCCATCCATTCAAGCGTTGCAACTGACCACCACAGGATCACCGATTCTACTAGCCCATAACTCAATTCAATTCCATTCCATGTGGCATTGTAAGACTTATCTACAGGATATGAAAAGGCAAACTATGCCTCGCTACTGAGTCTGTACACAACAAACGGATGTCAGTAGGTTAACCAGTACAAATGATAATTGGGATTAGCCACTGGGAGAGTTAGAGGAGATACAATGGCCAGGATGTCAATCAGGCAAACGGAATGGTGTGAGCATCTATGTCCTTGGAAAACATAGAAGTCAAAAAGACAAAAAAAAAAATGTGACAAACATTATGATTAAAATTCCAGATAAACTAACTCATAACTGTTTCCACTCAGGGACTATAAAAAACCCAACTACAACCAGGCAAAAAGGGACATGAAAAGTGATAACAAATCAGTGCAACTTCCTTTCTACAGGTGACACTTCTCCATTTCCATACACTGTATGTGTACACAATGAGCAATTATAATTGAGAAGAACCCTGCTATACTTCCAGTCTATCCTGCTCGTCAGACCTGCTATTAAGCAGACGAGTTTGCCAAGTTTACTTAAGAAAACATGAGGCCGTTGAATTCTGACTGCTGCATGGATGAGACCGATCCTTGGAGGCAAAACCAGAGAACTGGATCAGCCTGTAAGACAGACACATGTCTTGACACCATGTCAGTTGGGGACAGGACACAGTATACTACTGTTAACATTACAAAAAAAGAGGCAGGTTAACTCTTAAAAAAAAGTTAGTCTGTTCTGGCAATGTTTACTTCATTGCTTGATGCAACTAAACGAGAAAAAAAAAAATCAAATTATTAGCTATCTGGCAAAATAAGAATTACAGATGAAACCTATGTAGCAAGACCAAAAAATACAAATCCTTCTGGACACCCAAGAGAAAACAAGATGATGTAGGCTGTTGGGAAAGGCCCGCCTGCCCCCTTCAGTGAATCTCGGCATTGGGATTGGCTGTCTGGAGAGGGGCAGTCAGCCAAAAGGGGGAGCTTCTTGAGGTCATGTGGTTGGAGGAGGCAGAGTTCAGAGGTTCTTTATGTGACTTACCAGCATGGACTACCCTTTAATCAAAGAGTAGAGAGAAAGGACAAAGTTAAACCAAGTTCCCTGAGCACTGCAAATCAATCAGACTTACAGCAAAGCCATGTAAAGACAGGCAAGAGTGATTCACAGGTAACAGTAACAGGTTTGTAAATATAACAACTTGTACTATCAGAGAAAAAACAAGAGGTGGAAGGGTTAAAATGGAGTGAGGGAATGTCTCAGTCAGACCTGGGCAAAATGGATGTCGAATGGTTTTAAGTTTGTGCTTAATAACATGCAGGGCACTTGAATATCACTTATCTGACATATGTTGTTTCCACATATAGGTCTGTGTCGAGTTCCAGGCAGATAAACCAAGTGCTCTTCAATTCAACTTTTGAAACTCATTCAACTTCATCTTTAGCCCAGGTCTGGTGGCACTTCTTGCAGACATGACACAGGTTGCTGCTGTGAGGAATGGTCAGTGATGAACTAAAAAGGAACTTACCAGGCCGTCTGGACCAGTGTCTGATTCCGTTCACATTCCAGGACTTGGAGGTACATGACGATAATCTAGAATTACAAAATAATCGTGGATTTACCAAAAAAGAGCCCAAATTGCTCTGATGGGTAACTGTTTACTGTATGTCTACCTTAGCTCACCTTATGTGGATGCTTGACGTGCACACAAAAGCCCAGCTCCTTCAGGATGCGTCGCTCCCCTTTGATCACTTGGTTTTTGGTATTTATGTAGTTCTGATCAAGTATCAGTGGATTTGGAGTCCTAGTTTATAAAAGGAATCAAAACAAAATAATGGCTCCCCCCTTCAAAATGAGGGTAAAATAAAGGAAAGAAAGAAAGTGCCCTTCTGATATCAAGTTCTCTTGTTTTTTTTTCCCTTTCAACCAACTTAAAGCAACAGGTTTAATTGTTTGCATGCCTGACAGTTTGCAGGGGTTTGTGGACTCCTGTGGTTCCTGATAAAACTTGTGGGATCTTTAAGACAGTCCTCAACCTCCACCACCCAATGACACGGCTTTGACAGAAATATCAACAGAAAACATCTATCTCAAGGTGCAGCAACAGTCTTTAAACCTGACTAAAGTCAAACAAAATGCACAACTATGAGTGATCACATGCCACTCTATATAATAGATAACATACATGTTTCCAATATTCAATTCAATAAACCACTGACCACATACTCTGTCATGCAGCGGTATATACACTATTTATTAAATAAGTAGTTTTCTTTGTCCAAGGACTACACATTAGCTCACAATTGAAATAAATCTGTGATGGCCTACATCATGATATGCTGATTACATAAAGCACATTATTCAAAACGTGCAAAAGATAAACATACAGATTATAAAAGTGCTGTTTAGAGATGTGGACTTATGAACCACCAGCCAACTACATAAGGGACTATGGAACACAAAATTCCAGCCAACGTCCCTCTACTACTTTCTATATGACTGAACAGTGATTCAGCACTTTACCTTCCCTGAGACAACAATGATCATCTTCAGTGTTTCAGTATCCCCAGTAACATCATCACGCTAAAAACCATGAGCGTGGGGAAATACACTACACCTTAAGGAATTGGCCATTGCGGTCCATATCTAAATTTGAAGACATCTTAAATCTCTTTTATAACTACAAACATATGAAGCCAAACTACTGAAGCTGCAGTACATGCACTGACACTAGTCTAATTTATAATCCAGATTTGCAACTTTAGTTAAACTCTATTAACTTTAATGGACAAAGTGATATTTCAATGAAAGCCATGGGTAACATTTGGTGAATGAGGTTTTGCTAATGTAGCACATACAAAATGCAGGTGAGGATCAGCCATAAGAGAACTACATTACCCAATGGCCCGCAGATTGACGGACAGATACCCAAAGCTTAAGAATGAACCACAGAAGTCCTCAATGCGCCCCGGGGGCCAAGGATTTCCGGCCAACCTGTCATCCCCGATCCCAGTGCCCCGCGGTGGCTCAGACCACGGGTGTCTCCCACAGGAGGGGGTGGGGTGTGCCTGGGGGAGGAGTGTGACCCCCTTGCATCATGGTTGTCATGCCGACTGCTTCATCTTACGTACCATTCCACATCACCCAGGCTTTGGTAAATGTAGCTGGTCGCTGTTAGTTGGTTGCAAGGGAAAAAAGAATGCAAGTTAATGCCAAGGTCTATAGTACCAGCATGAACAAATTTCTAAAAAGACAAAGGCACGTGAAAGTACTCCAGCTGTGCCTTGTCTTGTAATGCACTCCATTAATTTAAACAATGAATGCTGATTTTCAGTGTAATGTCAAACTCAGATGTCATATGTAGACAATTACACGTTTGAAACTACTACTGAAGTGGAAACTGAAAAGTTTAAAATGGTTTAGAGTACATGGATAAACAGAAGGGCACTTTCACAGAGCAGAAAAAAACAACATCCAATAAACAGCATTGGATAACAACTTAAACCAAATACAATTCAAGAAATCCACTGTGAAAAGAACACCATACAGTATTTCCAAAATGAGAACTGGATTCAATATCCACACTTACTTTTTGACTCTCATCTGTCTCAGATGGTGGAAAACATTGATGACATCTCGTATTCGCCGGGGTGCTTCTTCAATCTTGGAGGCCAAGTTGATACAAGCCATAGCAACAATCTGTTGGGATGATAATAAGTTGAGAGGAACAGTTCAAAAACATGAAAATACAACAAAAAAAATGTATTGAGTCAAGTAAAATCGCATCAGCAGTGCAGGTATTAAGTGTTTTAAATCCCTTTAGGAGTTTACAAACGTTAGTTTCAGCTGGACACAACTGGGTTAGTTAATATATTGACTTATGTCAATATATTTTCAACATTAAGTAGTTAACTACTATGAACATACTATATACCAAACTTCAAAAATCTATAATCCACCCTTAATTTAGTTTAGACATATTTAAGATTTACATATGTGCATATGCTTATGTACAGTTACTTATTAAGTTATGACTATGTTGTTTTACATTATTTTTCAACATAAACAGATATTTTAATTTTCTTAATATTGTGTTATGGACCTGACAGCAATAACGTTTAATTGGCATTACCAAATATAATTGAAGAACGTTACTAACAGGCAGTTTAACTGATACTCTATATTAGTGTTCAGACACCCACCCACCCACTGACTGACTGACTTTCAGACATTAAAAGTTTTCCACTAGTGATCCAGTAACAACTCGTTTTATCTATCGTTTATTCAGAATGCCTCATCGTTGACCGTAAGATGTTCGGAAACTCTCGCGCGACGTCTCGACAATATGGCTGCCACAAACGCAACCACGACGACAACCTATGCTAACATTACATAGCAAAATTCGGCCTCATACCATTACAATACCGATGACGAACTTACCTCAAAGCTGTGTTTGACGAAGGACTTGGAGTAGAAAAAACGATGGAAGAGCACCTGACCAGTTCCCATCGCCACCTGCGGGGGAAACGAAACATTCGGTTTATCCTATGCTTTGTGTAAAATAGCTCAACCTTGCACAATAGATCGCCGCCATTTTAACTCCACCACGCCAACGTCTAACAGCTAACGTTATTAGCCGCTAACAACCAGGCCATGGCATGCTTCGGACCCAAATGTTTACGAATAACGATGTACCATGAATTAAATTTAACCGTATTCCGATTCGGAAACACCAGAAGTATTTTACCTGTGGTAACCGGAGAAGAATGCCCGCCGATTGGATCAGCTCACATCCGAGTATGCGAAGGTCGGTCTCCGTGTTCAAATCTAGGCCGTCGACCATTGACGGCGTCGGCGAAAGCCTTTCCTCCGGTATGAGAGAGTTGTCGATTGTAAGATACACCTCTGAGTACACTTTGTCACCAATAAGAATGCCATCGTTGTTTGTGGATGCGGTGGAAGATACAGAGAGGGGACCTGCGGCCATATTCACCCCGAAAATACAGCTCGGATAGCAGCTCTCAGCCTGTTGCCTCGATAGAACGACGGTGGAGCGGCAGGCTGACTGACAAACTGAGTGACGTCACGGCCACGCTGAAAACCGATTCATGTGCACATCCGCGGGAGTAAATAGTCAAACAGTTTGGTATCGCTGAACAAAATTAACATATATTTAATTTCACTCACAAACTATATGAGAATGTTGCACGTTGAGGGGGAGTTTTACTCTTATTTTTCATCAATTGCTGCTGGTATACAATTAATTTAATGTAAGATTTATATTCCGGTCAGGGTAGCAAAGTATAATCCGTATGTCTGACAAATCATACTTCCGTTGAGTTACTGTTGGTGATGATTTACCTCATCTGCTTTCACGTAGCACTTAAATGTTAAATGTGAGTTGGCAATCGTAATGTTACGTTAGTTAATTCTTGTAACTTGACTACTTTAAACATATTTATGTACATATATGTATGGTCGAATATTAAACTGTCCTCTTTTGTGGCCTTTTATCTCCCTTGCTTGGCTGTTTTTTAAACGACAGTTGGCAGATAATTTTACATGATTTAACCATTTTACATACAAGTGTATTATTGTTTTTATTACATTGTATTATTCCGTTTACATTTATTGTTCTCCCTCTTTTCCCAAATTCGTATTTCTCTCAATTCAGTCCCTGAATGTCTTGTCAAAGTGCATCAACCCGGTAAATGAAAAACTTTACAAGTTTTCTACGATGATTTGCACAAACGTTGCTTTCAGTGTGTTCCACTTCTGTAATGTCGCATTACTGCCTCCCTGTGGTCTCGGTCCCGATTCCGAGAACAACAACTTGAAAACACAAACCTTTCCAATACAAAAACTGATAGTATACAACAATCGAATTTGAAATGTGAAGTTATCGCCAACACCCGGTATAGAATGAGGAAATGACTCAACACCAACGCTTTCTGTGACGTATTTTACTGGAAAGTCCGGACTTGTCACCACTACCTCTGGAACATATCCATCCGCCAATTAAACAGAACGTAAAAGTAAGAAAGAAGTTTCTCAGCCGCAACGTTACAGATTATAATTAAACAATTATTGTTTGCACGATCTTTTCTTCGCACAGTGCACTGAGGTCAGTGATATATAGTGATTGTAATGTTCCAATCAAACATTCAGTGAAGATACATCGATCAAAGAAACAAAGGCAGGCCGGCACAGTTTAGGAGAAATTATAAACTTGATTTTGCTTTAATTTGAAATACCATTTCTATTGTAGCACAAAGGTGCGGCTCCACGTGAACAGTAAGTACACAACAGTTTGTTCATCAACTAACTCTCCTATGAGTTTTCTTTGTTTTATCGCCGGAGACCTTGCAGTAACTACATACAGACAGAAGAGGGAAACAGAGACCCAGCAGAGTGGATTCCCTGGATCAACAGAGACAGTGCACTAAATCCACACCAATGACCCAATGATGCTATTAAAAAGTTAACATAGTTAATTGTTAAAAGTTAAAATAGTTGATTGCACCCTTTCCACAAAGGAATTTGTGTGTGTTTGTTGAATGATGTTAATTTTTCTATATACAGGACACTGCTGTAGCACATCTGCTTCATGGTTGGATGTGTTGTGTGTTCAAAATGCTCTTCTGCAAATCTTCTTCGATTTCTTGAGTTACTGTGACCCTTACTGTATACCATTGCAAATCCGTCTGGCCATTCTCCTCTGACCTCTGGTGTCAATAAGGTATTTCCATCCATAGAACCTAGGATATTTACTCTTTTTCAGACCCACCCATCTATGCAAACCCTTGAGATGGTTGACCATGAAAATCCCAGCCAATCAGCACTTTCTGAAATACTCAAACCAGCCTGTTTGGCATCTACAAAAATACAACCTCCAAAGTCACTATGCTCTGTATGACCTTCAGCAGGTCATCATGACCATGTCAATATGCTTTATTGCATATTGAGTGCCTGTCGTGTGATTAGCTGATTAGATATTTGTGTTAACAAGCATTTGAACAGGTGTATCTAATAAAGTGGACAAGGAGTGTATATTAACAGTAAGGTTCACAGTCAGATAGAAAACAGACACAGAAAGTATAGAAAAAAAATCAATACCATTTCAAACTATGGGAGGCCTGTATCTATAAGCTTGAGGTCATCTCTTGACAAACTCCAATTTTAAGACCTAATACCAGCAATCTCCAGTCTGTGGCTTAAGACCGCCATTAAGGAAGCCGTTCCTTAAAAAACCCTAGACTGTTTACTATGCTGGTGGTAAAAATCTAACATTTAAATCCAATTAAAAGTCCAATAATGATGTTGTGATTTATTTTGTAACTCATTGGACTTAGTTTGTGGCAATTTGATTAAAGAATGTTGCACTATCGTTGACATTGATATTAACCAACTGACACAGACAGCAAAGCGTAAAGTTCCAATTCTGCAGGAAAATACAGTGGAGTTGTCACGTTTATTTTGCTGTGTGCAGTGTTCGTGTGGACAACAGGGTACACACGTGGATAATTCACTCACACAGGGAGGAAATGGGGAAGTCAGAGGGAGACGATTTAGCAATTTATTGCCCCAGGCCTCACTCACAGTAAAATCTTACCACAGTTGGTTCTTTGCTAAGGTTAACTCTACTTGCATGAGTGCTTTGTGTGTCTGAAGCTTAGAGAAAATACTCCCTGACCACATTTACACTTTAGATGACTTTAGTATGGCTTCCAGTTCCACTGGTCAAAAATAACATGGTTCCTTACATGTAAGGAACCATGTTATTTTTGACCAGAATGTGTCATTTGACTCACACATAAACTAATTTCCAGAACAGCCGTCTTCCACCTGCAGAACATTATGGAAATTAAAAACATTTTGTCCGGAAAGGACGCCGAAAAACATCTCTATTGGATTACTGCAACTCGTTACTATCAGGATGTTCCAATAAGTCTTTTAAAACCCCACAGTTGATTCAAAATGCTGCTGCAGCACGAGTTCTGACAGGAACTGGAAAGACAGACAATATCCCTCCAGTGTTAGCTTCTCTACACATAGCTAGAATTCAATTTAAAATCCTCCTCCTCACATACAAAGCACTTAAAGGTCAGGCCCCGTCATATCTTAAAGACAACTTAATGTGACTGTTATATATCTGCTCCTGGTCCCTCTCTTCTGTCTTTCTGTCCCCTACCTCTCCTCTGTCCCCATTTTTCCTTTAACCCCGACCGGTCGAGGCAGATGCTGCAGACGCCTACTGCTTGCTCATTGTGTGAATTGTTGGGTTTCACATCAATCGCATCTATCACGGCGCAGGATCATTTTCTACATTTTGTGACTCGACTGAAGCAATGATGCTGGCCGCAAGGCACCATATTTTAGCATTTCTTTTCATCAACACTGTTAACTTTGGGAGCTGGAGCGAGCTAAGTATCACTGGAAGCGGCTCTCATCCATACAGAGCTCCCGAATTTAACAGTGAAACTCGCCACGTTGTCTCTAGCTCCTTATAGTTGTTGTGAATCCACAAGCGATTAAGTGTCGTACAGCTCAGTGTCCACACACACACACACGTTTTCCCGAGCGGAGTCTGGCCACTGGCAACTACGTGATGTCATTCAGAGAATCTCAACGCTGATTGGCCATCGTGTCAGCGATAGATGCTATGGGCACGATTTTGTCGCATGGCTGACAGTGCCTTGAGATAATGTATGTTCTGATTTGACACTATACAAATAAAACTGAATTGAATTAAAAGCAATAACTGTAATTATACAAACACAACATGGAGCCCTACTGTCATGTGGCATGTGAGACACACACAGAGAGACATTTTAGTTTTAATAATATACCACGTCGGTGCAGACTGAGGTTTCATTGTCCTTGTCATTCGCCAACACCTACAACAGCACCTTTGGCCCCTGCACTTACGCAATTACCACGACGACGAAGAAAGAATGCTGGGCATTCTTTCTTCAGTTGCCTGGGTGACGCAAATTATAGGGTGTGGGAGGGCTCACGGGACGGCAGAATACCGAAATGACCAAAACCTCACAGAAGAGAGGCGTTCAGGGACGCCCATTGACGAACAAGGGCTGAGTTGTATATACACACTCACACACACACACACACACACCACTCCCTGAAACGCGTGTGTTTATGAGCAACTTGCACAGATTCCCCAGGGACACGTGTGCATGCCTGCCCTGCTATGATAATTACTGCAAGGAGATCATGCTCCAAATGTGTGCATGGCATGTGTGTGTGTGTGTGGGGGGGGGGGGGGATTTCTGAATGTTTAAGCACAATCAAAAATGTCACCCATGCCAACGTAGTGGGGCTTTATGCTGCACGTTGCACAAGTTGTATAAACTGTTTCAAGGAGTTGCCTATCTATTAAAGGCAGATCCCGCTCATATGACCAGAGGCTCACACACAGACACACACACACCAGGAAGGACACCCAGTCAAGGGCTACAAAGCAAGGGCATGAGCAAACGAAAAAAAGCAAAGGGGAGTAGAGATGAGAGCAGTGACTGGATCAAAAATAATGTGGAGGCACAGATAGCTGAGGAGGAGAGGCTGAGGGGGAATTGCTTTTTAGCAACAGGGTCAAAGGGGTTGAATACAGAAAAGAAGGCAGAAAAGATCGCAAGCATATTGACAAAGATACAGATGAATGTATAAATATATGTGTGTGTGTGTGTGAGAAAGTGAGAGAAAGAGAGCAAGTATGTTTGTGTTTTGAGGTAGACAGAACCTGTGTGTGGCCAGAAAACAGAGTCAGTGAATTAGAGACAGGGAGAGAGTGTGTGTACTAAAATTACACCCATGCTCTTTGAACCTGGCCATTAAAGGCTCAGTTTGTAAGATTGAGATGAAATGATTTCCATTCAAAAAGGAACGGAATACAAAATAATTATAACATTTTGATCAGGAGTGAGTCTTGGCCACCATGTTGGACCACAATGTATTTACAGTAGCCCACAATGGACAAACTAAACACCTTTTGAGTATAGTGACATCTAATGGCTTCTATAGAGCTCCTCCACTAGCTGACATCATGCAGTGTCGTCATGGAACAAAAACAACGCCATTTTGGCAGGAAGCTGCACTGTTTAAAACAACACAACATCATGAAAAGTGAAGATGGTGGATAACTGTTGTAAAACAAGTGCGTTTTACCAGAACGTGCAGTAAAACAAGGCAAGCATCGAAGACAGACCACCAGGAACCCACAGGCGATGGATTCCACTTGTGATCGCTTTATATTAGGTACAGAACCAACAGCTTACCTACAATAATATCTTGTTTATTTTATGCCCTTTTAATACAATAGTCTAAGCGTTCTCTGGAGTAGGATGAGGGAAAGCTTAAAATTCACATGACGTACGGAGCGCTGTAGGGTGTTTGCGTGCATGCTTTTTTGAACCATGTGTTCAATGTGACTTCACAAATGCACTGGAAACCAGTCACAGAGGAGCTCAGTTACCATTTTTACAGTCGTTACTATTTTATGTTGGTCCCTTATTCAAAGTCAACGGTGTACTGTCCCATGCAGTAAAGAGTAACCTTTTTCTTAGTCATAGCTAACAGCTGAGGTAATAGCTGGAAGATGAATGTACATCTTAGCAATTTGCATTGCTGCCAAAAATAAATACAACAAAGAAATTGGTTTTGCATTCCCACTAATGAAAATCCTGCATGCATTGCAGTCATTTGACAGGCAGCACTGATTAGACATGATTGCTGATTAGACACATTCCCACTGGTCATAAACCTGAGATTTAACTGGTTTCTTGGCCAGTGGCACTAGGGTTTGTATCATGAGACAGAGCCGGGCCAGTATTTTAACACCACCCAGACTGGCTGTGAAAGAGGTTATTTCTTCAAATACACGGCAGGCATGCAGGTCATGGTGGAAAGGAAGTATCGCCGGAATAAAAAGAAAAGGTCAAAATACTTTTCTGACAAAAGCATCTGCGGGGAGAATGTGAGCAGCTGTCAAAAGGCCGAGGCACGTCATCTGGAATCAGGAAAAGCACAGGTGTGAAGGAGTCCATTGGGTGTCCCAGTGAAGCCACGTCAGTGAGCCAGCACAATACCAGCGCCGTGAAACTGGCTCACCTCAATGAAATGCAGCTGTCGTCCTTTTTATTATTTCCACCTGTGGCTTGATGGAATAGCCTGAAAGCTTTTTTAAACAAAAGCCACTCCCTAGATCAGAGGCTTCAGTCACATATCAGGCACATTTTTATATGTGACATCTCCCTCTTTGACGCACGCACACACACAAACAAACACACGTTTTGCTCGGCATTTGTAGTAGAGGAAACTCATAGACATTACCCTATCCTTAACCATCACAACTACACGCCTTACCCTAACCCTTAACCTAAACCCAATTCTAACCAAGCCTTAAAAAGACCCTTTAAGGGGTGACAGACCATGAGGACCAGCCAAAAAGTCCTCACTCCTCCACAAATGTCCTCATGGTTTATAAGTTTTTTTGGTCCTCACAAAGATACCACATACAAGAACACACACACACTGTATTGTGATGTTGACCATACAATTGATGTCCTTCACTACATGATTACAAAGACTGACCCACAGTGCTGCTCCGAAACAATCACTCACTGGAGAGACACACACACACACACACGCACGCACATACAAGGCAAAGTGTTGTGCAATGACACTGAGTAAACAGACACAAGGACACACACCATCAAACACTCAAACACAGGAAGGCAACAAGACGTCATCCACAAAGTACAAAATCAAAGTTACTGATAAATATACTGTAAATCCCATCACAAGAATATATAGGTTTTTTTGGTAACACTTTAGATTAGGGAACACATGTTCACCATTAACTAGGTGCTTACTAACGTGCATATAAGTAGCATATCAGACCTTTATTAGTAATTATTAAGCATCTATTAACACCTTAATCAGGAAAAATCTTAATTCATGTCGTAATAGAGGTAGAATAAGGTTGTGTAGAATAAGGTGTTAATACGTGCTTAATAATAACTAATAAAGGGCTAGTGTGCTGTTTATGCATGTTAGTGAGCACCTAGTTAATAGTGAATATGTGTTCCCTAACCTAAAGTGTTACAGTTTTTTTCAGAAATGAAATGAAATAACAATAGTTAACAGCATTTGAACGATTGTTTCGGGAATTATAAACTCACGTGATTATATCAATTGAAATCCTATTTCGTTATAAGCAATGTATGTTAACCTACATCAAACATGAATCAGTTTGCTATGTGTGATTGGAAATGTCCCATTAGTCCATGTTGTACAAATAGAGGAGGTAGACAATTAGGTTTCAGTGGCACAGAATGCTTATTGTTCTGTGACTCGAAACGTTTTTCCACACAGTGAAGCTTGTAGCTAGACAAACCATAAGTGTGTGTTTTGGCAAAACAGGAAACTTTGGCAGGATAAAATCATTACGTCTGTCCTGAACGATGGGCATTGTCTGGCAGACAGACTGGAAGAGAGGATCAAACCAAAAAGATTTCCATGTGTGATAGTAGGCAGGGAAATTAGTAACATGCCACACACACACACGCACACACTCTCTCGCTCTCTTCACGGGTTTCTCCCATTATGACAATTCATCCCAAACATAGACAGAAAGGAAGAGGGAGGGATGGAAAGACCTTGTATGGAGTAATTGATGTCAATAACACACAATGCCTAAGGGGAGAGGACTGTGTGTGTGTGTGTGTGTGTGTGTGCTTGCCTTACAGTTTCTTTTGTGTTGCCCTTTGTTTGTGTCCATGGGTGGCAAGGGACATGCTGTCATGCTCCTTCAGCACTGTCCTTGTGACAGGCTGTGTGTGTCCGTGTGCGTGCACGTCCGTGTGCCTGTACAGTTTGTGCGTGAATGGGTGTTTGTCTGTGAAATCCTCTGCGTGCCAGTGAGACTGCGTGAGTCGGGTTGTGCGAAAACAAGTGCATGTCTATCGGAGAGAGTCTACGTCCTGGGAATTTGCTGCTGTGTCAACAGGATTCAGCAATTGTGTCTATTGTATCAGCTTGTCTGCTTATTACATATGTGTCCGTTTATTTTAGAGAAAGGCAGATAAAAGGCAACGTGGCTAGCACGTTGCAGGTCACCTTGCAGCAGGAAGACTGCTGGTTCGCATCCCGGTTCGGGCCTTTCTATGTGGGGGTTTGCGTGTTCTCCCAAGTCCTAAAACATGCAGAGGTTCTTTCGACACTCTAGATGTGAATTTGCGAGTGAATGGTCTCTGTGTGTTTGCCCTGCGAAGGACTGACAGTAGAAGATGGATGGATGGATGGACTTTTTACAGTTTCTACTTCCTCCCCATCCCTGAAGAGACTTTATGTTTGACTTCACTCACTGTGCTGCTTACTTTCAGTCTGGGTAGTTTTCCTCCACCTAACACCTCACCACCATTCCAGGACTCCAGACTCTTGCCAGCTACTCCTCCATCTGTGCTGCGGTATGTGCAGTACCAGGCAGGAGAGGGTTGTGTGAGTGTTTTTGGTGAGCTTGAAGCACGGTTAAGTGGTATTCGGGAGTGACTAAGGAAATGGAAATGCTTGTTCCCTGGGGGTGTGTTTCTTTCTATGGGGTTTAAAGGAGACTTCAGGGAGTCCTGATGAGACACCGGGGAGCGCAGACACTGGAGCTCCTCTTGAACTTCGGACAGAGCGGCAGTCAGATCCTCCCTCTCCTGACACTCCCTCCTTACTGTCTCCTGGAGTAACACCACCTGGAGGAGTGAGAGAGAGAGAGTACTAATGTAAGCAGCTGAGGATACTGCTGTCTATTTCACCTAAAATGTACGTGTAATGTTCAGAGTTGGAGTCAGCATGTAACACAAACTGATGACACATACACACCCCTTCCAACTCCATACAGTTAAGCAATAATATAAACACGTACATTTCAAGAGGGAAGCAAACACAAAGCTGATCATTAAAACTGAGGTTGTGCAGATTTAATTGGGTGAATTCTTGCTGTTTTATATAGTCTATCCTCTAAGAAATCAACTAAGAAATAAAAACCTTCCACTAAATCAAAAAACTACAGATCTCAATATATGAGAGTATGACAGACAGAGATATGAGAAAGCTGCTCACTTCATGTCCACATACTAAGAATAAATAACGTTTTTTTTCAAGGCTTTACATTTATTTTCTACCAATATGGTGTATGACCATAAACACTGCTCAGTGGCTCATTAAATTACAAACACATGCCATTTGAAAAAGTTACATTATTACAGCCATCTGCTGCCTGAAAACAAACATGTGTCGTATTTTCATCTCAAAAAGTTCAATGTGGTAAAGTCAACAGATGCTTTATGGAAGACTCCTGTCAACGCTCTCCATGGGTTGCCAATGGAATGAACGCAGCAAAAACTCAAAGCCTGGACACTCACATGTAGCACAAACAGAATGGGAATTCTGCTTTGATAATAAATGTACGACATTCTCAAACAGTGTATAGCAAGTACAACACTGTTTGAAATGAGGAAAGCCGATCACTCGCATCAAGAAAAGCCATTTCAGTATTCAGTATGATACGTTTGTGGAACTATCTGTGGCGCCACAGAAGCCACAAATAACAAAAAACATAATGGTGATGAATATAGTAACAGTAAATACAGATTAACAGCAATACAGTATTCTAAACAGACAGTGGGACAACTTTAGCTGCTGGTCAGACCAAACCAAGTCTGTAAATCTCCTGACCTGAGCGTATTAAACTGCTAAGGGATGTGGTTTTAATTTCTATTCCAAGTCATGTTTCATAATCATAAGAAAGATCACAGTATTGCCATAAAACAGGTCATCTACAATAAAATAAAAAAGTGTTTGGCTATTTTCAACAACTGCAAGAAAACTATGAAGCCTGTGATAAAATACAGTGGGGAGTAGTTACAATAATGTCATAATGTCACTGTGTTAAACTAATCTGATCACAGCCCAGAATGGACTGAGATATTCCTTAAGCTTGCCATATTTTCAGTTGTCACACATGTGATGTCATGACATGCAGAAAGATTAAAGGTTTCAGGAAGAAGACAGACAAGAAGAAAAAAGACTGTGTATTGCTTTTATAAAAGTTGTACACATTTTTCTGTAGGAATGTATATTTTACTTTTAGTCCCCACGGTGAAGTAATGGAGGTCATATATAGCACCACATGTGTAAGACTTTCATTCTGTGCGTCTGTAATAGTCAAAACATGTGTATAATTTAATAGGTGCCTATATGTCATTATATCCATACCATGTGGCACGCATCTATGGCATGCGGCCATTGTGTGCAATTATTGAGCATGTGTGTGTGATATTTTACACACTTGTTTGGCCACTTTCAAAGTGTGTGGAAGGACTTTTATGTGTGTATCTGCCTGTTTATATGCAGGCATGTGTTAGTTAGATCCTTAGTGTGTCTGTGTGTGTCTGTGTGTGTAATGTCGTGCATCCCAGTCTCGCCACAGACAGGGACAGTGTGAGCAGGATTACAGGGTTATTAGATGGAAGTCACATGCAGACCCACTCAGGCTCGTATTCTCAATCTAACACTGTAAGCCACATTCCACTGGCAAATCACACACATACAGACACACAGACACACACACACACACACACATGCAACAACCCTAATGAACATATACAGTTTAAAGAGATGCCTATAGACTGGCATTAAGAGGGAATAACACGTTAACATGTGGATAAGACATCCAATGCGCACACGCACGCACAAGGCACACACACACACTGTGCATCATGTGACCTCAGTCAGTGTTTTTAGTGGGAGGTTAAAGTTCAATCATCTCTTCCCCCAGACACAGTGACCTTTTCCTCTCATTCACGTCCATCTGCAACAGAGATGGGGGGGGGAGGGAGGAAGTCAAGATTAGGCAGGGATGGAAAGCGAGAGAGAGAGAGATAATAAATAAAAGACAGTTGGAATGAAGAAGAGAGGGGCAAAAAAAAGCATGTAGAGTAGATTCAGAATGACCTGTGCTGCATGATAATAAGAGCCAACAACAACATGCTTTGTTGAAAAAATGAAAAATGAAATTGCAAATAAAATGTTTTGTATTTATTAAAAACCTGACTGGATAAAAGGTCACTCATACACCATGCTCTCTAGCACTTGGAGAGAAAAGATTTCACACTGCAACGGTATCTTGGCAACAGAGGACATCAGAAGGTCATGATCAAAACCTGATTATCTCTAACCACCACATACACACACACACACACACACACACAAACATCCACAGATCAATATAACATCGGGCATGAATGAGACAGAGAGATCATTAGAGACAGAGACTGAAGGACGAGGAAGAAAGACAGGCAGAAAGAAAGCGAGAAAAAGAAAGATAGAAGGTCATCTTCAGAGATTATCCTGATTGATCTGCCTTAGAAGTATGGATGCAGTGAAAATGTCCCCTTTAAATTAGATTAATAAGCAGAGAAATAAGGGTGGCGCTGTGTTGAACATAAAAGAGCACATCAGCTGTAAAATTGGCATCAGGACACCTTGAACAGGTTGAACCTCCTTGGACAGACACTCTATGAGATGGAGATGATTAGAGAGACAAAATGGAAGGACTGTTAGCAGTCATAAGACAGCAGGAGGTGGATGAAAGACGTAGGAGGAGGAGATGAATGAGTGATGAGAAAAGGACAAGAGACACTGATGTGACCTTTCTCATCCCGTCTCATCTCGGCTGAGGTGACCTTTCTGTTCTAATGACTTGAAAAGAAGATTTCAACTTTAAAACTGAACCATCTATCCTGAAAGAAATGAGCACAGGTAAACTGTGGACACCGCCTTCCAATGAGTCTGGTCAACAATCATGATATACAGGCTGCAGCACTGTAGTTGCCATCTTGTTTATACTGTAATGCCACAGGTGAAGGCCTTGGCATCAAACCTCGACACTTTTGTAGGATCTAATATCGAAAATGTGTTTGTTAATCTCATCAGCGTCAGTGAGCCAATAAGCATGAAGCATATACGTTTGCCCAAGACATAATTGTGCTCATGACGTGAAGAATTTTACAGTACTGTGTAAATATTTTCATTTTATTTCATAAAACAGATTATTCTTACTATCTTTCAAGAATGAGTATTAATGTATCTAAAATGTCAAATCAATATCCAACTCTATACAGGGCTGTTTGTACATTCAGTGTTATTTCTCTGCTGTTCTGTCCATGCACATACTATTGTCGTGTTATTTCTTTGCAGATTTTACCATTTTAAAGCCGCTCTAATGAACAAGGATCAAATAATTAGGGTGTGCAATAGAAAAGGTGACACAAACCCTCACAAATAGTCACCTGTGATTTTACAGCTCACAACTTTTCTAAGCAACACGTTTGCTACCAAATGGCAAACAATGTAGGCTACTGGTGGTGACAATGTGGAAGGAACTGTCAATTTGACAGCACACAGAAACCAGAGCTAGAGCACAGTTCTCTTAACCAGGTGACTGGAAGAAAAACTGAAATGAAAGCTAATGTTGATCTGTGTCAGCTGGATGGACGCAAACCTCTGGTGATGAGAGATTGTTGCAGAGTTCATAACATGTTTCATTGTGGTCAAGAGGATTAAGTAACAAAGCTTGTGATACATTTGATACATAGTTGTGGACCAGTTTTTACTTTTTCCTCATGTCTGCAATCACGTCATATAAATAGAAGGATATCGCCGCCAGCATTTAAACGACCCTATCTAGCAACATAGAAGAAACGAAATATAAAACAGCTACTAGCCACAATTTCAGTTCCCAAATTTGATGGCTTCTTACTTAAGTGATGCCAGGCCCCTCCACATTATTTCATGAAAACCACCTTGAAAACTATGGTCCCCATTTCCTGTTTTTGACTTGCTGCATCACATACTTTATATTGTTAGTGGTCTATACTTGTGTATAATAAATAAATAAAATCAGTTCAGTGGTTTTTTAAGTAATCCTGTTATATTTGTGTTAGTGGCCAAAATGTGCCTGCAGCCTCACACACACACACACAAACACACACACGCACGCACGCACGCACACACGCACACAGAGACAGTGGTGTGCTCTATTTTTGGTCTTTCTCACTCTCATGTTCAAAATGACTTAACTTAACTGCCACCATTGCATTGCTTCCTTCCTCCAGGCTCTTCATATGTACACCACATCCTGTTTCCCTGTGCACTGCCTTTCTCTTTTCACTTTTTGTTTCACAATTCAATTCATCTCTATTCAGATGGCCCAGGCTCAGAAATCCATCACTGCCAACGCAAATACTGCATGAATGGAAAACACACCAGTCGAGTATGAAGCAAAGGCAAATCTCGTTTTGTTCTGACAGTTGTAGTCACAGCTTCTTCTGTCACCTGACTCTGGTGAAGATAATCTACGCACATGCGCCTACACGCACCTCTTCTTGTAGTTCAGCATTGCTCTCCTTCATAAGCTGTAGTTCAGCTTTGGCTTCGCTCAGCTGTAGTGCCTCCTGCTGTCTGGAAAGGTGCAGCTCCTTGTGAATCTCCCCTCTCCTCCTGCTCTGCTCATCTTGTGTCCTCCTCTCCTCTGCCATGCTCCTCCTCTCTTGCAGCAGCTCCTCTTTCAGTTCTCCCAGCTCCTGCTCTCTGTGCTTCAGCTGGAAAGAAACCCCCCCCCAAAGAAACCAATTATGTGTGTGAATATTTATTTTCCACAAAATGATGCTTATTTAACAATCAATGTGTTTTGTCAACTCTGTAAAATAGCATTTGCCCTTTTTAACATTGACTCAGCCAAAGACAACACAGACTTCAATAAGACTCTGAGGGGTTCTGCTTCCTCTGCTGGTTTGTTTTCTGTTACCTTGTCTACATTTTATACAGAAAGTGGGTGGGAGGAACTCACAGTGCCAGACACAGTGGGAGCCAGAGACACTGAGGAATTTTACTATTGTGTGGAAAGTTCTTAACTGTCACTACTTGATTGAAGTGAAGTGTTGAGACCTTCTTATATTTTGTTAGTGATGATACTGGGGGTGGATTTGTATAATTCAGGATATGGGTGATCCCTCTTCACTTAATGTCACCCCCACTGTCTGAATTTCTAGTCTTTCTTCTTTCTTACCCCCGTCAGTACACAGAGACTAACCACAGTGTCATTCACTCTGTTTGCATGCAAGTACATTTGTCAGACGTGTGAGTGTGGTTCCGATGATGCACAAATTACACACAAATACACGTATGTACACACAGGGACATCTGATGAGTAGACACAAAAACAGTGTGGTAAATTCTGGTCTTAAAGGCAGAAAGTCAGAGAGAGACAGAGAGGAACTGAACAGAATGTACTGGGAAGTCAATCAACCATAAAACAAGCAATATGAGAAATACCAAGAAATAAAAAGAGTGAAAGAACGATCTGTGGGTCTGTGAGTGTCTTCTTTCTCAAAAACCATGGAGATTAAATGATGTGAAAAGAAAACAGGACAAGTCAGGGAGGCTACCGAAGAATGCGTGGAAACAAACCACAAAACTCAGCACCACAGAAATAAAGAAGCTTTATTTTAAAAAGTAAGGGTTAGATGCTGAATTTCACAAATACCCTCCGCTGTTACTTCATCTACAGACCTTCTGCTGAAGCTGCGTGCTGTCTCGTTGGTATTGAAGAAGCAGCAGTTGGTTCTTCTCCCTGTCAATGCTCAGCTCCAGCTCCACCTCCCTGCGGAACTCCTCCATCTGCTCCCGCAGGTGCAATCCACTCTGGGTCTTCTGCTCCTCCAGGGCACCAGCCAGCTACAGAACAAAACAACAAGAAAAGGGATACATTTACCAATTAACTTGTGTTCATTCTCACACACAGTAAACATAATATGATGCACATGCGTCATTGTGTTGCCACTTAAAATACAGAAAGACTTTTCCTTTGAGAACAAAAACATCAGTGTATGAAAATAGTCGTGCCCACATTCTAATGTCTGTGTGAAGTGTTTAATACTTCATGATATAAACATGAACAAGGAAGGTCTGACAGTTTTGTGTGTCAAAAAGGACGGGCACGGACAGAACGAAAACAGAATTAGACAGTGGTGGTGTTTGAAATCACTAGATATGAAACACTCACACAACCTGAAAATGTCAAGGATGAAAAAAATGTGATTTTCTGCTGCTGCCAGGGAAAGAATTTAAAAAAAGGATGTGGCATTGCTGCCAAATATTTCAAAACACATCAGTTCTTCTGCAAACACATTCTATCTCAGCAGAAATGTTTCACTACTACCCACAGTCCCTAACCTCGACAAGACATTTGACAAATGTGCTATTGTTCCACGCTACATTTCATGTCATTGTTGGCGTGAGCTTCAAATAGAAATAAAAAAAAAATGCCTTCACCCCTTTCATGATGTAAGAGGAAGACGGGTTTTTTTTTATGTTAAGTTCTTCAGAGAACAACAATGACAGCAGTGTAATTGTGCTGTCATCGTCCTCTGTCAGTCACAAATGCAATCGTTGGGAAAATAAATCACCAGCTTTGGCACTTAAAAGATTGACGCCAAAGCTGCATGTGGCATATTTTTAGTCAGGCTTGGCCAGGGCCACCGTGTTTTCTTTCCACCAGCACTCATGCCATGGGCTGAGATCATTGTGGCTGTGGTATGTGTGTCTGTGCGTTTATCTGTGTGTGCGTGTGCGTATTTACGCGCGCAAGCGTGAAGAGAAGAGAAACAGTGGATGTGGGTGTCAGATTAAGACACCGATTAGCATGTGAAGAAATGTTTATTGGAGCCAGTGTGTTGTTTGAGAGACAAAGATCGCGTGTGCAAATGAGAAAACACTACTTCCTATTTGCTGCGGTGAATGTGCGTGTGTGGAGTGTGTGGATGGTTGTGGCGTGTGTCTCCTTTTGTGTGAATGCGAGTGTGTGTACGTACGCAGCTGCCGTTTATATTTAAAAAGTGCACAAGAGTGACCACTTCCTTTCTATGGGTATGGACCCATGTGAAGACAGGAAGTTCACAGTGAACAATGACCATTATGGACTGTGTGTCTGGAAAACGTCCCGGGTCAAACATCTGTCTGGAGTTCAGAGCTTCGAGTTCAGAGTTCGAGTGTGTGTTTGTCCATCTGTCATACAGCATGAACTGTAGAGTTTTACATCAGCATGTTTGACAGTTTTTTTTGGGATAGACAGAATAGAATAGAATAGAATAGAGCTGAAACGATTAATCGACAAAATCGATTATTAATCGATTTCCGATTGTTTAAGCTTCTTAAATGTGAATATTTTCTTTATTTCTTTGCTCTGGATAACAAAGAAATCAAGTTAATCATTAATCATTAATCATTAATCATTTTGGTTTGTGGACAAAACAAGACATTTGAGAACATCATCATTTCCAGGTTTGACGAACACCGATCCACATTTTTTAAGGTTTTCTGATATTCTGAACACCAAACGATTAATCGATTAATTGACAAAATAATCGACAGATTAATCGATTATGAAAATAATCGTTAGTTGCAGCTCTAGAATAGAATCAATCCTGAACGGAAAGAGACATTTGTTAGTCGTGGTGCTGTGTCTTTAAATGCAGCCTCTAAAGGTTGTAGCCTCTTGACATTGCTGTATTAAGTGGTGTTTAAAATAAAATAGTATTAAATGTATTCTGCAACAGCAGAAGAACACAACAACAAAACAATTCAACAAAAGCAGAATTTTAAGTCGATTTTTCACCCTCACCTTAGGATAATGTAACATTTTATATTGTATCTTGGGCTACTGGCACCGATGTAATATGCTGTAACTTGAGACTATCTGCTCTGGTTTACTGTGGACAGATCACCTCTCACTCATATTGTGACTCAAAAAGTCTTGCTGCCATTCTTAAAGAAAGACCACGCAGTGTGTGTACAGCAACAACGTGTTACCTATACCAAACATTGTTCATATAAGAGGGCCGGAACTGAGACAGAAACAAAATACAATACCGCACTGATATAAAGGAACACTTTCTGAGTTGTTGTTCAAATAAAGCTCAGTGACTCCTGCTGCCAGACAGTCAGACAGTCAGACAGACAGGACAGGAGACACTGCTACACTGTTTGACTAATAAAATACAGCTTGATTTTGGGACTCTGTGTGTGTGTGTGTGTTTCAGGTATTACTCATGTTGTGGCAAACTAAATCTGTTTACATATTCACATTATGAAGTCTTGTCTTCCTTATTACATAAATGATTACATTTTAAGGTGAAGGCGTGTTGTATGTTAGGTTAGGGTTAGGGTTACGCCAGAGGTCGTTGTGGTTGTGAGTCAATGTAATGTCCTCTGAAGTCATGGAAACCAGTTTGTGTGTGTGTGTGTGTGTGTGTGTGTTTTTTTATCTGGTGTTAAACAGACTGGTGCTCTTGGAGCCTCATAATCTTATCCACGTTTTGTGCATCAGGATCTTCGACGGTAAACTCCTCTGAACTGTGACAAAGACTTGGATTCTGTCCTACACGTCTGTTTACTTCAACACACAGGAACTAAATGTCTGCCAGTAGTAAACTAAAACCCCATAGTCACTACGCCTATGAGTCATGTTTTGATTTGTTTGAGTTCTTCATACATAATTCAAAACATTACATCGACTGTCTAGATAATACGACCCGTATCCAATTCCACAAAGCATCTAGATTGCTAGCTAGCTTGTAAAGCCTGTAGTTAGTTATAATGGTCATGTTTTTCTCACCCAATCCAAGTCTGCAGCTGAAAATGAGTCAGGGCCAGCATTTATTATTTCATTTTGTTGCACAGTGTATCCTTCCTGTAACATTGGATTCAATTTTAAAAAAGTATGTGGTTTAAATATGTTTGGCAGCTGGTAACTCAATGCTGTGTGCTTAAAATAAAAAAAACATCTTGGGGAAAATAAAAGCCAGGATCCTTATAATCAGCTTTTTTACTATTGTTGGTATATGTCTAATCTGCAATACTAGGATTACTGTACTGAAATAAGATTAGTGTTATAAAGCATTACCTTTAAAGCCATTTCCTGTGTGAAGTCTTTCTCCAGATTTTCCAGGGCTCGACCATGGGAGTCTATCAACGCGTCTCTGTGAACACACACGTAAAGATACAAACACTGAATCACTGATTCTTCAGATATCTCTTTTGTTTGTTTGTTTTTTATTTTAAAAATAATGCACTTGATACTTGATCTGATAAGAGCAAACATCCGCTGGTGATAAATGTAACATAAGGCCATGGTCAAAAAGCAACTGCCTTCAGGCTGAGTATGCCATTCCTTCACTTAATCATGTGTGTCTACATCATACAATTCCAATGTAAATGCCTTAAGATCCCCATATGTAGCCTAGTAGCATGTTCACAGGCATTGGCTGCATTGGTTTCTGGAGTATGAAGAAACACAACACAGAAATGCAAAAAACAACTACACACATATAATTATTTCTGAGGGAAAATCAGAGAAACTCATATGCAAAATGTGTTAAGCTACATTGTGGACAAACTAGCTTTGACAGTCAGTGAATGAAGTAAACACACATGCACACAACCTTTGCACAGTGAGCAGCACTTTCTGCAGTTAAATAGATAAGATTGTTAGCCAACATCACATCCCAATGCATTGATCTAAAAGACTCTGATAATATTTACTCATGCTTCACTTTTGGCAGATCCTGTCAGGATGTCACGTTGCATAATGAATATTTAACAAGAATCGTCTGCGGGGAAACAAACAAGAGGCATGTTAAGGTCCAGTGTGTAAGAATTACAGACATATAACAGAGAGACTGCGGATCATAACAAACAAAGGACTCCTCTGTTCAATCATCCCTTTTCCAAGCATGTCAAAGAACTATGGTGGCCTTCTCAACCTAATAAAACATGGCGGTAAGATGACCTCTGCCTTTCTCCAGTGAACTCCATCCCTGCACTCGAGGCAATCTCCGTCCAGATTGTTCTCATTTGTGGTTCCCCCATAGTGGAAAGAGCTGCTTAATTCTACCAGAGCAGCAGAGTCTCTCTCTCTATCTTCAAGAACACTTGAAGACTCATTTCCTAAGGGTTAATTGGAGACTCTAAATCAACCGTCGGTGTGAAACTGATTTGTCTTTTTACACACATTAGCCCTGTGATAGACTGTTGCCCGGTCTCTACCCTGCCTTTTGTTACATTTCAGCTAAGATTGGTACCAGACCCTCAAAGGATAAGCAGTAGATAATGACTCCATGTATAAAATATTTAGATAGAAATTATAAAGTCTATTCAGAAACAGGAGGAGGGCCTGGCCATTTATTATCAGTGTTTATACAGTTTCTACAGAAAAGGCTCTTTGAGGGAGCTCCTCGGACATGTCATGTAAACATTTACTAACAAGCTCACATACATTTTCATCACAAAACTCCATTTTGTATTCACCAAAGAGGCACAATGAAAAACACACACACACACACACACACACACACAAAACATAGAACTGTGTAATGTCTGTGCTGGGCAATATATGACAATGTGTGTGTGTGTGTGATTGTGGAGGAGATGATCTACAGTATAATAAAGAGCAGCAGCTACATTCCATCTCTTCCTAGTCAGGGCAGACACAATATTATTCACTCCACTGGCTGTGGCTAATCACATCAGCCTACACACACACACACACACAAACACACACAGAGGGAGAGAGAGAGGGAGGGAGGGAGAGCGAAAGAGAGAGAAAGGGAAGCACAGAAATAGATCCAGACAGACAAACATGCATGAATGTGCAGGTTTGATGCTAAGGTCGGACTCCTAAGGCTCATTTAAATGTGCTCCAATCTTGTTAAAGAAATATGAGTAGATAGTCGATGAGTAGAAACTAGAGGTGGACTGATGTAGTTACAGTATATGCAGGCATGGGCTAAAATACTTCTGAATGTATTTTAAAATAAAATACCAAATACTCGACTAATAAACTACAAAATACAGCAGCTACACCATGTATCAAAATAAACTGCTGTATTGTTGTGTTTCATCACAGTACAGTTGCATAATTTAGTGTACAGCTGAAACTGTCATTGGTGTGTGCACGACCTCTATTAAAAATTATATTTAAATGTAACATCCTATTACCATCCAATACAATAATTACTTAGAGTCCAATAATCATGACATGACGAAGTGACCCTGTCGAGTTCGGGAATTCTTATGATGTCATCATGTTGTTTCAAAGAAATTGAATTGTATACATTTCACAGTATTTTAAAAACACAAAAATACATGACACTGAAGTATTTTGATACAACATATGAAGGCATTTTTAGTCATCTCAATAAAATACAAATTACAATTATTATTGTATCAGAAATACTGCCCATCCCTGGTTATAGGCATTACGGAGCTCCACCCACCAGAAATAATAATAATAAAAAAAACATTTGCAATAGATGTGTCCTTACACTTTTTGTGACCAAAATGCTCTTGTTTTGTAGTTAAGTCTTAACTGAAGGGAAACTCACCAAGTGAGGATTATTTTATGAAGCTCAAGTCTTAAGCTCATAAATAAGCTCATTTAATAACAAACTTATGATACACACAGTGTGAGTGTGTTTGTGTGCTGTGAGTTTGTTTGAGTCCCACTGTCAGATATGAATCCAGCTCTCTGATGATCAAAAACCCCCTCAAGGTAGTGCATCATAAGTATATATATATGTATATATATATGTATATATATATATATATATATATATATATATATATATATATATATATATATATATATATAGTGTGTGTGTTTGTGTGTGTTTTCTGGTATGTGTATCTTCGTGAGGACCAAACATATGTATAAACATAGGGGGTGAGGACATTTTGGGAAGTGAGGACATCTTTAAAGCGCCTTTTGAGGATTAAGACCTGGTTTTAGGGTTAGGGTTAAAATTGGGTTTAGGTTAGGGTAAGGATTTGGTTTAGGGATTTAGTTGTGATGGTTAAGGTTAGGGTAAGGGGCTCTGCAATGCATTACATCTATGAGGGTCCTCACTACGAAAGCTGCACAAACATATGTGCGTGTGTGTGTGTGACCCTGGGGAACATGAGCGTGCAAATTCAGGGCTCAGGGGGAGGTCTGAGGGGATTACAGGGAGGAACGATGGGAAAATCTGGGAGCACTCTTTCATACGCTCACACGCCACGGCTGCTTTTAAGGACAGACGAGTGTGTATGTTTGAAGTGTGTGTCTGTGTGTGAGAGGCTGCTACCTCATCAAAAGGCAGATTCCGTTTTTTTTTTTCCTCTCTCTTTGTACTGATACAATCTTTGTGTGCTCACACAGAAAAAGGGAAGTGGACTTCTCCAAAAGATGTGTGATTTTTACAGCAAAGCGAAAGGGGCCATTGAATCAATACAGTACAATCACTCAACTTCCTTCATTTGTTTTCTTTTCAGGTCCTTGAAACTTTCTCCCTGCAGACACGCTTGTATTTTCATTCATTTTACACTCACTCACATTTTCAAGGCAATGGCAGTTCATGACATGTGAATCAAAACAACTGGGAGACGAAATAAAAGTAAAGACAAGTATGAATCTTTCCTCTCTGGAAAACTGAGAGAAAAATAAGAAAGTATAGAAACAGAAAAAGAGAACAATCCATTGTAAACATAGCTGAAAGTAGTATCCTAGGTAAGTGGTTAATGTTAATCTTCCATATGTTTTTATTAACCTGTTCTCTGTATAGAAATGGATAGAAGGGAGATTTTTGAGATCTTAACTTCTGTCAGGAAATATTCCTCTGCTGCTTGAATCCACTTGAAACAAGTCCTCTCACATTTAACACATTGTTAAAGGAGCCGCACAGACACCACTGACCTTTCACTTAAACTGTCACATCTACTAAATCATGGGCAAGCTGTCACGTTTCACCCATGTATGTGTGTGTAGAGCAATCTACATTTACTTCACTCACTGACTGTTAAAGATGAAATGTTTCTGTTTCATGTCAGTTTCCCTGATTTCGATTGACCTTTTCTCTGTCCTAATGAGGCGGAACCCAATTTAATAACCTCATTTCATCATCTTTGGCGAACAAAAGAGATAAGATGTGAATTGTGGTTAGGTTAATGTTAGGGACAAGCGTAGGCTGTCCAAATGAATGGAGATCAATGAAGTGTCCGAACAAAAATAGCTTCTCAAACCTCTATGTAAGTGTGTGTGTGTGTGTGTGTGTGTGATCATCTACGGTCCCTGTGACTGTGGCTGTGTGCATGCGAGAGCCAGACTGTGATAGGTAACCACTGAAACCACAGTTAGGGTCTCCATCGCTCCGACCACAACAATCACTCTCTTCCCTCCGTGCTTCCCTCCCTGGGTCTTTCGTGTTTGTCCTTTTTTTTTTCTTCCTTCATCTATACCCTTATGTGTCCTTCCCATCAACTGTATATAAAAAAATAGACATCTTCTGGTTTCCTCCCTGAGGCCAAACTCAAATGAACATTATATGGAATAGCCACCAAACAAACCTACAAAAATAGGTCACTTTCAATGTAAGTCTATGGAAAACTAATGTTCTGGGTTTGAGGAAAATAGACGATAAAGTTGTTTTGACTGAGGGACCATTTTCATAGCACTAAGCTTTAGTTTAAGTTTAAAAAATGCTTTGGACAGATTTGGCTCATAACTTTAGATTTACACCACAAAGACAACCATTATATCAGTAGATCCTTTATGGATGTTTGAACATGAAACTTAGTCCTGCTTTATGGTAGATTATAAAGTATAGTATGTTGATTGACCTCATTAACCTAACACAAGGTAAATGTGTTAACAACTTTTTGTGAAATGTTGTGTCAGCAAATTACAAGTATGCCTCAACACCTGACTCAAGCAAAACAGATATCGTAGCTTAACAATTAGTTGGGCGTGAGGGAGGAATAAAGCATGATTTTCTCCACCCACAGCCTCCAACTACAGAGCTTTAAAAGCCACATTAACCTACTGTATATTAACTCCACAAAGACAAGTGTTTTATCCTCAGTGTAAACTAGATGTTTAAGTAGCCATTTTTGCAACAGTATTACATCAACAAGTCCTTATGAGCAATAAGATAGCACTTGTTTTTTTGGAAAATTCCTACAAGAGAGGGATTGGCACTGGTTGATGTGCAACTATAATGGTGGTACAGAGGGTGGAGTGTGTGTTTGCAGCTGGGATAACAACAAAGGTCAGAAAGGAAAAGATGAAAGCAGATGAGATTACTAAAGTGGTGATAAGGCACACAAGTAAAACTGTAAGAAAGACCAATGTACAAACAGGAGAATGGTCCTTTTATGGGTCACTGATGGTCACTGAAAAATCTCTAATCTGGCTAAATAAAAAAAGACATCTAATTTGTACATGAATGCAAATGTGCAAGTGACACATGATATGGCACAAAGAGAGTACGGGGAAATCTTTCTTCTCTGAGCCTCTTCTCATTTTACTGAGCCAAAAAAGTACACAGGAAGTTGATCAAATATGCAGCAACTAGAGGTCAGGCCTAAACCGAGAAGGTCAAACAAGGAGATTGCTAAAATAAATGCAGGAACCCTTTCAGGGTACAGATAAGACAGACAACGCACACACACACACACACACACACACACACACGCACACAGGTGTGCGCAAATATCCTTTGAAGGACCATCATTGTCTACCATTCATTTAGTAAGCCTAAAACAATAATACCCCTTACCTTAACAGTTTATTAATTAGAAATTAGGTTTTGCTCATTAGCACCAAAGGACCAGGTTTTGGTCTCCATGAGGACTAATGGTCCTGACAAGTTCACTGTTTATGCCAGAAAAGGTGCTAAAGGTCACTGATTATACCAGGAAAGGTCCTAAAGGTCACTGTTTATGCCAGAAAATATCCTAAAGGTCACTGTTTATGCCAGGGAAGGTCCTAAAAATCACTGTTTATGCCAGAAAAGGTCCTAAAGGTCACTGATTATACCAGGAAAGGTCCTAAAGGTCACTGTTTATGCCAGAAAATATCCTAAAGGTCACTGTTTGTGCCAGGAAAGGGCCTAAAAATCACTGTTTATGCCAGAAAAGGTCCTAAAGTTCACTGTTTATGCCAGGAAAGGGCCTAAAAATCACTGTTTATGCCAGAAAAGGTCCTAAAGGTCACTGTTTATACCGGGAAAGGTCCTAAAGAGGTAACAAATACAAGAAGACACACACAAACACACAGTTTTGTGCAGCTATACATCTTTGGACTCTGCATTTACTTCCATTCCTTTGGACAGATGCTAAACAAAGCATTATCACTAACATTCACCATAACCAGTAAGTACATAACCCTAACCTTAACCTAACCACAATTCAAATCTTAGTTCTAAACTTCATCATTTTCTCAGAAATTAGGTTCGACCTCATTAGGACCAGGTTTTGGTCTCCATGAGGACTATTGGTCCTGACAAAGTCAATGTTTCTGCCAGGAAAAGGTACCCACACACACACATGCAAGAACACACACACACAGACCATTAGACATCCAATAACTTCAGTTCAGCTGAGGGCGCCTAATAAAAGCTACACAGAAACGGATGGGGTGTTTCATGTGTCCCACCATGACGCTGATACATAATTAGATCAAGTAGAAAATGTTAATTTATTAGGAATAAAAATGGCTCATAAAGTCATTATATACATTTTATTTTGAGTACAAAGCTGGACCAATCATGTGGTGTTATTTATTGTACAACACTCATTACTGTTGCCCCATATCAATAGGATAGCAAGGACACAACATTGATTATACAGGGACAAATAAGGACATTTTTGATGGGGAAGAATGAATTAACTGATGATGCGTACACACACACACACACACACAGCGAGAGACATCTGCTCTACAGTTGTAAACTCTTCTGAGATTGTGAGCATTTTTTTAATGATACAATTGTTGTGTGCTAGATATCTGAAGGAGTGTTTTATTTCATGAGAGGCCAACTCCACATTGAAGGTCATAGGTTGCAGTGCTTAAACTTATATGATATACCACTTATACTAATATATCAATTGATATTTATTGGCACACGTTTTTGCAGAGCACTGGTACTGAATTTATGACGTGGAGAGAGACAGATGTTGAATGGGTGAAAACGTCTTTTTATGTGTGTGTTTAACAGATTCTATAATTGAGCTTTCATTATTAATAAATTGAAGGTTTGTCAGACCATCACTTTTCAGAGAAACTGATGTGCTCATCGGCTGGCTTTGGTGTGAAGAATGGATTCATTTACATCAGTGTGTTTAATTGTATTATTTTATTGTCCATGTTTGTAGCACATACTTACCTATTGTGTCCTGTTGCTGCTAAATTGACTCTGGTGCAGTAGAGTTTTTTAAAGGCTATGTAACGTGAGAAAATGGTAAATACACCTGTGCAAGTGAGCTTTTTGTAAAGTGGCTAAAATTAGGTTTGTTATCAGGTCGTAGCCATGTTTTGCTAAACTTGTGCCCACATGCTCTGCAATGCTTCTTGGCACAGATAACATGCAGATCTGTATGTAACTCTCCGACGATGCAGTAATACATATTTAACCCCCACTTCAGAATTCCCTTCAATATACTGTCGTTAATATCAAAAATATGGTTTGGGGATGCCATCTGGTCAGTTTGCTTGATGGCATCATCTGGACATCATTAACTGGTTACATTGTCTCTGTCTTGCATCTCCGAGGCTATAAACTACATAAGTAGGTCACCAGTGAAGATTGGCCCAATAATTTTAACGGTGCATGCAGCACAACAGAGCTCTACAGCTGCATGGAGACATGTGTCCATTGGTGATTTCACTGGAGGATCAAAGTATCCTCGGGATTTGTTGCAGGACTCGAGGGAGGATGTGTTTTTTTTCTGGTTGGTGCAGCAGTGAGGTGGTTGGCAGCAGTTTGATATGACGTAAGACTAACTCCAGATCTTACGTGCAACCTGCTTTACAAAAGGAAATAATTCCTCCAATGTAGTGCAGGAGAGCTGAGCTGATGTCACATTTTATATATGTATAGGTAAATCATAAAGGCTTATAGCCTTCAGCATGGAGCTGACCACGTCCGGTGTGGAAAGACACAGATAAGATAGACTGCTCCTTAGTTTCAGTCCTTAAGTGCCATAAAATAGTTTGCTTTTTACAGGATATATGATGAAATTGTATAGTACTTGTAAATATAATATGCATTTGACAGCTGTAAACCTTGACCTGCTAAGGAAGTGACACATGGGAAATACTCCTTCCACCATTTATAAGGGTTTTGATGTCTCTTCTAGTGTTTCAATTTTATTTCACATTCTAAATTCTTATAGTAATATGTCTTGTGTGTGTGTGTTGGAAATTAGTATGCGATCCTTTTATTTTTATTTTGTTTTTATGAATTATTTAGACAAAAGAGTCAAGTTGGTTGGGAAATTAAATAATAAAATAATTATCAACATAAATGTGATTTCATGGATTCTCATTGAACACGGTAACACTGTTGTCTGTATATTTTTAATTTATATAAATGAAAATGGACGTTCAGGTTCAGTTTGACCTGCTTAAATATTATTTTCATCTAACTACAGGATCCAAAAAAAACTAAATGCTAATTTAAAAGCTAAATTTAGCTTAAAACTCTTAATAAGAAACATATGTGTAACAGTACTGACAACCAGTCTAAGCTGGATGCAGTGAGATCAAGGAAATGTAGTCTGCATGTTGACAACAAACGCGATAAAGTACTGTCATGGATGAACAAACCTACACGCAATCTGGGCAAAATTCCCAACACTCTATTAGATCTGCACTCATCCTGCACTGACAGAAAGGGTGTATGCATTTGGCTTCGGGTTTGACAAGAACACATACACATGATTCCTGTCTCTACTCACCCATGTCCTCTCAGACATAAAAGGGCTGTAAATATTTAGCATTAGAACCAAACACTTGATTTTCAAACTGGCACTTTAGCCTGCCAGCAGTCTGTGGTTGTAGTTTCACTGTCGCTGCCATCACTGCACTCACACTGTCTCACAGTGACCTATAACTGCTCTGGTGTCAATGCTGAGGTGCCAGTTTGACACTGTGGTTCAGTATCTCACAGTATCTTACTTATACGTCGGGTGTTTGAATGAAAGCTTTTATTAGAAGTGCCAATGGACCAAACTCAAATGTGCCCTCCATGTATACACATATTTGATATCCGTGACTGAATCACTTCTGGTTCATAGTTTAATCTAATTAAAGTGCATGCAGGTTTCTCAGATCAGGATTGGAGGGAACACAAGACCAGGGTTAACTATGCTAATGTCTCCAGCAGTTAGTCATGAACAGAGACAGAAAAGATGCATCAGTCTTTACCTTTCTCTCTTCAGGTCTCTTGTTTCCTGTCGGACTTTCTCCAGGGCTTCCTTCAGCTGTGTCACTTCCTCTTTGGCTGAGCAGTACCTCTGGTTTGTTTGTTCTTCCCTCTGTTGCCATAATGAAAGCTGGTCCTGTATCGTGTCACACGTTTGTTGGCATGACAACCACCTGTCACGTTTCTCCTCCATCTCTGCTTTTAATCTGTTGTATAGATATAGTACCACATGTAAGATAAGATAAGATAAGATAGTCCTTTATTTGTCCCGCAGTGGGGAACTTTACAATGTAGTTACTGTCCATACAGAAATGTTCATTTCAAGGTTGGAAATGTCAGTGAACGGCTTTGCGTCAGAAGAATCACAGAGAAGGCCCAAGAAAGAAGACTCAGATGGTTATGTAGCACATGTCACGAACAAGATAAAGGTGGACATGAAGAGGAAACGTGGCAGACTGAAGACCACTTGGCAAGAAGGCGTAATGAACGACATGAAGTTAGTTAATCTAATGCTCGAGGACATCAAAGACCGGAAGAAATGGAGAGAACTGATTCGCATGGCGGACCCATTCAAGGCACATAATGCCAGGACATGATGATGATGATGATTAGCATTCTGATTGTTGGTGATTCTGATTTATGTTGCACAAAATAACTGAGGAGCATGTGAGCAAAGTGAAACTGAATAAAGTTGAAAGTTTTCGACAAAAAACAAATATTTTAGACCAAGTAAACATGATCATTGATCAACTAAGGCCTCCATTCTCAGAGTTGTCTCCCATTACATTTTTGTCAGGTGCTCCTTACCCCCTAAATCTCATCCTTGCTGAAATAACCCACACCCTCCAGTGAAGTGCTATCATATGTTGAGCTGTATAGGAGGCAGTGGGCCTCTCTACTGCTGTGTGGGACGGGAAATAAATCAACAGTGTAATTGAACACACCAGGCTGCCAGGGGCTTAGACAAAGAATACCACCAGACACCATGTGAAAGAATACACACCCCACATACATCCAACGCCTGCATGGAAAGATGAGAGGCTCCCTGTGTGTGTGTGTGTGTGTGTGTGTGTGTCTGTGGGTGCATGCATGTGGGTTGGGTGGAGGTGCACATGTGTCTGCTGGCGTATTAATGTGATGTGCCACTGCTCCTCTCCATATCTATGGTGCGTGTGTGTGTGTGTGTGAGAAACATGACTCCATGCCAGCTAAGAAGTGCTTCCATCTGTTGCACCAGCTTCACACAAGAATCTCTGCTGTGTCACTGGCACTTTATGGAGCCTAAGATCTCTTCAAATGATCCACAAGCGGATTTCAGCCGACACTAATATCCCCACCTCTCTCTAGGAGGAAGGAGACGGAGGAAGAGAGAAGAGGAATGGCTGGAAGAAAGGATGAATGGAGGTGAATAAGTGGGATAAGCTAAGGGGAAAGTTGACGAAGTCTACCGTGATAATCTTTTTAGTGTTGTCAATGGTTGTTGATGTCTGTTCAATTGTTGGTCTCTCTGTTCAGGATTATTTGGGGAACACTTTAGATTAGGGAGCACATATTCACCATTAACTAGGTGCTTACTAACATGCATATAAGTAGCATACCAGACCTTAATTAGTAATTAAGGTAAATCAGTAAGGTGTTAATACATGGTTAATAATTACTAATAAAGGGCTAGTGTGCTATTTATGCATGTTAGTGAGCACCTAGTTAATAGTGAATATGTGTTCCCTAATCTAAAGTGTTACCATTATTTGTTTTACTGTGTCTTATTCTTTAATAGGACTGCAAATTAGCTAGAATGAGATGTCCTATATGCATGAGATGGATCAATGCCTTTATGTATCATCCCTATGAAATAAATGAATAAAAATAAAATACAAACAGGATAGTGTGGGAAATTGTGACATGAGATAAACAACAACAACAACAACAACAGAGATTAGTGTACCTGAGTATTTTATCTCGGTTCTTCTTGTCAGACTCTTCCTGTTGGAACAGCTGTTCCTCACTCCGTTTCCTCAGCTCCCTGGAGACACAATGGATGGCAAGGTCATGAAGTTCTCACAAATTGTCAAATCAGAAATGATTATTGTACCCACATTTCACGTTCAAACAGAGGGAAACCTAATACAAATACATGCACACGCTCTCCTTCTCACGCCCTCTTTATCTCGCTTGTTATTTAACAAATGAACAGCTTAGCATAAATTATTAAGCTATTTTTAAGTATGTGTATTTCACCACATGTGGCTGCTGCCTCGCTCTGGAGAAAGTAAATTGGGAATCAGTTTTAATTCTAATTGTGCATGCCATGACAGTGTGTGGAACTCCAAAGTCCTACACACACTCACTCACACAGACACACACACACACATACACAGAGACTTTACTCCAACCCTCCTAACCCTGTCGACTTCTCAGCCTAATCCCCTCACTGGCGGCATGATCAGTTAATGTCTTTGTGTGTGTGTGTGTGCGTGTGTGTGTGCTTGGCTGGCTGTCTGTCTAGCCCTGTGACCTTGCAGCCACACGCAATGAGGATACAGAGAGAGACAGGGTTCGCATGTCTGAGCTCACAGACAGACGGACTGTTTTCACTGTCGATCCTCAGCGGATTTCTCTCACAGCTACGTGGAATTATTTCTTTATTTCACTAAAGTGGATTTAGTAACACAGCCATGGTGTCATTAATAATTCATTACATCTGCATCATAAAGAAGTATTTGTCTAATATCAATAGTGGCACAATATGGTAATATTATCATCAAGTAGCAGTGACACACACACACACACACAGCTGTCTGGCACCAGTTTATCCACCCCCTCTCTCTGTACCTCTCATCACACATCTCCATCTCACTTCCTCTCTCTCTCTCTCTCTCTCTTTAAACCCCGTTTTCCACTCCTGCTGTCACAGCTAATGGTGATTTAGAGCAGGCCCCTGAGTTCTCCTATCTTCAGGCTATTTAAGTAACTACCACTGTGCTGTTCATACTGTGTTTCTCCCTCGTTTCTCTTTGTTTCTCCCCTTGCTGTCTCCAAGGTCAGAGATGACACAATACATGACTCCCAGCTGCTGTCTCCATTATTGTTCATCCTCTGGTCTCCTGATCCTGATTTTGATTTACATATGAGAGTAAGATGAGAGCAAGAGTAAGGTTTGTGTTCTGGTGGATTACTGTATGAAGTAAAGGGTTCATAGAGCAGTCATAGCACAGTGCACCAAGGGAGTGACAAAGTGCTCTGGGTATTTTGTTTGTGGCTGCAGGCGTGTGGTGTACTTGTTGTGCACGTGGAAACAAGGAGCAATCTATTATTATACATTATTAGTGGGCAAGTTACTGATGCCAAGTGGGCTCCTTGAGGGGTTTAGAAAAATATATATATTTTTTCCTTCTATTAATCTGAGTTAACTCTCTGTGTGCATTGGCCACAGTCTGCAATGACATGCACTGTATATGTATATACTGTGAATAAATGATCCTATTTAATCAGAATCAACAAAGGGGAAATGCTGTGATTGACACAATCTATTTACACCTGCCATTAAATGCATTGTGCGTCATTAAAGTGCACTTTGATAGTGCTTGAGCACATGGCAGTACAGGTGTTAAAGCATTCAGGATGTTATGAAGATGGATTGTGATCTGATCCGCCAAGCAACAATTATGTGGGTGGAAATAATTGTTTGCCAAACCTTCACAATGGTAGCAGCAGTTAGTAAGTAAGCACAAATAATTCCTCTCCTCAGTTCTTAAGTTACTTGAAATGTGTGAAATGTTGAGACTGTCTGGAAAGCAATATGTCATAACTCATAAATCTCAGATTTGTAATATCTTTCCTCATGGTCTGTCAAGATAAATCGTTTGCTTCTGTTAGATTTTAAAATTTTATGTTGTTATTTACCATTTTTATGTCCCATGTCCTGTGAGGTTTCCAGCGTGTGTGATTACGTTCCCTGTCTTTACTAATTGCACTTGCATCTCTCATTGTCCCTTCTTCATCCTAGATGTGTTTTCCTCACTTTCAGTACATACTGTACATGGTGATTTATGCAACTTTTAATGTGACATGGTTATTGGTGATAGACGGGCTGGTGTGAGTGCTTCAGAGACTGCTGCTCCACTGGGATTTTCACACACAATCATCTCTAGGGTTTACAGAGAAGAAGAAAAATATCCGGTAAGCAGCTGTTCTTAGGGCCAAAATGATTGCTGATTGCTGGAAGTCGGAGGAAAATGACCAGACTGGTTCAAGGTTATTTAAAGGCAACAGTAACTCAAATAACCACTCATTACAAACATGATATGCAGACGACCATCTCAGAGTGTACAACACGTCATGGACCTTGTTGTAGAGTCCCAGCTTTCTGGCTCTGTCTGTGTGCTTTTCTTTTCCTGAGGCTTTCTCTGACTGCCTGCCTTTCACCAATCCTGTCTGATCATGGTTTTTTTTTTTACCTTGTCCCGTGGTTGTCTTTTATGTTTTGTTTTACTTTGTTCCGAGCACTAACTCCAACTGTCATAACCGTCTTATTGTCACTCGGATGAATCATACATACCTGCAGCCTTAGGCTGTGATAAGGGTTAACCAGCTGACAAAAATCAATCATTAATTTTCACTATGCCTTCTGGGAAGATCAAAAATGTACCAACAACACTCCACTGAGTCAACCTGAGGAGGCCTCAAGCAAAACGTTGCTGACGTGTAAGTAAAGCCCAGTTAGGTCATCAAAGTGTGCAGTGGATGATTTGTGATCTCCATTTTTATATTCTTGCAAAAGAACCTCTTTTGTGTGTTTGTAATCAGATGTGGTAACCGGTCAAAGAATGTAGCATTAACGTGAAACAGACAAGCAAAACATGTGGGTGTGCCACCACAAATTAAAGTGAAGAAAACTGGTGTTGAACCGAAACTGATGGTGTTGATCTATTCCGAACAGATGGTGCAAAACATGGTAAATCTTGATACCAAAATTGTAATTCACCAGTGACATCCTGCTGAGCTTTCCCTCCCTCTGTGGTGACTGACAGCAAGAAAAAAAAAAAAAAAGAAGCCACATCAAAGGCGTAAAAAACGCTCTGCATTTCAGGAAAACACAATTTCTTATGTGGAATGTGCCAACATGATAAGAAGGAGAGGGAGGGAAAGAGAGAGGAAACTTCCTCTTCCCCAAAAAGCTGCAACTGATTTTTATCAAAAAAGAGATAGAGAGACGACTGATGTCAGAGAGGAGGAAACACTGAGACACAGAGACAAATGCACACGTGTGTGTTTGTTTGTGTGTATGTGTATGTGTGTGTGTGATGGGCACGTTGTTGCTGGAAATGGGGTCCACCCTAAGATCAACTGTTATTTCACTGCCGCCGGTCACACAGGCACAGACACATGTTGCTTGCACACGTACGTACACGCACACACACAGAGCAGTCGGCGTGCTTCAGCCTTATGAAAACAAGCTGCATCACATCAATCACATTCCTCGTCTCTCTCTTGACCTTCACTCATTCCATCATCCACTCTTTCATCCCTCCTCCCTGCTCAACGCGTCCATCCTGTCTTTTATCTATCCCTCTCTTCCCTCTAATCCTTCCTTTTAACCTGGCCTGCTTCTGTGTCGGATGATCCACGTGTTCATCCTTTGATAAAACGATTACCTCAACATCTCCCGCCAATCACAACGCAGCAGTTTGTTTCGCAAGCACCTCTTACATGCACGCAACACAGGAAGACATTTGAGACACTGAGATCCATTTACAACCGAGACCCATTTTCTCCGAGCACTGCAGCTTGATTTAATCCATCATGTCACACATTTCCATTCTCAAGGTTGAGAAGGTTACCAAAACAATTGATCCGTACTGTCCCAGTTTGTGGCAGGGGGAGGACAGTGGTACATTGGTCCATTGATATGTTGACAGAGATCGTCTCTTATATGCAAGTAAGGCAACATGGCAGATTTTTTTTGGTCAAGAAGAGTGATGACTGCTCCATGATAGCAGGGGAAGCCCTGCTTTCTCTAGAATGTCAAATACGTACTGCTGTATTTATATTTCATCACTAAAACGCGATACACTGTTCGACTAATTCGCTCAGAATCAGCTGTTTATCACAGATCGTCTGACGTGATTTTTTTCTCATACAATCCAGTAGCAGCACGGGGCATTACAACCAGTGGAAGCTCAGCTTTAATTGATCTCTAGCTTTTATTCACTGTAGTGAGCTCGACGATGATTGGATAAATGTGGCTAAATCGTCACTTCCAGGAAAGGTGAGCATCTCTGGGAACAGAGGGCAGAATTCATGTATAAATAACTGGGCCTGAAATTAGCTTCCCCTGTTTCAAAGACCAGCAACCACCATTGTCCTCCACCTTTGCTCTTGGTTTACTGTTTGCCTTCTTCTTCTTCTTCGACCTAAAATATGTGGTGCTGGTATGATGTCAATAGATCTGCAACTAACGATTAGTTTCATCATCAATTCATCTGTCGATTATTTTCTCGATTAATGGTGTAATCGTTTGGTCCAGAAAATGTCAAAAATGTTGATCAGTGTTTGTCAAACCTGGAAATGATGATGTTCTCAAATGTCTTGCTTTGTCCACAGACCAAAAGGATTCACTTTTAATAATTTCTTTGTTACTGTATCTGGGGCAAAGAAAGGAAGAAAATATTCACTTCATTTAAGAAGCTAAAACAATCAGAAATCCTGTTTTAATAATGTTGACGATTAATTAAGTAATTGTTTCAGCTCTAGATGTCAAGCTATTTATGTAGCTGATACAGCTTTCAACACTAAAGTGACCTCAAGAGTCGTATACCCCTTCTACATCAAAATGAAGGGATATACAGACATAGATTTTTTTAAAACATGGGTAAAGCCGCTAAATAAAGATTGGACTCAGGAGTTTGACTTTCCATGTTTTTTCTCCAGTAACTTGTGTTTGATGGCAATCAAATATCACAGTGGTTATTATTCAGTGCCTCTTTCAAACTCATCAGCAACGTACATCAATGCTCTTTGGGAAAAGGGGCAGCCTGGTGCAGCAGGCCTTGCTAACAGACAGCAAAAAATAAGCATTTGAAGATGGAATTACCATGTTTACTCAGGTGTTGTGTTTATATTACTGCCAATCAGAGTCAGAACATCTAACAACCATTTGTTAGATGCAAATTTGACCTGCAAATGAATGCTGATTTATTTCCATCACAGACAAAAGCCAGGTGTTAGCACACTTGAGTGTTTTCTTCCACCAGTGAAAAAGTCAACACTATTAGCATACTGTAGGAGTCTGTGTGCAAATACTGTGAATAGAAAACACTAAAAAGTGTGTTAGTCTGTGTGTGCCTGAACAGACATGACAGATCAGCCTTTGAGCATCTCTTTGACATGCTGATCTGATTGCATGCTAGGATCAGAAGGATTCCAAAGCCACTCACAAGACCGCCCCCCTGTAACATGTGCATGTGTATATGTGCATTTCCAAGGCAACGGTCTGGCGCCACAGATATGCAACAGGTGCAGAACACTGGTAGTTGATGGAGGTGTGGGATAAAGTTGGGCAGTAGTCATGGCAACACATAAACAAACTGGTTCTTTCTGTCTTTGGATCTCGAGGGAGAAACATATGTGAGATTTGGGAGGTCCTGGAGCTAAAATGATGTAAAAGTGTGACTGAAAAGAAGAAAGATCACACACACGCACACACACACACACACACACACACACACACACACACACACACACAAAGAATCAGTATCAACTGGACAGTGAAAGGCTCGGCGATCTCACTGGTCTTCTTACTGTCTGCCACACCTGTGACAGAGTTGGTAATCCTTGTTTAAAGACTGTGTTTACAACAGTTTGTAATGCAAGGTTTATATTTTGTACACAAATTTACACTACTATAGTTTGATACATGTATTTGACCAGAATTACATACATACAGTATAACTGTGATATAATCTGTGAAAGCTCATGCTCATACCACATGTGTATTTAGCAACCTTCATGACATTCATTAACCTCGTTAATTAAAAGTAGCTACACTCTGGCCACAGTAAAATGCTCCTCTCATAGTGATCTAGCAATATAAATTAGAATAGTGCACATCACTGTGCACAGAGTACTTGATACCCTTTTCTGCTAATAATACTTTATTGCAGTATGGTACTATTATTCTATATAGTAAAGAAGGTAAATACTTTGTCCAGCACTAGATTTTGCATATACAGTACACACCCAAAATTAATAAATAAATATTGTTATTCAGAATAATCATAATTTAACATTTTAATTTACCTGAAAGCCAGTCTTTCCTAATCAGTATTTGTTTTTGTTTTTTTTACTAACTTTATGCCTTAAAAATATGTTGGTCTATATAAATAAATGATGTGGCTTCAAATAAAATTTTATATAAGATGCCTTTTTTTTGCAAACAAATTCATTATTTATCAACAGCTGACACAATTCAGCCGAGACAAAACGTAGTGCTGCTATGACATCATGTCTTATCATGCAATCCAGTCTTATACTTGAGTTCATCCACCGTCTCCTCCACACACTTCATCATGCAACATGGCCTTAAGGCTGATTCTCCCTGTAGCATATGTCCATATGTCTGGGTGAGTTGCGTGCGACTGCAAACATCCACTCCATCCGTCTTTTCAGTACATTTTTCTGGATTAGGGTGGAGGTCAATTCCTGACTTTCCTGACATGATGAGATATTTTGGAGGGTAAGCCAGCTGGATGGCGATTTATATAAACATTTAATAAACTTTTTCTTGATACTCCATTATGTTGAATTAAATCTTGCACTACAACCACATTTTATTCATTTAAAAATGAGAATAAATGTGAGAATAAAACACATTAAAACTGCTAGAAGCCACTAATCTCTTCTGTGTCACAATATTAAGTCAATGACAAAATACAGTTATTAATAATCAAAACCCTGACACATTTTCTGCACCTTTAACTGAATTCTACCCACACACGCGCACACACACACGCGTAGAAATCCACCACACATAGCAAAAGTCTTTAAACTGATTAGAAAATGAGAGAAAGGAAAAAACCAGAGCAAAAGCTGTCATTTCTAAAGGTCAAAAACAAAGTTTATGGCCAGAAAATGTGGGAGAGGGGAAGAGAGACTGATGAGGAGAAGGAGGAAACATTAGTGAACAAATGACTGCTTCATCTGTAGTCTGTCAGGTCAAGTAGTCCTTTAATGCTTTGATTATCAGATAGAGAGCAACATTTAACATTACTCCCTTTTGTGGAGGAGGATGTTTGTGTTGCTGTGTATCTGCATGTGTGTTTCTGCAGCTTTTTCATTCATTTCTCGGTGCACCTTTGAAGTGGCGGATTCAAATATCCCATCAAATAAAAGATGGCATCAAAATACGATTGAAGGCAATGTCTGCTCCTTAAAATAACGAAAACTAGGAAACACTATACACTGTATACTGTGTGCATTGGGGAATGTATTCTGCATCACCTCCACATAACTCTCTGTGTTTTTTGTGTCTGTGGTGACATTGCCGCGCTGCACACAGTGACGCGTTTTAAATCACAACTGAGCAGACGAGGCAAAAGAAGCACAGAGAGAAAATGAAACAGCTTCATACAGTAGCACTGTGGAGAGGGGCATGAGAGAAAAACTAGGTCAAATCAGGGCCATGGTGTTCTGGTTCATGGGGGGCAAGAGAAGTTCTGCAGTGGAACTTTAACTTAACTTACGTGTATTTTGTTCCGATTCAGAGAGTAATATGTAACAATGTTAACCTTAACCTTAGTGCGATTCGTTTTCCTACTGCATTCTAGACTTGTCATGCCCTGAGTGCTACGTGCTTTTAAACAGTTTTGTGATTGGTCAGAATGTTGTGGGAAATTTGAGTCCAGTCATCGAAAATGGATTACCACCAAGCATATATTGCTGTTCGCTGGATGATGATATACCAGTGTTCAGAATATGACGCTGAGAAAACAATGCCATATACGTATCTGGTGGTAATAAGAAGACGCACTGCTGCTGGATCCAGACGTGTGTGACATATTCACATCAGGTAGGCTGCTTGGTTTGTGGGTAAATTGTGTACACACTGCAAACGGTTTGCTCTGTGGAGCGATTGCAACCGAGCTGAGATCACCTTCTCGAGGCGGTTTCAGCCCGGGTTGATTTGTACTAGAACGGCACGGCGATTGTTGTGTTCACACTAGCCCATTAGAGTCGATTTGCGGGGGAAACGGCCCCGTTTTTGGAACAACAACATAGGCATGAAAGCACCCTTAAGCTGTCTTTGTGATAGTGGTGATGTGATGCTGGAGGTTGTGTTTTGTGCTCTGTAATAAGAAAAATCTATATCTATGTATCTTGTGTTTATAGAGTATACATGGTGTGGCGCTGTATTGGCCTTTGCGTGAGTATATCTGTATCTGGATTCTTTAGATATGATATTAAAAAGGGGAAAATGTCAAAGCAGCAGCAAAATATTTTAAGTGAAAGAGCTGCATCACCATAATATTTTCAATAGCCACAGTGTGTGAGTGTGTATACAAGTCTAATCCCCTGTTGATGCAGCTTAGCAGGCAAAATATGTGGAACACGAGCATTTCCTGGTTTGGGCAGTGCTAAAGGGAATGTACATTGTGATAGGCTTAGCAAAATTATACATACTGTATAGTCAAGCCCCGCAGTGACCTGCTCGTCACCCGACATATTTCAAATGCCATAATCCACCTGTGCTTCCATCTGTGCACATGCTTTCACATGACTAAAGAGTGTGTGTGTGTGTGTGTGTGTGTGTGTGTGTCTGTGTTTCACCACATACTTACGTCAGCTGCTGATCTAGGTTCTCTCTCTCTTCCCTCATTTTGTGTAACTCCTCACTGGAATGTTTGAGCTCTTCTTTCAGCACTACACACACAAACACAAACAGAGAGAGCGAGAGAATTTACGTGACACAAATGCCGTAGAAGCTCACAAAACCTGCCCGTGACCCGAGGCTGTTACATTTATATGAGTCACAGAAAGAGGGAGACAGAGGAGAGTAAAGACACAGACAGGTAGAGAGTTTCCTGATATTGTTACTTCACTCTTGTACAAAGGAAGAAACCCGACACCAAATGAAACTCTCTTCAAGAATGACAAGACTGGTAAAGGCAAAGAAACTTAGCATGGAGGAGAAGTAACACGAGAGAAAGACAGATAGGTGTCCCAGACAGAAACGTGAGAGCACTGAAACCGTAAGACGAGGAGGAGACAGAAAAGCACTGGGGCTGAAAAGAAAACCAAGGTGAAAAACTGAGGCACAAGGAAGCAGTTGAAAGTGAAAGGGAGAGCAAAAGAAGGGGAGTGTGCAATAAAGAAAGGACTATGAGGGAACCCACGAAACAGTACACCACAGTCTGGCAGTGTGTTGTTGTGTGTCTGATACAAAGTCGCTGCTGTAATGCTACCGTTTCTTCCCTTCACTGTCTGTCCTATTTCACCATGACTATAATATCATGAAACACTTAATTATTCATTTTAAAAACACAACAGAGCAGAGCACATTAATACTTTAAACATTAAAACACTTAATCTGAGTGAGGGTGCATGGTGGCGCCTGTATATGGCTTATTTCGATTTACTTGAATATTTAGTATAACCTTGCATAACCTTAAATGTGTCGCACAGTTTTCAAATTCACATAAGGACTATGTGGATAAGTGAATATGTTTATTTAAAATAGAGGAAGAAATTCTTCACAGCAGGAGTGGCTATACAAGAGAAAGACATTTGAAACTGCAGTGCACAACTTTCAAATGAAAACAATTGTCTGTTCTATTCAAACCATTGTTCAAATGAGCTCACACAGTGCCGACTGTGTCTATTCTCTGTAGTTGTGTACAGTGTGTATAGTGGTGTTTTGGTTTAGCATCACCCGGCAACAATCACATGCCGCACTTGCGACGAGTGATATGTTGTCAAGAAAGACATGGTTCACAGACATTGCCCTAGTAAAGCACGACGGCTGTGTGTCACTGTGGGTGTGCAGCAGGTGACCTTGTTCATATTCTACAGTTTATACACACCAGGACATACTATACAATACATTGGTTTTTGTGTTCCGGCATTAATGCTCTGTGGTGTTGCTGTGCAGTTGAAGCATTATTTCGCTGCACTTACAGACTAAGAATAGGTCAATTAGAAAAGAAGCATGAGCCTTTGTGTGCTCAGTGTAGATGGCTTTATTTATCAAAATCACATTTAATTTTAAATGTTGCAGAAAAATGGTATTGTATTGCTATGGTATTTGTGTCATACAGTAGCTACACAATATATATATGTAAATATTCCCTGTTAATGGACATCTACTTTCATGCAGTCTATAATGCCTGGTGTATATATATATATATATATATATTTACTGTATATATATATATATGCCCTACATATTTTGTGTTAGCTGTGAAAATGGTAAGCAAATAGCCCAATCAAGGGAATGTTGACTGCTCTGCCACTGTGTGTGCCACTGTCTCGGTTGCCTTTATGTATGTATGGCAAATTTTAACCACATTTTCAAAGACTCTGCAGTAGGTTAAGAGTTAGTAAGAGTTAGTTCACCAAGCGGAAGGTGTGGCAAAAGTGCATCATCATAGGAAAAACTTGATTGTGTAAATAAAGAACATCAATAGCTGTTGATACTGGTCATGTGTCTTTGCTACTTCACTGTAATATTGTAGCAATATTTGATTCTTGCAGTAAAGTTCTTGTCTATTATCTATTGTTGAGCTGCTGTAACGCCGTTTTCTCTCCACTGTGAGATAAATAAAAGCTATCTTACCTTATCTTATCTTATCTTAAATGGAGGAAGGTTGTGGTTTTCTCATCAGTCCACATATTCCGTCTTTGCAGTTACTGCTATTTGTCACTTAGAGTAGAATGTGGACACAGGAGAGATGTTTCAGTCACAAGATTTTTAAATGTCAGTTTCAACTGCACACATTTTTGTTTACCTTCTATCAACAAGCCAACTTTATCACCTCCTTCAAGCGTTATTTTTGGACGTTCAAGCAACGTTTTCTCTGTTTCCACGGTTGATGGAAACCCACCTGCAGCCTGTTCTCATATCAGTGAGTCTAATTAGTTAAAATTAGAATAGAAATTTACATTTAAATACCACTAATGAAGCTTTTCTGAAGTACAAAATGCCAACAGACAATGGTGCTCTGCACGGGCAGCTTGACTAGGTATATGATTGGTTAACAGGCTGGCAGTGTGGGTAGTGAAGTGAGCGCATGTGTGTGTATGTGTGTGTGTGTGTGTGTACTGTATATTGAATGAGATGCCTGTGAGGGTCCTTCAGAGCAGTGCAGCAGGGCACTGTGGCTGTGCCATTGAAGAGCTCTCAAACGTATTCAACAATGTCACTGTGACATTCTCTTCCTTCCTTATTCACTCTCTTGCTTTGTTTTCTTCTCTTACGTTCTCCTCATTATTGTCTCCCTCCTGTGTCTTTCTTGACTTACTTAGCTGTTTCTCTTTCCATCTTTCTATGGCTGTTTTCCCTTTTTCTTCTGCTCCTATCCATCTCTCTCTCTCTCTCTCTCTCTCTCTCTCTCTATCCTTTTCTCTCTTAGCAGGAAGAGGGGAGTGCAAGAGGTCCTCCTCAAAGCGGCAATACAGCAATAATTGCTTTCTGGTCACTATGACATGACAAGGTCTGCCAGGGTAAAACAACACACACACACACGCGCACGGGCGCAGACATAGAGAAACTCACATGGATTCAGACAGACAGACATGCACGTGAACACAAGAACACATGTAAGAACCACTAAGCACGTCTGACTTTCTCCACAGTGCCTCTGTTATGTGTCTCAATGCTGCAACACACACACACACACACACACACACACACACAGTGTAATAAGGTGGCTATGAATATTACAGCAATTTGGAGGCATTTGACCACCAAGTCACTGTGACACTTCTGCTACAGGACTGTGACTGGAATAGTTGTTCACACAGCTGCTCTCACAGTACACATTATTGCTGAAATAACAACTAGTTTGTAATTATATTACTAAGTGCAAATAAAAAAACTTTAATATTAATATGACATTATTATTTAATAACATTAATATTGAAAATGTAATATTGAAATGATCATGTTTATAAATAAAATTTTCCAAGGAGGAAAAAATGGCAAAATTAGCATTAAAGTGATTAAAAAAAAGGCAGTGATTAAGGAGTCACTGAAGATAAACAGCACACACCATGTCAAAAGTACTGCACACTGAAAACTATCTAAATTAAACATGTATTCGATATACACTACTTTGCAATTCACACAATACACACACATTCTCACGTAAAGCATACAGAGTTCGAGATGATTCAGCATTGGGAGTTAACTGTATGTGCAACCTACACTAAAGCACCATCACAGACAAACTGCAGACTGCACCGCGGAATATGATTCCACATTACTGTAATATCACATTCTTTTCTGTGTGTGTAACATAAATATATTCTGTGTCTGTCCACTTTATCATGCACAAAAAAAGCTATATTAACCCAAACCACAGCAAGTTGTTGAAAAAAGGGTCCTGTCAGTGTTGCATTCCAAAGAGAATAAAGCTGTTTCTGCCTGAACTTTAGTTTTTTCAGTTTCTCCTTCAAGAAACTTGCACTAGACTAGAGTTTTGAAATGACTTATTTTGTCTATACGCACCATCTGTAGCCCTGTACAGATATTTTAATTTCTGTACAAGATATTATATTGTGCAACAAATGCATTCCCAAACTGAACCTACGCATAGCAGACATTTTTCATAGCAGCCATCTGGTCATGAAATAGAAGGGGAACACACAGGTATAAATAATGACATTCATCAAGATTTTGTTCAGATACAGAGCTCTAATTAATATGTTAAGTAACACCTGTGTTTGCTATTTTGGGTCAAAATGAATGCTATGAAAAATGAAAGGAAAAGGCAACGTTTTTACCATTTCAAATTTAAAGAATCACTACATTTTCTCGGGTGCATACTGTTTAGCAAATCAAAGTTGGCAAAAACCTCCCAAATAGCATGCAACACTGATATCTGTTGTGCTAATTATGGCGGAAGGTGGTGAAAGTGTTTCTAAAAAAGATTTCAGCCATCTGGGAAAACGGAATACAACTGCAGAGGGACATTTTAGCATGTGCAGACGTCAGAACCATGTTAACCGGGTTTGTGAAATTAATAGTTAATAGTTTTAGTTAATGTAAACTGCAATGACCAGAGTTAGAGACTAAAACCGGTCAAGTGGGGACAAAATTAGGGTCACCCATTAGAAAAAGCCTGATTATTTGGGTTAGTGGTTAAGATCATTGTAAGGTAAGCAAGTCAAGGAAATGAATGCAAGTATGTGCAAGTATACAAAAAGTCCTCAAAGGTGCCAGACACTATGAATTAGAAGGGGGGAAAAAAGCAAAAAAAATAGTTCATTTGTGTGAGAAAATATTTCCTTTTTTGTCTTTTGTTTTTTTTCCTGTTGTCAAAATCAACAAAATCCTATATAAAAAAAAAAAAAAAGGTTGACTTCTAAGGAAATAGATACCATATAATCTTAGGATAGCCCAGGGTGTTGGCAGATGGCTGTGGTTCAGGGATCGGTCTCTCTCTCTCTCTCTCTCTCTCTCTCTCTCACACACACACAAACACACACATTCATACACTCTTACTCACACTTAGTCACAGCCCTAATTTCACTGTCAACCCTCTGAACCCTCTTTTACAAAATTTTGAATGAAACCTCCCGTGCTCCAAAGGGTCTGTCTATCACCTTTAAATCATCCTGTTCAAGTCACCCACTGACATGTGCACAAAACTCATCTGAGATTAGTCATGTTTTCAGCTTCCGCACCTCTCGGTTTTTTACCTTTGTCTTGTCCTCGGTAAAATTCCACACCCCTTGAGGTTGCTCTCCCATCTCCACCTCACCATAAACCACATTCATACTGCATGTTCACATTAGGCAACCTCCTCATGATTTTTTTCTTCTCTTCCATTTTTTCCCTCTCCTCTTTCTTCTGCTGCTTGACACTAACCACAGATCTTTGATGGATGAGTGGCAGAGTTTAATAGTTAGCCAACGCCCACATGAGTTTGGAGTTATATGCAGGTGACTGACTCAGGTATGTGCTCTGAAGAGGTCTGCTACTTGGACTCCACTGACACCCAGGAACTTCACAAATTCTGGATCGGGCCACACTTTCATCTGTGTATATACAGGTATTAAGCACTTACTTTCAAAATTGAAATGACTATTAATTATTATTAAGACTTCACTTTCTGCGCAGACTGAATGCTTTTTAAATAAATAAATGAGTCCTTTATTTGTCCCTCAGGGGAAATTCCTTCTCTGAATTTAACCCATCCTCTACTACAAATGTTCCTAGAATCAGGCGCAGCAGGCAGCCACTGGGCAGCACCGGGGCCCCTTGCTCAAGGGCACCCCGGTCCTTTTTTGACGTGGTGGGGACTCAGAGCAGTAACCCTCCAGTTACAAGTCAAGTTCCTATTCCAGTTGGCCATAGGCTGCCATGTGGATAAGGTGGATAAGAGACTGATGGTTTTATTGGTTTTATTTTATAAATCTTTTTATTGAGTCAATTTTAACATTCTGTATTATTACATGGTATGGGAACCTCACAGTGCAGAACAAAAATCGCCTGTCCAGCATTGTTAAAGCAGCCAGCAACATAACTGGCACACCGTAGCTTTCTTTGGCAGCTTTTTATGACAGGTTTTGTGCAAAGTGCAGTCGAGCGTGGCCAGTCCTGATCACACACTCTTGGAAGAATTTGCTCTTCTCCCTTCTGGGCAGAGATACACGTACCCCAGGGTTAAAAACAACAGGTTTAAATTCTCCTTTGTCCCGAGTGCAATAACTGCACTTAATTTGCACTGAGTCTTGACTTGAACAGAAGAAGATCCTGTTCTTTTTTTTTTACTTCATTTATTCATTTAATCCTTGTGGTAGTTTTGTTACCGTTGTATTGCAAATCAATTTTCCCCATGAGGGACAATAAAGATCTGAGCTGCACCGAACTAGTGATTAAAACTGATTTCTTTGGCCTTGTGTTTATATCAGTGTGTGTGCATATTCCTGGGTATGTGTTTTGTTACATCTGTTTTGTCTCTGCAGCAGCTGTCATTTATGCTCTCATCACTGAACACACATCGCATAGTCATGTGGAATCAAACAGCAAACTACTTTTTTCCCCTCTATCAAATCCTCTTGTAGTCTCTCTATTTCCCTTTTTTTTTTCCTCGAACACACACACTCTTCTTTCATGGACCCACACTGACTTCCATCCGTTTAGACAGCCTGAACAAAGCAGCCCTAACCTTAACCTAACCGAGACTCCATTCTTCGCCCCAAAACCTAACCAGTTCCTCAGAAGTGAAGTTCTGCCTCATTAGGTCCAGGTTTTGGTCTCCATGAGGACTACTGGTCCTGACAAGGCCAGTGATTATAACAGAAACGGTCCTAAAGTAGAAACAAATAAATGTAAAAACCCACCCACCCATATACACACATTTACACTAGGGAAATGTTTGGAACACGCAAAGAGAAAAGACCCACCCATGAGGTGAGCTGGAGGTTAGCGCTGCTTCAGGCATTTACTGTCAACTATAATCACACACACACACACACACACGCACACATGCACACACTGTCTTGTACAGCATTCTTCGGGCGGACACTCATAGACTTATTGCATTCCCTACAGCCTATTAACCATCACAACTCAACGCTTTACCCTCACTCTTAATCTAACCTGAACATAAAACCCAATTCTTAAAGTCCCTGTAAAGCAAATACAGAGAACCGTCTTCACACATTATACTGTATATGTTACAAAATTGTGAGTAAAAACTGAAAAAACTGTTCCACTTCAATGTTCTGTCCCAGATTTCTGAGGTATGTCTAAAATATGGCACGGCGATGCACAGGGTTAGGGTTAGTTAATAGTAAAACTCACCCTCAAACACTTTAACAATATAAAATGTATAAATGCACCTGCTCCTACACTACTAATAGACTTTTTATATCGCATTGGCGTTTAATCCACACAGAGATGGCGTTTTTGGAGATCTGAAGCTGGATTTTTTTTAAAGCGGCTGCCAGAGTTGTAAAATATCAAAATGCCACTGTTTTTTTCACAGACAACGAATATGCTTTGGGAATGATGTCATTAGTCCCATCGCTCTCTCGCACTGGCATTTACTGTCTCTATATTAATGGTCATTGTTTGGTCATATATTTCTTTATTTTCCTTACTTTTCCCTGGCTTGGTTCATTCTGTCTGTTTCTGCAATTTTATATATTGTAATATATACAACATCTTCTTCTGTTTTTTTTTTTTGTGTAGCAGCATTACAGCGCCACTTACAGGCCTGGCATATGTACTACATCATTTATCGTCATCCTGGGGGGTTTCGTGCAGATGGAGACATTTCCTGAAACGATGCCGTGTTTATGGAAAACTTTTTTCAAAGGGACAAAGAAAAAGATTGTTTACGTTTCGTTCCGTTCCCATGTGGATGGGGCCTGAGATGTATTTGTCTTGAAAATGTGTCTTCACTGATGCAAAAAACACACAGAAAAGCTCTGCCATTTCCTTTAAAATCCCTATAGATGAGGAGATGAAGTAAAGAAGAACAGTTAAAAGTTGTGAGGACCTACCCGATTGTCCTCACTTTCCCAAAATGTCCTTGCCTCCAATGATTTATACTTTTCCGGTCCTCATAACGATAAAAATCTAAGCACTGTCACACTGTATATTACAGTTTTCCATTGACGGTGCCGCCCTCAGAGCTGAAAGAGGCGTTGTTATAATATGTTCATATGTAGTGTGTACATGTGTTATTGTAAATGAGTGTGTGTTACCTGAGGATGCCTGTGCACTGCGCTGCAGTATCTGCGATTTGAAGGCCTGCCAGGCCCCTGTCAACTGGCCGAGGAAACCCCGTATATCAGCGAGCTCTCTGCCAGAGGAACGGAGCGTAGAGAGAGTGGCTTGGAGGACCTTCACCTGCTGCACAGACACACCTCTAACACACACACACACACACACACACACACACACAATAAAATCTACTGTAAATAAATAATGGTGGAAAATTCCAGTGACAATATTGTTTTTCCATCATAAACTGAAGGTATTTTGTTTTTGATGGTTGTCATAACAGGGTGCGTGTCCTGCATTAGCAATGAAAATGGGCCTCAAAGACAAAGATAGCTGCTCTTAGAGTATAGGAGTGTAGTTACTGCTGCCCGGTGTGGATGTGTGCAACTATGGGCATTAAAAGAATATTTATAGAGATACTCTTCTTCATACTATAAGTTATGGGAGACATTCCCTAGATAGATCAGCATCTTCTATTTAGTTAGGTGTTAAATAATGTCTGTGTGAGTCAGTGTCACACAGTAATCAAGGTTACAGATTTTATGTATATCAGAGCAACTGATATATAATATGACTGTGCAAATTAATGGTTAAGGTGTCACAGTTAGTTGGTTTTAGTTAAATTAGTTGGTCATGTACATCTCTTTAACCACATTCCTCTGTCTTTAAAATGTATTAATTATTTACAGAAATGCTTGAAAATACTTTTGGAGCATAAAACCTGAAAATCACCAAACCCATTTGAAAATGACTCACTTAAAATTGAACACATAAAATAAGTAATTTAAAGTAGTTAGATGAGTCAGAAGTGGTACTCTCCATTTGATACTGTGAAATTACATTCAGAAAATCACCCTGCCATGCTGTTTTGATTGATTTTGATTGTGCTTTTATTGTGAAAGTGACACGTGAAATTACACCAAAAAAATAAAATAACATACATACATATATAACATACAATGAATACATACGAAAAAACTCGATGCTTAGGGGATTCATGCAGCCAAAAGTGAAAGTGGGGAGCATTGATAATTATGGATTAGAGAAGCTCAATTAAGTGCTCAATCAAATGTAATTACACAATTTCTGCAGACTCAAAACATCTCTTACACCCACAGTTCCGGCATTAAAAGTACAAAAATCCTGTTCTTACAAATCTGTGCTTGTCAAATGTTGTTTCTTTTGTACTGTTATCCACAGATGTAGTGAATGAATGACAGGTAGAATTTTGAAATACATAATTAATAGAGATTAAAAGGAAGACAGAGAAGGTAGGACATAGGGAAAGTTAAATATAGGAGCCGCAGGGAAACTGGGGACTAATGTAACGACACTGTCCTTAAAAAAAAGGCCACAGCCATGTTTTACAGCACTCTCCTCTTCTTTACTCTCTTTCTACTCCAGCTCACTCAACACAAAGAAATGTTTAGATGAAAAGCACTTTTAGCAACATAGAAGATCACCAGCTCATCTGCTGCATGTGCATGTGCACACACACACACACACACACACACACACACAATAAAGTCACAAACTCATGCAAAGCATAGATGTGGAAAACTAGAGCACTGGAACAGAACATTCTGTTATTCCAAGAATACTTTTGAAGGAACATGTGGGTGAGAGCACACTGAGCTTACCATTTTCTAACACACACACACACACACACCTGAACACACACAGACAAACACCGGGAACATGGCTGCATGCAAAATGATGTGACAGTTTTTGAGAGCTTGATGGGGTTGTTGTTGGCTTGTGGCTTAAGGTGATCAAAAATGAACACAAGAGACAAGATGGAATAAGAGGGGAGAGAGCTGGTTTGTGGTGCCTGAGAGACACACACACACGCACACACGTACATATGCGTGCAGACCAGGTGAAAGCACAGACACTGTGTGTCACAAGAGACTGTTTTATAATGTCAGATGACATAAATCATAAGGCTGAGAGCACCAAATAGAGGAACAGATAAGAGCCAGATCTGTCATTTGTGATAAGGCAGAGATATTGAAAAACAGGGACAGAAAGAAAAAGACTGCTCACGTTTGCTCAGCCGATGGTTTATTCATTTAGTGACTTTCACTGTGAGCAGCTTGATTGAAAAAGCATTTTTAGCCTCCCGATCTCCTCCCACTCGCTTTGCTCCACTGTTTTCTTTTGCTCATGACTTTATCAATCTGTCCCTTCCAGGAAATAACCAGTGGGTCAGCTAAATCAGGGTTCTCTCTTTAGCGTTTCCATTCTCTCTATTATTGTCTTCCCTCTATCATCTGGCACAGTTGTTTCCCATCTGCCCTGGCCTTCCTGGCGTGCAATCTCGTCATGGAGCAAACAGCCAATCAGGGCGGCACAGACAAACATTCTCTATTCTCTATTCTTATTTCCTTACCTGAGAATCTCCCTGTGCTGTTTCTCTTGCCCAAGTAACTGTTCTGCATCCTCTTTCAAGGAAGCTGCCACCGCCAGGCTGTCAAGGAAGATAAAGAGAAAGAAAGAGTGAAGTTAAAAAGTCACAAGCAGCGTGCCGATAGTTCAGTTGGTAGAGCTGGAGCCCTGTCCTTTGTTGTGTGTCTTTCCCTCTCTCTCTCTCTCTCTCCCCCCCCCTTTGTCCAAAAAAGCCCCCAAAAATACAAGCAATATTAACTAACTGAAGAACCTAAGCCAAATGTAATGCCACTGTACTCCTATGGGGTAAAATGAGATTACTGATGATGCAACTTTAATGACAAAGAGCAGAGGATAATTGAGATGAGATGAAAAAAGTAATGCTCTTGCATGTAATGATATTAAGACGTGGACTTCCCTTTCCCAGCTCATCTTTCTGGTTATTTTGAGCATGAGCAGTGTCAGCAAAGTGTAAAGACAATTTTTCTTAATTGGATCTGGCTTCAAAGGATTTATAAGTCTCAGGTATAAGAACAAGAAATGGTAAATCCACAAAATACTTGTGTAACTTTTAAACATAAACAAATGTCCATTACATTCAAACCATTGTCAACCATAAGTTCACAGAATGCTAATTATCTGTTCCACATGACTCGCATATCTCATATCTCGTAGGCAACAGCAGCATTGCACAAGTCAAGTGAGACAGCTGCAAACAGTTTGCTATTTGATGCAATCAGTGCTTCTTGCCCCCGCCCGCCCCTGCACTGCTGGTGTATACACACAAATGCTCCCTCCGTCAGGTTTGGTAGTATTGTTTGTCAAAGCCTGTTTTCAGATGAAGGACGCAGTATACAAATAATGTTACATCATTTCTGTACAGGAAGACAAAACAGAAGCAGAATAATTACAGCATAAGAAACATGAAACACTGAAAGTGACTGTACTTACTGAAGCTTTAAAGCCCATACATATCCATGTAGTCTTGTAAGAATGCTATTCAGAGATAATATTAAAGAAGAATCTAGTAATGAGCGACAATGATCTACAGACAGTTAAAGTTCATGACATGTTTTTTTACTACTCTTAGAAGGCATAAATGTGGGTTTATGGAGAGACCCTTTTGTTTGCACTGCTCTTCAGCAGATGTTTTCACTCGGTCATAATCTGCATCATATTCTCCAGTCAAAGCAACTTCGCTCCTCATTCATCCTCACCTCAAACATTTCCTCCTCAACCAGCCTGTCAGCCACACCCACCTCATCAGTTGATTCCACTCCCCTGGTTCACTCACACTGCTCGACATCTCCAATCAACCCAGTATAAAGACTCCTGCTGTACAGTAAAGCTGGGGACACGCCGCACAACTGTCCCAGTATTGACCGACTTGGAGCACACACTAACCTACTGGTTTCAGCAGATTTCAACAGCAGATTTCAACAAAAACAAAACAAGCAAAACATATTGTAGCATGTCCCCAATTTTACTTACTGCCAGATTGTCCTTTGCCACCCCAATGCAAGACTTTCCAGCACTCTGGACACATTTATATGTACAAACACCGGTCGCAAAGGAGAGACGTTTTTCTGTCGCCTTGTCACGTGTCTGTCGTGGGTGGAGCTGGTCTACCTCCTCTCGGACTGTACTGCACCATTTTACTCTGGTACTCCAAATTTACGTACGTACCAAAATAGCCCACAAGCGAAACCACGGCTTTAAGGACACTACCAGAGACTCCTGTCATACTGTGTGCTGCATCAGGATCCAACCCTCACCCATTACACAGTTTGATTGACTCCATATTGCTTCACTTGAATTTGACAGACAGGTGTTAAAGAGCAGTTAAAAAAAAAAAAAAAAAAAAAAAGACACTGACAGTGAGCGTATGTGACCTTAAAATACAGAAACAACACATGTTTTTTTTCTTAAACACCACAAATAAGCACTGGCAGTGAGACAGAGATAAACATAATGAGCCAACACAGCAGACTAGACAAATCAAGACTAAAACCAGACAGGTAATGATGACAAGACCAACACCATTTAATCAAGCAGTGTAATTTAAATAAGATGAAGGGATCCTGCTGGGGGATTTTCTGCATATTGCCCACATTCAAAAGCCCTGTATGCAATGAAAAACACCCCAGTGATGATAAAACAATGGCAGGTAACATTCTCTGTCACTGTTACTGCATAAGACAGTGGAAAGTGTCCAACACTAGCGTAATAACTGGTTTATAATTAAGACATCTGTGTTTATGGTTTACCTCGGCCACTGACATGACCCTGTTATTGATATTGATCAGCAGGTAATCTTTAGCTTTGTGTTTCATGGCAACTATTTCACATACACACCTCTTCTCATTTATTTAGCGACTGATCTGCTGTCGTAACCACAGATGTGCTAATAGGCAAAACAAACAGGCTCTCGAGTGTCACGCTGAATATCTCAAACAGCTCAGACAACCTCAAACAACCAGGAAACCGGTTATTAAAGTTTTTTGAGAGCCTCAGAAATAAAAAAGGTTTGGAAATAGATCAGTCGTTTTATCAGTGGTATCCAGAAACGGTTTTCTTTGTTTGTTTTATGTAGAGGGAAGACACAGATATCAAGTTGCCTAAGTGTGATTAATAGCGTCATCATTTGAAGGTAGTGAACAGCCATTTTATATTTCATGCAGTCATTTATCCAAGATTACAAATGGAGTTAGTGAAGTGGTTGGGGAAAAAATGTAAAGGCTAATATGTTGTATCCCACTTTCCTCTTTCAGAATTGCTTGATGAACAGAAACAGCTGAAAGGGGACATTTAAGAAGATTGTTATGTGTACATTTTAGGGTTAAAAGGATTAAGATTAAGTGTTTTAAGTGTGTTTTTTTTTTTTTACATATTTCTGTGAATGCAGTTGTGTTTTTCTACTTTTTAATGTGTAAATATGTACATGAAATATACTATCCTGATTCAATAAAGGCCACATGTTGGTAGGAACTTTGTGGGTGAGAATGGACTGGGCAAATGTGTGTCTCTGGTGATCCTGTGTGTGTGTGTGTGTGTGTACATGCGTGTACCATTTTCATGAGAGTGTGGCTTAGCTGACATGCTCCTGTCTGTGTTAATGTGAGAGTCAGACATTTCCGTGAGCATTTAATCCTGTCTATTTGTACGTTTGCCACTTGCTGACCAATTATGGCTGAGTGTGTGATCTTGCGTGCATGTGAAATGAGTGTGTTTGTGCGTGCGTGCCTTTGCGTTTGGCAGCTCAGACTCCCACTGTTCACCCATCTGTCCCCACCAGTCCCAAAGCAAGATCAGACAGAACGCTGCCGAGAGAGAGAGAGAGAGAGAGAGAGAGAGAGAGAGAGAGAATGGCCATTTGCGTGGATTCCGTGTGAGTGTGTGTGTGTATTTTGTATACAAATCTGTGTGTGCTCTGTGCACACGGGTTTGAGCTCCTGTTCCCAGGGTTGTGACTGTCAGTGGAATAACTAGCTAGCACGGTGCCAGCGAGTGCGTGCCAGATTAGAGTACCCCCTACCAGCAGCCCGAATCAACTGCCTCATCAGGACATCTCTCTCACACACACACACACACACACAGACACACACACACACACACACACACACACACACACACAGCGAGAGCAGACGTTACATGCACACACCAGCAGCGCTGATCTGCTAACCACAGTGTCATCACGACCGACCAAGTAAAAGATTATTTTTTTTTACGGGTGTGCATCTGTCAAAGTGTTTATGCGGTGTTGTGCTCCTTCATATTTGTTTGAGATTTGGGTTAAAGGTCAACTTTACAGAACAAACTGAACCTTCCAGACTGAGCACAAGATGTCTGTGTTCATCCCTCTACTAATACTTTTTGCTGTCCTTGTCTTTGGGATATTTTTCTGTTTTGCTTTTTAACAGATTGGACAAAATGTAGGTCTTTTTCCTCCTGTGTTTCAAAATGTACCAGTGACATGGTCCAGTTTGGAACGGTAAAGCCCTGGGTCAGGATTGTGTTTCGACTGTGTGCGAGTTCTGGCTTTTTCTTTTTTTTCTGTCATCATTAAAAGCGAGATAAAAGCTCCCCCAATATCAAAGTGTCATCTGCTCACTCACTGTGTGTGGGCACGTGTGTTGGGAGTTGAAAGAGTGTTTTGATCAACACCCTGGCAGGACATTCAAAGCAGAAAGTCATTTTTCTTAAGCCAAAAAGGGCCACAAACGGAACATGTTATACCCGTATATTATGACAACTAAGAAGAGGTACACTGACACGCACCGTGTACAATGTCATAGATGGTGTATGTGCAGCTTTCAAAGGTTTGTAAAATTAGAAGGCTGAAAAACATATTATGGGCTTGTCAAAGGCTGATTACATCTTTACGGATAACTTCATGCGCTTAAATTAGACCAGTCATTGCTTCATCAATGAACTGTAATCCTTTTCAAAAAAATGTTTTGTCTGTCTCTCTGACTGTGTGTGTGTGTGTGTGTGTGTTACCATGTCAGCAATAATGCCATAACAATGATAGTGATTATCATAACGACACTCACACATGCACAGACACATAATCAAGTGCAAGCACAATGAATTATAGCATATTATGACTAACTGCATTAGCTATAAGAATATGAAAATAAATATGTCCCCCAGCTTGTCAGTTTTAATTTAGATTCTGTGGAGCAATGCACCTCTGTTTCATTTGTATGTGTGGGTTGCTATGCTACTGCTCTAACATGTTGCTGGTGATGACCAAATAAACTTTGTCATACTACACCAACACACACACACACACACACCCACACATGAATACCATTACTTTTGTTTAGCTTGTTGTCATGAGCTCCATCATGAGCCACGAGAACTGAATAGAGGTCATCTTCTGCACCATCACAAGTGAAATACAACACACAGCAGCACTGAAGTGAGAGAGAGAGAGAGACTCTTTCTGTTTGATGTGCTAATGTGAACTTCAAGTTAAAGGCTATTTCTCTCTATACTCACTTCAAGTGACATATTATCTTACACATATACACACATGCATGCACACACGCACACACACAAACACCCTCTCTGCTATTCTTCTAGGGACACCACACTGACTTCCATTGAGTATAACCAAAGCATTATCCCTAAAGTTCCGCACACACACACGCATATGTAAATATACACATATACATACATATATATATATATATATATATATCATATCTCAGACAGTGAATCAAAACCAGATGAGTATATGACTATATTTACTGTAACTGACGTCCCTGTAACAAATGGAAGCTGTTTTATATATTTGTCTCTGCTTCACTTCTGCTCTTCCACCTGCAAACAGTCTTATCACTCTAACAATCAGCCCCAGGTGTCTCTCTCTCCCTCCCTCCCTCCCTCTCTGCCTGCCTCTGTGGGTGTGTGTGCACGCTCACCATTTTTATGATTCATTCTTCATAACTGCCAAGAGTAATTTTTGTTACTGTGCACAACAGTGATTATTTTATCAATTGCAGGTGTCTACAAAAGGCACACACACACACACACACACACACACACACACACACACACACACACACACACACACACACACACAAACACAAAAACACAAGCTGAAACAAATACAAACCCAAATACATTACATACTCAGATACAGAATCAGATACAGACAAAAACAAACTTATACCCAGACAAACTGTTTGGATCAGGGCTGGAAAAAAACAGCCAAGAGGAAGCGAGCAGCGCATATTAAATTCCCAGACACTTCTCTCAATTCTTTAAGCATGCGCAACACAGGCTTTATATTTTTCAACCTGTCTCATCAAAGTATACTTCTACCCATTGGTAATTATTGATTGATTATTGTCATTAACAGCAACTTGTTGTCATCAGTCTCTCATTCTCTTAACCGTCTTCCCTTTAACCCTGTGCATATCACAGACGACACGTTTGCGCAAGCGCACTTTGCATGACCGTAATTACGCGACAGTTTGTGCTATCTGAAAAAATTCCAACAGTTTCTAAAAGCTAAGAAATCAAAGCAAACATGTAGTTATTACAGTAATTTCACTCGCGCTGTTGCAGGAAACCGGTGAATCTGTGTCTTTGTCACCAGAGAGGAGAGAGTTGGAAAAACGCCTGTACATTGTTTCCATTTTTGGCCTGTTTTTGGACATTGAGACAAAGATTCAAACAAAATGTTATTTTAAAAATGATTTACATTTTATTTTTTCAGGCCCTTTCATTATTAAAATAACCAAAAAAAACAGACGGACATTTTGAGGCTTAGGTATTAAAGGGTTAAACACAAGTTAAGCAAATTGGTGGGCCATCTAAATGCATCTGTTGTGTTAACCACAGGTTGGTTTTTAGTTGGTTGGTCGGTGGTGGTGTTTAATGGCAGTTGGCATCCATAATGTTGCATTACTGCCTTGTTAACCACAGGTTGGTCACTTCTATTTTTTTTTTACTGGCCAAAAAACATCTGACTTTTGTTGGTAATGGGAGTAATACAATCAGATTTAACGTCTGGTTTAAATGTTCCATCTGATGTGGCTCTGTTCAGCACTTACAGATAAATGACACCTGGGTACGCAAATGAGGCCAGTGATGGCCAACTTTTTAAAATGTACATTAAGCAATTATCTTGATTGATGGAGTGGATGTCAGGTGTATATGTTGTCTATTTGTTTTTGAGAAAGTTTGGCAGCACTTGTGTGTTTATGGACATCTCAAAAGATGTTAAAAAAAACTCCAAATATAACACATGCCTCTTTTTCTCACCCTCTCTCCATTTCTTCCTTTCTTTCAAATAAAAAATGTCTCCAGCTCATCTGTGTTTGAACTTGTCTAGTAGATGACATTTTAAAATAGGGTTTAATTGCACTTTGCACATTACTACCCTTCACCTTGCTTTCAACTGTCATACATCTTTCCTACACACACACACACACACACACACACACACACACACACACACACACACAGAGACACACACCCTCTTCTATCATGTCTTGAACACACACAGACCCCATCTGACGGGTGACATTTTCAGGTTTGATTTGTGTGTTGCCATTAAGCCATTAGTCACGAGTCGCACACACATTAGCCCATCCACTTCTCCCATGTTGTCGGACCTTCACACGATCAATCGGCTCAGTAACGTATAAGAAAATAAATAAAAAGGTGAAAAACCTGTGAAGGAGGACGTTGTTAGTTGCTGTACGTGCAGGGGGTGGATCACAGTAAGGACGTCTACTAGCCAGCTACAAATATTCACATATAGAAAATCCATCTTCCTTTCATGGTGAAAACATGGTGGGAGGTCAATAATAAACATATTTCACTGAAAAGTCACACATGCTATTTTGTGGCTGTGTAGCCAGCCATTCACAAAATCCTCATTAACTGTCTTTTGCCATTAAATCTGATTATTACCAAATGTATGAGCTAGGGATAGAAATTAGTATTGGTCAGTATCGGTAATCCTATATATCGCATGCTTCACTAGGCAAGGACTGTACAAATTCTGCATAGTTCATCGGTAGATACTTGAGTTTTCTGATATCGGTATCAGATACAAAAGTGGTATCGTCCCACCCCTAGTATGAGCGATGCAATATAACTGCAGAACAATGAGGCAAATGGTGAAAGATTGAATAAAGACACAGTAATAGTCAAGATACTGTAAGAGGAAAAGAGAAATCCAAGAGAATCCACTGCTGGCAGTCCACACAGCTCTGACCTCCTGACCCACACTTGACCCAAAGGCTCCAGAGTGAGACTGTGCTCATTGTGTATTTGAGTGTGTGTGTTTAAAGAGGCTGTTTATGAGAGATAATCAGCTTACATTTCACCAGTTAATGGATTGTTCTGCTGGTCGATAACAACATACAGGCCTCTGGAAAAGCAGCCACATATAAACATAGTGTTTCGGCTATTGACTGCACATGCAAGTACACGCAAACACTGCAAATGTTAAAGCAAATTATCCAATAAGGTCAAATCCATAGTGTATTTTCTTTTCCCAAGTCCTTCTCTCATTCACCCATTCACTCTTTACAGGACATTCAGTTTCATTTGTAGAGGACAGTGAATTATGGTTTTGAAAATAAAGGCACTGTCTGTGACCACTTTACTGCAAAGTGCACTAATTACTGTTAGTTCCTAAGGCCAAATGAATAGAATACACCCAGTGGACCACACTATCAAAACCTCCACAAGAGAACATGATAACTTTCAGCAAACAATCCCATAATGAGATATAATCCATTTTAAACTACATCTGTCAGTGACAGTGATGATATACATTTAAATAATTTACTAAATCCAAAACCTCAATTTACTGCTCACCAACCACATGTGGTCTACTGGGAGCAGTTTCTACTTTATTAGCTTGGGTCAAATTTCGGACAGTCACCTCTACTGACCTGAAACAAATCAAAATAAGTTTGTCAGTAGTCTTAAATGAAAATACAGTGTTGTCATGCATTTAAAATGATTCCTTGTGGTCTATTTTTATGTGGCACCAACTGTTGACCCAAGACTTCCACTCACACATGATGGTATTGATTATTTTTAACAATAACTCTGGAGCTCATGCTGTAAAAATCTGTAAACCTCGAAATACCATAACGACAAAGCAACGTAGTAACAAAGAAAAGCATCCTGTCTTCTCAACTATGTGGACGATGGGAAAATGTTACCCCTTATAACTGGAGAACCCTCATATTCTGTTGTTTACAACATTTTCTTAAAGGTCATCATGTTATCTGTGTTATTTGTGGTGTACAATGGGAGTGAATCTGTGGATGTGTGTGTGGGGAGAGTTGTGTGGATACATGGTAACTTATACCCTTCAGTGTCTAGGGTTTCAGAATAGCGTCACTGTTTTTATTTCAACAAGACAGTCCTTAGATGCTCTGGATTATTCATAACATTCTCATGAGTCATGGTAAATCAGCATATTCTACATACAGAAATGTAATTTGGCCTTAGATGGCTGTTTGATTACAGACACCTGCTATTTGATTATCAACATTTTAAAGCTTTTTCTGAGTTTAGGGCTAAGATTTAAATTGCAGTTAACCCTTCTGTTACCTATCCTTTCATCGCCGACAGAATTTGGCATGCGTACTTTCTCATTACTCCTAGACTGTTTGTGATATCTAAAAAAAAAAAAAAAAAACTATGGACTGGCCATCTGTCCAGGGTGTGACCACGCCTTTCACCCTATGTCAGACAAGAATCACCAGCTTCTCAGTACCGTAACTCCTAAATGGTTGAATAACTGCCAGATATTGAAAATGAAAGTTATCGTGGAAAAAGGAGCAGAAAGGGGCCGATGGTGGTGGTCCTTATGAACACAGCATGAGAAGGATAGCTGTACAAACCTGTGTGTGTGTGTGAATGTGGCTTAACTGATAAACACGCACACAAGCTAAAAATATTACAGATGAACAACATGGGAATCAAACTGTTCTTTTGTGTGGTATACACCTTAAGTTCATTTTTCAAATAAGTGAGATGTTTTGCTATTGTGCTTGTGATACATAAGGTTACTCTGACGTTGGCAACCTCAGCTAATAGCTGTCATATGACACGTATTTCCTAATCTCCAAGAATAGCTACGAACAGCCCTAGAGAACAGGCCAGAGCCTGTTGCATTCACCTGAGGTACAAGACAGAAATAGAAAAAAAAAAGTTGGCACAGTAATAAAGAGGAAGGGGACAAGCAGCGCCCGTTCTTTCATCTCTCACATGCCTCATGTTTCTGTTACATTCTTGTGTCTGTCGATTGCTTTTAATGGAGACTATATTTGTTCCACTCCGTTATCACCCTGTTGTCTAAAGACGGAAAACAGTTTCTCTGCTGCCCTCTATTACAATTTACAATAGCGATTTACCCGTACAATCGTGAGTAACTGCACCTGCTCAATACACGAGAGTCTTTGACCTGCGTCTTCCCTCGATACAAAACCCTGTAGAAAATCTCTGCCACTTTATTCAGAACAAGAGAATAGAAAAACAGAAAGGAGAGCAGACTCTCACTGTGAGGCTGCATGAACAAGTAATAGAGAAAGAAGGAGAAAGAGGGCAGGACTGAAGGTAAACCAGCTTTGTGTTTGTGTATAGAGTGTTGTTAAACTGTTGTTCTGCTCCCCAGAATATCAGAGCAGAAAATGTGACATGATTAGTGGCCTAATTTTAAACACTTTTTTGACCACTCAAATTTGACATGGTGGTTATTTTTATCGCTTTACATGAGCCCATGAATAGACAAGGCCGTCCTAGAGATGGGTACACTACATGACAACGTGCCAAAAGCAAAAACTATTTACAAGAAGTCAAAAAATACATTTCCCCTTTTGGGAAAACATTTGTACATCGATTTCTACTAAATTTAGGCAAAAAAAGACTTTGTCACTTCTCTGATAAAATGAGACTATAAAATTACTATATTCACAAGCACAATTTTAATATTGATGAGTAACTATTGTGCTCTTCCTTTATTGTTACCTGATTCAGTGCTAAATGAATAAACACTATTAAACACAGCTGATTAAAAGTCAGAGAGATTATACTACTATGCAGCACAAACAGAACACGCACCAACAAGCAGAATAATACATGTCTGATTTATCCGAGTGTGTTTGTGTGTTAACAGCATGACTCACTAGATAATTACACACGTGAATGTTGGCATAAGAGATTATTTCACACCAGGAACAAGAAACACAGACAAACAAATACACACCTCACCTGTGTTCCAGTTGTCGGAGGTATTTTCTCAGCTCATCTAAATTTTTATTGGCCTTTTGAAGTGCGTCACTCAGAACTTTCTCCCTCTCCTCACTCTTCCTTTCCAGCTCATCCCTCTGTTTCCTCAGTCTCTTCTCCTCTACGTCTCCCAGTTCTTTCCGAAGTTGCTTCTCCTTCTCATCGATGATTTTCTTATGGTCCTCCTCCATCGCTCTCCTCTTCTTCTCGAACTCCTCTCTCAGAAACTTCTCTGCATCTCTGTTCTTCTTTTCCAGCTCTTCCTTCATGCTGTTCTTTTTCTTTTCTGCTTTTATCTGCACCTCCAGGTTTAGTGACCTCTCCCACTCCACCCTGCCCATCTCCAGTGCCTCTCGCTGGGCCTTCTCTCTCTGAGCCGTCTCTCTCAGGTCCTGGAGCTCCATCTCCAGCTGAGCCAGTCGGGTGTTCAGCTGATGGAACTCGTGATATATGAGGTAGCTTACACCGCAATATTGGCACACTGTATCACTCCGCTCCATCTGTGGGTAAAACAATTAGTTTCAATATTTAATGAACAATAATTAGATTTTAACTACAAAATTAATCTTTCACGGTTTGGCAGTAATTCCTTTGTTTTCTTCCTTCCTTGTTTCCTGTTGTTTCATATTAATCCCTAGTTTATCTGTTGTTCTGTGTGTGTGTGTGTGTGTGTGTGAAACACTGACCTTATTAGGACCAGTTGTCCTCGTGAAGACCAAAACCTGGTCCTAATGTGGCAGTACTTAATTTTTGATGAAGTTTAGCGCTAAGATTTTTTGTGGTTAGGTTAAGGTTGGGATTAGGAATTACCTGGCAATGATTAAGCTTGGCATTTAGTTATTAAGTTTAGGGGCCACATAGTTGGTGTAGTGGTTAGCACTCTTTGCAGCATGAAGACTCGGGTTCGAGAACCGGTCGGAAACAAGGGCCTTTCTGCATGGAGTTTGCATGTTCTCCCCGTGTGTGTGTGTGTTTTCTAAGGGTTCTCCGGCTTCCTCCCACAGTCCAAAAACAACATATGGGGATTAGGTACATTGGACACTCTAAATTGACCGTAGGTGAGAGTGAATGGTTGTTTGTCTTTATGTGGCCCTGTGGTGGACTGGCGACCTGTCCAGGGATGGATGGATGGTTAAGTTTAGAGCAAGGGGCTAGGAAATGCATTATATATCTATGAGTGTCCTCACTAAGAATGCTGTACAAGAATGTGTGTGCATGAGAGAGAGAGAGCTGAGGCACAGTTCCACCCTCGGGTCATTTTAACTGTAATGCCCCTTGTTGTCTGTCTTCATGACTACCTCACTCACTCACAGAAAGAGCTACACACCATGCGCACACACACACGCACACGCGCACACACACACACGAAAACATTGTCCTCCCACCCGTGTTCACCCTTAACCAACACAATACATGCTTAACTCTAACCCAAACCACATTCAACTCTGCACCTAAAACAACATCCGTCCACCGAGTGTCCTCACATTCATACAATTGGGCACAAACACATTCAAAATCAGAGGTTAGTTATAATGGTTACAGACAGAAAACACACACACCCACACACATACAAGCACAAACATGTACATGGGCACAAACAAAAGACACAGACACAGACAAACACATACAAAGGCAAATTTACTTGCATAAGCATCTTCAGACAGACAAACTCACACAGTCATTCACTCTTACAATACACACACGAACACACAGACATGAGCACACACACACACACACACACACAAACCCTGAGGGCAGAACGTCTGCGCCGGCAGTCAGTTGTGTGCTCTCGTGACTGCATTTGGCCCCGTGGGGCGACCCCATGTCCTGAGCACTGACACGTTCACTTAGCACTCAAACCACAAAACTAGCCCCTCCACATGCTCACACATACAGACACGCACACACACTCACTTACACACACACACACACACACACACACACACACGCACGCACACAGACTAGAATACCTGAGAGAAGAAGCAGAGAAGAGAGACGGAGGTTTGAATGAAACAATGATGTAAGAAAGTAAAACGGAGCAGGAATGATGGAGAGGGGGAAAAGGGAACTTGTTGTCATTTAAATGTTTAATGGCAGCATCACCAAACCTCTTTGTCCTCTAGTGCTCGCTTCATTTCTATGGCTCCCCTTGTGTGTCTTCTGTCTCTCTTTTTTCACCCTCTGTCACTTGATTGACTCCATTAGCAGACTGGACTGCTGCCAAATACAGTTTAAAACGTTCATTTTAGAAGTAGAGCAGCTCTTACATTTACACTGCACTGGTTCAATTTATCTGATGGTGATGGTGATTTTTTCTATCGAGTCTATCGAAAAGAGCTTATTATGACATTAACGTGCCATGTGTAACTAACGCCTCAGAGTGTACATCAGTGATGTGTGTGTGTGTGTGTGACAAAGCACCATCACATGTGTCAGCTACACCCAACAGGTACCAAGGCTGCTCTGAGTGAGGGTGAAACCCTCCACAGTCCATGTTATCACCAGTGCCTTCATGCTCCATCAATTAAACATGGGGTTATTACCTTTCGCCTGACGTGAAACACTTAGGAGGGGTGGAGCAGGTGCAGGCGAGGGGCGACATCAGGGTGGGGATATTTTGTGGGTGGTTGGTGTCTTGCCAGGATGAGCAATAATTAATTTATGTGATGTCTTTTTAGCTCCCTTACTGTCTGGGTGTGTGTCGTTGTCTCGTGTACCGTGGGCAGAGGAAGAACGCAAGGCAGACGAGACATACAGAGGATCTAATTTTCCCCACTTTGACGTCTCTCCTTAAAAAAAAAAAAACCTCCACCTCACTTTGCACCCAAAATGTTTCCATAATCTTTCACTACCTCCTTTTTCCCTCCCGTTTGCCCCCCCTCTCCTTCCTCCTTCTTTTCCAAAACCAAACTGCACTTGATCTCCCTCTCCACAGCTTCCCTCTCTTGCTCGTATACCTCCGCCTCCTCAGCTACAGCTGCCGTGACCCATCTGGCTCATCAAAACACCAGAAGTGGGTCACTGTCATGAACACGGACCCCTCGTGATACATGCAGACATAGACACACACAAAGTCCACACCCCCTCGCCCACATACGCTCACCAAAACATGCATACGTGACCAAAATCCGACCAAACAGGCATGCAGCACACACAACTATTATAGCAAACACACACTGAAGTCCTGTAATATGTGTTTCCCAGCAGATATGCACACATGCAGTACATATAAAACACAGCACTGAATACGTTTTTTTGTTTGTCATACAGCTCAGATAATATTTGCTTTCTTCACAGTGAATGCAGGGTAAAAATATCATCTCCTTTATTCAAGTCTTTGGTGTTACTATTAATCCATTTAAAATGCCAGCATTTCTTGAATTTCTAAACACATTTTAAAACCCCCTCTCCTTCGTCTTGTGAACTGCAGGTTTTCAGTTAACATCAGCCACAGATGCTTGGCCAAAATCTGACAAAAACACCAAAATGATTTGTCCCTTAATCTTATTTATCAGATGAAAGGTCAAAGCCTTTAATGAGGCAGAGATGGTGAGCCGACTGCACACAGCAGACAGAGACAGAAGTGTAGACCAGAACAGATCTTCACAAACAGGCAGACTAAACAATTTATTCCTGTTGATCCTCAGAACATGAAAAACCTGAATTCCTCTACGTAATTTTGAGGAGAAGGGAGATTAGAGAAACACTAACAAATGCAGTCAAAGAAGCACAGACGAGATGCTATGTTTTTGGGTGCATAGAGGATTAAAGGCATTAGGATTAGTTTTAATCAAGTGATATGATGATGACATCATATCTACATCCTTCTCAACTCCTTTTTTTCCCCCGCCTGACTCTCTCTCATTCAATCTAACAAATGCTTTTCTCTGTCTGTCTGCTAGGTTCTCTATTCTGTCTGTGTGTGAAATCACAGACACGAGAGATCATGCAAGCATTTAAGAAGGGATTAAGTGGTGAAGGGACTTATCCATGTTATTTTCCTAAATTATTTTCTGTTTTGGACTGTGACAGTGTGATCGTGGAGAGAGTATGTGTCTGGGTGCATCCTTGCGTTCTCGGCGTTGCGTGTCAAAATGACATGTTTTTGTCATTTTTTGTGCACATGTGAGATATTCCCCCCCACACACACACACACACACTTTCACCCCGCTTGATGTGTGTGTGACAGAGGGACGGCACTTCGTGACTGTGGCTTTGTTGATTTTGTGCCACGATAAAGACCCCCTGTGGTGCCTAGTGTAGTGAGAGCCAACATTAAGCTTCCACTCATCTGGACCCCATGGCGTAACCACGCATCACATGACAAGTGTGTGTGAGTTCATGAGCGAGTGCACGAGTATAGAACTGGACTTGTGTGTGAAAATGTGCGTGTATGTGTGACCTCCTCGACCATGGCACACTGTGTGTGAATGTATGAGGAGGAGGGAAAGGGTGGAGAAGCAGTGATCACAAGGGACAGACAAAAGGAAGTGCAAGAGGGGGACAGGGGCGTGTAGTATCAGAGAGGAGAACGAAGAGCGGGACAACGCATCAGGTCAACACTGTGCTGTGGTGGATGGATGAATCACAGTGTGTGAGATGGTCATTGTCTGGGTTGTGTGGGTCTGTGTGGAGGAGTTATACTGAGGAATCCACAGTCAATCACTGACATGTGCATGCAGACAGCAGACATTAGCAGGTCAGGGTAAAGCCAGCAGAGCAGACAACCATGTGTTGGATGGGACGCTTGAGCCAGAGGGATAGTAAAAACAAATGGTTACTGTCATAAAACTAAGGCATGGTGGTGATATTATCCATGGTTGCATGTGTATCGCTTGACTGGCTGTCCTCACGTTTACACGTCCTCTCTTCCCTTGCCCTCCCTTTCCTCACCTCACTTGCTCCTTCGCGTGGAAGCAGGGAAAGGGCAGTGGCAGGGAAAGAAATCACCTATGGCTGCCTCGACCAGCTCTTGGCCACGCATCACATCACATCCAAACACAGGGCGAGGCATAAGACGACACGGCACACCATGGCATGGCGTGACACGGCACAGCTCGGCACAGACAAAAAATTTTGCCTGATGTGCTGACAGCAGGCAAAGGACTGGCTGCACTATTCATTTTGTTTTAGCCGTGTGAAAACTGGCTAATCTGTCTGTATGTCCTGGGCAATACCACATGAACCTAAGACAGAACCACTAAATTTCAAAAATGAAATTATTCAATAACTGTGAATAAATTTGAAAACTAAATTTGAAATTGAGAATAAACTTGCTGTACCATTGTTGTAACCATTTCAATTTAACATCTCTTTTGACTGGTGCAGTACCCGCATCTCAGGCTTCAACTGACTCAACATCACATACATGGCACATTGCCTTGTTTATCCTCACTCTATAGCAGGACTGTCTTTAGGCATGCAGAGGCAGCTTGTTTAAGGATCTGTTGCATTTCTAACAATATCTCATCCACACACTGCTAAAGTCAACCTAAGCCACCTGCCAAGTTTGAAGCCTGTCAAGGAATCAGTTGGACAGTTTTGTGAGTTACAGACAGACAGACGTTCCTTGAATCAATACGTTTCTTGTATACAGCTCATTTAATGCTGTATATTAATTTTCCTCACCATGTCTCGCATGTGTGAGCTCCCCCCCCCCCCCCCCCCCCCAAAGCCGTGGTATAGTTATACAACCGGTAGATCTGTCATCCTCAAAATTTAGGACCACTGGAAAGTCTCATCTACCCACACAACACAAAGACAGAAAATAGCAGCAGAGGGAAATCAATTACGTATCTTCAGTTCAGTAAAGGAGACCAGCTGTTTGCCAATAGACCAATTTAAAAGCAACATTAACTATTTTTCTTAAAAGCTTCACAATCATTTTTGATGCACTGCACCTTAGAGCTCAACACACTGCAACTTGAAGGAAAATACATACATTTTCAAATACAAACAACACCATCACAGCTAAACCAAGTGAAAACAAACATAGCTTGTGCACATGAGAGAATAGAAGAAAATGAAAATGATCAACATGCTGTTAAATAATGACCTAACTGGAATGATTTGAATAACTTAAATTACACAAGTAACATATATTATCTTCAAATAATACAAGGGTTTTGTTCTGTCATGACCACTCGCTGATCTAAAAAGCTGCTTTAATGACCTCTCAAATGCAAAAATGGGTTGTGCAAAAACTTCTTAAATTAAAAGAGGACAACGCTGAAATTACAGTTATTAGTGCTGCTTTTAAGAAAGATGATTAAAGTGGAGTCATAACTCTAGCAAAGCAGACTCAAGGTTAAAAGCATGGTTGTCATCACAAACAATAGTTTATAACTCAGTTCACATCTGGAAAGCAGTGTTTTTGTTTTGTTATTTTTTGTTTGTTTTTTATTAGCTCAAACTCTGAGCCGCTCTCTACATTTACAGGTGTTAAGTTAATCAATAGTAAATAAATGGTATATAGTACTTCCTGTTGTACGACACGTCCCTCAGCCTGCAGTGGTGTACATCTGTGTATATCTATGGTCTGTTTTCAAAGATTTTAAGTTAAGCTAAATTCAGGGCTATTCATGTCTTACATCACCCTATCTGGGTGATCAGTAATGACCAGTTTACTGCACATCACCCCTTATTTAAACTCATGCAGTTCACATTTTTATTCCTGGGATCTTTCGTGGCCTGACTCTAAATCAATAAAACCAGTTACCTGCTTTAATTTTGCAACTGAGCGTTTATATAATTGAATTTGTTTTATTATCATTTATTTTAATGACAGAGTGTGGGTTTGAAAGCCAGACTGAGTGCAGTCATAAAGGGTGAAAGCAGGACAGCAGCAGCCAGTGCATAAAAAATGAGCTAGAGAGGGAAGGGGGAGAAAAGTCTGTTACATTAATCAGAGTAAGCAGACAACACATGTGCTTCCGTTAGCCCCACTAGACCACGCAGCTTGGCACAACATGGCACGGCACACTAAGCCAAGAGAGGCCAGAGGAGGTTACACAGGCTGAAGTGAGGGTGTGTGTGTGTGTTTGTGTGTGTGCATGCGCACGCCTGTCTTTCTTGTGAATAATACCATCTTGATTTTGACTTGATTTTCCTTTCATGTTCTTCATTTGCAGTTTAAACTAAGGTGGAAGCTCTATAGATGGCATTCTGCCTGACTAGATGAACGTCAGTGGAGCGAAGACAACTGCAACCTCATTTAACCTTCGGTAGCAAGAGAAGACAAGTGCCATTGCCTGCAGTGTTTAACTGATTCAGACCCTTGAGTTGAATGAATGAATAAAAACAGCCACAACTGAATATAGTTTGACAGAACAAATCAAGGCAGATATTTATATTAATTTGTATTTTCATTTATTATAACTAGGAATTATGATTAAATATCCCCTTGCCAAGACTGGTAGTAGGACATATAATAGGGTTATGGACACACAACAATAACCTATAAAAATTCAAAAGCTATCACAATATTGATAAAATACTCAAATCAAATACAGAATAATGAAATACATACAAAATCAACAAGGAAGTTCTTTCTTTGCTAATTTTTCGCTAAAAACTATACAAAAAACAAACCAGTGAAAATGTCTGCAATGTATGAAAATAACTTGGTCATATTTAATGTTATAAATAATTTAATGAAAGGTTTATAAATCAGGTTTTTAAGTTAATGGTTTTGGTTTCAGGGCTGGACTGTCTGAACACCCAATTAATTTGTCTCTTCCAAAATCCACTTCCTCAGTGGCTGCCAAGGAAACATCACATAATAAAGAACCAGTGACCTTATCATGACCTCGGGATTATCATGCAATATTGTCACTTTGTATTACCAGGCCCGAGACAACACCCGTGACAGTATTGCTCAATAATCCCCCCGCTGTCTCTCAGTCATTACTGCAGATCAGCATTCACCTGATGAAACCTCCACTCCCTCCCTCATGTAATCTCTCTATATCTCAATCTCTCTCTTCCCCCGGATTTAGGAAAACCAACTGAAAAGGGGCAGGAAAGGTAAGGGGTGGAACAGGAAAAACAGCCAAAGAGGAGGAAAAAGGAGGAGGAGGATGAAGAGGGAGGAGGAGGATGGAAACAAAGTCTGAGATACACTGATTAGAGTGAGCAGACAACACATGTGCTCCCACTATCCAGCAACCTCCCGAGGTCTGACAAGCAAGCAGGGAAGGGTGTGTCTAGTATGAAACTATCCATTATTCAAAAAGGGGAAAAATGAAGTAATGAGACAGTAGGACAGAGAAAGAAAGAGAAACGGAGGAATATGTAGGACTGTGGATCTCCCTGGGACACAAGGCTCCTCTGTCCTCCCCTGTTTTCCTTCAGAAGATTTTGCTCAGCTCACATTAAAAATGGATGGATGAAGGGAGGCAGAGGAAGAGCAGGAGCAGTTAAGTGCCTTCAGTCATCAGTTGTACACACTAAAAGAAGGCTAGTCAGGACTTTGTGTGTTGATTTTAAAGAGATTAAAGTTTGTTTGCTTGTTTTTTTAATAAGGCCTAGTGGCTGTAAGTATCTGAGGAAGAGTAAGCTCTCTGGCAAACAAACTTCACATATTGACAAGAATATTTAATTGCTCTTACATCAACCAGCTCATCTCTGGTGAGGTGTTCATAAAACTCACTGAACCACTGAACCACATCAATCCTTTGTTTATAGCCATGCGAGGCACCGTGGTGCAGACCTCTGAGGGCAGTGCATGCCTGTTACGACCTGGGGAAAAGTGAGGGATAAGGGTGGGGTACAAATTCTGATGAAGCAAATGTAAAAAAGATAAAAAAAAGTGGTGTCTTTATTTTACAAAAAACAATTAAAGTATTCCAAATAATAACAAAAGGCTTCAAAAAATCAGGGATTAACTAAGAAACACAACTAAACCAAAAGTATCACACTGATCACAGCTCACGTAGGTCAACTGACACAGTGTGATGGTCCTGCCCTGTGTTAATGCTCTGCCTGACAAGGGTCAGTGAAGGCAGGTGTGCAGGTAGGAAAACAAACAACAAATCCGCACAGCACAATAACAATGGCCAACAAGGCAGAGCAGAGGCGTTTATGAGCAGTGCACAACTGATGCTTCAAACTGCTAGAGTGCTTGGAACTGTACAGAGAAAGAATATAGTCTGGGGAAGCAGGGAATCAACAAGTAGAAGATTACTTACTAGTATTAGATGCATACCGTAGCTACATTAGAATCTAGTCTTTATTCTATATTCTTACTGTCAGGTACTGATGCAGTGTTTATATTTTCACAGAATGGTGGCTAGAGATGTTCTGTCACAATATCACTTGAGGATAAAGTATTTTTTGGAATCTTAGTCATAGATAATTAAACCAGGGTTTGTTTTTGTTTTCCAAATACTCACAAATACTTTTATTTACACATTTGTTTTTTCCCCACAACTCACACATCCAATAAGCTAAAGTAGTAAGAGAGATGACTCAGGGATTAGGGAAGTCTCTGTCTCAAACAGTGTGTGATAAAGCTTACAATTTAATTTACTGTGTGACTTTTCTTTTTTTTTTAATTACTCCATTAAATCTCCTCTCCTAGAATCCAGAACCATGTGATCATCTCTGAGGTCTTTTCGAGCTCTTTATAAAGACACATTTTGCTCAGAGAAGTCTTCCTTCAGATGTGTCCATATCACCACAGCAGGCGCTTAGTTACAAAATCTAGGGCACAACCAAGTGCCCAATTTCGGAACCTTAACAGGCAACGTGGTGCTGTCGGCAATGACGTCATTTATAGTGTGTGCACTTTAACCAGGGTTGCATCATGACAGCCTACTGGCTAAAGTACGAATAGACAGTATACAGTATGGTCACACAGTTTCTGCTAACACAGCTGCAGGTAAAACTGATGAAACAAAGGAGACAGGATACAAACCAGACACCAGCCTCACAGTCTGTCATTTCATCTGAATGCTACTCATATTGTTGTGTCTTTAAAAACTAATGTTTAAAAAGGAAAACTGCAAACCATGTCTGAAATCAGTGGCTGTCACAGACATACTTGTTTCACCATATGCAAACTAACCATCACACAAAAGCACAATAAGCACAGTCATTCAGGGGAAAAGGTGAATCCCAACAAGACAAGTACAACTCTGTTTCCAGTTACTTCACACAATGGGACCAAGTGAAGTGTTGGAAAAATATAGATTTAAACAAAATGTCTGTATTAACTGCCAATAAAACACTGGAGTCAAACAGATCTGCCCAGATTTACTTTACAGTTACTTTAGTACAAGCACAACACAAATTATCATCAAATGAGTCATAAGTCAGTCAGATGTGATGGCAGTCTGCCTTCACCTTTTGCTACACCGAATAAGTATAGTGATTGTATTATTTAACCCCTTAACTATACAATTAAGGGATGCAAGTGTGAGCGAAACCTGTCAGTACATCAGGGCCCTACAGTACAGTGTCTCTGCTCTGTTAGCCTTCTCCATAAAGCCACACCCACCTCCCATAGAAAGAGAGAGAATAGGAGGAGGAGAATCACATGATGCTGAGAATCTGGAGTAGGGATGACAGCCTCAGGCTGGAACACACTATAATGTCAATTCATAGGCTAAGAAAAATGAGTACCCCCACTGGTGTGTTGTGTGTGTTTATGTGGCCCGAGGAAGGCAGGTAAACACAAGCGTTTTTAAAGTAGCTAGTAGTCTATTATCTCCTGAGTGTTAGAAGTGTGTATGTCTGCAGTTATGAAAAGAAACAACAACGTTTAACAGCATGTGAGGGAACGATCTGTGTACTTTTACTTAACTTCTCTCTGTGAGGTTTTAGGGTTCAGGTTATAATTAGGTTCAAGGGTTAGGCAGTTGTGATGGTTAAGGTTAGGGTTTGGGGCTAGGGATGTCTATGATGTGTCCTCACTAAGAGGACAAAACAAGTTTCTGTGAGAGAGAGAGAAAATCTCATTATTTTTTTCTGGTCTCATTCTCCTCATTGATTCTCTCTGAAGAAAATGACATAGAGACCTTTCACTTTTCCCTCATGCACACACAGTGGGATTGCACCCTATTCTGTCTCTGCCTCCCAGTCTTCACACGCTCTCTCATTATCGCCAAAGTGAACGTCTTGTCCTGTTACACTGTGTTTCTAAGCCCTTCACATACCACAACATTAGAGAAGTTAACAGGGTGTATTGTCCTTCCTGTCTTTGTCTCCTCACCGTTACTCTCCGTCTCTCTCTCTGCATGTGCTTCTCACTCATTCTCTCTCTCTCTCTCTCTCTCTCTCTCTCTCTCTCACCCTCTCTCAGTCTCTGTCTCTCCAGTGAACGTCTTGTCCTGTTACACTGTGTGTTTGAGTTTGTCTCGGGCTGTGACACTTGAGAGGTGACTAGGGAGTATCAGCAGCTCGTGGGGAACAAGAGGTGCTCAGCAGCTGCATAAAAAAGCCTGTGGTGCACTCTGCTCAGTGCTGCACTTAAAACAACTCGTCCTTCAGCCACATTTGGACCGTAACACTGTGCTTTAAGAAAGAGGTACCCAACTCCTGTGTCCAACAACTTGGAGAGAAACAGACAAAATGTTTGTGCCTTATTAGGGCTGACAGTGGCAGTGCGTCGCATTGTCCAGTCAAATGACTGCAAGCATATCATTCATGTAGAGACCATGACAACATGAGCAAAATATTCCATGTCTCACATTATTATTGTCTAAAGAGAAGACAATGTATTTTCTGATTTTGTCAATATAACCATATGAACTACAGAGCATTAAAGTATGTTCCATGTGGGGCCATAACCTAACTGCAGCTTCATTACTATAATGCACGCTCACAAGGGCTCGAGACAGCCGTGCGCGAAAATCCTGGGCTGTGGCCAGAATCGTGACTGAGGGGAGACTGCAGTATTTTACTCAAGGATAAGAGACACTTGATGAGGTAATTAAAGTAACACTCTTGCTATGTGTCTGGCGGGTTGCGCTTCATAAAACTTTCTTTTGCTTTGTGTGCATTTGTGAGGTTTCCGAGTCTGACTCACTACTCACTGCTCACTGATGTTTACCTGGGGCATACAGGAGCCCACACAAGGACATCCTTGAGTTTTTCACTGAAAAGTTGGCCATGTAAGTCAGTGAAATTTAAAGACTAATGATTAATGCATGAAAAATCTTACATACAGCCATAAAGTACAAACACTTTGTTACTGTACTGAAGTACAAAATTCAAGTATTTGTACTTTGTTTTTCTAGCAACTTTCTAACAAACTATCTTTGTTACGACCACATAAAATCAGAAGAGTTGGTAATGGAATGTATTTAAATAGAGCTTTTTTAGTCTTGATGAGCTGCTTTACACTACAGTTTTGCCATTCACCCATTCACATATCTTCCATACCCATGCACATGCTGCAACATGGGGTTGCAGCAAGTGTCTTGCGCAAGGACACTAGCAGTGTCCTAGACTAGCAGAGCCAGGAATTTAACCCACAACCTTCCAGTTGAAAGACAGCTCGCTCTATCACTGAGCTACGATGGCTCAATCCTAACTCCTCACTTTAAAAAAAAAAAACTGAAGTACATTTTATATCAGAAAATTACTTTTGATACTTGAAGTACAGTAAATGTCATATACTTTAAGACTTTTACTTATATATAAAATATTATAAAAAATGACTTCAACTTCTACTGAAGTCATTTTCTGACCAGATACTTTTAGGTACTTTATACAAGACTGCATGCTGCCCTTTTAACAACCTACTGTATGTCACATTGTGATAAACACTTGGATTCCTGGATCCCCTAAATAAAAGCTGCATCAAGAAGCTCATCCAGTTTCAAAAACCACTGGAGGAATCACATATGCCAACGATTATCTCCTTCACAGCAAAGGCTAAAAGACGACATAAATTACAGCAAAATAAAACGTCTGGGCAGCGTTTTTAGTATCTGATAAACGTTCATTTCATCTTCCCAATTGCACCTTCAGCAACACTCCAATGTCAATTCAGTGCTATTTTTAGTCCGACCACCTGCTTACAGAAGCATGTTTGGGTTGACTTTCAATCCTTAAACCATCAGTGAAACGTGGGAGTAATAATGCTCTTGGGTCCCTGAATAATAACTGCTAATGTGCCCTCGAGAAAGCCAAAGAAAGAGACCTGAGAGGAAGTAAAAGTGTGCTCACATTACACTGGGTGAAACTTTGAAGCCACACAGCATTCTCTGCATATTTGAAATACAGTCTGCTTACAGTCTAAAATGTTCAGCATTAAAATACATAAACTTAGAGAGGGGAAAAAATGAATTAAACAGCTCCCTACCCTCCCACTAAGCTCAGACGCACAATGTGACAACTGGCAAACAAATACGCAAAGAACAGAACACAGGGGAAGCCTGCTAGAGCAGATGACTGTTACTTAAAGTAAAACTTATGGAGATTCTTTTTGTAACCATTATTATTCTGCCTCTAATCTGTCTCTGTGAACAGAAATGATGTAACATTATTTGTATGCTGTGTCCTTCGTCTGAAAATGGGCTCCTGAGTGTTTGTGTGAATACACCAGCAGCACAAACATGTACGTATGTACTTGAGAGAGAGATGGCAAAACTCAATGTTTTCAAATATCTACAACTTAGAAGCTGAAACAGCACAGAGACAAAGTGAAGCCATAAACTATAGGAGTTAAAGAATGAAAACAGAAATAACAAAGGATCTCAGGAATGAGGAAATGTCACCATGCAATAGAAGATCTAAACTCTGCTATACCGAGAAACACTGAAAGGCTTAATCAGCATTGTGTGAACTCATTTGACTGGGGTTTGAATGTAGCACTGTTTATATTTAAAAGTTAATCATTATAGTTTTAACACTAATAATACCACAAAAAAACATATTACGATTTCAGTCAAATTTACTTTTTCTAGGGGAAAAAAAACACATGAAAAGGAAAGCCAGGTTTTTAGCTGGTGGCCATGAAGCACATCCCATCTTACATAATTTACTTTTAGATTTCATTCAATGACTGTCTCACATTTGCAGGTGTTTTCATGTGCTCTCAGTGTGTCCTTGTATATACACAACAAGTACAGTGCATCTATGTGTGTTCTTGTACCCGAAGTGTGTGTCGTGGGTGGGAGCCATGGTGTGAGAGTGAGTGTGTGTGTGTGTGTGTGTGTGTGTGTGTGTGTGTGTTTAACCGCAGTGCTCTCCTTCTCAGCAGCCCACCATTAAACCTTGGTGCCAGTCCTCTCCCAACACACCAGGATTAACAGCACTTAAATGGGCCTGTTAGCACACCACCTCCTCATTGCCTCCCACGCCGACTAACACACATGGCACTGCCCATAGCATTGAGCTTGCAATGTACTGCCTCTGTTGTTTTTTTGTTCTCTGCTCACCCCAAGCCACGTAAGCCTCCTCCAACAAACGCTGGTGAAGTGTACTCAGCGGGGGGCTAAGCCCAGAACATCCTCTACTTTACAGACCTTTCGGAATCTGAGTGGATGACGGAGGGAAGAAAAAGAGAAAGGGGAGGGAGGTGTATCCAGAGACTGATCAATCTGTCAGTCGCTCTATTGTCTCTCTTTCCTTCTGCTCTGTGTCTAGTTAGAATATTTCTCCTTGTGAAATAGAAGCAGACATGTACTGGAAAGCGATGGCTCCCACAGCAGAAATCAATAAATACAATGGATTCATATTTGAGTCTGTTGGCCGTGACACAGCTGGCAGAAAGATGGATGGACAGATGCACCGAGTTTGGTTGAAGGATGGGAGGTGTCATCTGTTAACAGACACGAAATGACCACCCTTCACATAGTGTCTGGGGGGAGGTGCATTTTTCACAGCCATCTACTGACCTGAATTACAAATTCCAGAATTTACTAGAGAGCAGAGGAAAGAGAAAACGGAGACAGACGGGAAGAGAGGACCAAATACAGAGATGAAACTCATTGCGTAATCATGTGCAAGTAGTTAAACAAACAGACTGCTGTAAACAAGCCATATTCATATGGGGAACTAAATTGACAGAGGGTTATTCTCCATATGGAGAGCTAATGACAAATCAGAGAACCCTCTCATAACCAGGCATGTATGATACTAAGGTAGCTGGATGTCACGTGAATATTAGAAATGAGTTAACTTTGCTAGAGGTATAAAATTTAACACATGGATTTATGTATTTTGAAATACACAATGACCTTTAGCTCCAACAATACTCAATGTGCTTCATGTTAAAAGGGAGAGAGAAAAAAAAGATATATCGCCTGCTAATTTACATTCATACCATATGGAATATCATATGAAAATATGTAAATGCCACCTGACATCCCCGAGGATAAGAGGCAACACGCAGCCACATGTTCTTTACCTTAAAACACATGGACGTTTAACAGACGAGGCAGTGTCACGTTCCATATTTGATGTACGTGGATGAATGCAGCATATGGAAAGAGTTAGTGTTGACAAACTCATCAGGGCGTAACAAATGTGTTTCCAACACACGCTTGTAAAAACGAGCGTGTTTTAACAGCATGTGTAGCGTCAGTATGGTCTTTTATAAACATGTGAAAGGTAACGCGTGCAACATGTGCGAGTAGAAAAGGATATTACACAGTATTCTTTCCTGAAGAATAAAGAGTCACTTCAAATAAAAAACTAAAAGCAGTGAGGGACTTGCCAAGCATTTTCTGGAACATGCTTTCTCAATCACCACCTACCTTTTTTATTTCTTCAGGCAGTGGGTAGATCGGAGGACAGAGAGGAACCGTCATCATTTCCTTCTTCTCCCCCTTCGCCTCGATAGATCTCTCCTTGTCTCCTGAAGAAAGCAGAGGAACAGCAGACTTAGCCGATGTTACTGTATATACTATTGTGTATCACGCTGTAAAAAGGTATTATCCATACTGATTCATTTTTTATTAAATTCATGCAAGTCATCATTTCAAGTCTAAATTTCTAGCCCTTGTGTAATAAAATATGCGAGGAGACATCATTAAATTGATTTGAGCAACTGCGCAAAAGCTGCAAATTCATTTCATTATCAAAACTGTTGGTGATTAATTGTGCTGTTCACACATAGCAATCCAATAATTACATTTTCCTGTATGAAAACCAGCTCTTTCAATTTACAGCACAATGGGCATCAGCAGAAGCTTCCAGAAGATGATAAACCATTCATCACAACACATAAAACTACGAAAAAACAGAGGTTATTATTATGATGATGATGATTTTTTTTAATAATTGTCTGTTTAATTATTTGGCCAATCATTCATGCAAGTTTACACATTTATGACCTAAAAGATTTGTTTGACACAAAAGTCTACTGCAGTGCAGACACACAACGCAGGTTGGAGAAAGACCATAACAGAAAGTGTTAAACTTACATGCATACATTACCCAGGAAAGTTGAATACCCTTTTCAGGAGAGTGGGAGTAACCTTTAAACCGACGAATAGCACTTAGCTACCAAGGTCAGTATAAGGATAAATACCTTAGCGTGATGTCCACCATATTAAATCCATTTGCTGTACACTTCATTCAATAGAGTAATCTGTCAAGCTTATGGCATTAAGTTTATAGACTGTAGATTATGGCATTTCACAGCTGAGGGCATCTTGTCTTCACAGTCATACATTAGTCTGACCTCCACGGCAAGATAACTCAACCTTCAAGTGACGGAACTTTTTCAATGAACAATACACATGTTGTTAAATTTTTTTAAAAAGGTCCAGTGGGTATGATGTATATATTTATTATTTATTTTTATTCTTATCAGGGAAAGTATACAAAAACATGAGGCTACTTTAGCTAATTTCCATCTGTAGTCCACAACACTCATTCAGTAGCAGCTTCCATTATACATTCATTATTCCCACCTACATTCAGAAATTAAGTGTATATGTATATGTATACATACATATATATATATATATATATACACATACACACACACACACACACACACAGTATACACACAGTATACACACATGAACATACCTAAAGTGCCATCATCATAAATCCCATTTAAATCCAATAAAAGATTCAGTTTGTCCAGATACTAGTGCAATTACAGACAATAAGCCAGGATTAGTGTGCACATATTTCTTAGAAACCATGCTTTGACTTCTCTGGAGAAGGTGATAACACTGTGCGCTAAAGGTTCTTAGTTAAAATTATTTTCACTTGGCAGAAACAGACTATAAATAAAATAACTATACTGATAATTGTTTGAGTGTACAATTTCCTGATTGTATGAATTGTTGTTTTCATAACCACAGACACCCATAATCAGGAGCGGATCTTTTTTTTTAAGTTTGATAATAAATAATAAATGATTGATAATATAACTGAAGGCTATCTGAGGTGAGAGATGTTCAGCTCTAACATGCAACTTCCCCAAATGTTGCTAAATCCTACACATTGTACCTTTAAATAATGCTCACAGTGATACCTCGTGTTGTAGAATTCTCTTGAGATGTAATAGCGGCCACAGAGGTGCAGGCAGTAATGTGACCTTGTCTGCAGGAGGTCGTGTGAGGAGACAGCAATGCAAGCCTCATCCAGCCTGTGTCTGTCTATTTGTTTGTGCATGCTCTTAGGGCATTTATCCATCAGCTCACCATTACTGAGGGAGAAGCATCACGCCAACTCAACACTTGACCTCAGATTAAATACCTCTGGCTAACTTAGAGGGCCAAAGGTCACCGCTATCAGATGGCCCCCATGCATGGCTGCATGCCAGACATTAAATGGCCTCGCAGACAATCTGAGGGAAATAGAGTGAGAGGACACACGGGAAAATCTATACAGCACAAGCACACAAGGATTTGGCCACAAGCACAATGCAGACAAATGTGCAGAACTTGTGCAAAAACAGGCAGGGTTAACATGATTTAATGTCTGGTCAAGCACTAGCATGTCAACAAGCTTGTGAACCATCTCTGTCTTCTGCACACACACCAGTGCAGACACACAACCCTATCCAATCAAAGAGCAGGCTTCATGCTCACGCACAATAATAGCCTGATTGCCCCCCTACTGTCTGCAGGCCCTGCACTTAAAAGAGGGCAGAGATCCCTTATTGGCTCACACACCACAGATAAATTAGTAGCTACCCGTGACAGCATTAAGAAGGCCGATGTAAGGGGCTGATTTCAAACAACAACTGTTGCCTCGTGACATTTTGTCCGTTTTAGCCCTGATTAAACTATTAATCAGTCTAATGTGAGAGAGGGAAGCTGTTCATAAACTCATCTGTTCTGCATGGATGCATGTCTGAGTCATGAGAGCAAAACATGCACAAACATATGAGGCACGGAGGGGGGAAAAAGCACTTAGAGGTGAAAACATTTTCTATAACATTATTTTTGACGAAAATAGACTTAAGAGAAATGACACGTCTAAAATCTACTCAAGTAAAAGCAAAAAAGAATAACTTAAAATTAACTCAAGAGTTCAAGTTACTTAGTTATTGTGTAAAAGCAGGGTGGATTCCATACATGTGAGATGCAAAAATGAAAGAGGGATATTAATCTGAAACTAGTTGTTAGTCCATTCTTACACAATTAAAACATGTTGATGCACAACATTCAAAACATTAAGGGAGGTATCATCCCATAAAACATTTCCAAACAATAAAGCCATTGAAGATGACATAAACTGTGGATTCTGTTGACCACCTCCTTTTATTCACTAACAAATACCAACAACAGTCATGATGCAAATCTATAAATCAAAGCAGATCGAGATCTAAAGTGTTGTGACTTCCCCTAAAAGACGACCAAACTCTACCCATCATTCACTGCAGTCGATGGGAAGCAGGATTGTTTTACTTGTGTTTTGTATTCACTATTTTTACTCAGTAACAGATGTGATTTAAAATGAAGCAAAATGCAATACTTCAAAACAAAACAAAATTGCAGATTTTTAAAAACTACTTTCAAAAGTACTAATATGCAAAAATGACTTGATTACAATAATTGAAGTAAATATTGTGTCTCCTATTTTACTGTTTTTATTTTGTGAGTTTGAAAGGGTCTTGAGAGTGTTGAATGTATTGTATTTTATTGTTGCAGCTGTCTCAACAAATCTATCTATCTATCTATCTATCTATCTATCTATAGTCATATAGATAGAACCGCAATATTAGTCATATTGCGGTTTTTTTTTATTAAGCATGATATCTAACAACAAATACTGCCTTTGTTTAATTGTCAGTCAAAAGGTGTGTGTCTGTAGGCCTATACTAGCATTTTGGTACATAACTTAAGTTGGAAACACATATTTATACATCACAGACACCTATAATGTCATTAAGTTGGACAGACAGCTTGAACCCATTACCAAAAATGGTGAATTCTAAGTTACACTGTCTAAGGTTTGATGTGCAACGAGCAACGTGCAGGTGTTTAGTCTTAAAACGCTAGCATTTGGACGACATGTAAACAAATCAGTGTACTCTCTCTCTCCTAGCTTAATATTTATTTAACTTTTTGACTGGACTTCCGTTGAAATTTGAGCAGACTAAATGTTTACCTACCCATTATTAGCAGCGTTCGGGAAAAAATAACCACAAAATACTTATTTTCCCACTGGATTGGTTTCCTGGCGTGCTGTGAACTCGCACCATGTCTGTCGCTATGGAAACGACGTAACAGCGGCACATATACACGCAGCACAGGAAGTCCAGTGACAGTATTATTTAAATGTATTTATTTTTAGTTTTCTTCCTGTATGTGTGGCTTATTGGCACTGAATCTGGACTACATATCTGTTTCATGTACATAGTTCAATTTTCTTCTTTATAAAGTTGAGGAAAAAAAGAACAGGAAGTCTACTAACCCACCAGGAAGAGCACCGGATGTTGTTTCTATCAAAATAAAAGCATAATATATGTGTATTTTCGAATATGGATTTCTTATTTTTCGGGTTTTCTTTTTCTTTAGAGGAAAGCTTTTACAAATTTGCAACGGTTTGAGATTTGAATCAAACAGACATAGAAATGTTGAGAGTTTGTCCGTATTACAGCGTGTTATCAAAAACGATCTTAATATTATCTTAATATTGATTCAAATGATTGTGACTATCACTTAGGCCATAACTGACTATGCTATGATCTATGTTGTGTTTTCAAATAAACACAATGAACAATAAACCTATATCATTAATATGTGATTAACAAAATGAAAGGTCATATTTTATTAGACATATTTTATTCAATTTCCTTTCAGCCAGAACAGAGTTTATGAAATATGATTTAATGAATTTGGTAAATAGAATAATTTGTCTCTCAGATCACTTTATTTACATTTTTGATCCATAATGCCTGTTAATCTTCATCAAAATCACTATAATTAACCTCAACTTTATTTTGTAATGCAGATCATTGCAGTTTCATAATTTTGCAAGTACTGTTCCACATGGCGAAAAACGGCCAGAACCGGATGGTTACATTTCTGTTGGTGTATTTCATTCAGCTACAGTCAACAAAGTTGCTTAATAATAGACATGCACTCTCTTGAATGTCAAAGTCTTTCCCACAACACAACACATATATTAAAACGATTTAAGACTTTAAACACATTTCTATTGGTTAAAAAAATAAATCATGACTAGGGTACTGTGTGTGAAATACAGACTCACAATGCTGGAAGTCACATTTGCTGAGCTCTGCTGCTTGCATGCACAGGTCGCACACCATGCTCTGTTTGGGTTGTGTGCATTTAATTCACTGCCTCAGAAGTAATGTGAAACAACGGCCAGACATTCCCACAGGGGCTTTTACAGGACCGATCGTTTTGTGGTAATAGATTGTTAACAAATGTCTTCAGACAGACATTCTTGTGAGTGTGTTTTGCGTGATATCATTGCCATCATTCTTCTGTGGCTGACCAAGGCAAACCTGTGAGAGAAACAAGGACAGAGATCTTTGGTATGATTTTCACTTGGGATGCATGCCATGCTATTTATGGACCCGTCAATGAATCGTGCAAACTCAGTCGCTGTAATGCAAATTGCACTCACCCACTCAAGTCTAGCCAACCATTCGTGTCTGTCTATCTGCCTCCACAGCAGAAAAAAAAAAATAGTCAACGTGACAAAAGGAGGGAATAATTTGCTGCACTCAGGCAGACAGCAATCAACCTCACACTATAAGAGGGGAGAGAGGGGAGGGAAGACGTGTCCTCTCCTCTCTATGTCACCCCTTCCTCTATTGAGTCTCACCCCTCAAATAGACTTTTAGCAAAGAGAGAAGGAGCTAATGATATTATGCAGAATTATAATGTACTCATTGCAATGAAATAGTCAAAGCATTAAAAAAAAATGGTTGCCTGGGCAGTGTTTTAGTGTTACCACAACAGCACCATCATTTTAAAGTAGTTTTCATATCCATATCACTTTAGCTGTTCTTAATTTGATCCAACCAGGTTAATAATATACAGTATGAGTACTGGAATTTGCTATGAAAAACAAAATGAATTTCTTCTTCATAATTGTTGGACTGTATTTTGGACGGTCTCTGTGATAAAAGTAAATTAACCTCATTAGGAGAGGTGCATCCAGTTTTTTGGGGCACTGAGCCTGCAGGGACCAGGAGCTTGGCAACTATTGAGTCTGTTTCCAGCACGCTATAGTGTGTGGGCAAGTGTAAAATGAAGCATGCTGAGTGTCAGCTTGCGTGCATGTGTGCGTGAGAGAGAGAGAGTGAGGAATGAAGACGGGGGGAGGGGCGGCGGGCGAAAGTGTGTGTATGCGTGTCTGTGTGTGCGTGCATGCATTTAAGAGGATGGAGGAGGGGGAGTATGACCCACTATTCTCTTTTTGGAATGAAATGATTGATATTGTTATGCCTGACATACTTGATGTACCACGTGTGGGACAAATCCGAATATGCCGTCTGAACTCAACCTGAATACTGTAGTACTGTATACTCCAGAAGATTTGGCAACTAAATCGTGTCTCGTAATATTAGCTCCTTTATAAGTAAAGAGAATATTCCTGAGAAGTTGTTTTAAAGTAGACTCACTGGTCCATTCCAATTCAACCTTTGAAATCAGTAGATGTTCATCTCCCTAAATATCTCAGAAGGAAAGTCTTGCAAGGTAGTTTTTGTCATCTAGATGAACTCTGTTTCAAAAGATGCCTTAAACGTAATTTTTACATTCCCCCATTTTGTGTTTTAGATAAAATGTATTATTGTTGTTGTCTGCAGGAGCACATATTATTATATTTTTGTAATCGGTGTATAGTCATACTGGCTTTTGTATAGTTCAGTGTTTTAGCTTCAAGATAGAGGCTTCAAATAAGTCAGCATTTGACTTTCTTCCTCTCCATGCACTGTTTTTGTTATTATTATGATGTGTGTGTATTTGATTGTTCAAAGAAAAAAACAAAATAAATAATAATAACAAAATCTAAATCAATTATTTGTCTGCCAACAGCAGGAACCTAAAATACACACAGACTATGAACAATCTTTCTTTCCTCTTCTACTTTGTATATTGTGATACAACTTTTATGGCATAAGCCTCCTTTACACTCACTCACTCATTCAGCTAATTCAAACAGCCTGTCCCACCCACTACTTTTCACAGAGCCGCTCGGATGTGAGTTGTTATTCTTGGTAGTTCTTTCTGATTGCACAAAATGGTTCTCTTTCTTGTGCACACACAATGTTCGACTATACAAGCCCTGTCCACTCCATATGAATGTAAGGCTTGTCCACCTGTTGCGTCACTGAGTGTGGTGCCTGGCCCGATTCTGTTTTGCCATCACTGGGCCTCTGTCACGAACGTTTTGTTTTTCCTCTTTTAATAAATCTAATCCCACATGCGACACTTGCTAAAAGATCACATCCACACAAACACAAACACACACACACATCAAGTCGGTCACTCGTGGAAATGTTCACATAATTTGTCAGTCCTCAGAATGTAACCTGGAGACATAAAAACAAATCAAATGACATATGAATGTACACATACATATACATATGTATGTATATATGTGAATTCATTTTTGAACTTATTTTATCTTAACTTTTCTGTGTTTAATTTATCTTCTTATTTAAAATGAGTGTTTTAAAGGCAATTACAAATAAAATGTATTATTATAAAGAAATCTTTCAAAAACCTATTAAAAACTAAAAATGTTATCATTATTTATTTGGCAAATAACAAATTCAACTTTGAGAGGGCATACTGTGCTTCTTCTCTGAGAAATTAATCAAGCATAACATTAAACCACTAAAACAAATGTCTCTGTTCAGGAATGCAAGTAAATAACTATAATTTGACATTTGAATCAAGGAATAATAGCGTGCCTTAGTGGGGGTTTTTCTGGGGGATTTTTGTAAAGCACAACAATTGAATGGATAATAATACTATACAATAATAATTATATTTCTGCATATTTTTAACATACACAAATATTTTGATAAGTAACAATACTGTTGTATATATAAATATAGATAAAGAACATTTATTTCATTTAATTTTTCAAACTATTGCAATACCGCTGGCCACCATGTGAGGCCACTAATGAGCATCATAGGCCATCCTGCAGTGAATCTATAACAAAGTACGTTTTGAGGTCGAATCTGTAAATGGGACCGTTTGATTGTGTTTGCCTCCCTCTCTCTCTCTGTCTCGCTGTCTCTCTGCTGTTTTATTAAGTGAGTGTGTAGGTGTGTGTGAGAGTGTGTGTGTTCGCGTGTGTACTGAATAGGTTTGCATGAGAGTCAGTGGGGTGACCCTGCTCTCGCACGCCAAGGCTTCTGTGGAACAAATACGACTGATGTCGTGACAGCGCTTCACGTCAGCGCTGCTGCTGTGCTGCAGCCGCCTGTGTGTGTGTGTGTGTCTGTGTCTGTGTGAGTCAGTGAGTCAGTGTGGGTTTAAAAGCAGCCAGGCACGCATTTACTCGTGTGTGTGTGTGCGTGTGTTTCCGCCTACGAGTCATATAAGGTTTTGTGAATATTCATAAACACTCACTGGTCACTTTATTCGGTACACCTGTTCAACTGCTTGTTAAATATACAATTGGCATCAAAATATGTAATATGTTTCCTTATTTTAGCTGAACATGTTTCTAACACTCTCTGAATCCATAGAAAGCTGTATTTGTATCCAAGGTAAAGGATAACATAGTTTGGTCACACCACTGCTATAACTTCTAGTACAAATGAAATGTCTAACTGACAGATGAAATATTCCACACTCACTGCTTGTTAGCCAGTTTGCTGTCTCTTTATTATTATACAAAATATTACATTTCACTGGCTCAGGTTTTGTGCAACATAAATAAAGGTAGTTTCAAAGTACACATTTATTTACAAAAATAAGATTATGTTAGGAACGGTGAATACACTGCTTGGACCCAAATGCACGAGACAGGAGGCACGATGAATGAATTCAAGGGTCTTTATTTTCCTCTTGAAAAAGGCAGGCAAAATCAAAATCGCTTCTTCACAGAAGGAACACAGGAACACTGTCAAATGCCAAGAGAACTGGGGACACTATATAGGGGAGAGGGAATCAAAGTGATTACTAAAGGATTACCAGGTGAAGTGCATGAGGGAATTAGGGAAGATGTGTCAAAACAACTGAGGAAACTGCGCGATAGGAAAACATGACATTTACCAAAATAAAAGGGTGAGTGAAAATCAAACCCACACCAAAAGTGACATGAACTTAACGTGACTTTAAACCTAAACTGACACAATAACTAAACTAAGCAAACAAAAACACTAACAGACTTGACGCTTCGTGACAGATTATAAAAGAGTTTACACCGATATTGCACTGTAAAGAAAGGCATAATAATGTGACTGTCTAACATTAGGGAGCATAGTGCAGTCTGCTCAGAGTTCACATATTGTGTGACACATTTCAAACATGAAGCTGTTGAGTTTTCAGGAGTGTGGGGGCAGGTGAATCTTTCGTTAGCTGTCAATCTTGGGGTTTCGTTGCTGATGTTGCCGAACCTTTTTCCCCAGAGGGCAGGAAGGAGACCAGTACACAATGGGGGGGGGGGGGGGGGGGGGGGTCCCTGCTGATGTTCTTAACTCTAGTCAGGCAGTGTTTTTTTGTGTAACATCCTGGGTTAGGGTTAGGAGGAGGAGGAGGTGATGCCCCAATGATCTTCTCCGCTGTCTTCACCACCACACAGAGATGCAGCGGGTCAGTCTGCTCTCTATAGTGAGAATGGGAACACTCGATGTGTTCTTACCCACCCGAACATACTCTGTTGGTGAGAAAGTGGAGCAGCCAGATGCCAAGTGATGCTGAAGCCCAGGAGGTCCAGTTTGCTAAGCAGGTGTTGTGGGGTGATGGTACTGAATGCTGATGAGAAGTCCATAAACAGCATTTGCACACATGTGTTCATCCTCTCCAGATGTGCCAGGCTGAGATGGAGTGCCGATTAATTGGCGTCCTCAACAGTGCGGTTTGTGCAGTAAGCAAACTGGAAAGTGTCCAATGTAGGAGGGAGCCTGGAGGCAATGTAGTTTTTAAGCAACCTCTCAGAGCACTTCATCATGATAGGGCTGAGTGAATTGTGTGTCTGTGCCACTAATGGGTCATGACTAGCAGTTAGCTGCACAGTCTGCTCTCTCACCAAAGGGCAAACACACAGGGGAACTAAATGAGACAACAAGGTAACAATTCCCATGATCCCACACAGCATCATAGCATCATCACACTAGGTCTTTTGTTATTGTTTTGTTTGAAGGCCCTTAGTGGCAGAAATGACATGCAAGGCATTTAACACATATCTAATCACGTGGCAGCAAGACATGGTGAAGACAACCTGCTTAAGTCAAACCAAAGGTGTCTTTCAGTGTGGCATGGTATTTCACACCCAAGCATCTCTACAGTATACAGGGAACTGTCCAAAAAAGAGACAATATGTTGATACCACCAGTCAGAGGCGAATGGCCCATCTGTTTTGAAATGACAGAAAGGCAACATTAATTCCAGTAACCACTCGTTACAACCACAGTATGAACGTCTGAATGCACAACATTTTAAAATAGAAGCACATAAGCTCCAGCAGCAGAAGACGACACTGGGTGCCACAGTCCTGCCACTTTATTAGATGTTCTGTGTACCTAATAAAGTGGCCAGTGAGTGTACATCAACAGTGTAAAGAGCTCAGTGTGGCTGACGCACATTGATGCTCTGTGCAAAGAGTCTCTTTGAAAAGGAACAGGTTTATCCTGTAAGGCCGAGCATAAGATTTGTGAATAAATGAACGCTGTCACAGGGTTAAAAAGAGTTCAGCCACGATTATGAAATATAACACTTTTATTATAGCCAGTAACAGATGTGTTGCTTTGGAAAGTGCAGTCACAGACTGCTGAGTGTTAAATTATGTTTATTATTTTTAAACTGTTCATCTAAACAATGGCTCATTCTAATGGAAATTATTTTTTAACAATCATATTGTAATTTAATTTCATTTTCAGTTAATATGCCAAAACTACATAAAAATAATTGAGATGGATTCTTTTTTTTTTAGAAGATGTTTTTGTATTTACAGTATATTGCGCTGCAAGAACAAGTTATGATCACTAACTATTTACAGTAAGTGCGTTTGTGTGCTGATCAGGGTGTCGTCAGTGCGTTTGGGTCACCGCTGTTGTTTACTGTGGTTTACAACTGTGGCTTAATTGTCATACAAATGTGTACTCACATACGTTGTGCTGATTACAGTTTTTGTCCTTTGCGGGAGCATTTCTACGTTTTCTAGTTTTAGATTTATTGTACAATGAAAACTGCTTGTTTTGGTCGCAAAACCAAGGCTAAACATTTTAGTGTCTGCACAAGTTATGCTTATGGTTAAGAAGAGGGAGTGGTTTGAAAAAAAGTTGTGCACAAAAACAGCAAGGGTCATGGAAACTGTCGGATCAGTCCTTTTTCATTGAAGACATTACAATATGTTAGATTAAAGTCATGCAAAATATGTTTGGTAATATAAATAATACATTATGGCATGTAGGGACATTTTTGAAAAGAAAAAAATACAAACAAAACAATGCAAGTTGTTTATTCTTCTCATATGATCTTAAAAGGTTTGTTGCGGTCTAACTAAAGGATTTTTGTATCACAAATACAACAATTGTTCCATTGTTGCACTGAATTAGGACTTTGGACTGCACCCAATTTGAAAGAGTAATTTTGGATTATTTATGAGAGAATAGGCTGCAAGAGCTCATCTGATTATTGAGCCATGTACTATATTACAGTTTTTGTTATTTATTGATTTCTGAATAAAAGCTGTGAGTTTCTTTTTTAGTGAGGGATTCTCTGTAATCTGAACTGTGGTCTGGATTAAACCCAAAACGGCAGCTTCTGTGTTTCCACACACCCAGAGGCGTGACAACCGATGAAACACAAACGAGACATGCGTCACAGTGGTAGGACCGGGAAGATGTGTGTGTAAGTGTGTGTGTGTGTGTGCGTGTGCGTTTGTGCGTGTGTGTGTGTGTGTGAGATGCATGCATCAGATGACTCTCATGTTGGAAACCTCTTTCAATAAATGGCAAGTCACGAATGCATTGCGTTTACGTCTTTTTTTCCACCCTGAAGTTATGAAGGGAGTCCTTTGAGCTGTGCTTTGGCTGAGAAGTAGCTCTGGTGCATGGGCAACACCTTGACACACACACAGAAAGAGAGAGAGAGAGAGAGAGAGAGAGAGAGAGAGAGAGAGCGAGAGCTCTAGTCCTCTGAGAAAAAAAGAAAGAAACGGAAGGAGGAGTTTGTGTGTGTGTGTGTGTGTGTGTGTGTGTCAGGAAGGCAGGGACTCAATGTATGTGTGAGACTATGAGTGTACTGGCTGTAACATATAATTACGACGGCAGATTAATGAAGTCACACTGAGAACCTGAGTTGGAGCCGTCTGGACCCACAGACAATGACCTCTGGGATGTCTCTCTCTCACACACACACACACACACATCTTTGGAAAGATCCTAAGGTGCATGTAAGTGGAAAAAACACACTGTATCTACATGTTTATCAACTGCAAGTACATTCCAATCTGATCTGCACATGTTTTGAGTCTGTCAGCAACATTGTTGCTTTTTAAATCCCAGAAGCGTTGCAAAGATCCAATGGGAATAACATCAGTGGAACAATGACAAGCCATTAAACCACTGCGGTGAATCATTAGACAGCAGGCACCTGTCAGGCATAGGCACACACACTGTACGTATGGTGCACCTGTGGTGCAGGAGGCTGCTATGGTATTAAATTAGTATTTGTTATGCATCTAGTGTGACAGTTGAATTGCTCTAATGAAAATGCAACATCAAATGAGTTGAGATATGTCACCACTTGTCAAATCTGGAGACAAATGGATGTGGATGTCAAACGCATACACACACTGCAAATGGAGATAGATTGGTGAATCCTACAGGACTTGATGAAATGCATTTGTTTACATTGGTTAAAGGAAATGATGTCATTTTGCAAATGGCTCGCATGTTCCAAATCAGTGTTGTGCTCTTAATATCTCGAGAGAAATGTTTTTTTCCATTTGAATAGAAAACAGTGACAAATGCCAGGTTTGCAGAGTATAATATACCGGATAATGATTGGAGACAGAAAACAACAGGACCCAGGACTGAACCCTGAGGTATACACATCCTGCTCCTTACCCCCTACATGCATCATACAAATGTTGCTTTCCTGTTTCTGTCCTTATTCTTTGTCAAGGAAAATTATAAAATACACAGTGGAGAGAAAGCAAAAAGACACTTTTTGCAGTGAAACGGTACTTGAGAAATCATGATAGTGGTTTTGTAGGCAGTCCTGGGAACATGGAGTGTTTGTTTGATAGAACAAAGGACTTACAGCCTGCTGTTTTCACTCACTTTTCCTCCTATGAATGACTGACAAACAACAAAGAATGCAGATTTTTCTTTCCTCTCTATAGACTGCTTTTTTAATTTCCTTCTCATTGCTTTGTGTGTGTGTGTGTGTGTGTGTGTGTGTCTGGGCAGCACTCCAGTCTGTCATCTCAATCTGATCTCTATCACCCATGGCTGCCTGGCTGCAGTTATCTAACCAGTGGACCACCCCTGCTGAAGGGTGCAACACCGGAGCAACACTCGCGCTACGTGCATTTTTAAATCAGCTTGGCGCTTTCTTTTTTCCCTTTTTTTCATGAGATGTTTAGAGTTTAGATTGCCATAAAGATTTGAAACAGATTAGGATTCCTTTTAGGTACATTTTGGAAACGCTAATTGACATGACACTGTGTCTGATTTGCTTACTCGGTGCAAAAACAATGTAAAAACATCACGTTATGCATATGCAGTAAGTTTGCATGCAAGAATATTTGAGCTCCAAGTCATAATGCGTTGCTAAGCTAACACCTCCTCATTGTCACTTCATGTTTTTGTGAGAAATGTGAGGTCGACATCAATCGCATACTAGAAAAAAAACAATATGTGTACTTCCCATAATGCTAATTATTATTATTATTCCTGTTTTGGCTTTTTTCACTCTCTCCCTTGTTTCCTCTTCTGTTACACAAACTGTCCTCATGTCCTCCTCAACATCCACGAACCTTCTCTCTCTCATCTTCCTCTTTTCCTCCTGTCTGGCAGCTCCATCTTCCACATCTTTTGACCAATATAATCACTGTCCCTTCTCTGCGTGTGACCAAACCATCTCAACCTTGCGTCTTTGACTTTACTTCCAAACCGTTCACCCTGAGCTGTCCCTCAAATATGTTCATTTCTAATCCTGTCACTCCCAATGACAATCTCAGCATGTTCAGCTCTGCCACCTCCAGCTCCTCTGTCTCCAAGCCATACATCATCCTTCCTTTTGAATTTTGCTGCTTCTGTCACACATCAGGCCTGACACTTGTCTCCACCCACTCCACCCTGCTTGCACTCTCTTCTTCACCTCTCTTGTGCACTGTCCATTGCCTTGGATGGTTGACCTGCAGGTATTTATACTCATCCACTTTCACTACCTCTACATGCATCTTCTCTGAGCTGATTCACTCACTGTCATACTCATGTCCGGCACGACTCCCAACTTCCTCATACAGTAGCACAGTTCCTGCACATGATCATACGCTTTCTATAGAGCCACAAAGACACAGTGCAACTCCCTCTGACCTTCTCTATACGACACTCTCAAAGCAAAAATGGCATTTGTGCAACTCTTTCTTGGCATGAACTCATACTGTTCCTTGTAAATGTGTCAAGTGATGTTGTCATACAAACATAAATGATGTATAATTTTTTTTTAAACACTCTGGACAGCTTCATAAACATTAAAATAAATTCTAGCTCATGGAAAAGTCCATAAACCAAAACAAGGCCAACCCAGTATCACAAGTGACCCACCCATGTGTCAGTGTTGATGGTTCCTCAGATAAGGACATTTGCAGCGGTGTTCATCTTAATCAAGATCATTCTGGTGGTAAGACTTGGCAGAGAGCAGGGCGGATTGGGATCTTGAAGGGCGTCCAGTTGGTGCCTGCGTCTATACAAAATTATAACATGTTAATTTTGGGATTCAGATAGTTTTGTCTGTTGTCAACTGTGGTTGCGGCTGCCGCCCATTCAGGCGTGAGGAAAAATGCTGGGAGGTGAGGGCAAATTTGTGACGTGCAAATAGGCTTGAGTTACCACATGCCCTTCAGTTCCTGGGTATTTGTTTTTCTATACCTGCTGGATGCTTTCTTTGTGGTTAAGATCTTGCAAATAAACCTTTAATTCATCCCTGGCGACGATCCAAGATCAGATTTGAATCATTTGATTATTGAATCAGGCAATGAAAGTTAAACTTGACAGTGTCAGACAGATCTTTTGCATGGCTGAGTATGAGGTAGTTGCATTTGCGCTGTCCCAGAGCCATTTTTCTCTACTGTAATGCTCACAGCATATCATACTTAATTAAAAAATACTGCTACACACACTCAGACAAATGAATCATGGCATATTTAATTGTAAAGACTTCACCTCTATTTGATATGTTTTAAATAATCGATTTTTTTTATTTAATTTAATCCAATTCTCAGAATCAGCCTATTTAATGTGAAAACAATCCAATAGAATCAGTTAAAGCGTAGGAACATGTTTTAAATATGGCAACCATAATTAATTTCGTTGAAATGCTTTGATTTATTGATCATCTTTAAGTATAAGTTTCAGCACGTCGATTTTGTGGTCATGCAGCTGGACTTAAAACACATTGGATTTTACATAAATCTCATTCTTAGTTGTTTTGTTCATGTTTGACTGAAAAATATGCGTCGCATTAAGTTTATTGGTTTGTGTATGTTCGAAGTGTGGCATTCAATGTTCTATGCAATGCATGGATATTTCTGTGCAGACACACACACACACACACACACACACACACAACACCTACAAACACATTCTCTGTATCAGAACGTGTGCATTATGAAACCTGACAGTCACTCACAGTCTCTTCACTCCCCCTCTCATCATTGTTCTCTGTATTGGTTGTGGTGTTGCTGGCTCCATTTGAATCCCCAGCTACTAATTAGGCATTTGTTTTGAATTTTTTTTCTTTTGATTTTGCCTGGTCGTTGCATTTCCCACATTTGCATGTGAAGCAATGGCACGCCCAGCCATTAAAAGTATCTCAGGGCATTCAGGGAGAACAACACATCAATGACACATGAGAAAGAGCAAGAGAGAGAGAGAGAGAGAGAGAGAGAGAAAGAGCGAGATGACAGATTATCAAAGCCACATTCCTTAGAGGTTAAGAGGCGGAGCGACATCATGATAAATGTGTTGTTATTTAGAATAGAAAGCAGTGTTCGCGGTCCTCACAATCACACAGTCAAGTCCTTCGGCATCATCTCAGAGGCTCTAATTGGAAACAAACAACAACATGTTGATAGGATCTCAGTCAAAATGTAATTTGAGGGTGTGATTTTTCTGGTGTCACGTTTAACACACAGCAACTAATATGCCATTTCCGAAGTCTGTGTTAAAATGGAACAATATAGCTGTGAGACTAAAGATACACTGTTGTATAAATAAACCGCCAAGTTTAGATTCCCACTCTGCAGCTCGAGTCGTGAAAGGTCCCTCGGCTCCAGCCTACTCACACTCACGCTGCAAACAGAGCCATGGCGGTGACGTATCCACCACACTTGTCTGAGCATGTGAACACGCTGCAACCTACACACTTCACCTATGTGTGTGTGTGTGTGTGTGTGTGTGTGTTCCTGCGTGTGTGTCGCTCCTGTGTTGCCTTGACAACCTTCTGCCGTTTCCCTTTTGTGTTTGCCCTTGGAGCCGAGAGCGGACTCACACCAACGCAGGAGCAGGAATTGGAACAGAGAGTGCGGAAGGACACAGACAACAGCCCGTGCTTTTCATCTCACCACTCGAACGCACAGCACCCACGGCTCTCCCACCTGCTCTCACCTGTCAAGCAGCAAATGTAGGCTGATCGTGCTGATATGGCCACGGGGAGGGAAGACGGAAACGTCTCCTCTGTGAGCCACAGGTTCACAGCAGGGCTGAACTGCTAAACAGTATGCAACATATAACAATAGGCACATTTGGGGTCTGCTCTTTCACATTTAACAACATTAGGTTGGAAAATAGCTTTTAAGAAATAGCACAGTGTTTCAAAAATGCAAATACAAGTACCTGGTTATATTAGCTTTAGCCCTTAGTGCTTACGTGGCACAGAACAGTTCCACAGGTGCACCCTTGGTAAATTGCTGTGGGAATAATACACAAGTCCTTATATGGACATCCTGGGGCTATGTGTTTATAGGTCACATAGTCAAGCTTTACAAAATGTGTTGAGTTTCCATCTTCTTATGTGATGTTGAGTCAAAGTTATGGTAGATTTCTACCACTTAAAGAAAAACAGTTCCTTGTTTCATTGTTGTTCTTCATGTTCGAGCCAAGCGAACTCGAACTGTGACGTTTTTCCAATTCAACTTACCTTTTGCTCAGGTGTGTTTATATCAGATTGAGTATGTGTTGTGCTGACAATGAGGAAATAAGACACTCTCTATTGCACATTCTTATAGCCAATACTTGTTTTAACATAGTCATGGAAAAAAGCCACTTAAATGCTGTGGGTAAAGAAGACAAAAAGCTCACCAAGCTCTGTACTTCTAGGTGGGTAAATATCTTAAAATGTCACACAGACTTTTTTTTTTTTTTTTAATGTTGAAGTAACTAAAAGGTCCAACTCTCTCTGTTTATATGTGGCACGTCCAGTATTCGTTTCCTCTACAACAACACATCTGTGAACAGATCAAGTCTTTCTTGACAATGTCGTGCAAACACTCGTAACTGTCGGAAACGAATGGAAAATGGCGCGTCAGTTCCACGTGTCACAGAGTGGGCGGGCGACGTGAAGGCGCGGCCTCGGATAACGTATGAGGATATATTATGAGAAAGTTAAATAAATATTACACAATCAACTGTTACGTTGGACACCAACTCAGACCACTGACAACACTTATTCATAATTAGCTGTGTTTTTTGCTGTGGCTGATGACATCACCATTCCTGTTCCATTAAAGCCTTTTGCTTTAATATAATCTATATAACTGCTGTTACAGCGCCTCCTGACTGCACACATGATACCTGCTTTCTAAAAGCGATCAAATCTGTCAAAGTTGTTGTCCTGCCTGCTGCGTAAAGCTTCACATTAGGGACCGGAAATGACAAACAAATAATGCCAGGTGTCCACTCGCATGTTTCTTCCGAAAATAATAAGGTCCATAAACTGGTGAGGAAATGCTGAACCAGGGACATCTGTTTCAAGGGCAAGAAAAGGACAGAAAAGAAAAGACAATGGAGCAGAGCCAGGCAGCGTTATCACAGTCATAACCTGGTGTTTGTTTTTCTGGGCATGTGTACGAAGGGAAGTGTTGCTCCAGATGTTCGAACAGATGCAAGAATTTGAAAGAAGGGAACAAAGGAATCATACGAAGAACAGCTACACAGGCCACCTATTGTGTAACAACATGCTATTCATGGCAAAATGTCAAATACACCTCAAATAAGAGAAAAGGGATTGTATCATAAGTGCTTTCTATTCTGTGTGTAGAGTGATATACTGTATGTATTTAATAGATCACGCTGGTTTCCACGGTGCCTGACCTGACACACCTTATCTCCTGGAGTGGCTGTGTTTGGCCGTCAACAACAATTGGCGTGAGTACAAACAGCTTAAGACTTGAGTCAGTGAAAATGAAACATGTTCCATCCATGACAACAGAAATAGAGAAAGCCTTTGGAATAGAAACAAAGCGGCGCAGAGCAGTTAAACTTGCCCCCGGCAACAAAACAAGGATCTGTTCCTCGAAGCGTGGTATTTTTCCCAGGTTGAAGGTGTGTGTGTGTGTGTGTGTGTGTGTGTGTGTGTAGGACATTTACCCGAGTGACACACATATCATGGCTCTGAGACCCCACAAGACCCTAAAGCACACGCACCTTTAGCACCATGTCAGTCTTCAGTGTACATGCACACGTGCGGTTCAGTGAGCCATGACACTGTGAAGACCAAACCAATATCAGATGATTGGTGACCATGACAGCTCCAAGGCGTGTTGCCAAGGTTACAAGAGGAAAATAAATGTCAACAAACATTGACTGAACATACCACAGAGAAATGATAGAGCCTCGCTGCCAGTGAGTGTGGCTTCCTTTTCATGCACAGTTTTAACGCGGATGTGACTTTTGATAAAAGTGTGGTCAAATGTGTAAATTGAATAGAAATCAATATTTCTCTGAAGAGGTTGGATTTATAAGACATGAGGGTTTTTTTCCAGTGGGAGACAGGTGCCATTTTGTCCCCATGTCTATGTATAAACAATGAGCACCTGCAGGTGTAGATCGTCAATCAAACGTATGAATGACTGAAGAGTGAAGCCTGGCATATACCTTTACCTTTACCCCACATCTGAAGCCTCATTCTTCACCAGTGACAGTACGAGGCTGACCCACACAGAACCCTTCTCTACATCTGATGACCATTCAGGCAAGATATGACTCACACGGCACACACTCACTCACTCACTCACAAGTAGCCGGTGTTTAACTGACGCAATGTATGCACAAAATGAACAAGGTCTGGTGGCATTGTGTGAAAATGAGCGGCAGAAAAAAAACGTGTTATTGGTTCATTGGGGGAAGGTTTTTCCGCACACATGCCCATGATCTGTGCTTTGTATAAGCAGACATTACAAACCTGAAGTTCTGTACGTCAGTAGTAAAAAAAAAGGGTATACATGAGAGGGGGACTCCCAATTGCAAAGTAGGGTACAGAGTTCTCGGGGGCTGACTGCAGAGGCCTGGAATGCAGGCCTGCTGTGGCTAGTTAGCCAGTCATAGCTAAAGCAGCACAGACAGAACTTTATTTACTGTGCTGCTCTGGTACATGGCCCGTTCTCCTCTGGTCTCCACAATAATCAGGATGAATGGAGAGCAGCTGTCTTTCTCTTTCTCTTGTGGGGGGGTTGCAAGAGTGAAAGAGTGGAGAGAGTTTTTGTTTTGTTTTTTTTTACATGGGAAAAGAATGCGAATGAAATGAATGGAGAGGGAACACGCCTGAGGCTCTGTGAACCCAGCCTGGTACATATGTAGACGCTGCAGTGATACAGAAAGTGGAAAACACATGTGTAATGCAAATGATATAGAGCTATGATTCTCCTGGATAACATGGAGACAAAAAGGTCAACACAGCAACCTCTGCACTTATTCCCTGCTTGAGATCCCTGGGTATGTGACTGTTGTTATGGCAGCAGGATTGGACGTAACCCTATGAAATCACTCAGGGTCTGACCTTCTTTGTCCCACGTGCCGCGTCTCAGTCTGTAGATCTCCATCTTGCTGTCCAGTACACAGCAGCAGTGGAGAGGACAGAGGCGCAGAAAGTGGGAGAAACGAAAGTGGAGCAGGGGAGGGCACAGGGAAGGAGGGAGGGATGAGTTTCACAGACGTGCCACCAGGCTGCACACATTCCTCAAGGGCTGTGCATCCTGTTCTTTCGTCCCCACTTCCACCGAGGCTCACACACCACACTGCACGTACACACGCCACACACACACACACACACACACACACACACACTCAGAATCCTGTACCTCCACCCCGTCCTCCTCCTCCCACAGTGGTGCCCACTCACTTCTTTTCAGCATATTCTCTACAGCACACTCTTCCTGACTCTTTTTTTTTACTATTTCTGTTTGTTCATGATTATGATTTGTGTTTGCACACTACTTCCTACTCCAGAGCGGCAACCAGTGTTTGCCTGGATGAGGGGAACACATTGGTAAGAAGTCATAACGTGTACAATATCTGTGTAGCTTTGTATTTGGTTGTGAAATTTCCCTATTTCCCATTATTGTTATTAATATTATTGATAGATAAGTTAATGCCACCCTGTCAGTTTTCTATATTGTGACTTGCTAGTGATTAAGTGAGTATATCCACTCACTAGCCACTCTATTTGGTACACTTGTTTGGCGACTTGTTAATGCAATCACCTTATCAGCCAATCACACTGCAGCATCTCAAGGCATGGAGGTATGTAGACATGGTGAAGACAAAGCTGCTGAAGGTTAAACACGATCATCAGAACAAAGACGAAGGGCAGCTCAAGTGACTTTGAACATGCCGTGTTTGTTGGTGCCAGGCAGGCTGGTCTGAGTATTTCACAAACTGCCGTATCTACTGGGATTTTCACGTTTAATCATCTCCAGGTTTTTACAGAGAATGGTCCGAAAAGGAGAAAATATCAAGTGAGGGCAGCGGTTCTCTGTGTGAAAGTGCCTTATGGATGCCAGAGGAAAATGAAAGGTAACAGTAACTTAAACTCTTTACCACCAACATGTGCAGAGGACATCTCTGAGTGTACAACATGTGGGAAGTAGATGGGCTACAGCAACACACCAGGTGCCACTGGTACTGTGATCAGTGAATGTAAACCTTCAAACAGGTCGGATTGTAGAATTTTAATTTCAGAGCTTTGTCACCCAATAGACGAGTTGCAACAAATGATTCCCAGAGTCATATCGGGGATTCCATCCAAATAATCATTTTAAAGCCTCTTCCAACAACAATTTGCTCTGCTTCTTCTCTGCCTTGATCGTATTTTTTGGGGGTGTGTGAGTCGGCAGGGGCAGTGGAGACAACCCCCAATCTCCCCACAACAATTAACATTTAACCATCACACTGACTCAGAAGCTGTTAAAATAGAGTAAAAAAATCACTGCATAGTTCTGCTTTAACATGAGTGAAGCACATGTTTGGGCCTTAGTGTCACCAGATTCTTCCCAGAATCAGCATTACTGTGGATTATCCACAGAACTTTGTGTGGAGAATTTTCTTTGGCAGGTTCACAATGAGATCTTTGGACCACAGTAAGATTTTTGGACAGACAAGTTATTGTTCATAATCTTTGCCACAGCAGTACAATTATAATCAGGGGTTTTCATTTTAATATCCATTTTAAATGCATGTTTTAATGTTTTATACACTGCGTATAGTCATCGGGAAAGACTGTAAGTTGAAACTGCAGTTAACTGCACACTAATTAAAAGCACAGTTAACTGTTCCATAATTGTCACTAATAACAGTATATGTTTGTTCAGACTGCAATTTTGGGCTATTAATTGCAGCCATAATTAGGTCATTAAGCACATACACCTTCATTTTGTTTGTGTGAGTAATGCATTTGAACCGCTTACATAACTGAGCCTTAAAACCTTTTCTATCGAGTCCCCAAATGAACATGACGCTTTCTGACAATGACACGTAGACCTGTTACTCACCGCTGCACTTTGAAATAGAGCACACACAGTTGATGTGCAGCGAAATGTGCCTTTTGAATAAAATTGCCACAGTGAACACTGTGTTTCTTCCACGGAGCAGAGGAGCTTCTGTTCCGTTTGGGGAACAGAAACAGGCTCCGACACAATTAAGCTTTGGCTGCGGTCTTGGATGGATGAACAAGACATTCAAGTTCATTTATCATGTTATGAGCGGCCATTAAGAAACACTGCAGTACACAGTGTCAGAATAGGATTGGGTGTGCTGATTTATAGCCAGATGTCATTTGGCAACTACTGGAACTGCTGGGAGTCAGTGTGTGGCCTAATTGTTGGAGGTGTACACACACACATCTGAGTGAATAGGGGGTGGGGACGATTTGTAAAGTTCAGGGTGTGAGATATGAAAACAAAAGTGTCCGTGCAAAACTTAATAGTGGAAGAGTTATAGGATGCTCGGGACGGAGTGAGTGTTTTTGAAAAGTCTGTGGGAGTGTGCATGTGTGTGTGCGTGAGCAATAATCCTTGAGGCATTAGGGAGGTGCACACACACACATTCAGTCTTTTTCTCTCGCTTCCCATTAATTCCACCTGTATACACTGGGAATGAGCCTCTGCTGGCCCTCACCCTTCCTGCCTCCTCCCTCCTGGACTCTAAATCCCCAGATGTAGACTTAGCCAACAGCCACCCACAGATCCACCTCTCTCCCTCTCGCTCTTGTTCTCAGCTACAGCTCCGCGTGTAACAGTGTGAAATGACAGGATGTGCAGATTTATTCAAATCAATAGCCATTTGAGTGGAACATGCGAGACGGTGCCCACACTGAACCCGAGATAATGTTATAGTGGGAAAGAGCTTTGGCACAGTTAAGGATACTCACAGGGCTGAGGTGTTGCTGGCATTGTTATTGTGTTTGCGCGCACACACACACACACACACACACATGCTCATACACACACTCAACACACTTAACTTTAACTCTTAGTGCTCAAACGGCACAAATCAGTGCCGCAGGTGCACCCATGGTAAATTGCCGTGGGAATAATACACAACTCTTTATAAGGACATCCTTGGGGGGGCGTGTTTAGAGGTCACATATTCAGGCTTTAAAAAAAAGCCAAATAATAATAAAAAAGAGCCAAGTGAACTTTGAACTCTGACTTTTTTCCAAATTTCCCAAATTTAATCTGATTTTAAACATTAGTACTTTTTGCTCAGGTGTGTTCATATAGTTGGTGAAAATAAAAATAAAAAGGTTTCATCAGATTGATACAGATTTGTTGTGCTGAAAAAAGGATATAAGACACTCTGTATTGCACAGTCTTATAGCCTCTGTTTATACTGTACATTTTAACATGGTAATGGAAAAAAGCAGCCAAAATGCTTTGAGTTCTAAGGGTTAATGACCGTGGAGGTCAATATTTTGTCTCAGCATCGCTCACTAGGTATAAAGTAATGACACATTTAAACTTCAAACTATTTCAGAGTGCATGGTCCACAATATGCTCTAAATTGAAAAAGAAAGTTGTATAACATCACTCTTCACGCCACACTGTAACTCTGCTTGTAGCACCAGCAGAAACTGGAAGGAGGTATAGAGCTTTTTCCTGATGAAAATGGTGCAGTGTTGTTGCAACAGCGTAGAGAAGGCAGAGCCTAAGAGGGGCGGATCATGTAAGTCCATAAGGAAATGACTGTATTGTGAGAATGATTGACGACGTACAGCAGACTGTGGCTTAAGTTTCCCAGGTTCTTGTTGAGGGCCAGGGTGAAATGGATAACCCATAACCAGGCCTTCAAACATGTTTTTTTCAGGAGCACTCTTCAAACAGACAGAGAGGAGATTTTCACCAGGCTAACCAACTCTGGGGAAACTAATGTTTTTGTCATAAGACGGATGTTGGTCAACGTGTTGTGAAGCTATGATAACCACAGCGAAACTACATGTTTGTTTCTCTTCTGCTGCAGATACATAATAACATAATAATATTGTTAGTCCATGATATGCTAATGGCAGCTGTTTGTTTTTGTTCTGGAAGGGGTGTAGATATTTAAGCTCTATCCTATGTAATGTGTTCTCTTTTGGTTCCCAGAATGTTCCCCTAACGTTACTTTTCTACAACCTTAATGGAACATTCTTTACAGGTAAACAGAACGTTCCTCTAATGTTCCTTTTATACAACCTTCATATAACCCAGAATGTTCCCCTCATGTTAATTTGTCACAACCTTCATACATTAACATGACATCATTCATTATATACAACTAATATTATTTTAAACTGTGCACATTAGTAGACATACCTGCAGTTTTAGGCTAAACTTGATAGAAAGTTTTATTTTCAATAAACCAGATAAATAACCAGATTTAGATAGGTGGTTCAAAAATTCAGGAGGATAAATCTGTATTATACAAAACACAAAACAGGAACTACAGGAGGAGGATGCTATTCAAAATAAAAGGTACAGGAAACCACATAAAAACACAAAAGAACAGCACCCCAAAGTCTGTCCTGGCTAGAGAATGAATATCTTAACTAAACACACATCACAAAATATATAAATAACAATTAATACTAATCCCCAGTACCATCATCAAATAACAGTCAGTAAACATACACAGAGGGCAAACTGCACTGCCAACTGATTGACGCTAACCTGCTGGTATTTATACAGGTGTTCCTGATGAGGCGGTGAAGAAGGATTGGGCAGGTGAGCTGGAACCGAGCAAACCAATCACCGTGAAGAAGGGCGGGATGATCAGGGAATGCAGATGGTGGAAGAGAGGCGGGAAGGCAGGAAGCAGGTGCACCAATGGGCAAGGCGGGATGACACACAGCAATCTGCATACTGAGAGTCACAATGAGGAGGAGCCTAAAGGCTAATAGCTTCCTACCAAAAGACTCATACTTTCAAAGCATCAGGATACAAACCATGAAACACACGTAGGCCACATCCAGACGGAAACGGCACAAAACGTGAAGGATATTTTTCTTTGCCGTTGTCAAAAAGTTCCCCGTAAAGATGACATTGTTAAAGTTAAAAGGAAAAGACAAGTTACAATTTTGTCATTTTGGATTAAGCCCCTTTTGCCATAGCCCCAAAATCCCGTGAAACATCCCTGTACAGGATCGCACATACACAGGCTTTTCTTTCATAATGAGGCCTGCCTGGTAATAATCTGTGATAAAGCGTTTTGAACTTAGTCTAGACTGGTTCTCCAAAACATTCAATAGATGTAATCCAGTGAACAAAAAAGGAATTATCGTGCATGATACGTGCTCGCCCGTGTTACCCAACGTACAAAGCGGATACTGTTGCCAAATATGGTCACGCCATAAAAGAGCAGCGCGACATTACCGATTTTCAAATCTCAGACTTGTCCTGCTGGTTCATGACTCACTGCTCACAAGTCAACGCAGACACGAGTGTTTATCACGGCTCCTTACATGAGAAAGTGAGATCAGATTCCAGGACATGTCACACCTTCCCTGTAAATGAAAGAGTATAAGGGTTGATGGGGACTAATTATACAGAGAACTGACATTTAAAAAAGGTCATAAAATCTCAGCCATAAAAATGCTTAGAGGAGAAATGACACCGTGTTCACATCGGGGCACATGAAGTAATGAATAATTGAGTTTGTACAAACAAGCTGTTCTTTTTGCTGCTCTCATGTCTGAGCCATGACTGACTGTGAGAGGGGATCATGATGTTTTAGCATGTGCTTGGTAAGCCTCAATTATTAAGACGAGATCCGCAGCACTGTGGCACGGCTAACCTTTTGAACTCGGCACAAACGAGTTTGCTTTGCATGCATACTGGGATACCTGCGCCTGCACGCCTGCACACACGCACACACGCACACTCGCCATACAGCACAATTAACCTTTTGAACTCGGAACAGACACGCACTCAGGCGGATGCACATTAATGAATGCAGATACGCACACACGGACACACGTCGTTAGACTTTTACAAGCACGAGGAGCCGCCTTGCTTTCCTGGAAGGTCACATTAAAAATGGCTGGAGAGAGAGCACAGGCTACCTGACTCACACACACGCTACACTGCTGGGGACAGAGCGTTCTTGGGGAGGAAAACCTATTACATATCATGGTATATAGAACAGGAGGCTATTTGAGGACCCATTCAGTGGAAATGTACATTGAGATTATCTTAGCAGATGTTACTGTTATACGTAAAATATGGTTTGCTTCGTGTCATCAGATGCATTCGGTATTTGCTTTAATGTTCGCACACATTTGGTTTTCAAAAATCTCTGCCTTTAGAAACGTTGTATGAACACTGATGTGAATCAAATTTCTCTTCAACAATACAGTTCATTGCACTTTCTTTGTTGCAGCTGAAAGTGGTTCACAATAAAAGGAAAATATCATCATTTAAAAAGCAAAGACAACACAGCAAAAGTCTAAAGTCAAAAAGTAAAAACCCTGTTTTGACTTTAAAATGAACTAAAAATGCAAATAAAACACAACACAGGGTGGAATAAAAATGAGCTAGTTGAAGGTTGGAGTAAAAAGACAAGTTTTATGTCTTCTTTTAAAAATATCTGCTGAGCTGGCTTCCCTGATGTTAAAAAAAACAAAGTAACATTTGAAAACCAAATGTGTGCAAACCCCAGTTTTCATTCGAATGAATGGGGAAACCTGCAATTCATTGAATTCATCTAACTAATGAAACAGTAAAATGTGCTGCTACACATTCTTTAAAGCGTCATTTGGCAAGGGGAAGGTTAACTGGTGACCCTGATGAGACTGACGAAGGATAAAGGATAAAGAATGATGGATTGACCATTGGAAGGAGGAGGTTTCACAATGACGGCAGAGGCGCACGACTCAGGCAGATCAAGACAACATATTTTAAATAAATTAAATAAAAAAAGACAGCAACAAGATGCTTGGCTGACGAGGCCTTCTTGATGCAGCACTATTGGGACAGACAAGAGCAGCTGTCGAACAGCTGATTACAGCATTGCAACGAGGGAAATTACAGTTAGGATGTGACTGTGTGTGTGTGTGTGTGTGTGTGTGTGTGTGTGTGTATGCTTGAGGAAAAGAAAACAGGAAGCACTATCTATCTATCTATCTGTCTGTCTGTCTGTCTGTCTGTCTGTCTGTCTGTCTGTCTGCCTGCCTGCCTGCCTATCTATCTATCTATCTATCTATCTATCTATCTATCTATCTATCTATCTATCTATCTATCTATCTATCTATCTCTATCTATCTATCTATCTATCTATCTATCTATCTATCTATCTATCTATCTATCTATCCATTAACTATATTGACCACAGGAATATAGCCCCTGTACTTGCAAGGATTTAAACAAACAAACAAAATCTTTATATCTTTATCTTACAATTTAAACTGGCATCGTTCACATTTTAAGAGCATATGGTTAAAATCAACTTCAATTGCCACAGATTAGTGATTAGATTAACCTGTCAGTCTGTGTGTGTGTGTGTGTGTGTGTGTGTGTGTGTGTGTCCCATTTAATCCCCATAGTATATACTGTGTACTTTATTGCAAGCAAACTAATGAAGCCCTGACCTAAAGTCACTGGTGGACTTAACCATTATTACTCATTCATTTAAATCTCCCTACCTGCTGAGGCTCTTTACTGGGCTGCAGTCTGGGGTCCTCTTGTCTCCCTGTCTGTCCCTGCTTCATGTGCATGTCCTGTCTCCTTTCCTGTTGGACTCATGTCCTCTGAAACACACATAGATAGGACTGGGGCTGAGAAAAGGATACAGTACGTAAAACACAGGCTGAGATATGTAAATTAAATGTGTGACAAAGAGACACAGTGATGAGCTAAGGAAGGGTTGTTTTTTTTAGCAGCTTCATGTTTTGTACTTTACGCCAAGTCGTGACATGGAGTGGGAATAACACCAGAGGGAAATATCAATAAAACAATCTGCCCCACATGCCAGGTACTTGTTGTCACCTGTTGTTGTTGTTTTAGTTTTTTGTAGTGACATAAACGAGAAGTAACACTTGTCTAAGGTCATTAGGAAACATCAAAGTTCCACCTCCACAACTCCATTGTTGTGAACTTCATCCTGATGAGACGTGACAGGTGAACAGTGCGCATGTAAAAGCCTGTAAAAGCAGGCCCGGCCACCTGATACAGAATACAGAAACTACCGCTCTGTGCTGCACTTTTCAGTTTCCTAAATCTTTTATTGCATTAAGGGGAAGTAATAAACCGGCGGCAAAAAAAAGAGAGAACAAAATAAGTGCTGGAGATAATTAGAAAGCCATAAACTGGGGGCGCAGAAACAGTAAAATGAGCCACTAAATGGCCAGAAATATTTAGTAAGACATTACAAGTCATAAACTCTCTGATTTACCCCTAACAGTGCTGTGCGCGCGCACACACACACACACACACACACACACACCCACACAAAGACACACACAATGGACTTCTCTCTATGGTCATGTAAATTGTGCCTAAAGCCCCGCCTGAGGTCTTAAAGGTCACACATCTCTGTGGCGATGTGGAAGGTCGCACAAAGTTCATGACACAAGCTTGACCATATTTGGCTGCTGACTTTCTTAAAGGCTTGAAGCTGAAATTTGAAATGATCGAGAGCAAAGGGAGAAAAAACTGGAAACTGGAATGTTCATTGATTGCAGCTGGGTAACACTGGAGCAATATGGAACAAGGCTTTATGCAGGAAGTGTGTGTGTGTGTGTGTGTGTGTCTGTTTGTGTATGTGAGTCTGTGTGCATCCATATGTGCATGCATGTCAGAGTGTTTATTCACACATGCGTGAGAGAGGAGGATTTTTTGGTTTTAATACAGACCAAAGCTTAGATATTTCCAGTGTGTGTCTGTGTCTGTGTCTGTGTGTGTGTCTGTGTGTGTACATGTGCACGTGTGAGCACAAAAAACAACAACACATGTATGCAATCTTCAGTGTGCCTGCTGCTATGTGTGTGTAAGTGACAGAGATATGAGAGCATTATGAAAAAAGCCCAAGCCAGAAGTTTGGAGAGTTTTGCAGAGAATCAAAAGATACGAGAGCAAACACCTACAAGCAGCTCGACATCCACAACTGCGACGTACTAATGAGCAATGAAATGTACAACTATACCAAATGTGGTTTCAGTTGATCTCTTTGAAGTTTTTCAACAAAAGAACTGAAGTTAAAATGTACTTTCTATTGATTCCCTATAGGGGGAAATTCCCATTGACACAACATCACATGAGGTACAATCAAAATTCAGTTCGACTAAATAAGAATAGAAATTGGAACGGAAAAAAAGTGACCGCAAAATCAAGATAAAATGAAATGTTATAAACAACATACCATATACAATGTACAAAATAAACATGGTCAAACAGCACTGAGGCCCTCTGACCTTTCCTGTTTGACCAGTCCAGTTTATTGTGGAGATCAAGACGCACTGAAAAGCTCTAAAAAAAAAAAAAAAAAGTGTTTGAAACCCTGAGGGTTTTGAGCATGAAGGTACAGCTGATTAAGGATCTTTATTGTCATTATACAACCGAAACTGTGAGGTCAGAGGGAGGACTGCGACCAACCTGACCAAATGTGTTCATACAACATTCATTCATTCATGTTCTTGTGCTAACCACTAAGCCACCATGCCGCCACTATTAGCTCAGTGACATGATTCAAAAAGGAAAAACCTTTAGGTGGAATAAAACAAGTTTCCAAAAACTGCGAAAAACCAAATATGAATTAAAACCAAGATGAACGTAAACTGAAAAGTAATTCAATTAAAAAAACATTTCATGTAGCACAGCATCTATGGTACATGCAGAGCTTTTCTTTCCCTTCATACGTCTATTCTAACCGTGCACACGCTGCCTGCACAGCTGCCAGCAGCAATTTTGGGTTGAGTGTCCTGTCCAGGGACTCGTTGGCATGTAGACTAGACGAGCCAGAGATCAAACCTTCTGCTTTCTGGTTAGAAGACGACCCACTCTTTGGTATTCAAGCTGTTCATAAAACACACCAGGAAAGATCATATTTTATTCAATAAGTAGCCCATAAAGAAGGATTGCAGATTAGAATTGTATTTATTTTTATTCTAAAAACAAGTCTCATACACATTAAATATGGGCTTTATTATTTGTTTAATGTAGACACATCTTTTTCATTTTGGCTATTGCAGAATTTCCGAGGTGTTTGGACACCGAGGACACATCTGTGTGGGTTTCCAGTAATTGTGTCTCATATGGAGAAACGGTGTGTCTGATTGCTTCCACGCTGTGCAGCAGATTAACAAAGGCAAAAAAAAAAACAAGAAAAAAACAAAACCTGCTGCTTTTCCTGTACAAAGGATAAAACACGAGTCGGACGAGTTCCTGACACTCAATCATGACAGATCAGCCGCGTTCAATTGTTTAATTTCTCCACAAAGTAAACTGCCTTTGTGAAATTGTGAAAAACTTGACTAAGGCTGATTCAGATTGATTTGTGGCGAGTGCACGTTTGAACCTTAGATGAGACTTAGATGACCTGTAAATCAACTCAAAAGGGTTTGGAAAAGGCCTCGTCTTTACTCTTTACTGATGATTATGACCTGTTGATTATTTTCTTGATGAATCAAAATAGTTGGTTGGTGATAATAATTTACAAAAAAAACAATGCCCTTCAAAGATATTCATGGAGGAGCAAAGAAACTGGAACTTATTCACATTTAAGGAGCTGAAATCACAGAAACATTCAAAAACAAAAACACCAATTACCAAAACATTCGATGATTGATTTAGTAGTTAATAATAATTAACAAACATCTTCACTCATAAAGTAATAATATAAAGTGTTGTCATTGTCCTTACTGGGAACAATGACAGAGATACACACACCCAGTAATGCAATTAATTCCTCCTCTTGTGCTTCCCTCGTCTCCTTTTTTTTTTCCACTCCTCTCATTCCCTTGTCATCACTCATCTTCACTCTGTGCTCAGCCAGCAGGTTTACAGAGTACTGCCTTCTGTGCACCAGCAGCAATTCCTGGAGGGCAGTCAGGCAAATAAACCCGACCAGTGCCCGCTGCATGACTCACAGACACAGAGAGACACAGAGACAGAGAGAGAGAGCGAGCGAAGAGAATGGAATCATTAAGATGAGAGGGCAAATGATTTTTGGTTGTTTGAACTAATGAGAGGGGGTCGATGGAAACAGGAGATTAAAGAAATGTGGAAAGAGAAAGAGTGCACTCTCTGTAACAGAGATAAAGAGGAGGAAAGAGAGAGTGAGAGAGAGAGAGAGAGAGAGAGGGGGGCAAACAGAGGGCAACCTATGTGATCTTGCATGCACACGAGAAGAGCAGACAGGCACGCAGCTCGGTGAGGAGGCACGAAGAGAGCAAACTAACTCCTCCTCCCCCTCCCTCCTCTCTTGTTGTCGCCCTCCCCATCCCCGCTGCCAAAAAGTGAGCCGTCCGTGACATGTTGACCCCGAGCACAGAGAAGGCCCAAAGGAGACAGAGAGCTGCACATGAGGATAAAACTTACTCATGTATATGAACTTTGTAATTATGAATATTATTGACGTGTGTTTTTTTACCACTTTGTGAAGCCAAAGGCATATTTCAACCTTTGTGGTAAATAAAGATTATTAGTGTTATTATTATTATTATTATTACATGTTTCTACAGCAGACTGAGCAGACAAACAAGTCAGAGCGAGTGTTTCACATTTTTTAAGCGAAAGCTTTCAGTGCAAATGAAGAAATGTGAAATTGTTTCTGGTCTATTCCTCGGATTATAACAATCTGCTTTATTAATGTTAAATACCACAAATTCTTACACAGTGTGACTTAAAGTGGTTCATGGCTGAAGCCTTAAAGTTACAATGTGAAAAAATGTAGCAACATTTATTGGTGAAGTTACAGTTGACCCTTCCCTTCCAAGTGTGTTTAAGCATAGTGTTTAAACTCAAAAGATGCTTATTTCGTCCATTATGGGCTATTGTTAAAACATAGTGGCCCAAAATGGCTGCCACTATAGACCTGCCACGGCCCCTGCTATGACTATATAAGGTTTAGGTCAAATAAAATAAAATCAGGTGATTGCATTGTAAAAAAAAAAATTGTATAATTACAATATGGAACTTTAATAAATAGGTATAAATCTGCTGCTGTAACCTTCGAAAAGGAATGCAAGAAAGTTTATTTACCAAAGTCACAAATGCAGTAATTTTAGTACTGAGGTCACAACCTTGGTTGCAGCTGTGGCCCTGGAAACAAATAAAACCGGCAAATGAAAACAAGCCTGGGAGAGAAAGGAAAGCAAGATAAAGGGATTGAGCAGAGACAGACAACAGATGAAGTGAAAGATACAGCAGGAGGGACAAGTTTGTCTGAGAAAGGAGAGCTGAATGAGCTCCACCAGCCTCCCTCTGGACCACATTAGACATGGCACTCATGGATTCACTCCTGGGGGGTTGTTGGGGGGGTGGGTCAGGGTGGCATACTGAGGGAGGGTGGAGCATGGGTGACTTCTTTCCTGAATTGTAAAACAATCTAAGTTATAACAACAGCACCACATATTTCAGGGCTCAGGAGTTCTCATTCATCATACTGTCACAGTCATACCTGTAAAGTGAAGGTATGTTGTTTTTAAAATAATCTACTTCCTGGTGTGGTTTATCATACATCAATAATAATCAACCCATGACAACAATGTGACGAGTTCATTTTGAAGGATTTGACATAACATGGTTATTTCATTTTGTTTAGATGGTAATCAGACACTTATTAGTGACTGATTTTTACACTTTACGTTGTCTTAATTAAAAGTATTTATTTTATTTTTATTTTTTTTATTATGCCCATTTTGCAGTGACCCCTTTTTTTCCCCATCACAGGAATACGAGGCTTAGAAAACAAACACCAAACAAACCTGAACAAAAATAAATCACAGAGAACTCATTTTCTCTTTAAGTTTTTTTTATTTTATTTAATCAATGTTACATTAAACTAACATAAATAAACATTTTTATGAACAAAAGGCACACAGTTCAAATATAAACAGAGAACGTCTGTACAGTTTGTCTCAGTAAAACATGTCTACTGTCTCCAAGTCAGAGAACAGTCCAAGAGAGATGAGTTTCAACTACGGCTTTGCTGACAAAAAATGCTAAAAGTGCTGCAGCTGTAGCATCATCCGAGTCTCAGCGGGGGGCGGGGGGGGGATGAAAGTGGTGAAGACCAAAAATGCCAACCTGGAACAGCACTTGTTCACTGTGAAACCTCTGCCTGGAGGTTTAGGATTAGTGAAAGTCCGTTTTGGAAAAGTCCAGCTGAAACTCATGTCCGTTTGTCTGCTTGAAGAGGCCACAAGATCCATGTCCACTAAATTAAAAGATTCAAACACGCAGCACATACACTTGTAAAAACATACGGGCCGGAGGCTGGGTAAACATGTACTATGTTTTTTTCCGTTTTTTTTTTTTATTAAATGGGGTGGGGGGGGGGTCAGTGTTGCATTGGTGTTTCTATGAAAAGCCACTGACCGGTTTCTGCTTCCTCAAAATAATATTAACAGCCAGCTGCTCGTTCACAGTCCTGGCGAGATTCTAACCGTCTATCACGGCTCCTGTCCTGATGGTGGAGTTCATGTACAGTCATACAACTAAGTCAAAAACGCTAAGAGGACTAGCTTTGTTTTTTGTTTTTTTTCCTGCATCAGCTCCAAAGTAATAAGATAGCTTGAATCCTTTTTTGTCGGATGACCATCACAAGCAGATAATGACGTGTGGTATTAAAATCCGCTCCCAAGTGTTTCGGCTGTTGTGATTTCTCATCTACTTCTTAACGCTGGATAAAACAGGTGCCGTCCTTTGCTTGTCCAGTTTTGTCTCCTTGTGCCTCACTGCAGTCTAGTCTAGTTGGATCCAGTTGGCTACAGACCAGGACCACTGGATATTTGCAAATATGTCATAGCTTTTGTTTCATCTGCAGCAGCTGGGACACAATTAGGGCTAAAAAGATGATTCAAATAGAATTGGTTCAAGCAACAGTACACTAAATTTAAGCTCTGTAATGATCCTTTTCCTCTTAAGTGGCAAACTCCGCCGATCTAAAACCTTAACAGACTAAAGCAAACTATGAACAGTTATTTGCAAATACACACAGATCCAGGTCTGATCCAGGGGTTAGACGGCTACAGTGCTGGGTACCTCCTCATAGTGGATGATAAAGTAAGGGTAACTCTGGTCGTCATTGAAGATGACATAAATCTGAGGGTCCATCCAGTTGTCCACACAGGAGTCATAAAGGTCACTGGAGGCGTCGCGCGGGTTGATTGGTGGAGGCCGTCGCATGGAGGGATTTCCTACCGTAAACCTGTGGAGACGCAACGGAGGAAAAAATGAGCCATGTTTAGTTGTGCGGTTATTATAGTGTGGCAATCTTTCATGAGGAAAAATGACTCGCACAGTTTCCCCATTCACTTCTGCAAGACTGCAGTTACAGAGGAATCATTTATCAACTAATGTCTGCTGCTCTGCTGTGTGCGTTTTGGGGCACCTTAAATAATATACACATAAATATATGTATTGCAAGTATATGAAATGACCATTTTTACCAGTTTTTCTCTCTTAAATATTCAGTAATCCATCAACCTTTTTTTATGGTTTTTATTCCTCTAGGATCATACATTAACCACATTAAAATAATTGTTGTTGTATACCACAGAAAAAGCTGGGGATGTACATAGGGTTTAGCCAAATCTGCTGTTTTGCATGCGTGGCCTTAGATGCGATTGTGAAGGCATGACGTACGTAGACAGCATAACGTATTGAAAACAATGTCAGGATTTCAATGATCCAAATGATAACTACAATGTGTTGTCGGTATTTAAAACATACCATCTATTGGCCTATAGTTCAATAAGAGGTGGTGCCACAAGGGAGTAACTATTTTTAAACGACATGAAACTCACTAAGTTCCAGCGAGCAAACATGCTAATAACAACTTTAAAGACGGGCATAAAAATTGTTACATCAAAAAACTAATACCTGTGGTTAGAATTTATTTACATTGTTATGTTTGAAATCAAGAGCAGGAATCTAGTCCAAATACTGTCATATAACATTTTTGTATCATATTTTTCATACTGTAATGAAGTTGTAGGTAGTGAGAGAAATTAACAAAATGCAATAAATAAATCCCATCCATAATCGTTAATGACAGCACCAACACACACCTGCCAGTGAGGACTTTGGCCAGGAACATGCAGTGGACACCTTTGGACGAGCGCTTGGAGAAGTTGTGAGAGTAGACAGCCTTGCGGGCAAAGTAGGAGCCCTGACCAAACATCGTCGCATGTTTGCCGCAGACTCGCGGGTCAAAGTTGTGCTTGCAGATCCCCTCCACCACGTCTGTCGAGGTGCCGTGGAAGAGGTGGCGCTCGCACAGCAGCCGGTCCATCTCCGACATACGCCGGGACATGTACTCCTTCTTTCTGTTAAAACAGCGAGAGAGAGGTTGAAGGTGAGATGGATTTGTCACTGAAATTAACAGATTAACAGACTGATGTAGAAAAACAAATAATCTCTCAGGTGATGCATTTAAAACGATGTGATCACTTCACTAACTTATTCCAATAGAAGAACATTGGGACTAATCCATTTCTTTAGCAACACACGCACACACAAACACACACCAACACACACACAGAGCTTGTTTGATGTGAGCGGATCAATCAGGCATGTGCAGGCGAAAGCATTTTAAGCCAGACAGGCTGTGACCCAGGCCTGACCTTCTTTGTCCCTGCAGCCTGTGACCTGACACAGACTGACACTGCATGCATCTAAGCATGCGCACACACACACACACACACACACACACACAAACACACACACACACACACAACCCATATCCAATTTTAGGATGAAGCCGATCAACTTCCCTTGGCATCAACAGCCTACAATTCACTTGCCATTACACACACACACACAGACAGACACACAGACAGACACACAGACACACATGCAAATAAGCTGCCATGGTTTGTTTCCCTGTCATAATCTGAACACCGGAAGAGGAATTCATGTGACATTCAGAAGGGGCTTCACTTTGAGATGAACACACAAACACACAGTGAAACCGCGCCGTATCACGGAGTGTGAGAGAGCTTAAATGTCACAGCTGACAGGACCTCCCCTGCTCAAACACGGCGGTTAGCCCACTTGTTCGCGACAGGAACATCATCGTCACCAAACATCTCTCCATCTGCCTCGTTCACACACCACCGTGGAATCATTCTCACGAAGTGCCACACAGCTGGTCCCACTTGCCCTATTTTTCTCTGTTTCTTCTTCCTCTAACGTTGTCTTTATTAGGAAATGTTTTTATATTACTTTTAGGCCACATTTAACAATAGAAACCACAAATTAAACAATTAATACTTTATATGCCACAACTGCTAAGCAACAAACACAAGTGTAAAGAAAAGTGTCTCCAAGTGAGGCCACATCTCTTGACTTTTGAAGGCAAATCACGATCAAACCAAATAAAAATCCTGCATTTTACTACTCCAAAGTATGTGGTGATTATTTCAGCAACGCAATGTAATGTTAGGTCAAGTAAATACCCACAAATATGTTAAAATTCAGAAGCTACACCTCCTCCAAACATTGTTTAAGAGGAAAATGTAGGTGCAAAAGGAAAAAAAGGGAACTCAACAGTTCCAGTAACAATTATTGGAAATGGTTCATGGTTTGAGATTTCTCATAACAGCAACAAGGAAGTGCAAAAAGTCTACGTCATAAAAATGCTTCACAATCTCAGCTCACCTCTTATACTTCTCCCAGAGGAATGGGTTCTGCACACGCAGGATCTTGAGGATCCTGAATTTGGTTTCCGACACGGTCTTGTGGAAAAGGCTGTACACTGTGCGATAGCTGCGGTCTTCACGTGAAACTGGCACCTGCAGGAAGTCCTGGTTCGACATCATCGGCAACCACGTTTCTGGAAAAAGGCTTGGCGGGTTGGTGATGGTCGGTGAGAGGGGATGTGACACTGTTAGATCCATTGTTGAGGAGGACAAAGAGGTTGGAGAACAGGGGAGGGGAGATGGAGAGAGGCCACCCAGTGTCCTACAGGGAAAAGAAGGGACAAGGAATTAGATTAGGAACTGAATCTTCAATAATATTGATAATCCAGGTAATGTTTATGGTAATTCTCAAGGGGAGAAAAATCTAAATACTTCCTGCTTTGAGTTAGTCACATGTGAGGATTTACTGCTTTTGTCAGACAAAAACAGTCACACAGAGATGCCGATGAGGGCTCTGTGAATTCAACAATTCATCTTTTAAAAAAATCACTAGATTATTAAATAATGAAAATATTTCCTAATTGCAGCACTTGTCGTATGTTTACCCATGTTTTATTTTTTAATTAAAAAAAAAAGGCCGGGCTTTACAAGTCATAGCAGCCAATGTCAATATTTGATGACCTTTTTTTAGCTGGAATGCTTGGCCTTGTTTGTTCATTTAGTTACACACGTAAAAATAATATATTAACAAAATATTAGACGAATGAAAGAGACGATCATCTGCTACTTCATTCATGTTGAATTTAATTTGTGGATATGGCATTAGTGTCAGTGAACGCAGCATCCCAGGCTTGTTCCATTTATAGCACTGTCAGAAAAAAACAATAAAACCCATCTCTCCTCAATCTGTATAAGTTCTAAGGCCACATCGTGATTAAAAACAAAACCAATGCCTGCTGCAATAAACCGGTATGTCTGCTTTTCCAAAAATCATATCCCACCAACTGTCAACAATGACATGTTTGCACTGCGGAGTGGAGGGAGCACCTCCGCAGCAGCTAACAGCCGTCATCGACCAAACAAAACAGCAGGGCAGCGTGAAAATGAAACCAGACACCTAACAAGACAACAGGGAGGCAGAGTGAGGGAGAAGCAGGAACAAGAACGTGACAAGAAAAATAAAATTCCAAGTGAGGAGCTGTCATGGAAGTGACAACGAAAACTATTGTGTCTGGCATTTCAGCCAATAATAGTGGTTTGGCTGTCAAGTTATCACTCTCCAAGTGTAAATGCTATTAGCTCGATCAGCCACAAGAGAGTGTGGGAATGTGAGTGTGTGTGTGCGCATAAGAGATGAGTGTGACTCGGAGTCAGTGCGACAGTTCCTCCTCATCTCTTTCCTCTCCCTCATCCCGTCCGTCCTGTCTCAATCTCTTCCCGCAATCGATGTCTCTATTCCTCATGTGCTTTGAAAAGATCACAGACAGCCTGCTGCAGAAGAAGTGAGAAATGAAAAGGGACAGATAACAAGAGGCTGATGGAGTTGAGGGAGAAAAGAAGTGAAAAGGTGAAAGATTAGAACAGATAATAAAGGAGGGAGAGAGGGAGGAGATGGCTGAAAATAACATCAGGAGGGAGAGAGAGAGAGAGAGTGATGACAGAAGGAGAAGGAGAGGGAGCAAGGGAGAGTGCCAATCAAGCCGATGACCTCAACCTCTAATCCTAGTACAGATTGTTCCTGGTACACACACACAGTTTTTTTGTCACTTGCAAGGACACTAGTTGACTGAGTAAACTGGGTACTTTCCACAAAAAAAAATAAAAAATCAAGCCAACTAAGAAAAAATACTACAACATGATTATTATTACTTAGATGGCACAGGCCTTTAGCTTCCACAATGTGACTGCATAATCACATTTTTGTCTCACACACAAAGAAAAGCGCCAGGAGCAAATCCCTTGATCCAAATTCCAGCCCCTCACATTTAATTTTCACACTCCTTTCCTCCTCAGTTCCAGTACCCAGTCTGGAAACCATTTAGATTCCCCTCACTTCCTGTCACCATATACTTTATGTCACTCTCAAACTCACTGTCTCTTTCTCCAATGTTCCATTTCCTCCAGCTATTATCCCCCTCTCTGTTTTTTCTCTCCTATTGATTGCCTGGGACCTGCAGTGGCCAGCTTGTACTAGTTTGCTCTGTGTAGGACAAAGCCAGAGCAGCATGCTCTCCAAAGCAAGTAAATAAAAAAGGGCAAAAGGCATAACATGATCCTACCGTTTCTAATGTGATGACACTTGTTTCTGGAATATAACTACGGCAAGTACAGAGAGATTCTGAGAATAAGTAAGAATAATACTGATTTCGCTTCTGTTCCCTCTCCCCTCTTTGTGCATCTCCTATCCTCTGTCTCCTCTGTTCTCTATCGCCTCATTATCTCATTGTGTGCCCATCTGGTTCAAGCCTGCTTCCTTCTACTCACAGCGGCTCCTGTGTCCCAGTCACTCGGCTCAATTTGCCAAAAATGTGAGCTGTTAATATTTTCAAGTTCAGCTTGGAGTGTCAGTGCCACAGTCTTAATATGGTTTAAAGGTGGATGTGGTGTTCAGAGTCTTTTTGAGTATTCAGCCCTGAATACAACATGAGCATTGTGTACCGACCGTTGTGTACCGACCGTTGTGTACCTGCCTGTCTACAAACAGGAACTCTGCAAACTCACAGAACACAGAGAGCCACGAGAAGAGCCAAGAGTGTGTGTGTGTGTGTGTGAGTGAGTGTGATGCCAGACACTATGCAAAATTCGAGGACCTTGTTTGTGTAGTCCATGTACTGTAGCTTTATACTCTAAATACGAAATGTTCCCTAACAGGGTTGAGATCAGAGTGTAAAATGAACAGAGAGTACAAAAGGAAGTGACCTCTGTTTCTGCTACACTGCCTTATTATTAAGCAGCAACAATTGCAAACCATAACATTCATTGATGTTGTTAACTATTCTTTAAAGTAGGAAATAATTGGCTACTTCCAATTATCCAGCAGCTTTGACAATAGCTTTGATGTCAAACTCAAACTCTGCATCCATAACATCAAGCTAGGCCTCTATGAGTGCACACATGCACACACAGTCTTTCAATAGTGGTTTTACCTGGGACATTTAAAAAAGGTGATTAACACCATTCCCATTGCCACTGGTTGTTCAACCCTGTGGTGTTTTTTAACCCCTGTGTCATGTGCATGAATTGTTACAGCACAGATGTGCCGGATGATAAGTGATAATGTTATGATGGTTACTCTTTTGCTCAAATTGTTCAGTTAGATGACCTGATTGATGAAATAAATGATAATCACTCCGATTAAACACATTCCTACTGCCGAAAAACCTGTTTAAATACAGGAGTAAACATGTTTGTTGTCCAGTGAGAATAGAATAACAGTCAACAGAGAACATGGGTACTGGATAGTTTAAGTGTTAAATGTCTCGACTTACTGTAGGTGAGGTGTCAGCATTACAGAGGACATGAACATCGGCCTCTTCTTGATCTGACGTCTGAACCCGAAGATGGCATTCTGCTGGAAGCCCTCCTTGATATTGAGGATATACTGGTTCTGGAGTGTAATAAATCGCACCTCCTTAAGACCCCGCAAACTCGCCTCCTCGATGAGCTTCACCACCGGCTGTGGACGAGAAAAGGGGAAGAAGGAAAGAGAGAGAAAAAAATTAGACAAGTTTTAGCTGTTGTGCATTTTGACTTTAAAGCACTCAAGAGTTGAGGGAGGGAAATGTCAGATCAGATTAACTAAACACATTGGTGGTAATTAATGTCATGAGACAACCTAATACACATGCACAGAGTGAAATAGTCAATCTTGACTGATTTGGTGGAAAAAATTGCAATTAACAAAGGGCAGCAGTGTAAGGGGTATTCACAGTGAATGTGTGCGTGTGTGTCCAAATTGATCCCATCACAGTGGCTAGACAACTTGATTGGTATGGACAGAGTTAATGTGTCTGGCCTCAAGCTCACTGAGCCTACAGACACACACACACACAAACAAACACGCACGCATATACACAACTGAGTGGCTCACCTCAGAATATTCCCTCCAGCCAAAGTTGTCTCTGCAGTAGTACTTCCACACCGTGTGACAGCTGGGGATGGGATTTGGGTTTGTTGTGGAGGTGGGCATAGGACTGGAGGGAGTGGTCAGTCGTCTGACTCGGTCAAACTCCAGATCACACACTCGCATCACGCCAAAGTCGAGAGAAAACACTCTACCCCTGAAAGGCAAAAATACAAGGCCACTGTTAAAAAAAAGCCTCAGTCACAGAGAAGAGGAACAGTGCACAGTCAGTGAACATGTCGCTGTGGCATGGTGACCTTGCTGTTAAATGGTCAGAGTTTATATTTCCAACAGCAGCCATGCTGATGGGACCTTAATTTAAACCAAATGCCCTGGAGCAAGATGACCAAACCTCTAATTGCTTGTTCACTAATGCTCAGTCTGAGTCACACAGGACATGACTGCATCAGCTACATGACTTACTCTGTTCAAATCAAACCAGACAAACATGATAGAAACATTACACACACACACTGAAAACATATTTACACATTTTCCCTTTCGTTATTACAGCTTTTGTAAAACACTAAAACCCACCGCGAGTCTATCAATTTGCCTGCCGAGTCAAGTTTAAGTCTAAGTCTAAGTCTAAAAAAAGGTTTAGCTTGACCTCTTAGCTGAAACATGGTGGGTCATCATCCTATGCTTTTTGATTAAATGTGGAACCCACAGTATATTTTACCCTATCCAATTAACACACACAGACAATGTGGTACTGCACTAGCATCTGCTGAATAATGGAAACACATATTATCATATGCAACCTCGTGTAACCCCGGCTGTCTCCACAAATGTGATGAAAACCCATTGTGTGTGTGAGTGTGACTACATTACAGTCTTCCATAAGGCCTCTGGCAAACGCTTTCTGGGTCAGACGTACGATTCACATAAATGTGGGCATCATACAGTGGCACGCTTTGCCATGGACAGAGTCAGACCCAGACACATATGATGCATAACACATGCAAACTTAACATACACACATACGCGCACGCACACACACACACACACAGTTAGTTGCATGCGCTGATCTTTTCTCCAGGGAATGTGTGGAGTTTCAGTGTGTGTTTTGTAGATTTTTGCAAAGTCAATGAAATACTCAAAAATTTCAATTTTCACATTTTAAAACAACAATCACGATTTTATCTAAGACGATGAAAACGTGTACACTCGTGCATCCGGTTGATCATAAATAAAGCACAGAAGCAAATTGCAGAAGTTTGTCATCAGCAACATAAAAATGCTGAGGGAGCGAGAGTGTTAACCTGGTGATTTATTATTTCAAAAGGCATGTAGAAGTGAAACCCCATATTATAATAGGTATACACAGAATTTAAGTGTTCAGTTTCATCTAAGTGCAATTACTTGTGACTGAAATAACACACACACACACACAGTTTCACCCAGAATGATGATAGCGAGAGGTGTTGAGTCATCTTCCCATACAGATACTAATTATGTACACTACATTTACAGCTTTTGCTTCTGCTAAGTCATAGTTTGACTGCACTTCCGTAGGAGGAAGTGAAACAGGAGTTCAATCGCTGGGCACGTGCAGAAACAAAACAGTAACTGAAGAGTGAGTCACTGATTATCAGAACATTGCATTAACCGAAATAAAAATGCAAATCAATAAAGAGATGCTCTCATGCGTTCAAGTAACTTAAAGGTTAATTGAAAAGTAAACAGAGAAATCATTTAAATAGGTAGGAGAAATGGCAGCTGCAAAAAACGTCAGGCTTGTGGGATGTGAAATGTGTAGCACAAACAAATTAATTGAGAACAGTGCGTCTTTTAGTGCTGACTGCTCTCTTCAGTACACTTTGTTTTCTTAATTTTTTGTCTCACTTAGTTCTGAAACTGCTCTGCTCTGTTCCCCGTTTCACTGCTTCTTTCTGGCTCCACACACTTCACTGTTCTGTTCTGTTTTTTTCTGTCTGAACAAGAAACAGCAGTAAACACACCTGCATGTTGCGCTCTCTCTCCCTCAAGTACAGAACCGTTTCTGTACACAGTGGTATGTTATGATCACAAGAGCTTTCATGGCTGTGTGTGACCTACATAGTGTGCACACATGTATAAATAAGGTTTATTAGAAGGAATTTAAGTGGGAAAAAAATGACATTTAGAGCAAAACCTACTGCATTACTACTATATCTGTGTCTTTCACACACTCATATGGAGACAGGGCTCCAGTGGGGTCAGATATAGATTTTCAAAGGCTTACGCAGACTCCTTTCTTCTCCCCCTCTCCCAGCCTAGTTTGTGTCGGTCTAAAAATAAAATTCCACCAGTTAAATTAAGTGCACTGAGATTCGCAGCTTTCAAACTGAAGGCCAATCAAAACTTGGAATGAGGGCCAAGGCTTGCCCACTCTTTTGCAAGGTGCACACTTTGAAGCCCAAGCATAAAAATGTCAAGCTGCTCCACGCATGAATGTCAAATGAAAATGCAAATTCAAAGATCAAATTGTGAGAGGCATATTTGAATTTCACATTTGAATGTAAAACCCAATTGCTGATAATGAGAGGGGTGTTAGTATACACAAGGTGAAAGAAGAAAGCCCCCGGGCAAAGTACAAGGCAGTGAACATGCACCAACCAGATCTTGTTCTCGTGCCGCGTCGCTTCCAGGTGTGAATGTGTGGAACAGTACAGAATATGAGAGCAGGGTGTTGCTGGAACAAAAACGGGTGCAGCAAAAACATTTCCCTGAATAAATATAGGTTGAAAGAAGTAAGTGCTCGGTTAAATTTGTTCATAATTCCTCACACAAACACACACCTTCAAAATTTCTCACAGCTGTACACACAAGTACCCGCATACCAGCATCAGTCATGCTATTGTGAACGTCACAGACAAAAAAAAACATTACACAAGCACTCAATTACTCTCGTACGCACACACATGCATTCTTTCAACAGAGTCATGTACACACACGAAAACATCATACAGTCACACCTAGATAAGTAAGTCAGACAACCAAATCTGCTGACACAGGGTTTTACATACAAACACACACACACACACTTATCTTCATGTCATGGGTTGGCATTACGTGAACAGATCCAACATGATGACCCATTCAAGTTCCAGTTATGGATATAAATTGACTTAATTTGATTTTGTGTTTCAGTTTGAAAGGTTTTAAAAAACATGACATCAACCATACATGCACACAAATACACACATGCACCGAGTGAACAGGAAAAATTGTACACGTCTGTCTATTGCAGTTGTTTCTGTGTGTCTCTGTCTTCCTCTACATCCCATCGTGAGGGTCACAGCTCAGGTGTCCTCTCCTTTATATTTGTCTCTAGAAACTTTAACGCTCACACAAGTACTAAATCTGACAGAGAAGAAAATAAAGAGTTTAGCATTCAAATACATGGAAAAGGCTAGATGTAATAGAGTAGAAACAGAAAGAGGGAACAAAAGATATGGTATGAGTGCAACGGAAAACACACACGCATTTTCACATCTCTTTCATCTGATTGGGCCCTCGAGGGACAAACAAAGGAGGAAACAATGATACAGAGGCAGAGAAAAAAGGAATAAAATGGAAATGTGGAGGAAGAAAGATCCACAAAAGACATGAAAATATGAGGAAGAGATTGAGAGGGGAAAAATGAAAAGATGAAGGCAGACTGTGAGTAATATAAGGCAGAGAGACCCAGACCTTGGCCCACTGATTCATGGCATGGGCTGTCTGAAACATTATAATCAAATGTGCACGCACACGCACACGCACACGCACACGCACACACACACACACACACACACACACACACACACACACAAAATGAGAGTGAATGCATTGAGTCTTATTATCTGACACCCACCTCTATTCACACACAAACACAATCTCCACATGCAAACAAGCTCTCATAGACACAACCATCCTTGACATCCCCAGCAAAATGAGGTAACATGGAATCCCCCATGATAAACAGTAAAACACACACACACGCACACACACTTGCACTCACACACCTTGGTGTCAGGTCGCTCTGCCCTTGGTGCTCAGTGACTCTTTATGTCAGTTAATGACAAGCAAGGCTTTTATCACCTGGTCCACAAGAGTCTCTCTCTCTCTCACTCTTGTTCTCTGAAGCACACTCTCTCACACACACACACACACACACATACACACACGTAATGTGTAGGGCTGTAATCAACCAAATAAATTCTTGGTCGACTGAAGCCCTGCAATACATGTTTGTAGTGATATGCAAACTGTTGCTGACAAACTTTGCATTCAACTTTTTTATCGCCATCTATTTTTGTAAAATGCTGCCACACTGCTGATGTCTTTGACATGGATGTTAGAGGACTGACTGTAGCCTAAAATGAAACACTCAAAATTAAATAAAACCACCGACGTACTTTAATCTATCTGCCTCTTGTGGGTTGGGCTAATCCAAAATACTGAAAACAAGGGGGTGTTCTCTGAAAACACACTGTTACCTGTGGAACAAGGGTGCTCTGAAAACACCCAAATTAGCACTTAGTACATTCCTCCAGATGAAATCAAATTAACCAAAGACTGTATGAAATCAACACGGAAGACAGGCGACTTATCAGAATCTGAGTCGAACCAGAACGTATCGACTCATAAATCGGCCAGTCGACTGGGACTTTACAGCCCTAGTAATGTGTGCTTCATCATGGTTACACAAAGATCAGTAAGATGTTTTTGAAGTCTTAAAATTCCCGTGTTGTGCAGGTATTAGAGAAAATTGGTCAAATTATGAGCGGCGTGGTTGAGCTTTTGTGTAAATAACAAACACCACGTCAAACTCAACGGAATAAAAGTGCAGCTGTCTGGTCGTATTTCCTCTTTCACACAAAAACACACACTGGCTTCAGCACAGCATAAACCCGTTCACAAACAACTGGGCAGTGGAGGATTATCACAGTATAACTTTTAAAAGCGATGACTGTGACATTCCCCCTTACTGCTGAGCTCATGACCAAGGAGGATTAGCCAGACTTCCATTCCTGCATATCATATGGACAGGATTAACCTGTGCTATGGGATCATACACACATGGGAACAGCTCAGCACACAACACCCATATTTTCTTTTCTGTCCACTCCTTTTCTGCACACACACACACACACACACACACACACACACACATATATGTACACACGACAGGAAGCAAAACAGGTCTGTGTTGCCATACCGACAGAAGAGCTTGTTAAGTCATCTGCTGCTCTTTAAAACACTAACAATGTTATCATTGGCCGTGGTAACCATGGTGAAGCCTTCACCAAAAGTGTGTACTTGCATGCATGAAAAGGCAAGCTGGATCGCATCTCTTAAGAAAGTATCAAAAGAGCTCAAAGACACACACACACACACACCCTTTGAACACAAAGCTTTAAGTAACTGACCCAACTGACGACGAATAACTAGAACAGTGTTACTCGACAAACGTTCACAGACATTTCATCTCTCATTCCTCCACAGGCTGCTTGGCTCTCCAACACTCATATCTTTCCCAAGTTAACTCAGTATCAACATTTCTCTGAGATAAATCCGCTCATTTTTACTTGCACAAAAGGCAAGTCACAGTGAATGCCTGCCCTGACCGATGCACAGTGTCCACACGGAAATGAGTGTAGGTGAATATGTATCTTTTTTTTATCGAAACTACATTTTGGGAGCCCTGAAATGGTCATTTTTGAAAATGGATCCTAGCCCCTGTGATTTCATGCAGACAACAAATACACTACTGTGGGAAAACGATGTCCTTTTATGTTTGGCAGTGTTACCAAATACTTTCAATAAAAAGTATATAACAGCCTGAAAAGGTGCTAGATGGCACTAGAGTGACAAAGTGTTAAAGATTAAGAGTGAAATAAGGGGAGATGAAAACAAAAGCCATATTCACAGATAATATTTTTTCACTTGAATAAACAACACAGATTAGTGATGCACACAGTCAACTGCACTGCACATCCACAGCTTGTTCTTGTCACTGCGTGTTCACAGTGTTTCTCTCTGTGTGTCTACAGTAAGACTCTCCACTCTCCACCCTCAATGAATGGAGCAAGTGGAAGCTCACGTGTGCTGCAGAACTGGCTTTTTCTTAATTTCCTTCTAGGAAAGTAGTTCAGGTTATACAAGAAAGAAAAAAAGTCCCTTGGGTCTGAAAAGTCGCTAATTATAGCGACAGTCACCACTTGTCAACACTGTTGTTTGGTCCGTTTTGCTTTATGATAACTTTTGTTTTCCTGCCTTGTTAATTAAACTTTAAATCTCTGTTTTCCCTGACTTTGTTCGTTCCGTCAGTTTCAGTGAGTGTATAAATTGTAGCAATAGGGTTAGCCATGCCATTCTCGCGGGAAATTATTTTGTTTATGTGTGGACCCTTTAAACAGGGCAATAATACAAGAAATTAATTCATTAAAACGAGGAGTCAGCCTTTATGTACTAAGGACAAACAAAACTCAAAAACCTACAAACCTGTTGTGCGCCATTTGCCAGTGAAATCATGCATTACAGGAATGAAAGGGTTTTACATCATGCCAAATGTTTTTACGCTACGTTCTTACTCTACCCTCCTAAAACAGACAAACCTGTTTTTAGTTTCTACGTGGGCCATTTGAACAGGTCAAAAAATGCACCTCAGAAGATATAACTGGGAAGTTTATGTTAAATAATTGGTATGTTTAATTATAGCTATGATGAGAATGGACAAATACAGATCTTACAAGTATGTTTAAAATGGGATGGCAGTGTCTGGAACAGTATAAAACGAAAAATTAAGTCTGTGATTGTCCACATTTGAACAAACTATTAAAAATGCCTCGCAAATTAATTTCTATAACAAACTGAAGATTATTCAAATATATCATTTGAACGCTTGTGAGCTCATTAAACCATTAACTAAAAATATGTTATAAAAATGCACAAAGCACTTTATGAAACATATGAAAAGTACATTTTCTCATTTTCTTCAATAATTACAACTATTGGGGAGTTTCTAGTTTCTACTTGAGTTTCAGTCAAGTGAGCCAGATGGTCCTGTCTGACTGTAAGAGAGTGTGACACCCTCAAAAGGCCTCTGAAGAATCTGGGTTGACACCACCAGGTGCGTATCCTGTTTGCGGGGCAGTATGCACTTTGCAAAGAGTTTTAGCTCAAAACATGAGTCAACAAGTCAAACACTGAGATGCATGCAAATCTTTTGTACACACAGGAAACCTCTGTAGGGTCCACACCGAAGTAAACAAAAGACACACATGGCTATTCAAAGGTCTCAGTAGCTCATAAAGGGTATGCTGGGGTGATTGAGGGTGTGTATGTGGTCAGTAGATAAAATAGCATGATGCCGTCTCACGTTAGCAGGGACTGTGCTTTCAACACAACTCTGACATTAATGTGACTGAAAAGAGCTCAAATAATTTGATGATATGAACAGTTCAATAATACATTTTACAATTTAGTTGCCCTTTGGACTTGTCTACACCTTCATCAAACAGTGATTAGCCTTCCTTTTTTTGTTATTCTGGGACAAATAGGGTGGTTAATAATGTTGGCTTTCTGTGAATGCAAATGTTTCTAAATCCAAAAAGTAAACTAATTAAAATATAATGTTATGAGCCAGTTTATTTTAGTTGCTTTGCTTGAACCCAAGTGAGAGAAAAGATTGATAATCTGGGTTTGGGTTAGAATCATTGTAGGTTTACGAATAAATAACCATTCATTAACAAAACTGAGCATAACTGGGGGTTCAGATATGTGGGGATATACTGCAAATGTGATAAACTGAAGAAAAGATGAGGAACATCTGCTTGGAAAACAAGAACCATGTCAATGTACTCATTGTGTGTGAATGTGCCTGCATGCAGTACAGTTTCACAGGAAGCAGAGCATGCTCCTTTATGTCACCAAACTAGGGCTTGCCAAGTGTTTGCATGTGTGTGTATCTATGTGTGTGTGTGACAGAGTGAAAGAGAGGTTTATCTCTGTCTGCTCAGAGGCGTGCGTGTGAGCAACGCAAGCCACTGAGCTTCTCTGTGCAGCCGATTCGTGCGAGCGCCTGCATGCCAAGCTGTGTGTGCGTGTGTGTGTTTGAGTATACAAGGTGGTGTGCGAGTCAATGACCGAGGGAAGGAGAGAAGCTGCCAAGTGCGCCTGTGTCAGTGACCGCACAAGGCAACCAAGGGTCATGGAAGTTCACAGCTTTCTGAAATTAGTGCTGTAAATTCGGGGTTTGGACTGAGCTCCAGCCACTCACAGTGCTTCAATTGGGAGAAGGTAAATACAGGAAATAGATAACCAATATCAGGGCAGGGGTGATGGAGTGCTGTGCCTCCAACAAGGGCATGATAGCTGATATGGAAGTTCAAATAACGTGACACATGTAAGGGTACATATTAACACGAAGACATGTGAATGCCAAACACAAACCCACGCACAAATATAAAAGCACTAATCCACACTTCCAAACACGCATTAACGAACTACATTTATACTGGAGTCGTTACAGTTACACTTAGATATGTGTGTTCACTTGGCCACAGTCCATTAGCCACACATGTACACAGAGCAGCTGTAGAGTAAAAGCTTTCAATTTGTTTCCAGTGGTGAAACCAAAGTGGAAGTTCGAGCTAAGGGTCTACTGTTTCCAACACACCGAAGCAGAAGTGACTTATCATTCACAGACGGCCTATCAGCTTACTGCACCATTGTTGCCATGTCACACAAGTACCTATCAATTTACCACACAGCCGCGTTTTTTAGCAGAGCTTATGCTATAAAAATGTACTGGCACTGCCCTACTTTTCAGCTTCTAAGAAGTAAAATTTTAAAACCAGGAAGTACTGGGAGAAACACCTTCATGTTCCTGCACAGAGTAAATAGAAGGAGACAGATGCCCCCTTCACAATAGCATGACTTGTAGTTTCACTTCCTATTTGGAACCCCCTGACACACAAACACATATCAAAATCAAAAAACAGAAGACAGAATCACACTGTGAGGGAACTGCTTCCCCTCACAGTGTGATTCTGGGTGGCACAGTACACAGCATTTTATTTAAAAAAAGCTGCAGGTAGCAGTAAACACTGCAGTGGGATACTTACTGAAACTTGAGCCTGACTTGGTCATTGTCAGGGTTGCAGTAAAGTCTCTCCAGCTGTTCTTGGGAGTCATCTGCTACACTTTGCCACGTCTGACTACTGGTCCTGTGGATCTGCCAGTGGTAGGGTAAGACAGTGTGGTGGTGGGCACAGTCATTGCCATAAACACACTGTCCTTGTAGGAAATCCACACAAATGTCCACCAAGTCAGACTGGTGTGTGTGATACTGGAGCTGAGTGAGCAGCTCAAAAACCAGGTCTAGGGAGGCCTCTTCACTTTTATCCTGAAATAGCACTCCTTTGTCAGGCTGGAGGAGGAGGGGAAGGGAGTCCTGGTCTCCAGTGCACTCTTTGACTGCAAGGTTTTTAGCCCCGGAGGTTAAGAGGTCATTTCTTTTGATGGGCCCCTCCTGGTGAGGAGCCTGGGGTGCAACAATAGGAGGTATATCCATGCCTGGGGGCTTTATTGTCTTCCCAGCCGCCCTGAGGGCAGGTTTCAGCTGAAAGCAACGGCTGTCAGGGGTCGAGTCGGTGATCTTGGGTCGCTCCCCTCGCTCAGTCTCCTCTAGCTCTGCAGTAGTATCAGCTATTTCTACATCACTGTCCCGGGCCATCAACCCTGTTACTCCAGCAGCAGCTGTGGCATTGTCAGCAGCTCCCGAGTCTTTTAGACACACCTGACCTATGCGGTTCTGCTTCACCACAGCTGCTGCACACAAGTTTACTGGAGTCCGACTCGGCTGGTTCCGGGGAACAAAAACCCCATACTCAGACACCAGAGTGTCTGTGCTTAGTAAAGTGGTCAGTATAGGATCCTCCAGAGCACGGTGGAGACATTTGGCATCTAATTTCCGCTGCTTCTTCTTGAAATATGGTTTCACCAGAGGTATTTTGTCTGGGATCCCCACAATCTGCTGTTCCGTGAAACCCTCCCCTTCGTCCATCATATCTAGGGAGATGCCGGTTGGTACACCATCTGTGGCTTTCTGAAGAATGTGCAAAGTTTTATCCATGATCCTCTGCTACGCCCCAACAGTCCTATATAACCAGAAGGAGAGAAAAAAGAGAGAGGCAATCGTCAAATCTAACACCTAGGATTAGTTTCCAAGGTGAAATCACCATGGTGAATATATACAGTGATGATTAATAAGCCACTTGGATGAGCTGTTGTGCCATAAAAATAACTGTGAAAAATGGTCTTTCCTTTCCTGGGAAGGAAAACCATCGCCCCCTATACACTGAAATGAAACCTGTCTGACTAACACACCGCACTGCTGCCACGATGAGCCTGCAGATAGTCACAATGACACCACGATTTGGCAATAACACAATAACAACATGTATCTTAATATAATTTGGTTCTATATCAATATGACATAGGTTCAGTATAAAGAATAAGGTAAAACAAAAAGGAAAAACAGTTTAACAGGAGAGAAAGAAGTTTGATGAGTGTTTGTTGTTTTTTGGTCATAAAGAGGTTCAATTTAACAATTTTCAGAAAGGAGCAAGAAGTTTTATACTTAATTTACCGACATACTTTCGGGGTTCTGAATGGTTTGAAAGTGGTTAATAGCCTTATTAGGGTTATTATTACAGCAACAGCCTGCTACAGTGGCTCTGCTCTGGACGGCAGGACAGCAGGAGCGTTTTACGCAGCTTATTGCAGTCGCTAACTGAAGCGGAAAAAATATTACCAAACCCATCTGTGGAGAAGTGTGAGGGCACAGCCACCAGCCTCAGACTAATGATACGAAACTGAGAGCAAACATAACTGGACCCCTCTTTTTCGCTTTTTTAAAACCCTGCTGTCTTTCGTTGCTCTCTCTCTCGCTCTCTCTAACGTCATGCCTGCAATTACAGCTGCGTCTCCGAGCAGGAGCGATAACATCTCCACTCTAACAAAACCCCTCTCTCTCTCCCGGGACTGTATATTTTGATGACGGGAGTCCGATATGCGGTCGCTGTCGTCTACGTGCCGCTCACACACTGCTGCCCGAGCAAGTTTGCACGTAGGCTGCAGTCCGCACACGTACGCACACACACACTCACACAAACACACAAGGCACTGCGGCGGAGCAGCGACAAAAGAGAAGCGGAGCAAATCCGCCCGGAGCTTTATTTCACCGCAGCACCTCTCCTCGCTTTTCCTTTGATAACGCTTGTTTTACGCGCTTTTAAGGGCGCATTTACAACAGTGATGCAGCGGCGTGGCCATTAGTTTTAGAGATTTAGAAAAAGACGGAAAAACATTTATCCAGAAACCGATACGATAGATCCCATACCTGCACGATAAACTCCGCCCGTTTCCCCTGGTCTCGAGACTCTCTGCTGGGTAAAATCAAGTGCGTACATCGGTGTCCAGTCCGGGAATAAAGGCCTGGTAGTATCTATGTTAGGACTTGCACCGTAACGAAGTCCGGTCAGAGCCCCTCTGCTGCCGCCGCCACCACTCTCTCCGAATGCTCGGTCTTTACTTCATGCTGTTTACTCTGTGTCCTGTCCCTCTCTTTGTATCCGTGTGTCGGGAGAAAAGCGTAGACGAGCTCAGACCGACAAAGAGGGAAGCACTGCCGTGACGAGGGACAGAGAGAGAGAGAGACAGCCTTCCGGCTCCGCTCAGTCAGGCCCCGCCCCTTACTTAACCTGGTCAGAGGCGGGGCTCACTCGCCTCATACACGGAGAGAGGGAGAGAGGCTTCTGCTGGTGATCACAAGTAGCTGCATGGTGCATGGCCTACAGGGACTCCCTCCTCATTGTACCCCCACTTTAAGGTGGGTGGGAGATCATTGTCTGGACCATTTTTTTTACTGTATTGCTTAAAATTCTCTTCACAACTGATTGTAACAAATTAATGTTATTGTAATGCATTGACACAAAAATTTAAATTTAAACTCCCCCTCCCTCCTACACTCGTACCCCTCTTCGTGCACTTATCGCGCATGCTCAGAAGACAACGCCAGAGCGTATGCTAGCTTTCTAAATCCAATGCAGCAATGTTACGGCAGAAAAGCTTTGTTTGGTTGCAAACAAAAGACAGTTTTTGAGAAAGCTACTGCCAAGAAAAAGGCCGATGCAGTGCGAACCAAGACCAGAGTGAACATCATGCTGTGTTTGAACGGTGGTGACCACTGAGAGCCCAGAAAAGGCTGTAAAGTGATGACATGGTGGTCCTGTTTCTACTGGACCAGTAGGTTCACTTTATGTCTTTGTGACTATTTGTTGTTTTTCATCATCACGTTGTCAAATGAACAAATATCCCAAAAAAATGTAGCATCACCGAAAAGTACTGAAGTATGTACAAACAAACAAACACAAATGTAGCCTCCTCTAACAGTTTTTTCCAGGATCTCAAACCATGCCTTTAACACACTCTGGCACCAGCACGAAGAAAGTGAGGGGGCTTTTAAAATATTGAGGGGGATATGTAAAATATGTAAAACTGCAGAATCAGTTGTAATCTGAGTTACTGTTACATTTGTATGCAGTCTGTCCATTGTCCTCTCACCTCTAGTGTCAACAAAGCATTTTAGCTCAGAGAACTAACTGGTAGTTAGTTTTACCTCAGGAAAAAAAAACGACTAAGCAAATTGTTAGGAGCCCCTGGGCTATTAGTGATGTTGGGCCCCTAGTGCTCAGTCGTGTACACGGTCACTATAATTACAATGTGACAATATCCCAATAAATATCTTAATTTTATGTCAGTATAATTATTATATACTTATATTAGGTATGTTAAGTGCTTGAGTCAATGTACCAATTAACTTTTCTCCTCGTTCTGTGGCAAGAATCTGTTGTATAACAATAATATGTTGTCTTATATATACATTTTTCCATAGAACAAATGTGATAATTCAAATACTTAATTAAGTCTTGTTTGAATATGATTTCAATGACTTAAGCGTAACTCTTGTAATACTGTGAGAACAGTTGGATATTTTAACACAGGAGACTGAACACGAAACCTGCTGAGACAATCTAAAAAATGCACATATAGAGTGATTGAGTCATTTTAATTAACCTTCAGTTACTGGTTTCTTATTTTTCTGACTGTTCTGTGCAGCTGTCACATTTTCATAAGGGAGTGTAATGTTTACTGAGTCAGCTTCCCTCTCCTCCCTCCTTTACCAGAAGTCATTTTTAGGAACCTGTTGTGCTGCAGTTACTTAATGTGAAGTTTCAGTGTTTACAGATGAGCCCTCACACTTACTTCTTTATGACAAAGTTTTTCCTCTAAAGGCTAGGTATGTTAAAACAAAATGTGTCATGGTTTTTATGCATGTCATGTTATCACAGCTTACAAGAGTTTTCATTCCATGCAGTCAGTTTTTAAATGTCGGTGTGCTGTTATTCCCTTCAATGGAAACTAAAGACTGTTTTCTGTAACTAGTTTATAATCGGAAACCTACATCCTAATACGCAATCAATCATTTAAACCATTTATATTTAATAAGTTGTATCTGTGAGGATGAGCGATTACAGACAGATGAAACATTCAATCTTGTTCTTTTCCCCATTGTTCTCAGCAGTTAAATAACAGGAAATTAAAGTGACCCTCATTTCCCCCCCAGGAGTCACTATAGAGGAAACACTAAATTGAATATGCTATTCAAAAGATTAATTATCTATTAATAACCCTCTCCACAGTGTTCAAGCATGTGTGTCTTTTAACATCTGCCACTTTTAACCCCTGAACTTTGATGGCAAAGGTCACAAGGCCAAATGTGCCAGAGCTATTTACATGCAAAGCTCTTTACTCCACAACACCAACAAACCACCAATGGATCTCTGTGCTGTTTTTAATATTGTTTATGTTTTTCTACATGCAGGCCTCAAGCTGTGGTTGAAGAGGTTAGAGATTATCATAAATGAAATGTGCACCACCATATTCCAGACAAACACTGATGTCGTCAGAACAGTGAGTGTTAGTAATTGGGAAATTACAGGCTTGCAGTAGAAGACAGTGGAGAACTGACGTATATGGGAGTAATTGGCTGGTTGCATACCAACAGATCTCGAGCATTCCTCCTCAGCTGACATGCATAACGAAGTCCTATTGTTCAAGTATTGACTTGTCTCAGAGGACGCCCTATAAAAGTGCTACCTGCCTGCCAACACCAGCTCGCTTGTTGTCTCACAGTCAGAAAGTGATCTCAGCACATGAAACAACAAGTTCTGTGATGAGTCTTTAATTAATCTGGGAAGGAGTGCTGTTATGATGGATAAAAACACAAAGAAATATTGCACAAATACTATACTACACTACACTATACTATTGTAGTCTGACAGTAGTAATACAACTTAAAATTGCATTATCTTTGTGTGTTAGTCAGACTGACATGTTCTAACACATTAATTTGTATTTTTCTAATGTCATGTAAATGGCCTGACTCATAAAAAGATCATTCTCAGACTTGAAGTTTCAATGTGCGCTGCCTCATTCCAAAGCAGGCAAAAGGTCACATTAGCAGGGTGCATGCTTTCAGGAGTAGGATTATAAACACAGGTGTGATGTGAAACCTATGACGACTGTACTCTGTAAAACGGACAGTGAGTAATTCTCTGAACCAACACCACATGAAAGGGCATCAGGTGGCTGGGGTAAAGGTGCTGTATTTCAGTCTCCACCCGACTCTTATCAGTTCACATGCCTTCACACAACACAAGTACTCGAGGCAGATCAGTTAACACTGGTGACAGGCCTTCAGCCTTGACACGCCTATTATACACACAAAACAGTTCCACAGCCTGGAAACAAAAAGTATGTTTTATTGAGTTAATTGGTGTTGGACTGGCAGTGGAACCAGAGGGGGCTGTAAACAACGATGAAAGTCTCAATGTATAATTACTGTCATTATGGCCAGTAATTCTGTCGGCTTTATGTGAATCATAATGAGCGAAGTTCTGGATTTTACACAACTATGTTGAATGTGTTTTGCATAATGAGCTCATTAAGTTTGTTTTGCTGAAGATTATCTTTACTTTTACTCATGTAAATGGCTTGTAAGGTGAGTATTTGTTTTTAGCTGTTACGATCTGATACTTCCTCCACCACTGGTTGGCCTTTTATTGATGTGACAGAAAACCATGTGAGTTACCTGCCCCGGTTTGTTTTACATGACTTTAGTTTCAGACATGTTTGACTTCCAACACCCATCGCAGGTGTCTCATTCTGTGAGTCACAGCCTGTACCAATCTCTCCGATCAAAACTGGTTCTGTGTGTCTTTTATACCACCTCCCCTTGTATGACTCTTAATCAAATGGTAACTAGAAAACAACATGATGTGTTTGTTTGTTTGTAAAGAGAGATGATGAAGATGTGTGTCTGCATATGGAGCAGTGATATTTCCTTGTAAATACCATGGATGAGTGTAAAATAGGAAAAAGTCAAGAAATATGACGCATATACATTATTTTCCTCACACTGGGTGTTGCCCATTGAAACCAAATAGTTTTAGGCAGTTGTTACGAGAGATTGGACGATACCACTTTTTTGTGTCCAATACGGAACACAAAAAAGCTGTGTAACAAATATTGTTCTCCCAAAAAGAAGAAATAAACAGCCCAAACGTGCCAGAATGATTTTGTTCAATTGCATTTACATTTTTACAGTCTGTGCAAAGTGAAGCATGAGGTATATAGGATTTTTGGAGAATATTAGATTTTATAGTTTTATCTGTCCATTCTCATCCCTAGTTGGTACAATGAACATCCCAAGAGCTGCTCTGTATTGCATGCAGTTACAAACATAAATGCACCTGAACTGTCAAACAATCTGAATAAATAACTAAAACAGGCAAACAGCCTTTTTAAAAGAGAGACAGGGAGAGTCATCAGGTACAGTGTGTGTGTGCAGATAGAGCCAATGCACACAACACACAAATCTGTATGTTGTTTCTGTAGGGCAGCTTAAATATATGAATGCACCTGCAGTTATTTAGGACAATGTGTGACTAAACTAGTGTGTCCTCTCTTTGTGTGCTGTGTCACAAGTACACATATGAAAACAAACAGGAGAGGACGGGGGGTTTATGTGCACTTTTGTGTGCTCTAAACATACTTTTAGAAGACAGAGACAAAAATCACTGAGATGATGTAAGCAGGTAAGTGAAGTTCAATGGGACGTTAATGGCACAAATTGCTGTAGGGAACACTTTGCAATGGCTGTGACCCATTACAAAACTGGCTTCTCTGCCGGAATATAAATGTCCCCAGGAATTCCTCACATCCACTGAACTTTCCTTCAGCGGGGCCTGGGATCACACTGCACAGTGTTAGACATAGGCCGACACACTTTTTTAAAAAGACACATAGCCTTTGTCATCTAACCAGTCAGGTTACCTGTAAACCTATCTTTCTCTCTCTCTCTCCCTCTCTCTCTGACAACAGCACATAACTTGAAACAATTAGAGGAGCTATGAAAAGCATGCTACTTTAAGTACACTGAGTGGAATTCCACAATACCAGCTACACTCATTGGCCACATCAAGGTACATCTGCTCAACCATGCATCAACGCAGATATCTAATCAATTGCAGCAACTCCATGCATTTACACATGTAGACATAGTCAAGATAACCTGCAGAAGGCTTTACAGAATGTGAAAATAAAATCCAGAGAGCAACAGAGAACTGTTGCTCTCTGGCCGCGCTGATTCAAATAACCACTCATTACAACCAAGGATCTCTGAAGACCACCTCTGAATCCACAACACCTCAAACTCTGAAGCAGAAGACCCTACCAAATGCAACTCAACTGGCATGCGGTTATTAACTTACAATGAGCTATGTATCCTTGTGCACTTTCACAGAGCTGAGTCACATGCAGTAGCCTTAGTGTTTCATTTGCTGTCAGAATGTGCTTCGAACACTGTGATGCAGTGGAGGGTGAAATCAATGTGACTGTTTTGGGAGGCATTGATTTTTAGATAGTTTTTTTTTTTTCTGTCATGCACATAATACATTTCAGAAAAGAGTGTTAGGTTTGTGTCAGCTGCATCCTGCAGTAGCTGTTTGTACATCAGGTTAACAAGACTATGCATGACTATTAAATATTAACAATTGTTACTGGTTTGGCTTAAACGTCTGTTGATCATTGACTAGTGCGTTTATGTTGTTCCTAACCAACATGCCAGCGTATAATGCACCTTACCCTTTTCTTAGACTTTTCAGTCATCTAGACATATACATTAACCTTTAGAGAGAACCAATTCAGTGCCATATCCAATCTGTCTGAGCAGGACCCCTAAAGGTGAAAATGACCTACTCACACGCAGGTTCAAAGCATGGCAGCCTATCAAGGATTGCGGCTGCTATGGCAACATATCAGCAATGCCTGTGTGTAAGTGTGTGTTTGGGTGCTCTGGTGGTCTCTTTGATGAACAATTCCAAGAGTATGGCATTAGTGTATGTTTGAGGTTCAAGGAGAGAGGGAGAAAAGGTTTAAGAAGAAAGAAAGAGGGGGAGAGGGAGACAGGGAGGGGCAGAGGGGAGGTTGAGGGTCAGCTAAACAAAAGGCTCTTTTGGCTGTGGTTCCCCGGGTCAGGGCTTAGAGGGCAGGAAGTAGTGCAACAATATCCGGCACTTCAGGTTAGGTTCTTCTACCCCCACCAAAGGTCTGTCTGTCTCTCTCCCTCACACACACACACACAGGTCACCCAGTGTGCCTTGACAATGTATGTTGATCAAAGGAAAGCTCTGGCAGTCAGGGGGAGGCAGGAGAAGATTAGCCCCAGTGAGCTTTTGTGTGTGTGAGTGTGTGTGTGTGTGTGGTCAGCAGGTCATGGGTTATTTCTCTAAAAGCTGCCAATCATGAAGGTTTCCTCAGAGCTGTGTGCAGTTTTTATGATTACTCAGTGAGACACAAAGCTACAGGGAAGTATATTTTTATTCATCAGCCGCAGAAAGCTCAAATGACCGACTCACACGTATGTGCCACGTTAACACTCTATGGTGGCAGCCACTTGGCACTAGAGGCGGATATTGGAGGCTAGCAGAGCAGTGTCTGTCATGGCTGACTTGGCAGCAAGATGCTAATGTTGTGAAAATGAAGGTGATTTGATGTCGACCATTATTGGGTGCACTTTTTCTGACCGATGCTCTCACTGCGGCTTGGAAAGTTGAACATTTCTCAAATTCATTCACTCATCAGATGTGCATAGAATCGGGTGCAGATTCAGGTGCAGAAATCACCTTACGCCAGGTCTCATGTGTGATTCAAGAAAGTTTGTATCTCACCAATCGTGGAGTGCACCTGACGAGGTGTTTATAAATGTGACGGCTGAAAATGATTGTAATTTGAATACCAAACCCTTATGTATTCATGGTTTAGAGTCACTAAGCTGTGGAACACGACCGTGAAGAGAGGCCTCAGGAGCTGAAAATAGACATCATAGAGTCTGAATTTCAAAAGAACGAGGTGATTCTGTTCGGCAGCCTGAAAAGTGGGAAGTCAAAAAGGAAGTGAGAAGGCAACAGCCAGGAGAAAAATCACTGCTGCGGTCAATAGGGATGATGTTGACAAGTGCAGTCCAGCTGAGGTTTGAAAATGTAACTTATACATCCGTGATATTGCACAAGTCATCATATATTAATACTTAATGCTTGATTGCAATTCTCGATATTAAGACGAAGAAAAATCCATGTGCCTTTTTTGGCACCGCTTGTATTTTTGTTAACAACTTACTATCCCAGTACTCTGATGTTTTTCTTTCTTCATTTATATATTTATTTAAGAGTTTTGATGCATATGTCCTGACCTGACAACTGCACTGACACAAATAAATAGTTAAGTAGTTGAAACCGTTAAGATTCTGTAGTTAGCATAGGCTTAAAATACTAAAGATATTTGCCATCCTAACTCTAGCATTCAAAAACAGTCACAGCTGTTTTGACAGTACTTGTCATTTTTTCTCTGTTGTGTAGTGACATTTGAAAATGTTTGGAAGCTCAACTGCTTGTACTGTCCATATTTCACTCAGGTCAAGGTTGTTCTGTCATGGCTGTTGATGTTGGCAGAGGCTAATTAAGTGCTAAGGAGTGTGGGCAGGTTTGACGTTTACTTTGTTTGCTTCATCATCTCAGATTACAGCAGAGGTGACACTCCAGAGAATACCATCTTTTACATGCTTCACTGGAGAGAGAGAGTGAGAGAGAGAGCAAGCAGACGTCAAGGACAGGAAGGTGAACTGAATTTGAAAAGAGCAACACATTTAAAAGAAAAGGGGAAAAATAGAAGGAAAACCAAAGAGGGAAACAAGGCGGTCAGTAAGACACTGACAGAAATTGTCTTTCTCACTCACAGAAAGAAAGACAGCAGTGTGCTCTGCAACAGGAAGATAAGAGAGGGAGTGAAGGTAGAGAAGAGAAGGAGAGGCTAAGCAGGTGGACATGAGCCAACATGTCGCTTTGGGCAGAGACTGTGGCTTCGGAGAGGAAAAATGCAGAGAGGAGAGGAGGAATTCTAATGACCCAGAAACTTGCCTAGCAGGTCTGACTCTGGAGGTGTTGAATGCCACAGATACCCCTCCTCTAAATCTCCAATGGAGGAAAAAGACCCCTCTTTCCCTACTCAGTTCAATATCCGTTTTACCATTCACCACATCATGACACCCTGCTATGCTTGTAATATGTTTTCACATGAGTGTTTTGATGAGTTTCTTTTTGTCTAGCTCTGACCCAGATACCCATTTTTATTCTTGTGTAGTAGTTAATGAATACTTTAGGTTTCTGTTTACATGAGCTTTTGCAAGTTGTTTCCCTTTCCCTATTCAGCTGATAGAGCCAATCTTACTTTGCCACCTGTACAATGTATGTGTCACCTCCTGTCAGAGTGGTGGGATCTGCTATTTTCTTTTCTCTGTCAGAGTCTGTACTCTGTTTCTATCACTCAACCCTCAGGAATCCACACTCGCTCTCTCTCGCTAATCAGTTTTGGAACAGATGACAGTATGTCCTACTGTAGGTTTACTGGCAGTGGTAAATTCAGGGCTCATTTGTGTATGTGACTGTGGACAGACCATTTTTGTTTTTCATTCTCTGTACCTCTTTCAGTCCTACGCTTGGACGCACATATTATAATGTTATTTATAGACTCCCTACAAGTAATATTATCATTATCTTTCATTTTGAACTGATATCTATTATATAATAACACTTTTTTTGGTTTTAAAAAGGAATTAATTATCTACCTGCTTTCTCCTTAAAAAGACAGATACTGCATTTTCTTTTCTTAGATTGTGTCTGTCACAGTTTAATAAACACAAGGTGATAACATTTTATTATTTTGGAAATTGTGCTCATTCAGCCCAATGGATAATATACAAGCATGAGCAACTTTGTAACAAACAAATGAGTGGACTTTAGTGCCGACACTAATGACTGGCAAATTCCCTCAAAGAAGTGTTGCCATGATCGTCATGGTGACCGGCCTGCACTGACCCTGGCGTGCAGGTTTTAGCCACAGAAACTTGAGGTTCAAGGAAAGCGGCAGAAAAGAGGACGTAGAGGATCTGTTTCTGTGTTTTTTTTTTCAGGAAGTGGAAACGGTTGCTTTGCTTGCATCTCTAAAGATGGTAGAAATGTTAGCAATCGACAGGATGTTGAATATGTTACAAGTGTGTAATCTTATACACTGCGTGGTTAGACTACAGTCACTGTGTGGACACATTTAATCTAATTATATTACATTCATGCTGTATTTAATCCTGTTTAGAGAGAAGAGCAGGAACCACCTTAATCTGATTAGACTTTTCCTCTTTGTCAAACATTTTTTTCCTCATTATTTTCATATTGATCTGTGTTATTGTGAGCGGTGGGTGTGTGGGTTTCAGTATCAATCGTTTGTCCATCTGTTCATCCCTTTATCTGCTCAAAACTTAGCTATCACAAAGGCTGTAGACAGATTGCCATGAAACATATAGGCTCCTAATGATTTCTTGCTGACCCACTAACCTTTCATCTGTCTTGATCAATATTTTGCTGGTGAATCCTATGATAAAATAACATATTTGAATGTCCCTATAAACCAACACCAAACACGTGGACTGTTCATGTACTTTTCTCTTGTGCAAAACCGAAAGTATCTTTGGAAAATACATAATGTATTCCATGGTCTATAGTCAAATTCAACTTTAAAAGCACATTCAATATTGCAAGAAAAACAAAGAGCTTTAAATGAATATCCCACCATCCAGGCAAACCTAATGAGTATATTGTTTTTCTGTGCTCATCTTTTGTTTTATGCCAGAGTTAGTGGGGCTTACATTTAAAACTATTACTGTGGCAATTTTTTTGCTTATCTGACCTAAGCTTTGTTTTTTTGACAGAGCACTTACGCCCTCCCACTTACCGACAAAATATGTCACAAAAAATGTTTCATTATTAGTCCAAATGTTTTTGTTTTTCCTCTGCTCCTTTTTCCCGTTTTGAACCCCTGTCTGTTATTGTCTCCCTTACAGATCTGAGATGGTTCTTTCTTCTACTTATCCTGTCATATTATGTTTCCTTTTCCTCCTCTCTCACTGACCATATATCACTCCAAATGACAAGTACACAAAGACATCAGAGGAATGGAGAGAGAAACAGAAAGAAACTACGAGAAAGTGAGCTGGAGGCCCGTTGGCTCATAGTAAGATTTCAGTTATATGCTATATTGACAGATGGTGCAGTGGAGGAGGATGATAGAAAGAATGACAATCTATCGTTTCCTGACTGGAAAAACATTTTGGCAGAGTAGGTGCGTGCACAGTGCACACACACACACACACACACACACACACACACTCACTCACACTCACTCTTGCACAGATACAGCAATGTTGACAGGAAAACAGCTTGTTGCCAGGACGGAGAATTCATTTATTGCTTCCCCTCTGCCTCTGTTTGTGCACCAGTATACTGACAAACACACACAAGGACACAATGTATACGTCGTATATAATATATAGTATGCTCTCGTCAGAGATGAACATGGAGGTTTAGGTGGAAGGTTTGTGCTCATGTGCATGTACACGTGTGGGCGTGTAAAAGGAGAATGTGGATGCTCAGTACACATGGTTCTCTGGTGTGTTTGTGTGTGTGGGTTGTAGGACAACTGACTCACACAAAAGTTGAACTCTGTCCCCTGTACATACTCTACAGGAAGCATGTGTACAGCAGTTGCCTTTGTGTTGCGACAGGGTTTGAAATGGAGTCAATCACCTCATTTCCTGGCAAAAGAAGGCACGCAGAGTGGAGGAGAGGAGAGAAGAGGAGAGGAGGAATAGTAGCAAAGAATAAATCTGCTTTTTATCACAAAGTCCAGGAAGTGTAGGCAGCAGGGTGGTGTAATGAACAACAAGTTGTCCTTCACTCACAGTTCATGACCCTCTAAGGGTAAACACATTCCCTGCTGAGGTGTCCTTGAGCAAAAGTCTGAGTCGTCAGCAGGTCTCTCGAGGTGTTATTCTGTATCTGGCTCTGATCTGTGACCTCCACTTAAAAAGGAAGAAAAACAAGAGACTGTTCTCTACAGGGAGTCCCCAGCTGTCACAATCATTTCATTAATAATATCACTAAATTAATTCATTCGAGAGGACTTTAGCTCCACCTCCTGGCCTCTTGCTATTAAACACCCGCTGCATAAAAAGGGGGGGGGGGGGACACACCCACACACACACACACACACACCCGGCTCTGCATTCTGTAGTCTACACACGTGGGTGATGAGGCTATTCAGTCTGCCCAAAAAATATACAAAGTACTGATGTGCACCAGTTGGATTGTTTCTTGCAAAAGAGGAAGTACCACACCTACATTTTACTCCCTCGTCTTTTCTCACAGACATGTGCACTTTACAGGAATAAGAATTTAAGACACTGGAAGATTTGTTAGTTAATTTCCTGCCTAGAGTGGGTAAGAAGAACTATGCTACATTCATATCCATTAGTGTGAAGATTGAGCAAGGCCACAGTTAAAGGCATGAGAATTAGTGACATATACAGAGAGGCACTATGTATTTCCGAATGCACATACATAGCCATCCATAGTTCAATTCATCATAAAATGAGGGTCAGCCCATGTCTAGAGTTCCACACATGGGTAATTACTCACACATTCCAATTCAGTCAAAGACAAATGGAAATGGTTGTCCAAGAGCTCTGGCCAGCGATTTCCATTTGTCTTTGTATTCTTTGAGTGTGTTATGTGACATCCTCACATAACCTTAAACAAGCATTCATGGTTCTTTGTTGTCTCTATTTTGGACCAAAACAAGTGCACAAGGAGCATACACTCAGTGTCTAAGGTTCGCACAGTCAAATAATGTGGATTGAGCGAAACACTTCCGCAAAGGATCAGCGTGCACCATCACGGATATGGCTGAATGACAACATTTACATCACATGAACCATGGACTTCTGTGGAAATGCAGGCAGAAAGTATGACTCAGACCTAATGGTAAGACTGCAGTTTGTAATGAATGGAGGACCTCACCCCTATCTTTCCCAAAAGCATCAGAGAACTACAGTGACCTTTGCATTCCAGAAATTATGTAATAATTAGTTTTGTGTTGTAGACTTCTGCTTCAAAACGCAAAACACACACTCTGGCTGGTTTATCTGTTCTGGCTGCTGTACAAACATGGCAGTGCAAGGTAACGGCTTCAGTAAAGCAAGGCTCTTGCCAAATGTACCAATAAAAGGCTTATTCTGAGGCTCCAAAACTAAACAATTTATTCTAACGATATTAAACACATACTTCATCCATCCATACATCCATCTTCTACCACATGAGGGTCGCTGTGCCAATCTCAGCTGTATTGGCAGTATATTCATAGTAGATTTTGCCAATAAACCCTCCTAAATGTGACACACTGAGCATCCGTTTGTAGTTTTATGGCGAGTTATTTATGGGACCATTATTTGGCCACGCATTTATGTTGTTATTATGAGGATGGCTGGTTCCAGTGAAGACACCAGGAAATCAGTGCACCAATCTGAAAATAGACCCACACATATGTATAACACTTGAAGTTAAAACGGTGCTTTGCAAATGAAACAAAGAAGATATAACATGTTATTTTTTAGGTGATGGTAGGTTTACCCTTTTCCTTTCCTTTTCCAGACTAGCTGTTTCCCATCATTTCTCTTCTCATCACACTGCCCACAAAAAACAAAATGAACTATACCTCTAAATAGGAATAAATTAAAGATGGAAAGAGACACAATGACAGATACAGTGGGATGGGGTAAAACACAAAGGACAGAAACCAGAGACGGCAACATATGAAGGCGGACAGAGAAAGTAAAACTGTTAAACAAATAGAGGGGAGTAAATGTGTAGAAGGAAACTAAAATACAGACAGAGGTGGGAGTTGATGCAGCAGTAGGGGGAGGTGGTAATACTGAAATTGCTGCTCGCTACTGACTTTGTAGAGATTGTATGATTCACCAGAGGACTGCTGACCCATCTGGAACACAGCTGCGTGTGTGCGAGAGAGAGAGAGAGCGAGAGCACAACAGTGTCTGTGTTGGAGATAAAGCCACCATATGTATAAGGTTTCTGTAACCCCACCCTCCCACACAGGTCCTCAGGATTTAAAAACACACATACACTCGGTGTATAGCCCTCAGAGCTCGCCACCACCCTGGTTCTCATTCAGGCCCCACCCACACGGAAACAAAATGTAAATTATCTTTTCAAAAAGTTTTCCAGGAACACGGCATTGTTTCAAGAAATGTTATCTTTACCCACACAAAACACTGTAGTAAATGGTTTGTATTTATATAGAGCTTTTGTCTTCTTGATGACCACTCAAATCTGGTTTACACTATTTCTGCCATTCAGATTGCACATTTTCGATCACTAATTTTTCACACTTAACCCAATTTGACCAAGGACACATCAGTGTGTGGAGCTGGGAGTTGAACCTTCAAGTTGAAAGACAACTCGCTGTACCACCGCGCTAACATCGTCCTAGTACATTCGTCAGGCATGTACGTGGAGCTGTACTGCTGCTAACCAAGAGAAGAACACGTTGAGTATGCGTATAAAGCAAACACTCGTTTACATTATAATGTATACAATTACAGAAACAGCCGGGGGGACTATGGAAAGTAAATAAAACCTATAAAGCGAAAAGACCAGACAATCTTCAAAAACAAGAGGAGGATGACAATGACGGCAAAGACAGCAACAGTGAATGAAAGCACGAGAGAAGTGGGATTATGACATTATCATTTCCCCCAAGTAGCATAGTGATTGTCTACATGAAAATGCAAGGGTGGCGTTTTGACAATTTAAAAAACAAACAAACAGATTCATGTGTATTCATGTTTCCATGGGGACAGCCCCATCTGAGAATTTACCTTTCAGGAGGATGCCAGGAAACCCATTCTGATCAATGTCTAAGCATTTCAAAAGAAGGCTAAAGGAAATTTTGCTCTCTTGTCTATCTTTGTCCTCCCTCCACCTTTTCCCATCATCCCTTAAAAATACCTACACATCCATCTATAAATGTCATCTTTCATACAATGTATGCTGACTGGCTACAAATAAACACAGGGACAAGGACAAACTCCTGTCTTTGATGAGCATAGCTTATCTTTGGCAATGTTTTTAGCCAACGTTGTTGGAGTTTAAACTTTATCAAATCCAACACAGCAGGACAGCACTGTTTCCCAGAAATGTGACAAACTCGTTAAACCTGCAACCCTGCAAAATAATGTACTGCCTCAAAGAAACTGTGATACAGTTCAATGCTAACATTTGCAGCCTGTATTAGGATAAATAAACATTCTCTTTCATCCTTTCCTTACATTCTCATATTTTGGTTTTGGACAGGGGATTTTTGTGGGTGGGGGACTGAAAATGCCAAGTATGCAGTCCCATTGAATGCATGCAGCTTCAGCATGTGCAATAATCCAAAACTAGACAGGTCTGTCGTGCCTTGTTACAGCTGCCGAGCTTAGATGAAAGAATTGCTGTTTTGAGGAGGGGTTTGGTAAATGTTCAACTGTCAAAAACACTAATTTCAAACATTCTTTCAAAAACAACAGCAAGGTGTGTGTGTTTTTAATACACTTTCTATACTACTTTCACAATACTCACCCTGGAGTACGCTGTTATCACACAACATTACCTAAACATATCCACACACACACACACATTAAAAAAAGCTCAAGCACACATACACACACACATGCAGTCACGTCATTGTTATCCCACTAAAGCTCCCCAGTGCATGTTTGCAAGGCTGTCTGCTTCTCTGGTGTCAGAGCCATCTATCCTTCACGCCAGCAGCTTTATGACCTACTGTGTAGCGTGCCTCTGTCTGCATGCATGCATGTATAGACAGTGTGTGTTTGTGTTTGTGTGTGTGTGCGTGTGTGTCTGGAGGCTCCCGTACTGCCAGCTGTACTATCAACATGCAGGGAGAGCCTTGCCTCGCAGGACAGAAAAGACCCTGACCCAACTCTTTCCACGCTAACGCTTCCATGTTAATATGAGCTGTGCACACACGTCATTGTTTATGTGAGGAAGTAATAAGGGGAGCAAGAGAGAATAGACCTGTATGTTTGTCTTTGTGAGGACCATTTTGGCTTATAAGCTACAGAAAGTGAGGAGAGACCTAGGTTTATGATTAGGGCTAGAATTAGGTATATAATAGGGTTAAGATAAGGCACTTAGTTGTGATGGTTAAGGTTAGGTTAAACTTGGGGGTAGGCATTCACTTTTTATGGTTAAGATTAGGAATGTGTGTGCGTGCTTGTCTGTGCGTAAGACAGAGGGGCAGACGGGAGTCATTTGAGGGAGGGCAGAGGTGACTTGGAGGGCTTTTACATTTTATTAGGACAGCAATTCACAGATGTAAGCACACACACACTGGCCGTTGCACACTTCCTGCCTGCCCCATTCACTCCTCATTTCACATCCAATTCACTAACACGTTTTTTTCCCCTCCTACACACTCACATGCAAACACACTCTCCACATAAGACCTTGAGCCCCCCTGCCTCAACCAGGAGCACACAAACACACGAATTTGCACTCTCTCACGCAAATGTGTCAACCTCTCACAGGGAATTGGACATTAACTCTAATTCATGCATGCACCTTCAGCATATGACCAGTGGCACGCACACCAGCAACACCAGTTAACAAAGTAGCCTACTTCCACATTCAGAGTCTTACATGCATAAAGAATATCATGCAAATACATTATGGTTTTTTATTATCATGCCATCAGTTCCCCTGGCACACAATGACACATAGTTGATAAAAGTGGTGTTTAACATGCAAAACCCTCAAAGGCACTTGCAAACAGCACATGTCATAGCATACAATAGGAGCCGGCTTTCATTTGCAGGGAGTGTCTTTGATCTTGTGTTCACAGAGTGACAGACAACTAACAACAGTGTTACCTGCCAAAGTGATCCAACAGCAGGCGTGAATAAGAAAATATTCACATGAAAGGATAAAACAAGAATCATTGCTAACCATTGAGTTGCTAACCATTAGATTATTTATCATTTGTCTCTCCACTTCCAGATGTTATTGAATGTACGCCAGTTCATAAATATCACTTTTTACAAGCTCTCCCTTTTATTATTTATCTTTTATCACCATTGAGGCACCACCAAGCATTTGGTGTATCATTTTTGAACTGGTTAAAATAACAGAAGTGTGAGAGATTCTGCTGTGAAGGTACTGTAGCACACATGTTTTTACACTGTTTTGACAGTGACATATATTTAACCTTCATCTCAATGAATCAGCACTGCTCGTGAACAATGACATGCATGTGTCCATCTAATGTGGTTTTGCATGTTCATTGTCAAAATAAACAAGGTCACAGGCCTCCACACCCTTCCCTTTCTCGCATTATATAAATGCCACACTAGTACATCCTGCATCGCCTCTGAATACAAACCATGTACTGTAGAAGTGTCCAGTATAAGAAATAATTATCGTCAGATTATCTCTGTTAAGAGAGAAATAGGATGCAAAATGAGTCTTGAGTAGTCAAACAACAATTAAAATGCTTTTTGCAAATGCTATACGATAGCCAATATGGATTCAGAAGAAACCACTCGACGGTGCTAGCTTTAACTGAGTCTGTGGAAATCATAACTGATGCTGTTGACCAGAAATTACATTCAATAGGAATTTTCATAGATCTAAAAAAAGCATTTGACACCATCAACCATGATATCTTGATAGCTAAACTGGAGAGATATGGTATTAGAGGCATAGTACTGGAATGGGTCAAGAGCTATCTTCACAACAGATCTCAATACGTTAAGATGGGTGATAACACATCAACTTGCTTGGACATAGTTTGTGGGGTCCCACAGGGGTCAGTACTGGGTCCAAAACTGTTTATACTATACATTAATGACATATGCAAATTATCCAATATTCTGAAATTAATACTATTTGCAGATGACACTAATATTTTCTGTTCTGGGGATGACTTGAACCAATTAGTGGAAACAGTCAATAATGAAATGGCCAAGCTTCATGTGTGGTTTAATATAAATAAACTATCACTAATTTTAGAGAAAACTAAATATATGCTGTATGGGTAAAAAGGCTGCAATAAAAGTATTAACATACAAGTTAATGGAGTGGATATTGAAAGGGTTAGTGAGAACAAAGTGCTGGGAATGATTATTGATGACATGTTAAGCTGGAAGCCATACACAAGACACTTAAAAGGTAAGATGGCCAGGAGTGTGTCCATACTTTGGAAGGCACAAAAACTACTAAATCAGAAGGCACTTTATTTGTTGTATTGCGCACTAGTTTCTCCACACCTGCAATACTGTACAGAGGTTTGGGGACACACTTATAAAGCCACTTCTTATCCCCCGTTTGTAGTCCAAAAAAGAGCCTTGAGAATTCTACATTATGCCAATTACAGGGAACATACAAATCAATTATTTATCAAATCAAAAATACTCAAATTATATGACTTAATAAACTACCGCACAGTACAGATGATGTACAGGGCTGCCAACAAAAGCCTCCCTCACAATCTACAGATATTATTCCTGACCAGAGGAAGGGTAAGAACTACATTAAAATCCTTTACCGTATCGGTCACGGGTGTCAGACAGTGGAATAATCTGGATGTGGAGATTAAAAAAATCAGCAAAACGGAGTGTATTTAAAAAGAAGTATGTAGATATGACTATTAATCGATACAGAATGACCCAGGAAGTAAGTATGATAAAGGTCAGAGACAGAAATCAGTAGACACTGTGTGGAGACGGCAGAGGAGGAAAAAAAAAAAAAAACAAGAAGCAAACGTACCCAAACAATAACTGCCATTGATAAGCACAAATGTCAACATGTGAAAAGTATTTAGCTGCCCCTGTGAATCGAGCCACTACGGAGAATCAATTGATCCGAGATGGAATTGCTAAGCTGGTCACTGAATGCGATCGACAGAGTGTTCTCAACAAGATGTGCAGGTTCCAAACTGTCATAAGAAAAAAAGAAAAATAAAATAATGGCGAAATTATGTATTGTACGATGAAAATATGTATTCTGTGGGTAATGGGGGCGGGACTAGATAAGATGTTGCTTCTCCCCCCTTCCCTTTTGGTTATGTGTATTGTGTGAACTACACTAAGATGATGATTGATCTAACTGACATGACCGAAATAAACATATAAATAAATAATTAATAAATAAATAAATAAATGCCTGATGTTTTTAAAAAAAACTTCAACAACAAAACCTAAATCTGGTGATATCTGTAGTCGGACCACACAGACAGTCTGCAGCAGCAGCCCTCAAGCTTTGATCCTAGTTTATATAGAGTAGGTCAGAGTATCCATAAAGTTTATCTAGGAGAATCCCGTACTGCCAGCTGTACTATCAACATGCAGGGAGAGCCTTGCCTCGCAGGACAGAAAAGACCCTGACCCAACTCTTTCCGCGCTAACGCTGGGAGGAATTTCTGTTATCTCACACATGTTCTCCAACCATCTGATCACTCGTGCTCCCCATATGGTGTGTTTGTTATTAGAGTTGAAACAATTAATCGATTATTAATCGATTACTAAATTAATCAACAACTATTATGATAATCGATTGGTTTGAAGTTTTTTTCATGATTAAATACAAGATTTCTGATTGTTTAAGCTTCTTAAATGTGAATATTTTCTTAATTTCTTTGCTCTGGATAACAAAGAAATCATTAAAAGTTAATCATTTTGGTTTGTGGACAAAACAAGACATTTGAGAACATCATCATTTCCAGGTTTGATGAACACTCACCAAATTTCTAAGGTTTTCTGATATTTTATGGACCAAACGATTAATCGAGAAATTAATCGACAGATTAATCGATTATGAAAATAATCGTGAGTTGCAGCTCTATTTGTTATACACATCCAAACACATCACACAAACACACTGAGGATGTTCTTGGAAGCATGTGCTGGGTGTATACACATGTGCAGAATGTATGCACTGTGCACAGCTGTGTGCACACAATTAAACAATCCCTCTACATCCACTCCTCGGTTAACACTTAATTCACTAAAATGTTTATTCTGTGTAGGTATGTGTGGTATGTGTTTACCCCTCAGTTTTTTTAGTCCATTTCACCAGTAAAGCCAAGTTCACGTTACTTGACTCTGAGCCTGATAATCTGCTCACGAATGACTTTTGCAATTTGCGGCTCATCATCCCCAATCGGCACATGATTGTCAGTTGGCATTTGGCAGCCACTATAAAGATGCAGACCTGTAGGTTTCTCATGGAAGCATCACAAACTCCAGCCAAATCTCAATCCACCCCAGCGAGTCAGACTCCAAGATGGGGTAAAAGCGGCTGAAACCTGAACAGGAATTCATCAGTGGTTCATCCGAAAGAAGGTAATGATGAAATACAACATTAATAAACATGTCAGAGATCACAGACAACAGACAATAAAAGCCCAGTGGTTGTTGACCTACAGACATGAATCTGTGCTCAGCTTTCAAGCATCATTCCCTTGTGTCGCATGTGTTTCTTCCTGATGAGACACACTAGTAAACACCCCCCACCCCACTCTCTCAGGATATCTTATCCTTTCACAAATCTGTAAAATATGCTGCCACAGATAACTCAGCACTATTCATTTATTATCACTGACATTGTGAAAGCCTGTGTTTAAATGACCAGAGAGGAATCTGCATCGTTTATTGTGTGTAAAAGGCTCACCATTTGATCCGAGTGCGCCGTAACCACTAGGCCATGAAGTTCTCGTGTGACCAGACACCAGAGTGTTCTGAGGTCGCCTGTCAGGCACTCAACATGTTTTCACCACAGCCCCTCACAGCTGCTTCCACATCAGTGGATCATCTGCCAGACCTTCTCATCAACCCCCTCTGGCACAAACGAAAAATTTCTCAGGGTGACACTTAAAGTACACTATTTCCAAACTGAGCATTCCCAGCACATTATTACAGTGGATTTGTGTTCACAAAGTCTATAACCCTTCCTGTCATTTGATACAACTGACCCCCAGTTACCCTCACAACTGTGTTTGTTATTCAAGTCCAGAACAAATATCTCCATTTGAGGCCTCAAGTTCAGAGAGACAGTTTAACTGGTCATTGTCCACGACATTATAATCTGTCCTTTTCCTCTACAGCTCAGCATTAGAGTTAGCTGGAGACTGTGTGAGGCTGCTCATTACTGAAAAGAGGACTTACAACTGAACCTGTTTGACAATTGGAACTATTCATTAATAGTTGGACAGTACTTATTGAATTGCATCTTTCAGGCCATTGTTTTGTTTTTACAGCTTTTTTGTTTTACCTCTTGGTTCACTGTCACCACTGCATCATGTTCATGATGTGAAAACAAAAGCTCGAAAGAGCCCTTCCTAAATTACACTCAAATTAAACTTGACACTGCTATAAAAGGGGTGCTTCACATGACATTGGGGGGTCTCAGGCAACAGGGAGTCAGGGGGTCAAACTGGAAAAAGCAAGCCTGTGGCGTTGGGCCTAGTTATGGGAATGTTTCAACCATTGGGTCACTGCAGTACACAGCAAAAATGAAAATTCAAGGGAGCTCAGCTTGTGGCCCCGGGCATTTGAGTGTGTTGCTTCCCCTGTTGCAACGCCCCTGCTGATGTAACTTAGTCAGTGAGAGAATGTTCAAAGCAGCGGTGTTAAAAATGTCGCTGCTAGTGTTACTACTATTCTGTACCTACACAGTTCATCTTCAAAGCAAAAGTGTGTAGTGTGTGTGTGTATGTGTGTGTGTGTGTGTGTGTACAAATGTGCAGAAGTGTGTTTGAGCTGGTGGATTCCTACTATTCTGTTTGTGTTATGCCCAACACTCCCAGCATGTTTGTTTACAGCTCTCCTTTGCTCTTTTCACACAGAATTGATGAAAGGACACTCACTTAAGACACACTGATTTTGGCAGGCACAGGGGCATGCACGCACACACACACCCAGTGCTCCAGACACCCACCACAGTGACCTTTCAGACACAGATGGAATAGCATCTTCCCTCCACTGCTAAAAATGTCAACATCTTCTGCTCTCTCATGGCGTCTGAGACAAGCCAAGTTGGCAGTAGGTTAGCCCTCATTTCTACACTCATTGACACTCCGAAAGACGCACACACAATCTCCTGTGCAGTGTATTCTCATTATTAGATTTGTTGAAGATTTAAATTCCCACCTAATTCACTCTGCAGTAGATGACCCGACCACAGTGCACTCTGCCTGAATCAACACATTAATACAATCTTATCTGTTTGTTTCTCAGAGAGCACACTGTGAAATCTGGTGTTTATTGGAGTGAAGGAATGGAACCATGTGAGCGTTTGTTTTGGACGCAGCTCTGCCTGAGGGGTCACCGTAACTCTGCCAGGGGAATCTGAGCCCATGTCATCGCAATCAGAATAATTATGAATCGTAATGCCAGGGTCTAGCTGACCCGACAAACAGTGACTATCTGACCGCAGCTGCAACTCCGCACCTACAGTATTACTCGCACATCATTACTGTCATCATCAGCTGCGAATCACACACACACACACACACACACGCACACATGCACGCCGCAAAAGAAAAGAAAACTCTACAGGCACAGGATACAACAGAATTCTTTTTCTAGACATGCACACTTACTGGCCACTTTATTACGTACATAAGACACCTAATAAAGTGGCTGGAGTGGCGCCAGGTGGGGTCCTCTGCTGGGCTTTAGTTAGTGTTGCATTTCTATATTTCTATTATTTCAAACAAAACTGGCCATTCTACTCTATTTTATTTTTTGGACCATTATTATTATGACTATTATTATTATTATTATTATTATTATTATTATTATTATTAATAATATTATTATTATTGTTATTATTATTATTATTATTATTATTAATAATAATAATAATAATAATAATAATAATAATAAGTAAATCCTATTATCAGAAATAATATGACCAGCACATCTGGCACCAACAAATGGCCATGCTCAAAGTCACCTTTCTTTGTCACCTTGATCATGTCTACATGTCTAAAAGCATGGGGTTGCTGTCATAGTATTGATTGATTGTGTACCTCATAAAGTGGCTGATGAATGAATAAATCAGTCTTCTTTTAGTTTCCACTGGACTTCACTTCCTATGAAATAGGCTATGATAGGTAGCAGTGAGTGGTGGCATGCACACATTTTACTGCTTACACAACCATTAATCATCCTTCCAATCATGAGTGAAGGGAGAAAATAGATCAAAGTGTTTGGTGTCTGGGGTCTCCCCATCTTACTGTAGCTCTCTCACACATACTGCACATACACACTCACAGAGAGTCATATGCTTGCATGCAGGTTCCCTTGCAAGCACACAGGCCTGAGGGTGAGGAAACTATTTATGGTAAAAGTGGGCAGAAAGTGTAAACACATGTCTGGCATCCGTTTAAAAGACAAATATTTCACTGGTTTTCTTCCCTTCATCTCTCTTAGCATTCCCCACCTTTCACCTCCACCCTCCGCCTCTACCATATCACGTTCTCCTCCGTGCCTCTGAGACGGAGGGGGAACATAAATCACAGGACATGAAGGAGATAGGAGTGGAGGAAAAACATGCAACCATTTCAGCAAATGTCTGTTAAAGGGAGAAGCATTATAGGCCTGGGCAGAGGAGTTGGGTGGGTTTTGCGTGAGCGTGACACAATCCTGTCCTTAATGAAAGCAGGAAATATCACCAGGCCCTGAAACAGTTGGGCAGTGCCTGCAGTGCTGTCACACAGGTGCTTGTGTCAGTCCTCCCTCTCCTCCTCTGTTCATTTTACAGCCTCCTCTGTCTTCAGTCATCCCTCACCCTGACAAAAGGACATTGTTGTTCACTGTGATATAATCATACTGAGCCCTGAGAGGTGACAATGTACTTTTGTGAGATTTATTCTTCCATCATTGAAGTTGTCGTACCTGTTCAAGAACTGTACTTTGCATAACCCAGGGGCTTATCAGCGGCTGTAATAAAATGATGAACTACTTGATTATGTCAAACACTTAATATTAAAGTGATAGTTTGGTTTGTTTTTTGAATTACCTGTATGAGGTACTAACAAATATTCAGCCCTGACTTTGAGTGTGCCATCTCTAAAAAAACAGAAACAGACGATCACACTAACAAACATGGGCACAAGGAAAACTGATTTTAGCTACTTAAAATCTGTAAGTCTGTGTCATTTTGTAAACTAGTGACGACCTGCATCAAAGTTCATAGAGAAAATCAAGGATTTTACATCAAAGCACACAGGGTTGTTGATGTGTTGTTTTGTGACACTGGTGTTTGAAATCCTTTGTTTTGCTTAGCCTAAATAAAATGACTAAACAAGGCAGCAGAAGACCAGCAGGTCTGCCATGTCCCTGCAAGCTACAAACACTTACTGAATACTAACTTCCCAGCTAACTCTATGCAAGTTCATACTTGTTCTTCCGAGCTATTGGAACAACTTCACCCACTTTACAACGACTTGTATCGTCAGATCTTGTCACACAACTGTCTGTGGACCACTCTTTTGTGGAGCGGTGCATACACCTACAGAGGAGGTTAAATAAACATGAATGGTGGAGCCCAGTTAAAAATAGCTCCCTCTGTTTTGGTCCCATGACCTCTCTGTTCAAATGTTAGCACAAGTCACAGTTTATCAGTTGAGCACAGGTTGGGCTTGACACCTTAACCATCTCATGGACTAACTGTAAGCAGATGTACTTATTGCAGCTAGATGACATCATTGTAAACACTGATTGGACCTACAGTTGGTTTCTTGTTTTTCTTTTAAATCTCACATTTCATGTATTTAATTAGTTTATTACTAATGTGTATGTGTAAAATGTCTGACAAGAAAAAGCATATTCTCTGAGATATCATTTGAAGTAGACTCTGTTCAACCAACTTATCTACAGTATAACGTGATTATTTGACTGCTCTAACATATGCTCACAGAAGAGAGGGTCGAACTGAGAAACAAAGGCCCCATGCCAATGATTAAAAAAATAAATGTTTTTCCTCTTTTTCAACATCAAAAGAACATCATAGGGATGTTGTGTGACCATGTGCCTGCTCAGTCGTACTTCATGCCATTTATTAATTACTTTACAGTGACAGGGGACTTCCATAATATCCAGCATTGTGGAAAATTACTGTTTTCGGAGAACTCATAGCAATCCAAATTAGCGTCACACTTTACTCATCAGATTCTTCCTCGCATCTTCCATTATTTTTTTAACATCTGTGACTTGGTGTTTTTGTGCAACTGCAATTATCTGAAATTATAGAACGTCTAGCGGACACACAGGCTCACAAGAACTCTTTACTTTAAAGTGAGTAATGATACCTCAAAAAGAATTGGTCATGATAATAGGCAACTTGTCATAAATACTCCTTAGGGTTCAATCAAAAGGAGATACAACCAGCACTGCCAGGAAAACTCAAAAATCAGGAGTCCAGTAAATGGCAGTGTGTGTATTTGTCTGCTGAGACTGGTCAGTAGTGTCTTTGTCCCTGTAGATCTGTCTGCACTGTCACTAAACTCAAGGCAATTTGGCAAAAACACAGGAGAGAGAGGGAGAGAGACAGAGAGAGAGAGAGCGAGAGAAAGAGACTGGCTTGGCATTTTGTTGGCAGGCCTCTTGGCATCAGCTCCTCCCCTCCTGCTCCTCCTTATTGCCTTGTGAAGCCTTTCCTGCTGCTCCCCCCGAAGTGCACCGATAATCCCTAATCTCTATCCCCATTTAAAAACAGGAACATCACGCAAACCTTGTGGTCTACAACATTGCGTTCTAACATAACTGAACCAATTTTGGTGCTCAGTGTCACACATACGCTGCTTAGTTGTTCCTGCAAACATGGTGAAATTATAAGTAATTAGCATGTCTGTAGCCTTAAAGAGAAAACAGCTCATCAGGGAGATAAGCACTGTGGTAGAGGCACTAGCAGCAGGTCAAGGACCTGTGGTTTTTTTTACGAACATTATTTTCTCCAGTGGCAGGCATGCGTCAGGCTTGACTGAAAAGTAAGCAGGGAGAAGGGACTTTTTTTTTTAGTTGCTTATTATGGTTATAGCTGCAAGGTCAGAGACTTGATGTGTCACACCATGAGCTGTATTGCCATGTTTGTCAGATGAGGAAGAAAGTTATACTTGGATTTTAAACATGTGTTCAAAACTGAAAGTAGGAATTCTACAGCAAGCTGGGGCATATGGGCCCAGTCGGGCAGGGATAAGCTGTACTTCTTACCTGGTCATAAACGCAGAGATTTTATTTGGTGTTTGGTTTGAATATTCTCTTATCATCAAAAGATGTCATTCCAAACTTACGCTGCAGAGTTTATTTTCTCAAGATCCACCCCTCTCTACATCATGAAATGGCTCTTTCAAATCCTAAAATCCTTTTAAAATGTTCAAACTTTTGCACTTTATGGACTATAAGCAGTGTGGGATTATCTCTCTCTTCTTAATTGTTTGAAATCCTGGTGGTTGCTGGCTGCACTCAACTGCCAGTTGTTGAGTAAATGGGCATCAGCTGATAACACACAAACATGTACAGACATGTAGATATTGACCTCTAGTGGGCAAAATGTGAACCCTGCTGGTAGTTGAACCCATAGCTGTAATAGCTTTAGCTGAAACTTTAGTGTTTATTCTACAAATTATCACATGTTTTATGAAACAACTGAACAAACCCCATACACATGAATGACAAAGGTGACGCCATTTTGACAGTTTCAGATCAGTGAATTGCAGATATCTGAAAATGTAGTTTTGACTCGCCAAAATGGCGTCACAGATGTATACATATAGTCAAACTTGGCAAATAAATGTTAAAAAAGTCTTAAAATACAGAACATACCAATGCAGGTAGCAGTGTAGCGTTACAGATGCAGCGTCTCTACTTCCTGTGGAGGGCAGCAAAGGCACGGAACCGCCATGTTTTCATGTCAACAAAGAAGAGGAGAGCTTGCGTGTTTCCGGGTTAATGCTGACGCGTCCCTCTCTTTTCTCCTCGTACAGCGACGTGTCAGTCCTTCTGTGTTCAGACCTGAGCAGCTAACACACCGGTCACTCTACAGCCATGGCTCCCAAAGGCAGCAACAAGCAGCAGTCAGAGGAGGACCTGCTTCTCCAGGACTTCAGCAGAAACCTCTCGGCCAAATCCACCGCTTTGTTTTACGGGAACGCGCTCATCGTTTCTGCCATCCCCATCTGTGAGTACTGCTGCTAGCTTAGCCTAGCTAAGTGATTTTTCGAAGCTGAGAGAAAAGTGTAAACTGACTTAATTATTATCATTATTATTATTATTACCATTACTATTATTAAGTGATCAAATTAACTGCAATGCATTCTGGCTAAACTATTTATGACATTAAATAGAACAACACGGCGATACTGTAATCATTAAAGCTTTGATCAGTATCTTAGATCACAGATGGACACAGTTCCAACCAATAATCTTTGATGTGCCTGTTAAAGTTTAGCTTTTGATCTCGTCTCACTCATTGCTTTTATTTTACAATGTGACTCTTTTTCACAGGGCTCTTCTGGAGGATTTGGCACATGGACCTGGTCCAGTCTGCAGTTCTGTACGCTGTCATGACTCTGGTCAGCACCTACCTGGTGGCCTTTGCCTACAAGAACGTCAAGTTTGTTCTCAAACACAAGTACGTGTCTCTAATGTATTTTTAAACGTGTCTTATTTATTCTTTTTTTGTTTATCTTACTTCATATGCACTTTAGCTTTATTCATATATAAAGAGAGATATTGAGAACACAAGTCATTGGCTGAGATACGTGTTACTATAGGCCTGTGCTAATACCTACTACTGCATCTTAATCTAGACTTGATCATTTAAAGCTTTGATCCAAAGTATCAATGACAATTTCTCACCGACGCGTGCCGTTTTGTGTTGGTCCTGCAGAGTTGCTCAGAAGCGTGAGGACGCTGTTTCCAAGGAGGTGACTAGGAAGTTGTCAGAGGCAGACAACCGCAAGATGTCCCGCAAGGAGAAGGATGAGAGGTGATTGATTTTCAAGTCTTCTTTTTTTCCAAGTGATACGTGAATACACTGCTGTGTTGGAGATTTGTGTTTCGTAACAACAGCTCAAAGCTTAAATGTGATGATGTGTCTTCTCAGACTGCAGTCACTCAGTTGTGCATTGATTAAAGCTTTGATAATTACCACCTGGGTTAGCTGTTCAACCCCCACTGCAATCATCTTTCCAAAAAACAAAACTGTTTTTCTATGGGCCAGCTTCTTAAGAGATACCCTGCCTAATACAGTCAATGAACAATATTTATGTCGTTTTTTTCTTATGTTCAGAATCCTGTGGAAGAAGAATGAAGTTGCTGACTATGAGGCCACCACCTTCTCCATCTTTTACAACAACACACTCTTCCTGGTCCTCGTCATCGTCGCCTCCTTCTTCTTGCTAAGGAACTTCAACCCCACCGTGTATCCTTTCAGTCGTACGTCACATTTGAACATGCAAGATCAACAAGGTCATCAGAATGAAAACGTATTGCTCAACATTTCCACAGCATAACATGCTTTCTTTAACAGATATGTTTGGAGAGTGACTTTTGTCTGCACCTTGGTTATGCGCCTGCTCTCATTTTTTTTAATCAAGCTGAACAGAAAACACAACAAACTTAACAGTCACTTAGTCACTTTTTGTTGTTTCTGTGCATTTCTACACAAATTCTTATCTGTCCAAGCTTGATGTTGGTAAATGTGTTCTCTCCCAGCGCCGTCTTGACTCCTGTTTTTGCCTTAACTCACATTTTTTCCAGCAACTACATTCTATCCATCAGTGCCTCCTCTGGACTCATTGCTCTGCTTTCCACCGGCTCCAAGTAAAGTCAGAAGCTGAAGGGACGAGGGATAATGGGGTGGGACTGGGAAGGAGGGAAGGACGGACATGGGGTTAAAAAAAGAAAAAGGGGCAAACAGAATTGTTTTTTTCACTGAGTTAAGGAATGGGGTTTGAAGAGAGACTGTGATATTACATTTCATCTTCATGAAATTCATGATCAAATGTCTGGAGGGTGTTTCTCCAGGTCTGTCTTCTGTTTTTTGTAACAAATAAAGCAACCAGGTATACCTGTGCTTCTCAAAGTGTGTCAATCAGTCCGCAACATAGCATTTCTGGGATAATTTTGAATGGTCTTGGCTAATTGTAAAATGTCACAAAAATGTTGATCAGTGTCTCCCAAACCTAAAATTGATCAAAGGCTTGGTCCACAAACCAACTACACTCAGACAGAAATTTCCATTGGCATTGCATTTATTAATAATCACACTTTTGTAGTATGTATGGAGAAATCACTAGGAGAGGACATATTACACTGATGGTTTGCATTTTCAACAAAAACAATGAAACTCACTTCTCTTCCACTCATACACTCACATGTTGTAGACCACACTGATCTGTAGAAGAAGTTTGTGCTTCACACTGAGATCAGAATAGTTTTTTGGTTAAATTTAAATGAGACCAGTAAATCTGGCTATGAAGCGTATGCAACGCCTTGCAGGACCTTAAATGTTAATCTGTGAATTCGGCAACAAAATGTGAATTGCTTCAGCCTTTGCTCAATGTTGGCCTTTGATCTGTTTCCAAGGCTGTGGAGCTGATTCGGATAACAAATTGAGAAGAGTCAAAGAGCAAACACCCAGAGTCACTGTTCTCATTTATCACAGATTTCCTCCAACTGTCACTGTAACAATTTAATTAAACACATTACAAATGAGTACATTGCTAGTTTGTTACATAGAAAATGTTTCCAGGAGGCAAACTGTTGTTTCATGAAGTCACTGACTGGTTTAATTGTCTGGTGTTGTAAGTTTGTAAGATTGTTAGACAGAACAAAGCCACAGTCATGCACTGAGACTCCACGGACAAGGAAGACAATTCCTGGAAGTGTACACTTCCAGTTGTAATCTGCCTTGGATTAAAACATCTGCCAAACGGTTAATATATAATTCATTCTGAGCCAATTCCCCCAAAAGTTAACTGCTACACTGACTGTGAACTTAGTTTTGCCCAAGTGAAGTTAACAGATGACACGTACTGTAGCCTGGGTGATCTAACCATAATCTGTAGAAATATTGCTTTACTCTCACATTTGTATGAGGATAACATCCAATCACCATGTAACAATGAAGACATCCCTGAATGTTGGACTCAAGTCAAGGCACTCCATCAAATGAAGAAGTCTATACACACAAATAAATTACATGACATATAACACACACACAACTGTCCTACATGGTCACTAATGGGCAGCTTGTTGACGTGCACAAAATGCACCACAACTACATGTGATGTCACACTTTTTTACCAATAACAGTTACAGCAAACAAAAAAAGAAATGATTTTGACTCAAAAGCAAACATCCTCTTTGTACACCTAATGGCCACTTTATTAGGTACACCTGTTCAACTGCTTGTTAAAGCAAATACTAAGTCAGTCACATGGCAGTAACTCCAATCATTTAGGGCATGTAGACATGGTCAAGATGACCTGCAAGTTCAAATTCAAACTGGGCATCAGAATGGGGATGAAAGAGGCGATTTGAAGTGAATTTGAATTATAGGGTTTACAGAGAATGGTCTAAAAAAGAAAAACATATCCAGTGAGCAATGGTTCTCTGGGTGAAATGCATGGATGATGCAAGAGTTCTTAGGATAATAGCCAGACTTGTTCAAAATAAAATGCAACAGTAACTCAAATAACCACTCGTTACAAGCAACGCATGCAGAAGATCATCTCTGAACACACTACGCGTTCAGCCTTGAAGCAGAAGAGCACAGCTTGATGCCACTCCTGACACTTTATTGAGAATCATGTGTACCGAATAAAGTGGCTAATGAGTGCATACAAAACACATCGTCCACATTTTGGTATATTTTCATCAAGTACAGTGAAATAAATGTCTTAAGGCAAACATTTTTCCGGATGTTTGTGTACATGGCTCATAATTTGCGTGGCAATGACGGTCAGGTCGCCCTCATTTGTATTCACCACCAAGCCAAAGCAAACAGTCACAATGAAGCCTATTCATCTGTCAAAGCCATGCTACTTTAAATAAACAATGAACCGGCTGCTGCTTGTCGATGTTTGTTCCAATATGTGTGTAACAAGGTTTTGGCAGAAGCATCAGGAGCTGTGATGTACCGAAATTTCCTTTGATTAAAATCAGGAGTGTTTGTGCTCCCAGTCAACAATGGTGCACCAAGGACAAACCAGTGAGTCAGCTGGAACCCAGCCAACATGTCTGCTAGATCTCTATGATGGCTTGTTTTCCAGATGCAAAAGATTCAAGGTAAAGTCTTTAAACAATGCTCCAAGCTCGTTACTCATAACAGAAGCCCATTCTTTACATAATGCCATTTTCACGACAGATTCAATGATCTGACTGTGTATTATGCAAAAATAAATCAACCCTCGCACCGTTTGGATGAAGATAGGTAATATAAAACGTCACGCTGGAGGAGAAAAGAAGATTCAAACACTGCAAACCATGCAGCGACACTGCAGAGGAGCAATAAAAGAACTCTATTTACATCTTATTTATATTATGTTAGCCTAACAGTACAGGGAAGTCTTCATATGCAAGAGAGGCGTCTTTATAGTTACAAGGTATGCCATAACATTTTATGTACACGTATCATTTTCTAACAAAAACAACATCTCAGAATGTCAAAATAAATTTCATATTTGTTAACTACTCTAGAATAAATACTGTAATCTTTGTCACATCCTAAATACTTTGCCTTCATGCCACATTGTGCCATTATCAAGCTGTTTTTGCAGTTATTACAAAACATGACCACCAGGGGCCAGTCATCCTTCCATTATAGAGAGTAATCCTAAATCCCAAAGGTTCATTGAGGCAATCAGCAATGAAAGTTCAGTTGACAGGCAAGAAAGAGGACAAATCCATACTGAATGCAATCTGGGAGACAGGTAGTCTGTTTTTTTTTTGTTTGTTTTTTTAAAGCATTATCTCTCGTCTAAGATCAAGTAAAGCTAAGGAGCGGTTTGTCAAACAACATGCTTCACTCTCTCTCCCCTTCTGCTGTCCAAGCCTACAATATCCCACAATCCTCTGCTTCACAGTACATTATTTTGACCAAACTCCCTTTGGTCATTTAATTATGTGCTTTGCTGAAAATGAAATAAAAGAGAAATGCACCCTAGAGCAGGAGACACATGCATGTGCTGGATAATATGCTCAGGAAACGCAGTCTAATATCTACTGAATGCTATTTTGCACTAAACTGGATACATAGCTGGATATTTGGTAGGTATAGAAGTTACATTTGGTGGATATTTGAAAGCAGACATTTGTTTATTGAGGCCTCATTCATTCATTCATTAAGATTGCAGCCTGAGGTACCATCTGTTTTAAAAGAAAAACAAGTCTAAAGAGCTTTAATGTATTCAGTAATGGTACATTAATAAAAACCTGTGTTCACTTTGATTTTTGTGCTCAAGTGATTTTAATTGTGGGTGCAAGTTTGGATATTAGAGAGGAACACTTGACACTAAGGGGACTGAGTCATCGGCTGAGTGATAAAGTGAATAAGTAATGCAGTTTACCATCTATTCACCAGATGACATTGAACAACACAGTTGATTTAAATCCCCCTGCAGTTCTTTTTATTTCATAACAACTCCAAGAGAAGCTGATTATCTCTAAAACTAAAAACTACTTAGCCTTAATGTGTTGAATTTAGAAATGAGGCCTCTAGATACAGTTGAAACGGGGATAGACTGCTCTAAATAATGTCAGCATGGCACTGGATCTGAACGTCAAAAACGGGCTGGACACAGTTCTGCATAGTAACATGTGAACAGGCTTGTGCAGAACAAGGAAAGGAAAAGTTCCAATACACACAGATAGATTTAAAGGTGTTTATGCTACAAAGAGCGAAGTTTGTCAAGCATTTCTCTGTGGGCTGAGCTGCACTGGACCTGAGATGGTGAACCTGGTGGGGCTGATCTGAGCAGGACAAGTCTAAGTCAGAGGTGTGATGCTGGGCTTTGCAAAGCTGTCTGTTCCAGGCTGTTCCAGAGTGGGGGCCCAAGGAGTGAACCATAGAAGGTTTAACATTGAACGGCTGATCCATGGTAGCAGTATGATGAAGTAGGTCAGTACTGTCTGGTCTAAGAGCGGTAGTCCTTCTTACTGTACGGTCGGTTGCCAAGGATGTGGTCAATTTCAGTCACTATGTGAGAGGTCATCTTAGGAAGGACCTGGGTATGTGAGAGAGGGAGAGAGCAAGACATACATCATACTTTCTTAAAATTCAGAGATGTCCAGCAATGTTATTAGCTCATAACTGGCAGGAAGTGGTCTTTGAAGAATTGCAGACACCGAGCCAAACCTCTGCTGTGGTAACAAGGTCAAGCAACCTAATTATGTACAAAAACACAAGAACTGGGGTGCAGGAGAATGGCAGCAGGTGCTCTGGAATGATTCAAAACTTGAACTATAAGCCACAAGGGCTGAAGAGTCTGCAGGCAACAGTGAAGGATTAATGATGTCCTTATTACTGAGAAATAGTGGTCATATATTGATTTGATTTAGATTAACTCACTGTGCATTTGATCAAAATGTATATTTGTGAATGCATTCCTACTGTACGAGATTTCTTTCCACGCCTGCCTGAAACATTTGCACAGTGCTGTAGACTAGGAGGAGATTTTAGATTGGCAATAAATAGAACTGAGAGATAGCAGAGGATGCTGTTGAAGAAACACAGTGTGTGTGATATGCATCTCTACATGTTCCCACCTGTATGGCCCCAAGATTTTCTGTGAGCTGTTCAGGGTTGGAAGTTCCCAGAAGGACTGAGCTCACGCCTTCATTCCTGAGACACCAGGCTGGAAGAAACACAAGAGGGTGATGTTCACACAGCGGGCCACTTGATGGTGCACTCCTGCTACTCATCAGACCCACAACAAACCTTGGCTCTCTCTCTCTCACTGGGAGAAGAGAGTGGTTACTTTCCTTTCCTTTAAAAAGGCTCCTGCATCAAAGACCTGGCTCAACACTACCTTCATGGTATTTGTTGTAAGAAAGTGCAGCGGGGCAGAAAAGCTTTCTTACCCACAGCCAGCTGAGGCAGTGTGCAGCCCAGCTTTTCTGCGATGTGGTTCAGTTCTTTCAGCTTTGCCTGTTGCTTCCTTCCGTCCTCACTTATTATTTTCTCCTTTAGCCACTGGTATGACTGGAGCGGGAGACAAAGAAGAATGGGGGAGAAATGAGAAGTCTGAAGAGAGAAAAGTCAAGGAGAAATCAATCGGTGGGAACCAACTGCAGAAAAACAAAGACTTAACACCCATGTGCTATATACAGGACTATTTTGTCAAATTTATTTCAATAAAGATGAAAATTCACTTGTTTCTTCCACATCTATCATGGTTAAGATGGACAATAAGGTTTTGAACTTTTCAGACTTTGTCTCTCTGACTATTTGAAAGCTCAGCTTGTCTTTTTATCACATCTGTTTTTAAGTGGATTAAACAAACAAGATAAAAGATGATACCTAATGAAGTTTAAAGCCACTGGTAGTTACTGTATATGTTCAAAGCTGCTTCCTCTTTCCTTGTGTTCCAAATAACGTACAGTGCAGCAAACTGCGTAATAAAAATAACAAAATTAAAAACGAAACTGTATATTATTATCACTGTACTGCGTGAGCTAAGCATCTGTCTAAAAATGGTGAAAACATAGCATAGGGAGTCAGAGAAGATAATGGCCGAATGATTCCCATCTCATTCTACAGTACTTTTTTGGCCACAGAGTTTTATCTGTAATATAACAATAGCCCGATTTCTCATGCAGCCAATGTCGTTGTTGTTGTTGTTGTTGTTGTTGTTGTTGATATGGCAGCACACAGGATGTGACACAGCAGTCTGCTGCTAGAAATCTTTGCAGAAGAGGAGGGGGAGGAGGAGGTTACGTAATGGGGATGACCTCGATCAGATAGCAATCAGATCTTGCTGCGGACACTGGAGACGAATGTTAAAACCAGGCGTAAATGCATGTGGTGAAGTGCTATCTGATCATGAAAAAGTGCATACTAATGTAAAGTGTAAAGGGGGCCAATGTAGCAGGTCCCTTCCCCCAAAAAAATCAGATGTCAGCTGACTACTGTGTGTTTTTAATTCAGTGGTTTTGGATGACGGGCCACTGCTGAGGTGGGATGTCATTCTTTTCTTATTTGCATTCCACTGTATGGCTGGTTTGTCTTTTCAGGCTGCTGTAGAGAAACACCACTGCAAGATGGCGGACTACCTAAAGCCCTTATGAAAGGCATTCTACATCAGAAAGGCTTATTCTAAGGCTACAAAAAAACAACCTTTTTTTGTTCACTTATACATGTATACAAACACACTTGATGCTCAGTGCTACACACTGGAGCTTTTATGAATCTGTAATGAATCACTGTCATCACGTCACATGTTTATTTTGGGGACGGAGCAGAAAACCCTCAGCTAACATCAAAGTGCGTCTCCCTACCTTCATGGAGGCTCGCGAGGTCTCAGGAATGCCATTTTCATATTTTCCTGTGATGATGCCGCATGCCAGCGGTGACCATGTCATTGCTCCAACTCCTGTCATGCAAGTTATACACCGGAGAAGAAGATGATGCATCAAAGGAGGAAATTATGGTTAAGGATTGATTATTTATTTCTAAAAATAGTCTCATCTTAGGATGCTCACACAGACAATTTTTAGAACAAGTGGACAGAAAACACTTGACAATCAGGCTGTGATTGACTACTGCCACAGCACTTGCCTATCTTGTGATAAAGTTCCGGCAGTTGCACTTCTACTTTCTCCCTCTGGAAGAGATGATACTCTGCCTGCTCACAGACCGGAGGGATCAGATTGAACTGTCTTGCCACTGAATACGCCTCCTGGACATAAAAACAAAATGACAGAATGAGAGCAGAAGGATAACAACTGGTGATGTTGGAAGAGGATAACAGTTTACAAGAGATGGATCGTGATGAGATACAGTCGGGGAAAAGACGGGAGAGGACGAGTGTTTGTGGAAGCAATCTTTAAACACTTTAGTTTGAATGTTTCCTGCTTTGGAAGACGTGTCAGGGTGTCAGAGACGTAGTTCGGAGGGGAATGATCTACACTTGCATAACACGAGTGTAATGTCAGCGCCATCATCTCCTGGTACAAATTACCAGCTGCCCTTCTGTGCTGCAACCCGTGACATTCGCCTCCAGCCTGTGTGCACGTTGAACATGTGTGCATCTGCAGCAATGTGTGCAAGTGTGCCTGCCTTGTCACGTATGCTGAAAAGCTGTATTTACCTCCCCCCCTTCATTACTGATGCCATCTAAATTACACAGCTTTCATCTGGGCTTGTGTTCTATAAAGATATCTGCTCCCTTTCACTGTGATCACAGAGTAAATATCAACACATCACACTGTGCTTAGAGGCCAGCGTGTTAAAGAGACCAGAGAGAGGGAGAGAGATGAGAGAGGGGGGAGTAGACATCAGGTCTTTGACTGTCTCTAATTAATTTTGCAGAGCTAAAACTGGAGGTTGTTTGCTTCTGACAAGACAAGGAGGGAAGCACATCCCTGAAAACCACGCATACCATGACTGTGCACAAGCCAATGTGTCCAAAATAAACAGTAATAATCGGCTCAAAGAGAGTTAAGGTGTAGTTTCATTAGTTTAGTAAGTAGTTTCTTGCTTCTGGACCAACAGAACAAATAGATCACACATCTGTTATCACATGGAACATGAAATATATCACGCTACAGTGGAATGAAAGTTTCCTGCGATAAGGAATTTATTTCAATCCTTTCTTCTTGTTGTGCAGTAAAATCAACTGAAGGCAAATGAATTGAATTTTCATTATTCTCTTTCTGCAATGATCCTCACTCAAGTAGACATTTAGTTGTTACACAAAGAGTTCAATGATGCTCACCATGATCTCCATGGCCGTCCACCGTGACGTTCCCCAGTACATTGCCATGCCTTGGTTTATCACATAGGTCATGGCTCGAACGATCTCTGGAGACACACAAACACAATAGGTTTATGTTATGCTCCTCTCTCCAGAAATACTTGGCTCTGGCTCCCAAGAAAAACAAAACAAATTTAGATTTAAAATCAACTACAAGAATCATTTTAAATACATGTCAGCGTAGAGGGTGCTTTAGACCATGTTTTTTTATGCATGCATGCACCTAATGGCCACTTGAGAATGGGCAGAAGATCTACTGAAACAATAAGAAAGCTCAAAACAACAAGTCAACAGAAAAAGGACTATGAAAATCACAAGGAAGCACCTGGAATAAAACAAATAGCACCAACTTTTTAAATTATGACAAACTAACAAACCCCCGCTGATTACGTTCATACGCTGCAATTTCAATGATAATTAGCAGCCCCAACTCTGCTGACTGCAGGAGCCAACAGCAGTCAGAGCCAACAAAAACTCAGTATGGAGCCATCATTAAGGTTATTCATCTCTCCCTGTACTCACTCCAATTACAATGCAATCGTTCACTGTGGCAGGACCCTGGTATTTCACTCAGTATAACTGCTTCTTGGCAAGAGAGCAGATTATGTGGGTTAAGCAGGTCAGAAGAGAGTATTGGCAAAAAACAAAAAAAGTTTACAAAGAACTGTAGGTAGATAAAGAAAAGCCAGGGAGCAAATAAGCACAAATTATTTATTCACAAGGACCTAAAAAGACCGAACGCAGGTTTTCATTTTCCCTTCAGTTTGGTAAGTGATAATTAACAGGCTAAAACACAGACGTCTAACTTAATATCATCCTGTCAAAGGGAATAACACAGTATTAAGACAAGCATATAATTGTCTGTCTCTCTCCTATATCTTGTTGCTCCTGTCCTCTTCACCGTCTCCTGTCCTGCCCTCCTGCCGTCCAACCCACCGAGTCTTTGGCATCACACTGAGTCCACTTTTAAATGCTACTTGTCTCAATTTCAAGCCGACATAACAAGAGAGAGAGCAGAGGGAGGAGGGAAGTTGATGCATTAGCGCGAATACAAAGAGGTTGGCGGCAGAAATCTAACAGTGAAGGATAAGAAAAAAACGGTAAAATCAAAGTCTTTGTGTGTAAGAAGAAAATCGAGCGTCTGCAGTGGAGATGCATTAAGATGCAGATGCTGAAAATGGGAGAGGAAGCTGACGACAGGCCGTGTCAGAGTGGATACTTTTCTCGCCAGGGACGCAACATGGGGATTCACTTTGTCAGTGGATATTTAAAGTATGGAACTTTTTTTCCGTATTCTCGCCTTGTCGTCTCCTCTGATCATGTGATAACTCTTCGGTGCTGCTCTCAGGCAGACACACGTTCACTTTCACTCTCCGTCAGTGGCTGACATGCTTTAAATTAACCTAATGGGTTCGATGTTTATAAGAATTAAAAAAGAAGCCTGGGACATAGTTATGTACATAAATGTGTTCATGAATGCAGTTTAACACCGTCTTATTTATAGGACACTAGTGCAGTGTTTTGAACTGGGATTGCATATTTTACATATATCACATTCAATTATCACCTGCATCTTATCCAGTGTTATCCACATATCTACACAGTTAGATTAGGCTACTTAAACATATTTAAAAGTCCAATTGAAGGAGCGTTAAGTACACAGAGCCAGAGCCTAATTACCATTAAAAGTTCTCATTGATTGGTTGTAAACACTAAGTAATTGGTACAAAGAGTAAACCAGCAGGTAATTGGATGAACCCTGAAGAACACATTTAATTTAAAATGACTAACGAGAACACTGCTAATGCACATTAGGGAAAAGCACAGTGAATGTGGACATTTACAAACAACGCTCACATTTCCAGCTATGGATGAAGCTGGATGACATATTGACTACATTAAGAAAAAACAAAAAAACATGTTCAACCCAAGACTGTCTCCAGTGTGAATTACAAAACAACAGCAACTACTGATCCCCATGTGGCAATACAGTACATATAGAATTTGGATGTTAGAGATTTTAGGATGGTTCAGGAAAGGAAATGTGACTTCAGGAAGAACAGTAATGTGGCACATAGTGAACGTCTAGATAAGAAGCATCACTACCACTTGACTGACATCATTAATGACATGTGACTCACCCTCCATGGGAGTATTGCTGTCCGGGCGGTTGGCAAAAACTACATCCACATACTCTAACTGCATCCTCTGTAGAGAGCCTTTCAGACCTGAGGGACAGAGACATGTCGTAAAATTGATTGAACTGACACAATAAAAACTGAGCACAAAAGCGTAAAGTTGTTGTTTTTTCATTACGTGTGTGTGTGTGTGTGTGTTCACCTTCAATAATGTGCTTTCTTGACAATCCTCTCTCTGTCTCTGCTCTAATGGAACAAAACAAAATGAGATGCAATTTACACGTGTTTGTGAATGTGTGCACAACTTCACTTCTTTCAGCCTTTTCATTTACTTTACGATGACTGCCTTTACCATTATCTGAACTTCCTGGCACTTCATTAATGACTTGAAAATACTGCAGGGTAATTTTCAATTAGTTTTAGAACCCCTGCAGTGCGTCACAATACGTGGTTTAAGTAAAAACCTGTCTGATACGCACCAGGACACTTTCAATAGCTCGGCATAATAATGCCTTAAAACTCCAGAGGAGGAAAATGACTCTCATGCAGGACTGAAGGAATACTCAGGAATAACTTCACTTCTTCACTTATCAACAGAACTGGTTGGACAGTCCCCCAAAGTAGAATTGCTTGTTGTGTTGGTTGCAACATTATGTGACATGATGATGTTGCTCAGGCTGGTAACAGAGAAAACTACCAGAGAAAATGCCAACAATTAACAAACAGTAAATAGTATTTGTGGCAATGCTCAATAACCTATAACAGTTAATATTTAACTGATGCTTTACTTAAAAATGATTCAAATCACCATATTTGACACTAAATATTAGATATACATTGTCCAGTCTTACAGCGTTGTGTGGATGAATGGTCTTCTTGTGGTGTTGTTGTATATGTGTAATTTGTTCTCAAATCTTAATGAGTTTTAACTTCTCTTACTTACTTTCCTCCCCAGTAGAGTTTAGTTGTAATGACCAAGCTGGATCGCCTGTGAATATACAGAGGAACACACTGAGTGACACACTGAGTGACACACACACACACACACACACACTGCACTGTAGAGACTCAGTTTGTTATTCTCTTTAGCTACAGTGTATCAGAGCTCTGTGAATTGATCACTTATTTCAAATATCATACATTCAATCAAGTTATATGTAGTAAAAGCACATCAAATAATTATCTTCTCTCTAAATAATGCATGTTTATTTTAATGATATGGTCCCAGTATTGTAATAGCTGTCCAAGACCATACATGTCTTCAGCATCACAAAACCTAACAGAGGAAACACAATATTAAAAGCTTCCTCCTCAGCTGATATTTATGTGTACTGTGACCCCCATCAAAGTGCTATCAAATCTGAACAAGTGGTGAAACTGATCTTCATCCCTCAGTACCGTGTGTTCTTCTTTCCCCCCTCTTAATAATCTACTTAATCCATGACGACATGTCAGGCTCACTGTGTCTGTGCTGCAGCAGCATCAAACCGCCTCCTGCTGTAATCTAGTCCTCTCCCTCGTACATGACACGTAGCTGCACGATGATGGAACAAACAGCCAGCACAGCAAGAGAAGAGCAGCAGCTGACTGCTCCCACGTGAACTCTGCTGCATACTGACACATTTAGAGACTGATGGGGTGGTGTTTTTTGTACTGGAATGCTTAGAGTGGTCATCAAGAGCAGAAAATGACAATACAGAGCATTTACTTACTAGAAACAGGCTCCATCAGTTACTTCCTGTTACTAATAGTTCCTGTTATAGTCAAACATGTTGTCTGATAGACATCTACCAATTTTTGAATTTACAAATACAATCACAAATGTAAGGTAGTAATTTCATCCCAACGACTTACTCCTAAATTTATTTTTTTTAAAATTTCTTTTAATGTTAATGTGACTTTCTCCTCACAGTCTCCGGGCAGAAAATGAAGACGTGTGCATGTGTGTGTTTATATCGCTCTATATCTCAGCATCACTAGGTATGCTTCCACGTCCAATGAAATCACCCACTTGCTCCACAGCCACACACACACAGTCCTTCTCTGACTTTCTCCATTCACACAGTGATGAAGCAGCACATTAATGTCATCATTACCTCCAGCATTTCTTCTTGATAATGTTTCCTAGAATGACTTCGGCCCTGCGAGGACATATAAATGAGGTGACGTTATTAAACTGCAGTTTGAATCCATTACATTTCCCTGCACAATATCAATCTTGTGATTCACTCGCTGTCATTACACCAAACACAGTCAACGTTTGTTGTAAATGTACATCTGGACGAGTGCATGACACTCCATACCAGCCAGTTGTGTGTGAAACTATAGTCGAGCATTACTCTGTGTGTTAACATATCCTAGATTTCAGTGGAACAGGTTGTTCTGAGCTCAAGTGAACTGCACAGAGACTGAGTGTTGTATGACACCCACCTGCCTCCTGCATAGACCTCAGCTGTGTCGAACAGATTGACTCCATTCTCATATGCAATGGTCATTAGCTGCTCTGCAACCTGGTAACACACACATGGAGAGAGGGACATAGAAAGGTGGGCTTGTTTCCTGTCAAAGAAACCAATCATTAAAGAGCTGCAGTTCAATAGAAATATCAACGTAGGTACCAACATATTTGTCAAATGCATTTTTCACAGTAATATAATGTAAGGAAATGAAATGTAATGAAAATGGCATTTACCACATAGGGAGTATCTCAGCTCAAATGAATCTGCATCCATACCAACACCTAAGAGTGTGTATCACATGAACTTCCAGCTACACTGGGCGTGCACATAAACAGGAAACTGACTCTCTGGTCTATAGTTGTTTGGAAAAACAACAACAGTGAGAAGGAAGTGCAAGGATTCCTTTAATTAGACAGATGACTATGTGAGAGTTAAGCGAGTTTCTTTCACAAAGTAGATTATATTCTATGCTGTAGATGAAATCTGAAGAGAGGGAGAAATGTGGCTCAGCAGCATTGCATGGTAGTGTGTAGGATGACTTTAGAAACCTGGGAAAGTACAGCTTAAATGGTGAGGGATACAGCCTGGAGGGTGTTTGGTGTTTCCTCACGTTTTGACATATAATCAAACAATTCCATTGTGCAGTGTAAGAATGACACAAGATCTAAACACCGCTATAGTGCAAAACACAGAGAGAGTGTCACGCAGACGCTTAATCAGCTTTGTGTGAACAAATTCGACAGTAGTTTGGTGTAACAGACATGTAACAGACATGTATTAATACTTCTATAAGTTATGCACTAAAGTTTTAAACCAAACAGAGTTGAATGGATGCAGCCTAAGACCGTGGCCTACTTCAGGACAATACACAAACAGGTGCAAACTCTCAGAGACCTTGTAAAGAGAGCGAGAATATATAGGAATACAAGTACTATATCATTAATCACTGGTTTAAGATTTGTATGGTCTATTGTACAGTAGAAGTTTGGTACCTAGTTTCTCTCCAGCACTCACACCTGCTTTCTCACAATTTTTCATCCAGGATTTCTGGAGAAACAACATGTATTCAACGCAGGGGAAAACACTTACAGTCACCCCACTCATGCAGAACACAAAATATGAAGAGTTTGCTTTTGCGTTTGCTCTGACCCTGACACTCTCCACAAGGATGTGGCAGAATCAGCATGATAGAAACTGGGTAGTGATTATGAATAAGCGGTGACCTGTAGAGTCCAAAGGTGACGACCAGAGATGTGGTTCATGAACAGTGGACATGCTGCACTGACACACATGCAATTAAAAAAAAAAAAATAATAATAATCTATTCATGCACAGAATGTGTTAGCTACTGAATACACTTCAATAAGCACAGTGTGTCCTGCAGAATAGGCTGCAGCAGTGCTGCTTTATTCAGGACTGAAGTCATTCATTGTCATTGTATAGGACAAGCAAATGATTTTATTACAACTGCAGATGTGCATTAAAATCTCAAGGCATACATTCAAATCCAAAGATGTAATTTTCAAATCTGAGGCATAAAAGAACACAAAAAATATATACTTTAAAAGCAGAGTTCTATTATTATCCAAAAAAGATATATAACTACATACAGAAAAATAACCTCAAACAAGTCATCACAAATGTGCCATTGTGTAGCAGGAGAGAAGTTATTGGACATATTAATAACTTATGGCACAGTCTGAGCTTGTAGAGTTCAGCAGGTTAATGGCAGTTGGGGGGGAGGGGGGGGGGGGTTTGCATGCTGTTTTTTTTAGTCAGTTTGTGCATGTGTGGCCAAATCTGAGGTGCCCGTGTGATGGGTGGAGCGCAAACAACTAATGTTTAGAACAAGTAATGTCATTTTTGTCTTAAGTTTTATGAGAGTGTTCAAGCCATGGCAATTAAATGCCAACTGCGTCCTGTGCCGTTTCCCTGACACACTGCAGGGCTTTTTAGCAGCTTTGGCGCAGCTGCTGTACCAGGTGGTCAGGATGCTCTCTATGGTGCATCTATAAAAGTTGACTACTGGCTTCTGAAAAGTAGAGGCATTGTTGTGCTTTGCCTACTATCAGCGAGGTGTTGTGAGCCCAGGAGACATCCCTCTCCACTGTCTCTGCTGTGATATTTATCGGACTGGAAGTGTTCTTTTAGTGCTTATAAAGCCCACAATGACAATTGTTGGTCCTGGTCTTGGCAACCAATCGCGATGTCACCCGTAAGAATGTGAAGAAGAATGTGAAGCCTCCTTGACTACGATTTAGCTGTTGCCAGTTTCGACAGTTTGACAGTTTGCAACTGCAACCTGCTGGCTGATTGGACCACCATACCCGCTGTCAATCACACTGATGTCCACTCATACTGTATGTACCATACTTAATCATCTATTTTTCTCAAAGTAGGGGGCATCAATCAGTCATTATAAATCAATGAAGTGGAGCTCTTTTTATATCCAGTGGAGTCGTCCCTAGTTATTCAATATATTCTCATTTCCTGCTGGCTTGAAGAGGAACCTGGAAGACCACATCTTTTTTTTTTTATACGTCTATACATGATATGTGTTTATGTGAGTGTGTCATATGCATAGAAATCTGACCAGGATTGAATTTCCCCATGTTGATTGTAACTGCATTGGGTGTTTAATGGAAGCATCATTTTGTCATCAAATGCCGGTAGAGTGTTTGTGTGTTTGTGTTGATATTTGTGCACAAAAATGTGTTTGTCTGGGTCGTCTGTGTGAACGCCTGCCTGCCTGGCAGTGCATGTGCAGTATGTAGGTGTTGTGCAGTTTCACTGGTGTCAGACAGCAGAATTATATAACCTCCTCTTTGTGAGAATCTGTCTCAACCTTCTTCAACCCTTTCTCAGTCATCAGCACCGACCAGGCAACACTTCCATCCCGAGTGAAGTGCTGATACAATAATATAAACTTTAATTAGTGTGTTTAAATACAATAGACACAATAAAAAGCACAAGGTTAAATGAAGACATTAGCTCTCCGTTGGCATAGAAGAGACAAGAATGTTAATCAATTTGCTAAAAAACAGAATTAAGACACAATTAAAAAAAGTAACAGACGGTACAGTGAGCGGAAAAACACTCACAGTAGTTGTTGTGTAATGCGGTGACAAAAGACTTCTTGCCCTGTGAGAAACCTGACTGCAGGCTGCGAAAATCAGAACTTCTATCATTTCCTCTCAGGTTACAAAAGATAAAAATGCTTTGGCAAAAGTTCTGGTGAAAGGATGCCGGAGTGAAAAATCCCCGCTGAAGACAAGTGGCTGAGAAGAAATGTTTGAAAGTAAAAGGACAGCGGGAACAATGTCCACATCTCCTAATGGCACATTCCGTCTACGAGTCCCAGAGTGCCATTAAAGCAAACAGAGCAGAATGAAAAGACAGAGCTTTATAATGGGGAGGTGAAAAATAGGAGGGGGAGTTAGTAATGGAGAGGAAGATTTGGGACGGGCACGAAAGAGAAAATGATCATGTTCAACCAAACTGATTCCTGCTGAGAGGAGATTGGAAACAGCTGTTTACAACCAAGGAGAAGTTTGGGAGAGAGAAAACGCATGATGTAAATAAAGAGAATTTAAAAAGGTGGAACACAGTGGGTATTAAATTTTTATGCTTCAGAGACACAGACAGCAGGGGCAGCAGTGTCGGTATTTAAAGCGTGACTGATTGGACTTTAGTGATTGCTTATTCACGACGTGTCTCCAAAAGGTCAGTTGCTGTCAAGAGCTTACATTGACTTTCATAAGGTCAGAGGATTGTGTTGGTAATGAAGCATCGACGCTTACTCACATTTCTGACTCCCTCTCACCTCAGGCCGCTGTGGATGAACTGAATGTGACCGGATATGATCTTCAGATGGTCGCATAGTTTTGAAGGAGAAATAAATTGCTGAAACAGTAAGACACTTGTATGAGGTACACTGTATAATCTGGCCCACAACGTCCTCACTCTGGCTCAGCTCAGATGACAAATGACCCATGCACATCTGTCCGTCCTGGGAGAGGAATCCGGCACCTTTCTCCCATTTTTCCCCTGGACAAGGTTTTTGTGGAGTTTTTCCTCACTCAATTACGGTCTCAAACCCTTTCTATTAGTTCCTTTCGTTGTTCATCATTTGGGGGGAAAAAAATGTGGGGTATGTATGAAGAATTTTTTACTTCTGGGTAGCAGAAAAAGTTTGAGAAGCACAGAACTGGCGCAAGTCCAAACAGTTTCCCAGCTGTGCTGAAGCAGAGCAGCCTAGAGGGGTGATGTGTCTGACTGATGGCACTGACACTGGACTGAGGACACTCAAAAAGAGAGAGAGAGAGAGAGAAGAAGGGAACCAGGCTTTGAGTGTATGATGTGAGTTGATGGCACAAAGCCCCGAGGTAAGAAAAATAATCCTGTTACATAAGCTTACTTTGTCCTCCGGGCTGAGCTATGTTCTCTTGTCTCTTAGTGTCCCTCTTTGTGTGTGTGTGTGAGTGTCTGTGTAGGGACTGTGTGTGATGGCCAATGCCAGAGCCCCAGCAGCAACATCAAAGCATATTAGACTTTATCAACATGAGTGTAGGGAGAGGACATCAGTATGTGTGGTGTTCACATATTGACCGTCAGTATGTCCCTTCTCTCTTACAGCAAAAAAAAACAGAGAAAATATAATAGTTGTGGGCTAACTGAGCCTGCCAGAACGTTGACAGCCAGCCAACTGCAGTGTGATCAAGGTTAAGCGTCACAGCACCAAGTTAGGAAAAAAAAAAAAACAATGATAAATGTCCCATAGTCTGTGTGACTATGGGACATTTATCATTGTTTTCTTTGTCACTGTGTGCTTTGGTTCATGACTTATTCTTCTTAATGATCTTTCAGATCTTCTTTGGTATAAATTAAGTGAAATTACAGTAGTTAAAAATCAATATCTGATTTTATTATAATTACAGACAAATGATATAGTACAATGGAATCACGTACAGATAATACAGCCGAGAATGATCCTGTATATATTAAATTGTGCTTCATAACTGCTGTAGCTGACACTGCCTGACTTCATTGCCCTAATAAAAGTTTATGTTCATTTAAAGGATTAACATGCAAAGGTTTGTCTTACAAGAGATCAGAAACATTCACAGAGAATGACGTCTCTCTCCTTCTGTTTTTGTAACCAGCCTCGCTCTTGCATTTGCATACCGTTGGACCCTGTATATAAACATGCTGTGTTTACTTTGTTCATTGGATTCATTTGAACACTCCCCTGTAGGTTTTCACAAACTGTTACCTCTCAGTTTTCTAAAGGCTCAGGACGTCACATGTTGGCATAGACTATTTTGGACCATTTTTGCTGAAAAGAAAAGAGGACGTTGTGTGAGATCACTCACACACTGGACACCGACTCAGAAGGTTTATGTGCAGGAGAGGTCAGGCATCAACAGTTTGTTCAGACAATGGGACCAATTGTGTTGCTGCAGAGCGAGGAATCAAAACAAAATACAAGACACACTTCGTCAGTGTAGGAAGTACAGTGGATTTTTAACCCCCCGCAGGTTCACACTTTGGTGGTATCTGGGAAAGGCAAATTCGGGACAGTGAGAAAACTTCTAAAAATCTGTACTGAAAGAACAGACCATTGATGATGAATCCCTGAAGACAGGCCAATAACAATATTGTCTGACGACCCGAATGACCTTGAAGCTTCGACCCCTAATCACCTCCTGCTTTTGAAAAGGCAGCCGAAACCTGGACGGTTTGAGAAAAGAAGACTTTCATTCACGCAGAAGATGGAAACAGGTGCATTACCTAGCCGACCTATTCTGGAAGAGGTGGGGACGTGAGTATCTGCCTCTTCTACGGGAGCGTCAAAAAAAGTGAAACAAAACCTCAATCCTGGAGATGTAGTAATGATTGTTGATGACGCTGCACCTTGAAATGAATGAACGAAATACCCAGATAAATGAGATGGACCTTAATTTTGTGTATAAACCGGGTACATTTAATGTGTGTATGTATATTGCTGGCACCTTTGTGTTATTTTTGAGTAATTGGTAGCCTTACTGCCTCCCAATTAGGAACCGGGGAATGTAGGAGCCAGTATTGAGTTAATTTAGTTTAGATTTAGTTGAATTGATTACATGTTACAGTGTAATCTGTGAACAGTTAAAGGAGTTAACTGACGGCCTTGAGCAGTTGCTCTTAAAGGGAAAGGAATGTGGTATTGTGGACCTTTGATGTTATTAGATAAAGGGCACCATGGATCGTGATAGCTACAGTATGATAGCTATGATAAATAAGTTGCCACTTCATCAAAGTACATAAGACAGAAGACAAAATATTGCAAGCAATCTGACAAAATGAACTAAGAGTGTTTTTTTGTTTTTGAAAACGTCCACTGAAATATCTGCAACAATAAATAAACAAATCAGCAAAAAGATAAAGTGTCGCTCGGTGCATTATTGCATTTGGGACAAAAGACAAAACAAATGTTGTTGAAAATCAGCAATAGACAGTGACTAAGCACATGCTTTATTGTGGAACAAAGAAGTTCAAAGTGTGGAGCTGAAGGCCTGCCTCTGGTGTTACTTCCAAAGAAGCTCTTCTCCTTATCTTGTAGTAACTAAATGCACACACATTTCTGTCGGCACGGAAACCATGCACACGTGTGCACACAATCATGATCACATTTGTTTTGGGCCAACACTTTACTCCTCATAAATGAGTCTACATGTGGTACAACAAAACCAAAACAATCAATAAGCAGCTTTAATAATTAAGAGTCTCATACCTCGTCTGTTATCTGTCCTCCAAATGTCACCCATGTACCTGGAGAGAAGAGAGAGGCAGAGACATTTCAGCATTAATTAACATTTTTACCCCCTCAGTCTTTTCTGACAATGTCAGTATGTGTGTGTGTGTGTGAGCACTCTGAGCTGTGTTTGTTAACACTTCCTGTCTTTACCGGTGTTTCTTATGGTAACACAATTGCAAGACCACGGCTAATGAATATGCATGTGTGTTCCCCTGACTACATGATGCTGATAGTCCAACAGCCGCTGCAGGTAAGCCACACACTAGACTAAGCCAGAGGAGCAGACTCGAAATCCTCTGCACATCCCGTCACTGTATTACGCCTGCAGCTTTCTTGTGGCAGAAAACACTTCCCCTTTCAGATGATGTCAAAACAGTCTCAGCCATCTAAAACTGTCAGAGAGACAGACAGAGACGGAGACATCAGAAATACGATGGTGCAAACCTGTAAATACTGCATGACGCATTTGTGAATAAGGTGCAGCAAGAAATTCTGAGCAGTCCGACACGTTAAGTCTCTGTTGCAAAAGTCTGACATTTGGCAGGGGGAGGACCAACAACACTATTAATCACATTATCCTCAATGATCCATTCAGACCCGTACAGCTCCAAGGACAGGTGTGAACGCAGCCATTTGTTCTCTGCCAACAGAAATGACACTTGTGTATTCACTTGTGGTCACTGAGGACATATTTTAATGCCAGGTGTGAACAGGTGTATGATTAAAGGAGCCAAAATGATTAAAGGTGTAATGATTCAGAAACTACGGAGACAGAAGCACAATAAGCCAACCTGCAGTCACCGCTGCAGGTGCAGCCTATTGATCTCACTTTACAAAACAAGGCTACTTCCCCATTTCTGTTTCTTCTACTTTATTTGTTATATATTGTGGGTGGAAAACTTTATGAATTACATTATTTTGTATGAAAGGTGTTTTATAAAGTCAGATTTTAAAAAACAACAACACTTTAACATGTAGATCACAAGATGATGAGGAACAAACTGGATGCCAGAAGCCTTAGACTTTGCATTCCTTTGTATTTGTTTTTTCTTCCCAATTTGCCTTTAATTTTAGAACCAAACACATGGTTTTGTTATCATGTCAGCTAATCATCAAACAACTATCATTACAAATGATTGCCTGCCTAGTTGACTCATTTCCAAAGGCCTCATTTTGAGTTTATTGACTTCTGAAAAACTTGCTCAAAACACAAGTAACGCACCCTGTGCCTTATCATTGATAATTCACCCTTGACATAAGTGTATATTCAACGTCTTAATCTATAAATGAAACCACTGCATGTCCGCCAATCCTGGGACAGTGGGGCATCTTACAAAATACCCATTTTCTAGCCTCAATTATCTAAGAATAATAATGCGACCTCTCCAGTCAATTAAATATGCTCATTTATCAACTCCAATCTGGCTGTAAGACTCCTGTCCTCTTTATTTTATCTCCCCTTTGAATCTTTTCTCTTTATCTCACATCCTCAAAGACCTAATGATGACAGGCCGCGGACAGGGGACAACGAAAATGCATTGAACCAGCTGCTAATAGCGACTGTGCAAAGTCATTATTCCATACATCGCTACACGGCACCATCAACTCCACTGAGGTTAATTTAATGATGACAAGGCATGGCCAAATTGGATCTGTTGGTGCATAACAATATTATCTTAATTTAATAAGGAGCAGAAAGCTATAGATCTTAACATGCATCGTCAGCGGAATCATGATACAACTTTTCCACTAATATATGTCATCAACATCAGGCTTCAACTGCACACAGTACAGGGATTATTATGCAGTGTGTATGGCATTTTTATGTTGCCGTATGTGTGTGAGCGTGTGAGCGTGTGTGTGTTCGATCAGTCCTTTAATGTGTCTCCAAGGTGGTGGAAGTATAATCGCAGACACTAGTCAGTGGCAGCTCTACGCTTTGTGTGTGGGATGGAAACCCTGTAGAGCTCTAATGTCCAGGCCTTTGCTCTTACACTGTAGGTTTGACTCAATTTTCTCTCTGATGGAAATTAAGGCTGTGCCAACAAGAAAGTGTCGGTATTTTTGTTTTCACTGACAGCTTAATGGGAGGTGCTAGAAATGGCTCTTGATGTTGCTATGCGACAACTGTCGACAATAAAATACCTTGAAGTGAAAGGTGCTCAAGTCAATGTGGGAAAACCAAGACTAACTCAGTCACAGAAGACATTTTGATTTGCAGGCTATAAGCTCCGTTCATGGTTTGGTTTGCTGCGGAGGAAGAGCTCCCTCTACATTTATGTTAGGGGTGGACACCTTCACTTTCTGCATTGTTTTTTTTTTCACCACTGTGCGAGTGTTAAAATGTGTCGAGGAGGTATGGCTCATACACACACACACACACACACACACTGCCTGTTTTCAGTCATGGTGCGTGCCCTTGTGTTCTGGACTGTTGCTTCAACTGGAATTGATTTCTTCAAAACACTTCTACTTCAATTACCTCCATCTCCTGTTATATCTGTATCAGGTTCAGCAGAGAAAAGATAAAACAACCTACACACCATATAAGTAGAAAAACAATGTGTTTGTTTCTTTTTCTTTTCTATTACATCAACACAACACCAGATGTTCTTCCAGGAGATTCAGAATAGATTGTGGAATATTGGCTTTAATGTCGTATACTTCCGGTCCTTTACATGAGATCACAGTTCCAGTTCAGAAGCAGATTGCCTGTGCCAACTGACCATGATGAATTCCCAAATCAATTTTCAATAACCAATTCAATTTAAATTACCTGGTGAGAGGATTTCACATTACAAACCGAGTCAGTTTTCTCAGTCTGGAGTGCAAATAGGAAACAGAGAGAGCTCACTAAATCTGCTTATTCCCTCTGGGTTTACAACTGTACATTATACAGCTGAAACAGTGAATCGATTATTAAATTAATTGACAACTATTTTGATAATCGATTAATCTGTTTGAAGCTTTTTTCATGATTAAAACAAGATTTCCGATTGTTTAAGCTTCTTAAATGTGAGTATTCTCTTCATTTCTTTGCTCTGGATAACAAAGAAATCATTAAAAGTTAATCATTTTGCTTTGTGGACTAAACAAGACATTTGAGAACATCATCATTTCCAGGTTTGACGAACACCGATCAACATTTTTTAAGGGTTTCTGATATTTTATGGACCAAACGATTCATCGAGAAAATAATCGACAGATTAATGGATTATTAAAATAATCGTTAGTTGCAGCTCTAGTATATTACAATTGCATTTTACATTTCTCATCATCGTGCGTCATACAAGTTTAAATGAAGAGATAGGGAGGAGAAAATGGCAGAGGAGAAAGAGGCGAAGCAGATTGCACAGTGCTGTGAATACATATCTACTGTATATGGCCATAAAGGGTGTGATGTTATTCTCATTGTGCCATTATGTTTTGTACAGGATGTTTGGTATAAGTATACAATACAGTATGGCAGGGATATTTTACTTACTATCAGTCTAATTTTCCTCATCTTTCTTCCTTTTCCTTGTGTCATTCTTTAATATACACTCTGTCCCTGCAATATGAGGGCATGGACTAAAATCTCCTTCAGGTCTTCTGGTCTCAGCCTCTCCACAGAATGTATTCACCACAGTGCAGATGGTTTCTATTTGCGGTTCCCCAATAACGGAACATGTTGCCATAGACAATCAGTGCAGGGCCATCCCTAACAAATCACAGGAAGTGATTTATTTTAGGTCAAAACAAACGGCGGCAACCGCAACAATGCGAGATGGCTGCAAACAGGTCTGACTTCAACTGAACACACAAACAATTCAGAAGTGAATTCTACTGCTCAAAATACTTTGTCGTTCAGCAGTTTGACAGGATAAACACCACTTGTTCTCGCCCACCGCTGCACTGCTGCTACATACACACAAACCCTTCCTCAGTCAAGTCAACAACAAAAATCACCAACAGTTACAAAAGTGCAGCTTTTCTTCCTGAGTCACAGAGTAGATGTGATTCACAGATTCTCCTGCTGTTGTGAACATGTATCACCCAGACAATCCGTGCTGCATTAGTCATATATGAATATATGAACATAAAGGCCCATAGGGCGGCCCATGGCCAAAAGGAAAGGAATTGTGCTCATAAAATCCTGGGAACTAGCAGCTTAAAAACGGGCCTCAATGCCTTCATTAGCAGCCTCTTTTCAGCATGTTGCCTTGTGTTAAACAGAGTGTGGAAAATCTGAGATTTTCCATTAAAAAGAGGTCTTTAATCATTTAAACCTTTATGCAAATTAAGTAATTTCAAGTGAAATAGTGTTTCTCTCGGGACATCATCATGCTGTTGCAGACTGTGCTCTTAAAGCGTGCAAACCCCTGTGACAGGGGCTGTTGCTGTTAGCTGTTGTGCACAGAACCACTTGACTTTAACTTGACTTAATTTGTGTTTTAATTATTCTTACAGTTAACTGCACTTGGACAGACACACACACACACACACACACAATACACATCTGTGTTAGTGCTATCAAGTTAATCAGTGAAATGCCATTAAGCATCCTCCTCTCTGCCCTCTCTTCTTCTCCTCCCCTGCTAGGTTCATGTCCGCTCTGAGCGCAACATGTGGCAGGCAGCTGGCATTATATTGACCTTTACTGCACTGTGCAGCTCACTCAGTGACTGACTTCGACCTCTCAGTGTACCGTGAACCACATGTGGCTGCAGAACTCACAAGCAGCCTGGGAGTCATTACAACCTGATAAACAAAAGTTGTGCCACTGCACCGCAAGGTCTTTGTGGTTGCTGTTAATCTGCAACCAACACCAGGAAAGTCCCTTTGGTCCAAACTAGTATTCCATTTTATTAATCCCTGTAAATACTTTCTACACAGACCACATTCTACACACGCATATCTTTGAATAAGTTTAGAATCACTTTGAAAATGTGCTTAAGAGGTCACCATCTTCCTACAGGAGCCTGAACAGACCAATTTATCAAAGCGTGCATTTCGCATTTGAAGCAAAAGCTTAGTACACTACCAAAGAAGAACAATACCCACTTCAAATTGAACTGGTGGACACAAGATGTCTCCAGCTTCACTACAATTTGTATTCTCACCAGGTCATTGGTGGAGGTTTTAGGTGTCCACGTCATAATTGTGTGTATGTTGAACATGAGAATGTGACTGACATGAAAACAAGCTTTTAGTGGAAGCAGGAATCAACAGCTCAATCAAATCAGGTCTGATAGAGAAGTGAGAATAACTCAATCCTCGCTGCTCAGTGATATTTAATATCACGCATCAAAGATGATGCATGTTGTCACTAAAAGTGTATGTGTATGTATATGATTGTGCTGACTAATGTGAGTCTAAGATAAGCTATAATTGAGGAAACTAAATGAAGATTGATTCCAATACTTGAAAGCCAAGTAATCCAAGAAAAATGTCTCCATATGAGACGAGGAAAAGCTCCTGAGTCAGTGTGAGGAAGATTAGTCAGTAGAAGTATGACTCAGACATGTCTCTGTGATTCTTCACTGCTCGGAGGAGATGTACATGTCTTACCAAAAGACCGAGAGGCAGTTGAGAAATGACCGTCGGTCTTAGAACCACGGCTGAAGCATCGTCAGTGTGAACAGTGAACAACTTGTCAAAGTCAGCTTGACTCAGCTTAGTCAATGAGCGCCAGAAGGTTTTATAATCTGATTTATGGACATTGAAATGCTCCTCTCTGTGCACAGATAACAGCAAGACGTGTGTTTATTCAAAAACCTGATTAAAAAAAAAAAAAAATGAAATGTTTTTCTGGCTGCAGTTATCTTGTAAGACTCTTATTTTTTAAACGTGGTTTTACTGTGTTCACTGAGCAATAACAAACAATAACAACATCCAACATGTATCCTCTGATTATATAATTCATGTATGTGTATATTCTGAGTAATGTTTTCCCTTAAAACACACTTCAATGTCCTCCAGAGAATAAAATATATTTGTGTGCAGCTACTACATATTTCAATTTCAGTGAAACTGAGTTTTTAGAGAAAATGTAAGTAATTGCATAACTTGGTGAAACTGAAAGTGTTTGACAGAGGCAGAAATTGGTAGTCTGGCTGGTGTGTGTGTGTGTGTGTGTGTGTGTGTGTGTGCGTGTGTGTGTGTGTGTTGTCTTCTTTCGCCCACCAGACTAAATAATGAAGCAATGTTGGGGCTTGACTTTTGTACAAAAAGGGAATAACTTTTACCAGGAATGCACAATTTATATGGCGATGCACACATGAGCCCACACAGACACATTGTGATCCATTTCATCTGAAACCATGAGGCAGAAGAACAAACCCCAGTCAAAAGTAGAAATTGTATTACTTGTGTATTCAGTGTAGTTTCATCCATTGTTTTCTTACAGGCTGATGGAGAAATTCAATGAGGGTCATTTCGAGTCTACTCACCCAGTCCTAAGCAAGACACTCTGAGTCCAGACTTTCCCAGATTCCTGCGAAAACAGAAAATAGGCATCAGATCTCCTGTATGACAATCAACACACCCAGCAATACACACATTCATTTCAGCAGAAGCAGGAGAGGGTAAAGGATTGGAGAGGTGTGGACAAGTGTGGACAAGTGTGGTTCCGTACAACCCTGGATTACGTTTGGTGAAGTGTGGGTAGTCTTACTATAAAAGAAATCAACCACTTGATCTATAAAATCCTTGATCTATAAAAAAATAAATGTTTGATGAACATATTAATCTATGGTAGATATGCATGACATCAAGGAGACAGTCAGAATAACAAGTAAGACTTTGATTTTCATGGATGGGGATGGGAGTGGCTTCTGATATAATCACATGAGAACTCAACGGCACCTTTGTCTCAATGGACTTTTTCAAGACCGCACAGTAAACATCACCTCAGCTAGATCCTGTTAAGCCCCTCCCATGGTGAACAAAACAGTGTATGTAAAGTCTGCAGTGGAACAAAATGGTGCTACAATCAGCAGTTAGGAGAGAAACAATAAAATGTTGAAACTGCAGGGGGAAAAGTGATGTGAAGATAAACAATCAACACTGATTGCACTTAATGTAAAAGTAGGAGTGGTCTATAAAAAAAAAAATATATATATACAACTGTGTGGAATATTAGCCATCACTTTTATATGGTAAGATATAAGATCTGTGTGTACTAGATTAAACACTTATTAGTTTCCTGATGGGCTCGTCATTTATCATTTGGAACACAAACACAGTGTTTGTATGCATCCAGTAATCAGCCTGTCCTTCACCAGTATTTATCCACATGCCGTCTTAGGAACCTTATTAACCCAATTAATCAAGGACATGCTGACGTTAGAGTCTATCAGCGCACCGTCATTGATTCTTTACCAGTTCATCTGACGACCTCTTTTAAAAGGAACATCCTCACCATAGTAAGTTCACATGACAAATTAATCATTAGATATTTATACATGCAGCACGACAGGGACAGCATCTGTTATTCGAGGCTGTGTTTGTGTGTGTGTGTGTGTCCACACATTTAAATACCATAATAACTTGTTTTTTAAGGAAAATATCTGTATGTTTTTTTCACTAGGTAACTGTTAGAGCCATAGAAAATATAAGGCTTATGTTAGCATTTTTTGAGCTTAACCTATTTTGCTTTAATTTATAATAATTAATCAATAATGTCTATTTAGTTAGATAAGTTTTATTATGCTCTTATTTTGTCCTGCTATCACAAACTGGTACTGCCGTAAAGCACAGCTTGTTGTAGTAAACGGCAGTAAATGAGCCATGTGGGCACCTGTCGGCATCTCTGCATCTAATTAAGTTTTGCAGCAGGACGGGAGCAACAATTTTCTGACCGTAGCTCTCATTTAGGCATTGAAACACTTATTTTTTCCTGTCAATTAGTTTTAGGTGACATACCTTATACCAAGCATTTTGCTTGACGACTTTTATTTTTGTTCATGTGGATTACAGAGTGACAATAAATCGCTGCACTTTCTTTTACGTCTGCCTCGTTTCCTTCATGGATTTTCTTTGGAGTGTATTGCCTCACGAGTAGCGCGAGAACAGAAACTTCACGTCCTGCAGCAGCGGCAAACAGGTTGCCACTACAGTAACTGTCTGTTGGTTCAGAGCTCAAACGAACTAAAGAGTTTCATTTGGGCTCTGAAGGACAATGAAATGTGACACTGTAGCATTATTGTTAAAAAAAACAAAAAGATAAGTACACTATAACATAAATAGCTGCATTATACTTTGGTTTGTAAATGCATTCTAAGAATGGCACTCAGATTAGAGTTACACAGCAAAGATGGTTCCCGGTTGGGAGGATGGACATTACTGTTGCATCATGTGCAGATTACACTCACACACACACACACACACACACACACACACTCACACAAACAGTTTTAAGCAGGTGCAAAAGCTAAAACTTTTGCTCCCATTCATCAGCTTGTAGACAGCCAGTGGCACAGTTTTCCTGGGGGAGGAGTTTCTCATTTTTGTGACTTCAGCAGTTTATTTGTTTGGGAACCTTTTTTTAGTGAGTACACATGAGAGCCAATCTCCAATTAAAATCCACATCATCACTTTTATTTTGAGCACGTAACAATGAGTGGTGGTGAGCGCACAAAAGGAAAATCTCTGAACTTCACACTGTGTATGCATCTAGAACAAGCAAGTCATTAGAGATTTAGTTGTGCCACAGGTCAGTGGTGCAATTTGTAGAATGGAGACAGAAAATCACATTTAACGTGCATATATAAACTGGACATCATTCATGTCCAGTCTTGTTGCATAATGCATCCATCCATCTTCTACCGCTTTATCCTCCACCTCCGGCTGACATAGGGTAAAAGGTGGGGTACACCCTGGACAGGTCGCCAGTCCACCACAGGGCCACATGGAGACAAACAACCATCCACTCTCACAGTTAATGAAGAGCGTCCAATTTTCCTAATCCCAAAATCTGCATGTTTCTGGACTGTGTCAGGAAAGTGGAGAAACATGCAAACTCCATGCAGAAAGGTCCTCGTTCCTGACCGGGTCGCGTACTACACATCTGTGACTCTCCTGCTCAGAATTGCAAAGGCAAGAGATGCTAACCACTACACCAACCGTGTGGCCCTGCATATACCCTGGTAAATAATCCTTCCATTTATTCCTGGAAAAAACATGGGTTTATTATAATTCTGTATTTGAGACAAGCATCTGCCATTAAAAATGTGGCGTAAACAGATCCTCCAGTTGACTTGCCAAACATCCTTTGCCCTCAACATAAAGCAAAGGTAAAGAAAAGTTTTGTAACTCTATGAGAAATTTAAGAAAATGTTTGAATTCCCTTTTATGAATGACATTAAAAGCAAGAGAGTCACAGATGTTTAGTTATGGCAAATGACTATGTTATTATCGTCATCGTCAATTTTTCATTTTGACTCATCTGTCAGAATCACTTAAGGTAATCCATTGCCGACATGTGACCTTTGCGTCCTTCAACATCAGAATAATTAATTGGGGCGTAAAAATCACACCACAGACAGAAAATTGATCTCGGGTGATGCATTAGATCTCCAACCTATGAGATATCCACAAAGGAGAGCAGTTACGACAAGGTGCCCTTGAACAACATGGGTTATTTTGCTCTTACACAGGGATGAAGTTTAGCATGATTTTTACATGAACAATTTGTGATTGCACTTATTATTTCCTCATGATACTTCAATTTGAAGCTCCAGCGTGCACTTCTTTCGCCTAAAATACTGCGAGTGTCTGCAGTGAGTGACAGAAACACTGCTCTGAGGAAGACACAGCTTCTCCTGCTGCGGGTTTGTGACATCAACATACACAGAGAGAGAGGAACGGTGTTTTCAGCCAAGGAGACGAGCAGTGACTTCAGAATGTCCCCACTTCTCAGGTGAACCTGCAGACAACTCTAGGTCCATGTCCTCTCCTTTCTCCCTTTACTAGCGTAACTGCATACATCTTCCCTCGCCACTCGGGACAAAAACACATCACTCTGTGTCCAGTGTGGATATGTAACTGGGCAACATAGCTACACTAAGAAACACAGGCAGACTCATGTGGAGATTAATCAGCAGTGAATCTAACAGCCATTCATTTATATCCAAGTTAAGTTAGGGCAAATATAAGTGAAGCACTTCAATTGAAGTTATGCCCTACAGCTTTAATTCCAGTGGGTTGAAGAAGTCTGTTCAGAGTATTTTTCTGTATTCAGCCAATTTCTGCAGGGCCATTGTGCAGAACTCCCAATGGCCCCGAACACTGAAAGAAAACAATCAAAGTTATGTGAAGTAACTCCTGGTGCCTAAGAAAAAAAAAGACATTCTTACATGTCCAAAAAGAGAAGAAGTGCAACATCAGGGCGATCTTTTGATTTCAGAACTGCCGAGTCAGGCAGTGGATGCCCTGCTGCCGATTAATGAGGAAGTTTTCCCCAGCCATGGTTATGAATGATGACGATACAGGTGCAATCTATTTCTAGTCTAAAGAGGAAACGTGAGAGCAAAGCAAAGAAGGACTATCTACAGGATTAAAAAAACTGCTCACTGTGTTGAATGCTATGGCCACAACCCATTTTGATGGAGGGATGGTGATTTATGTTTGTGATCTCTGTTCACTGTGGTGTACACAATACTATAGTGTCACAACTCTGTGCCACAACTTTACAAATGAAAAATGTATTTATTTACGGTAGATTGGGCTGCAAACATGTCTTCCACACTAAATAACCAAACGATAAAAATCATAACAGAAATCTGCAGCAACAACAAAAAATCATCTCTCACTGAGTGAGAAACACTAATGTGAGCTCGTATAGAGCGGACTTTAATTTCCTTTGCTCACTATTTGATTTTTTTTTTTTTTTTCACGTTGATGGAAGTAATAAAGAAACAAATAGTTTCTCTCAGATAAGCCTGGTTGGCCTGGGAACTGCAGAGCCCTCACAACACATCCACTTTTTCAGCTTTCACAGAGATAGATTACAAGATGGATGGTAGTGAAGGGGATAATGGAGGAGACAGAAAGAATGATGCAGACTGCAGAGAAGGAGAAAATGAGATTAACCACCTGGGAGATAGAATCAGAAAGTGATCCTGTTCACTCAAAACCTCTTTCAAATGACTCTTCATAGAAATTCAAATGTTTTGAGTCAAATAAATAACCAAGCCTGTGCCACTAAACACACACACACACACACACTATTACAGTGTCCTCACCCATCAAATATTTACTGAAATATGAACCCCAGTATCCACTTTTCCAAACAGATCTACCATAACAAGCCTTCACCCTCAATGAGGCTATTCATCTCCACTTAAAGCTGTCTTCATTTGCCTGATGACGGGCAGTAATGACTTTCTCCTATTCCCCTGGCACTGTGGCAGTGTTACCCTCTCTTCATCTGCCAAAACACACTCCCTCTGTCTCACACTCTCCTGCATGTCAACAGTCATCATCACAGATCCGTCCTTTCTTCATGAATTACCTCCCCCACTTCAGTACAGGAGGCAGCTGTTCAGCATTAAAAATGTGGTTTATGCTTCGAGTATGGATTTTATTAATGACTAGTTTTAAGTAGACGCTTGGGTGTAAATGGTTGAGAAATCACTGAGTTGATGCTCTAAATGTGGCTGAAGGCTTCAATATTAATAAGTGAGAAATAAGCATTTTTGTTTGTCCTTAATGAAACTTGATTACTACTGCAGAATGTTGCCTTCATTACATATTTGAATCCACGTGAGACTGTGGACACTTTTGCTTGTTTGTCTGTCTGTGTGCTGTTTTCCATCATAAACACTGGCCATATTTGGACCAGTATTCCTCATGGAGACCGAAGCCTGGGTGTTGTGAGGCAGAACCCTTATTTTTTATGGATTTAGATTTGTGTCAATATTTTCAAACAACACTTTTTCAAGACGAAAAGTTTTTATGAAGCAAATAAAATATTGATTTAATCATTTCAACATATTGCATTTTATTAGTAGAAAATACACTTTGCGCTGACTGATTTGTTCTTTGTGCCGTGGAAGTAGTCATAGGCTTGGAGTCGCTGTCCGTCTGGTACAAAATAATTGTAAGCCTCTAACGTTTATAATCTGACAAACATTAGATAATTACAATTATTTTGTCCTATGTTGACAGGGAAAACTTGGGGAACGAGTTCCAGGCGCACAGTGACTCCAAGCCTGTGACGACATCCGGTCCATTTTGCTGTCACTCCAAAACTCAGTAACCAATCAGACCCGGTCATGGTCAAAATCGCGAACAAAAAAACATGGCGCAAAGAACTGTATTTGCAAACAATAAAATACAATATTTTTGAATGATTAAATCAATAATTTATTTGCTTCCTAAAAAGTATTGTTTGAAAAGTTTGACACAAAACTTATTCCATCATTTTTGAGGTGATGGTTGAGGTTACCAACGGCCTTTGTAGAATTTATCGTATAATTGTTCTGCGGCTGTGTCAGAAGGAATTGTTTTCCTTACCAGCAGGTGGCAGTAGTCTATATTTAATTATCTTTGCACTACTTTTATATATACTTATATACATATACACTTATTTTTGAGTTATAGTTTACAGTTTTAACTAACAAGTTATATAAAACTTACTTTGAGCTTGTGGATTTCACCCATTGAGGTTTGTTATAAAACATTTATGGTTTATGTTCTTGTTTCTGATCTTTTACATGTTTTACCTGCTATTGCTATAAAACCCTGTAACTGTTCTAATACCTGCCCTATAAACTATTATGTAACATTATTGATCACACATTCGACTCACAAAATAAATTAAGGTGCCCTATTTAAACAGTCATTTCAAAAGCAATTGTGAGAACTATCGACCACTTCACATAATAAAGCACTAAAGCTGCTGACTTGTTTCTATTTTCTCCTTTTTTCAACTTCATCCTGTTTGCTCAAAGTATAACTCGGTCAAGTTGTGCCGGGAATCTGCTCATGTTGGAGGGAAGAAGTCTGTGAGGATGTCATTATATTCTTCTTCAGAGAAGCACTGAAGCATTTTATATTCAAACATATTTTTACAAGTTGCATAATAGTCTACTTGTGGGGAAGCGCTTCAGTGCTAATGACTTGATTTGAGAGTAAAAATGAGCCAATGGTAGATGACTGTCATAGTGTGTGTGGACTAATTATCTCCCCATATTCAACTGAGTAATTACTGTAAAAGCAGAGTTCCAATGATTCATGTACTTGATTCATCCACACCAATAACTTGTTTGTTCCTTCATTCCTTCCAACTGAAAACAGAAAATTCGGGGACATCCACCAGTCAAGTTATAAGTGAAAAGAGGAATAAGAACCACTGAGTTAAAAAAAATAAGGATAAACTAGCAAAATCATAAAGTTGACCCAGTTTTATTCAAAAAATAACAATGAAAAAAAACAACAATCTGGCCTTTTTGGGAGTCAGCGAAACGCGCACTAATTAGAGGACAGTGATTGATGAAGTTACCCTCAGAGCCTCAAGAGGAAATACATCAGCTAAGAACACGCAAACTACTGAGGCAGGCAGACAATGAGCCACACAGTCATGTTTACTGAATATGATCGAGAACAAAGTTTTCTATTTATTTTTAGATTTTGGGGGAAGCGGATTTACAATTTACAATTATGACTCATATGTCTCAATTTTTCAAGTAGAATTTCCTACCCAGGGTGATCCTGCTTCCTCTCTTGGGAAGCAGGATCATCCTGCAGAAGCTTTTCTGGCATAAACACTATGGTGAGAGAAGTGATCTATTTTGTGATGCATCGCAATTCTCTCTTAAACGACTAGGAATTGATTATGAAACAGCCATAAATGGAAAAATAAATGAAGGACAAATCTTTGATTGACTGTGCGTCACCGCGTCATTACGCTAAATACGCCTTCACCAAGAACTTGATCAAACGTCACACAGCATAAATGTACGCTTTAGCGGAGATGGCTGAGCGAGAGGTGTCGCTAAAGTGTCACATCTGAACAGCACACTCTGAATTAAACGCTGACGTGTGGACAAAATGTTGGATTTCATGAAGTACGGGGGAAGAAGTGAGCTGAGCAAAAGCTACACCATATGTACTCTGTGTAAGAAAAAAAGTAAATAATTTGGCAACACAACCAACATGCACAAACCACATGTTCGGGTTAGGCATTAACTGGTGTGTGTGTGTGTGTGTGTGTGTGTGTGTGTGTGTGTGCGTGTGTGTGTGTACCTATATATTCATGCATGCATAAAACGAGATGCACAAGCTCAGCTGTTCATGAATTTGTGTCTATGCACTCGGCAGCAATCTCAGCAGTGGGGCTATTTTATACCTATCAAAGCCTGATCCGTGAGTGGGAGAGTGCGGGTGGGTGGGTGCTTCGGTGGGTTGGTGGGTGAGTGGGGGGCAGCTTTCAAAGCCTACACCCAGGCAGAGTAATGCAGCAGCCTGCATGGAAGTAATATAAAAGCTGTCCCAAAGTGAGGCGAGATAACACCACCACTGGCACCGGTAGGAAGCCCACTTTCAGCTAATCAGTCTTTCGACACACTCGCAGTTCCAGCAGCACTATACACCGCGACATGAGCGGTAATTGTGATTATGGAGAGATTTGTGGCGATGCCTCGTGCATGTGTGTCTGTGATTTGTGTTTATTTTGTACCCACACTGTGCGCGCTACAGTGACTGACTGTCGTGTCCATGCATCATGTACTGTAGCGTGCATGAGTCACGCGGTTTAAACACAATAACCTTCATTCAGTTGTTATTCGAGGGAAATAGAAAACCTGAACATCCGCATGGAACAATAAACATCCTGACAGAAAGAGAAAACACAGACTCTTCCTTCAGTTCACTCTCCTACTTCTGCTTTACCCAGCCACACAGGTGTAGAATCAGGGAGGCAAGAAACGCACAGCGCAAATAAAGCCAGACAAAACACCAAGAAGCGCCCATGTAATGTTTTAGAAGTGGTTTGTACTCCCTAAACAAATGCCTGCAGGGTTTTGGTAACAGACGTTACACACTGGATCTTGACCATAACTGTCTGTATGCAGTCGCACATGTTTGTAAATCCACATTAAGAACAGGGTGACACTTGCACATTTATGCATGTGTGTACATGGCCACGCTTCCATTTATACTTAAAATGTGGGTCTCTGTCAGTGTAGCATGCCATGCATACAAAATGCATCCATTCCATGCCCTTGAATACTCTGAGTGATATAGCAGTGAGTGCCGGCGTTCTGTCACATTTTGCTGCTGCATCAAAAAATGCTACTGCAGCTAAAGTTGTTAGCAGAGTCTATTGTATTTCACTACCCTATAAAAAAACACTACCTTATGGTTTCCACTTCCACTTACAGTGATAATAGAGTGAGCAGTGGTATATTATGATTACATTTATGAGTGGGAGCATTATTTGACAGGTGTTATTAGTCTATGAGAATATGCTACCCCTGAGATCCTGATCAAAATATACTCCAATTAAATTTACAGTGATAATAGAGTGAGTAGCAGTATAATATGACTATTATTCCATATAAAATAACTAATATGACTTTTAGTTCAAGTGTCTTTGAAGTGCTGAAAGGCACCTTCATAATTTTTATTATTGAATTAGTTCAGTGTGGCCTTCAAAGAGAAAAGACTTCTGGACATGAAAGATGCGCGCACACAGCATGCACAACTTTCTAATGCTACAAATTCACTGTTTCACATTTTTTACATTGCAATTATAAACATAGACCTTATGTTAGAATAGTGAAGTTACTCATTAATTAATCACCAATTAGACCATGGGGTTGCAGAAATGTATAGGCGTGGGAAAGGAGAGATAGGACTGTGCATGTGCAGAACTGCAAAGTAACAGATTTTGATAGGTAGCATGGATTGATGAATAGAACACCGGCAGACCACCTTCAATAACCACGAGTAAGCGTCTATGGTAACCGTCTTCTTACTCGTCTCTTATTTGACTAAATCAGGAAACACACCACCAACTGGACTGAAAAGTGTTGTGCTACAAGGCACATGCACAATTAGTGCTAATGTTAAAAAAAAATACATCCACAAAGGGTCTGATTCAATGCCATTGGTGACTATGTGATGATGTTTTGTTTTGTTTGTTTCTTAAAACGCTGGTAGACTTTACCGAAGTCCATATTCTGAGTTAAAGAGGCCAAGCAACTGTGTCACAGAGGAAACAAACAGCCTCCTGTGTGCACGTCTCGTATTTCATTGACCCATTCATCCAAAACAACACTGGCATGGAATTTGCTGCTCTATAAACTATGTAACCAAATTTTCTCCTTTGCTGAAGTCATAATTACTATGGTCGCTAAGAAAACAGTTGTACGGACGGAAGAACAGATGATTTATGTGGTAGTATTTAAAGAAGGACAGCCTCTATTAAGCTGTGTGGAATGATGGAAAAATGAGTCTCGCATTAAATGAAGTGATAATCGAGAACTATAATGGAGGAAAAAAAAGATAACGCAACATGTGACAATTCAGGAAAATTATCTGTAGTGTTGCTGTAATTCACAGTACCCCACAGTGCAAACATATCACTGGGAGCCGTAATGCATCATCATGTAGCCCCTGTCATTGTGTCAGCTCTGTTCAACAAGGATCTGATGGTCTTTTCTTGTGAAAAATATACACATGCCTCTCAGTTTGTTGCACAAAATGCAAATGAACCACAATTAGCTTTCACACTCACAGGGTAAAGCTTTGCAAATGTACAGCTGTAGGGATTTTGACATGTTTATGACAGCTCAAACACAATTATGTATTCATAAACATCATCAGGCATCAATAATTGTGTGAGCGGCAAGATAAGGACATGTCCGAGGAGAGCAATGAGTGCCTGTGGTGACCTGAAGAGTGACTGCATGGACTGCAAAGATCCTCACATTTCAGTCGTGACTGAACAGCACAACCAATTTACAACGTATAGATCAGAGCTGACAGGTTTCCAAAACTACATAAACTTTGAGAAAGGACAAAAGATCAGTAACTCTACAGAATCTACTGGCAACAGGAAAGTACTTCTTTGCTGTTGAACCACACTGATGTCAATCCTCGGAAAACAGTGACCTTCTTGTCACACACACACAGACAAACTGTAAATATTACACACAGATCCATTTTTCAGAGGTGTTGAATGAAATACAAGGCTTGTCAAATTTTGCATACGCCAGCACATCTGTGAAAGAATGATAGTGATGTGGGGAACTGGGGATATGCGGCAACTTTAAGTGCAAACAAACGACAGACTTTGCAATAAACGCCAATAAAAGTGGTGGAACAATCTGTTCTCCTGCCAGCATCATTATTAAAAGAAAAACTCAAACTTTGTTGGTGCTTTGGTTTCCAACAACAGATGCCATTGTTATACAATATGTTACAAACACAAGCGAGGCCTGAGAGGAGAAATCTCAAAAAAATGTACAAGTTTGTTTTATCAAACCAACAGTAGCAAGTGGATCAGTCCTTGTGATCTGACCAAAACACTGTTTCAGAGCATTACAATGTTTGTTTGTATGAGAGTAAGTGCTTTCTCTTTGTAGTGCTTAAAAACCGTGAGCGCTGTCCTCGACTGTGCACACAGATAATTCTGAGCCTGGAGGCAAAACAGAACAAACTCGAAATGAGATTCTTAGAAGATCCCACATTTCCCTCCAGCAGAAGACGGCGCCCACGCACGAGAGCTTGAAGCCAGTTGTAATGTGCAATCGTCAATAAAGTTTTCATCGTCTGCAACAATGATTATTATTTTGTATGATGTGAAAATGCCACTTTGTTCTTTTCAACTTGACAGCAGAAAAGACAAAAGAAGCACCAACCAAACCAAGTGAAGCATGTAACTGTGGACATAAATGTGATGTGAATGCTATTAACAAACCATATCATACAAGCACCGTAATAGATATTGTTGTGATGATAAGAATGAAAATGTTAATCATAATGACAACAGGTTTTAATTTGATAAGATTGTTATTTCCACCTATAATCAGACAGCCTGTATTCTTCCAGTAAACATAACTTAGTTTAATAGACCAAGTCCATCAAAATATGTTTTTCTGATCGGGGAAAACTCATCAAAAACAAAACTGAAAATACATTTTACAGTAGTTTGTGTAAATGTATGCAATAAGCATCAAGGAGTGGTATATTCTTTTTATTACTATGCAGTCATAGTAATAGTAGAAGTGTTTCTGCTTGCACATGTCACTACTATTGTTGTAATACTAATAATAATAATAATTATAATTATAATTATAATAATAATAATAATAACTGATAAGAGCAACTTGTACTTGAAGTAAATTCAAAACAAGCTCTAAAATACTAAATACACTAATAGAACAAAACCTCCAATGTACACACTATATACTGTATAAGTATCTGTGTATACAGTACCTGATATGACCTTTTGTGTGTGTGTGATGCATCTCTTTTAAATTAACTTTAAATGGAAGTGTGCACACTGCACATAACATACTGTACATATTTGTGTTTACTCCACTATAATTAATTTCACTAGCTTACCTTTCACAGTGAGGATGTATCTCACTGGGACTCTCATTCAGCCTGGATTTATTTCTCAAAAAAACCCAAAACAATTTTCTAATGTAAATGTTCCATATTATAACTGTAGGGAATCGTTTATAAAAGCTCTCACGCCTGGATAGAAAACATGCTGATCTGCACTTCCACTTACACAAGCAGCTGGCCATACAACCTGCTGGGAGATAAACAGAATATAATGATGTTATATTTCAGGCCAAAGTGGTCTGCACTCAACTATCTAAGACAAACAGGCTGTTATGTACTTCTAAAAATTACAGGGACAACATAGCAACGTTAAATTCAAATTATATTCTTTCTACCAGCAAATAAATAATTAAAAAGCTGTTGGCAAATAAAAATAAACTATATTGTGATTAAAAATGTAAGAAGGACACACAAGGGATTATCATCCCATTATCATCCCACTGGCAGTGTATTCATTTTTAAAAACTTGTATTAATTTGGAAAATAAACAGGGAAGTGTGCCACTCCCCAATAGCTGTGAAAGAAATCTGTAAAAAGAGTGTGTGCTGCCACCTGAGCAGCTTCTCTGTTGCTGTAAGGAAAGAAGACACAAGGCTGGTTTGTTCACTTGTGCCGACACTCACTGCTGTGCTGCAGAGATCTGGCCAGGAACAGAGGGAGGTGGACCACCTACAATCACTCAGAGAGCATCAGTGCATCTATACTGCGTGTTCTTGTCAGGAGAAGCTCGTATAGTAGATGGTACAGAAGTCTTGCCTTCAGTGACAGCTGGCTAAGTGTCTTTGAGAAAAGCGGAGTGGACACTTATGTGAATGAAGTTGAGTACGACACAAAAAACACACAAGTTAATGAGCGAAAAAGACTTCTGTGACGCATCTTCCACTAATCCTGATGGGTCATTAGTTTTTACTCAATCAATAAACTTCCATCAATAAAAGGGTTGTTATTGAGAATTAATCAAATGATTCAAAGTACTTTGCTATAGACTAAGTCATCCCAAAAAATCATCAACAAAACCTTTTTCTCTCCACTGAACAAAATACATTATGCACAAATGACGAGTGACTTATAGAGCTGTTCATTTGTTTCAACGTAAACTGTGTATAAAATATTACTAATATAATAATGGCTGTGGATAAAACATTACTAAAATAGTTTGTATTTATATAGCACTTTTCGAGCCCTGATGGCCACTCAGAAACTGCTTTAAAGTGCAGTTTTGCCATTCACCCATTCATACAGCGCACCTGCGTGCAGCACAGTTCTCTCACTCGTCTTTCATATGCATTCACACGCTCACGCCAGGAGTTAAATGGATCAAGTGTCTTGCCCAAGGACACATCGGCATGTAGTTGAAAGACGACTCTCTCTACCACTGAGCTACCACATTACTACTGCCTGCATATACATTTTCATCACTATGTTCACTCAGTGTGTCTTTTTTAAATAAAAAAATGTCATTTAAAGCTTTTTCTCCCAAAGGAACAGTGACGTGGCAATTTATGTCACAGTGCTGCTCCGATTAAGGGATTTATATTCGGTCTTATAGGCTGTTATATCATTTACGGGCCGTTCATCAGGTGCAAAGCTGTGATTAACACAGAAACACATCTAAATACACAGACACACAAGATACAAGAACTGTTTGTCTTATATATGAATGCACAAATTCAGAGATGCATGCACAGCGGCAGACACAATTTAGTAGGGGGTGAAAAACTAGCACAAGCGCACACGCCCAGCTCCGACGCAGTACTGTCAAACACATTCATATACACAAGTGAAGCGATTGAATTAAATTTACTCCCGAGAGAAAATTCAGAGCCAGCACATTTTCAGGCTATCACAGTGTAATGCTGGAGTGAGTGGAACACAATCAATAAATCCTGCACAACACGACAACAGATGCCTCCAATGCATTCTCAGCTAATGGCTGCTGTACAGACACAGTTACACACACACTCACAGAGAGTTAAAATGACCAGTTTAATAAATCCAAGACATTTATTGAAGGCCATAAAGTGAATAACACAGGAGAGAGACAAAAACGGCCATGTCTCCAATGCAACCAATACAATGCAATGCAATGCTCCAATATTGTCATTATTATTATTACAGTTTTCTCTGTTTTATAGTGATTAACACTTTATAGTGCCAAGGAACAATTCTTGATAATGTGAAGATGAAATGACTCATCTTTGTTATTCATTACATTTTCTTTTTTCCTTTTCCAACAATCATAGTAAGTGTTAATTCCTCTCAGGGGGCAAAATAAACAAGCACTGAATAGAAGACAAGAAGTCAAAGAAAAGGTCTGATTTTGTGAAATGAAAAGCAATTGCAGTCAGTCAAGTTCAGAGTAATGTTTTTGAATATTATTACTTTATGACGGCTGAAAAATGTTAATTATGTTTATCTAAGATGAAGACTCAGCTGAGGAGTCACAGAAGACTTTGTGTACAATGTTTCAAATACATTATATTCGCTTGTAATTGTTACCAACTCTCAACCAACTTTTTTTGGAATTTTAATACCACATGTTAGAAGAACATGGTCATTGTTTGACATTTCGACTGCAGCACCAATTAAAGCATGCTATATTCAGCTCAAGCCTGCATGCTGTGCAACAACTAAATCCCTTCAGGGATCAACAAATGCCTTTGGCTTTTTTGAGTCCAAACTGAAGAAAAGGTTGATGAAACAAAGTAAATCTTAAATGAATCATAATGAGATGACCTTTTGTTGTAGAAAAATGGATTTGGAGTAAATGTGCAGGTTTGGCAATCCAAACAAAATGCTTTACACTGTGTTCAAGGGGAACATAAACCCTTCAATGACAGATGAGACTGAATCACACGGTCTGCATTCACCCTGCAAGCAGTATGGTGGTGTGGTGATCTAATACTAAGACCCTGCTTCATACCTGATAGTAACATTAGTATTGAGTGATCTGTTCACGTCCAGATTGTGCCAACTGCAAATGCATCCACAATATGTCCTCAGGACTCATGTGTCCACATTCCTGAGCTGCATGAACACAATCTGTCCTCAGGATGCTTTTAAGACCTTCTCCTTAGCGGAGTCCTCTGACCCGCAGTCTTTTATTTAGTATACACCACAATGTTAACACTGATGGCCATGTTTCATGTCAAAGCAGCATCAGCGAGGCCTTGATTCACTCTCTTCCGCTCCCTCTCTATCCTTGTCACTCACGGACACACACACAAAATCTATTGACGTCCCAATCAGCTGTTTTGGCCCCAACTCTGATCTGATCTTTTTACTATTGAGTATCTGCTGATAAGACATTTGCCTGGAAGACAGAGCTGCACAGTACACTCAACAACATATAATATTGCTGACAGACAGGGTTCCCAGACATTGATTGACATCAAATTCAAGGCCTTTCCAGGACCAATTCCCTCAAATTCAAGGACCAAATGTGTTAACGCAGCTTAAGATGGGAGGGCAACTTGTAAGAGCCAATTCGCCCATGGCGTCCACTTTTATTGATTTGCAGCACACTCTGCATCTGGCCAAGTGATTGTCCTTGGGATCTTGGACAAGCCATCCATCCATCTTCTACCGCTTTATCCTCCACATCAGGGTCACGGGGGGTGCTGTCTCAATCTCAGCTGACATAGGGCTATAGGCGGGGTATTCCCTGGACAGTTCGCCAGTCCATCACAGGGCCACACATAGAGACAAACAACCATTCACTCTCACACCTATGGTCAATTTAGAGTGGCCAATTTACCTATTCCCGTTGTTGCATGTTTTTGGAGACAGAGAACCCGAGAAAACCCACGCCTCTTCAACTTGCTGCAAAGGCAAGTGCGCTAACCACTACACCAACCGTGTGGCCCTCTCGGACAAGCCAGTCTTTGTCATTTCTTGGAAATTTTGGAATTTCACGTAATTTGCTCTCTCTCTTGTGAACAAAAATGACATGAGTGTGTATTTGATTAAACGGTTCGGGAAGAAACATCTGATCTCAAGTGGTCACATGAGACACACATCACATTCGATTAGATTACAGAGGACAGATTTCATCCCTCATAAATCAGTGTGCAGCAGATAGTAGTATGAGATTAAAGTACTTTCTTGAGGGGAGGGCAAACATTAAACATTTGTTTCTGAGGGACCATTAAATACTTTACACAACATCTATATATTAATGCCACTAAACATCACTTGGAGATATAGTTACCACCTCCCTGCTTCTGCTTCTGCTTCTGCCAGTGCTTCATATGGACTGTAAATGAGTTCATACCCACTCTGACCACACTCTGAAAATCTTGTTTGATCAATTCATGCTGCATTATTCAAGTGCATCAGTGCTCACTCAGCCATGCACTGCACCTTACAAGAATCTCTCCCCCTGTCACTGTGTGTTTTCTCCGTCTCTTTTTTTTTTTTTTGAAGTCTCCCTCTTAACCTGTTTTACACTTACGCTCCATCTTTCTTTCTTGATTGCATTTCCTACCACTTCTGTGTTGATAAGACGACATGAGCTTGGACTCTTCAGCATCAACACAGAATCTATTCTACAGAAAACTGCTCAGGGACGTATTTTATAAGTTAAATTTTAGAACACAGACTTGGACAAAGGCAACCTTTCATCCGGTCCTCAGATCTTCCACTGCATCCTCCTAGATTTGGCCACATGTGGTTGTATCTGAATTCTCATAAATATGTGGAGTTTTTTCCTGCTGCTGTTGTCGTTGCTGCTGCTGAAAATATAGGGACAGGAACTGTTTATCTTCCAAGTCCTGTCAACAAATTGGTTCAACCAAATTGTGCAAATATGCTTCTCTAATGTTCAGAATTATTGCTTTTACTTAAGTCCACATGTGCTTATCTAGCGGTTTGTTTGTCCTGGTATAATTGTGGACAAAAACCTACTGTCATTTTATTTAAGCAACAATAAAAAAGCTTATCGTGCTGTACATCAACAACATAACGCAAAATGAATTTGTTACTGCTTATTGTAAAAGTAAGCCTGACTTCACCTAATTAGAGGCAGGAGGAGTTAATAACACACATGTAGCAAAGGTCCATGTGACACAATGACAGCAGTGACACGAGCATTAGTGTACACACTATCAGGACAGAAATCCCTTGGTGTGTTGGCATTTGCCAGATGTTTATGTAATATACTTATTAGACACTCAATGAGTAACTGAGATAAACTGGGCTTCACTTTAAAAGTGCATACGAAGCAATATAAACTGATGAGCGCTGTGTTGGCAGCTTAAGGACTAATGAACCCAATAAGCTTTTTTTCCACAAGAAAAATTACATCATTAAAAATCTTAATTTCTGTTGGGTCTTCCACTGCATCCTTAACCGCTTGTTCCGCTGCTTCTCTCTCTCTCTCTCTCTCTCATCCAAAAGATGGCATAATTATATGACGGTTAGGTCTAAAAACAGAAATACAGTCGAGCATGGGATCCATATGCAACGCACATCCAAGCCATGTTGACGGCAATGGTTAACAGGGAAAAAAGGACGAAATGGGAACAATGAAATTGGGATAATTACACAGGGAGGAGAGGAGCAGAAGAGAGGAACGGGTCACTCACTAAAGCTACAATTAGCAAAGTATGCAAGTGTGTCATCATGCAGATGTATGCACACGAATCACATGTTTTCTCATGGGGCAAAAACATTTACATCACAGAGACTGACGATATAACATGCAGAGGTGGAGTTGTTGAAGATGGAGGGGTGGACAGATGCAGAGGGACAAAACAAGAGTCTTTCACCTGAGGTGATGTGATCTATGTCCAGTACGAAATAATTAAAATGGCTCTGTTCGTGGTTGTTTGAGGTTCGTTGGTCCCAAGGAACCAACTCACTGATAATTTCAAAACATGTCAGGAGTGTAATCCAAATATTTATTTTATTTATTCTGATTTTCATTATGAGGACTGTGCTTTCAAGAATTAACGGAGCAATGTTGTTGAACTGCAGAGGTTTACTTCACATTCTCATAGCTGAGATATTACATTCATAAAATATTAATATGGTATATTAGTTTGAGTGTTTATGACCTGACCTGCTGTAGTTTACTTTAGACTATTTAGAATCACCAAAACATGGTGAACACATCCTATATACTGTTAATGTGGGAACTATCAAAATACAGTTAACTTTTTAAATAATTAACCTGAAAGACCAACTACCTTATATCATGAAAAGGTTTTATGTTACACTACAATAGTGCTTATACTGTAGGAGATGATGGACACAAAATCACTTCCTTTATGCTTGATGTGTTACAGTGACTTTCAGAATTACAGCTGATTGTACACTGCGTTAGGGCGACTATGGTGAACAAAGGTTGTCACCGAAGGATTTCCTTTGTCAGCTTTGATGACACCAACGTGTGAAAAACCACGTGTGAAAACAATACGTCTTAGTCGCATTAAAGAACAAGCTGAGAGAGTTTCTCAAACAGTGCATGTCCACCCCCCATTCATCACATCCTGTTTCGCTGATCACATTATTTGTCTTTGTTCACTCACTCGTACTTTAACACAGCGTGCACCCACATGCACCTTCTGATCTACTGATTCAGCTGAGCCGTCTCCAAGACTCAACATCGATCTGGGTGGTCAACATGATGTGGTGCATGCATGTGTGAGACCGAAAGAGCAGTGAACTATCTCTGTATCATACAACGCTTTAAAAACACCTTGAAATGTCAAATTTTGCCTTGTATAAACCTATAAAAGCCTCTCTTTCACACACATTAGACAAACCCACACATCAGAGCCTCTTGATTGCAGCTTCTGCAGTCATTCACATCTCCATGGAGACAGAAGTCAATTATATGGCCTTAGTATGGTTACATTCAGCTCCACACAAGCGTTACACATGAAGATACTGTATGAAGAAGTGAGAGGAGAGAACGCCAGTTGCTGCAAACTACAACCATTTCATTTGTTTTGTTTTATCATAAAACAGGATCACAATAAAGAATTTCTTCACCAGTTACCTATGATGTCGGCCTGCACGATGAATTGTTATTTTAAAAAAATAAAAATAAAAATCGCCATCTTGATTCAGAACTACACGTGATCTCATTTCTAAATGACGATTCATCTGCACTTTACTTCATGAGCTGCATCGCTGCCTTCTCTCTCAACAAGTGTCCTTACGTCCCGTGATTCAGTGGAGGCGGAAGCCCGTCTGCACATGAGAGTTTACAAGCAGCGTCGCTGGGTGAGCGCGGCACAGAACATAGGAGAAAGTGTGTGCTAAGGAGAAATAAATACAAAATGGATGGTGATGGAAACCCAGGTGGTAGTGACGAGAATCACACAACCACCACTCGCGATCGCAGGCTTTCAGCAGTGCTGTCGCCAAATACACCAGACTCCTCTGTTAAATGATGAGTTTTCAGACATTTCCTTTGCTAAATGTTAGAGATTAACCCACGTTTTCAGAATTGTTAAGTCTTTGAAGCTGGTCTACAGTTCGGCATTGTTCGGTTTGATTCTTGTTTGACGCCGTCACGCATTTTCCCTCGTTATGACGTCACAAGTCGAGCTAGTGGAAACACACCATTGAATGTTTCAATAGTGCAATAAACATTTCGATTCGTGAAAATAATCGTGATTCACATTGATCATACAAAGACTTGACTGAATCCTCCTGAGTAACAGGACCAAGGATCATAAGTGATGTAGATAAATGCAGGGACAGAGCTGTTAGGAGAGCTAGCGTGAAACCGACGTTCCGTTTTTCCAACACAAGCAGAAATGTTAGGACGGGGAGTTTGAGCTGTGTTGACTCTGAGCTTCATATGTGTACTTATCCACTGCAAATCATTTGCATCTCTCTTGTAACCTTGCAAGTCATAAGAGAGGAGGCAGAGTTAATTTTGGAATGAAGGCAGGCTAATAATGCCATGGTGTATAATCTACATCATCTATATTCATGAAAATATCCGCTGAATCGGCACTTCTGCAGAGAGCGGAGCAGAGCTAACCTTTAGGCCAGCTGATTATCGATTACTGTCCCCTTGATTTATTAAGATGGAAACATTCATTATCGTTCACTTTGACTGAAGGAGCCAGTCTAGTCGTAGCTGCTGCTGAATAGAACAGTTGTGCAGACCTTAATTTAGAAATAGTGATAATGAAGAACATACACTAGTTGTACAATAGCAACATTTTACACAGTAATGTGTGAGGTATATAATTGTCAGTAGCTTACAGCAGGTCCACAGTGCCCCAGTCTGCACTGCTGCTCCTCTGGTGCTGTGGAATCATCTATATCTCCAGCGTTTCTTTGTGGACTGTTTTCCTGGTTACAATTCAGTTTGCCCCTGACCTCCACTCTTTGTTCCTGCCCCAGCAAACTCAACAGCCTTTTGTCTTTGACCTCGAGCCCTGTCTTTTCCACCAACAGAGCTTCTGCCATCTACTCTGTGCTGTAAGTACAGTATATTATTTACCTCCATGAAGCACTTACCAGGCTGACTATCTGTAGTCTGTGCATCCTGTTCTCTTCTCACCCATCTCTGCGCTGCCCAAAGACTGAACTGTGTGAACACGCTGCCACACTCTGCTGCTCCATTTAATCTGCTGAAGACTGTTTTCATTAAAGGTCATTCAAACTGCAATTCAGTGTGACGTTCGAGGTCCCAGGGTAGTTTGGGTCCTATTACACCACGACACACAAAATGGTAAGATTACGTGAATATGTGGTTTAGTTGCCATTTCAGTTTATTGACCTTTTCTTTCCAGTTTTTTTTTTGTTTTCAGCTCCATTCAAACCCATCTCCCTCCACAAGTTGCACAAAACAAATTTGACAAGCCGTCCTACCACCTCCTAAATAAAAAGCAAGTGTTGGTGCGATAAAGAAAGCACTTTCTCAACTTCAGAGACTTCAGAGAAAACTCTTACAGTGCTACTGGGATCAAATCAACAACCTGAAGAATTTTCGTTTCTTGCGGTCACAACAGCAGCAAATAAATGGACAAACAAGTTCATAGCCAGCTGCCACAGATGGAGTCCAACATTTAATTCAGCTATAGGGCACTGCGACATTTCACAGTAAAACCGACAGATGATCAGCAACAATGGCTGCTTGTTATTTGCAAAAGAGTTCAATGCAATAGACCTTGTAGGGATTTAACAGTGTAATCTTTCTTAGATTTGACACACTCCCCATCCGTCTCCCCTCTTGTTATTTCTTACACTCCTTTAATCAATACTCAAGCAGGAGTCCACTGTTCCACTTCCCAGTATAAAATTGATATTGTGATCGTTTCATCAACAAACTGTGTTCATAATGATAAAAGACTTCAGGGAACTACCATTATCTTCTTCTAAAGCTAACAAAGCTATTTTACACCTGCACACAGTGAGTTTCCCATCCAACCCAAACTTGTGTTTTCTATTCTTACCAAAAGTATTTAATTACATAAGCAAGTAACTCTGTGAGTGACAGTGTATGTATATGTCTACTAGGTTATGAGGGCAACTATGGTTCAAGACTTTTGTTGTCATTATATGCTGATGATGTGAGGATGATTGATTAGGTCCTCATAACGTCAAGCAGATTTTTGAGAGTCAAGACTTGGGTTTTTGAAGTGAGGGTAGAATTGAGCTTCGATTAGGCTGCAGTTAAGTTCATGTTCAAATGAGAGTTAGGGGTTAGGCTTGTGGTCAGGAATTTAGTTGAAGTGGTTATGGTTGGGGTAATAGGATAGGCAGTGTTGCCCAATCCTGGCCTGCATGTTTTAGATGTTTCCCTGCTCAACACACCTGATTCAAATGGTCAGCTCATCAACAAGCTCTGCAGAAGCCTGATTATCAGGCTTCTGAGGGTCGCGGGGGGAGCCGTACCAATCTCAGCTGACATAGGCCGATTGGACAGTTCAGGGCTGCAACGTACTCAGGATTATTTCTGTTTGTTCAGAATAAACACTAGTAACTTCATTAACACGAATAAAAAAAATGAAGAAAACAGCTACTGCTATAATTCACTGCACTTGACGCATCATTAGCAAACATGACTTATTACATGGTATGGTTGAGCAATTGATTGTAATTGGTCAATAGCAAAATTCAGTGATCTGTTATTTATGTACAACACAGTGGTTAGGTGTAATGGACTGTCTGGTAATTTCAACGATGTATTACTCATCAGAGTTCTAATTCTTCTAATATTCAATTAAATATGTGGAGGGAAGGAGACATGGGTTCATATTTAATTCTTTTGCTCAAAGACTGTAGTTAAGTAGCACAGATGAAACTAATAAATCGCCCTAAGTGGTGTAAAATTCAGGGTTACCCCAACACACATGAACCCAGCTTATGGTATTTATTTGCAGACAAATCAGCTTCTCGCAAAAAAATATGCTGCTCTGCTACCACTGTCCGTCTTATTTATAACCACTAAGAATGTTTGTGTGCTTATACAAAGGCTTGTTAGCATAACTTAACTTAATATATTGCAGTTATTGAACGTGGTTTGTCAGATGTAACGTCGCAAATTACGTCGACAAATCATTGCAGGCCCAGTTTAAAAGTTTCTAAATTGAGTGATGGCACTACAGAGTCAAGCACATAATTACCATAGCAACAAGCATAGATAATGTGTTCGTTTAGGATATTTATTGTGTAGTGGTTTGGAGCCTGGCCAGCAGTCACTATAAGAATTCTTTCCTTTATTAATCATTTTCTTTCACATTTTATCCCTTTTTAGTTGAGAAAAAGCTGCTATAAATATCTGACTATAAAACAAATGATCATGTTTGTTCAGGCGAATGATCTCACATGCAGCCCCAGACAAGATAGACATGCGTAGTAATGTTAATGTTTCTCTTTTTTCATGAGCAGTTTATTTTTTATTTGACTGTCCATATGCAGGACACGTGCAAGTATGATCATATTATTCCTCTGATAAGTGAGGTCAAACACCAAGACACACCGCAATGCCTCACCAAAGAGGGAGGAAAACGACTTTGTAAGACAACATCATTAAAAACAGATTTATAAGGAAACGCCTTCAGCACATGTGTCATCCTAGAAATGTCCATTTTGGCTTGTATATGCTGTAGTGAAGCTGACTCCACATGTACATCTTCACTGGTTTCATGATTTACAAAACTAATGCTTCTATAGTCAAGCTGCAGCCTTCAGCAACTGGAAAAAAAGTAACGATACTTGGCTACTACTTACTATGCCATCACTGCAAAATCACCCATGCCTGCATTATGACGCTTCTCGGAAACTATTATCTTTAACACCTCAACAAAACATGCTTATTTATTTGTTTTTTTTCACAGAGACGGATGGAAAAAAATGCTGAAGAGTTAAAGAAGCTAGTGACGTATGTCAGAGAGAAAATAATGAACCCTATAATGTGTGCACCCAGAGTACGTACAGAATTTTAATGTTTCACACATTTCTGTGGGGGATTGTATACACACACACACACACACACACACACACACACACACACACACACACACACACACACACACACAGAGAGAGAAGTGACTTATTAATAGGTGTGATATGAAGTCAAGTATAGTCTCATGAGATCCCCTGATAGTTCTGTTATACCTACCTGCTGTTTCATCTGTTATACCTACCCCCTTCTCCTCTCCTCTTTTTACATCTGTACTTTATCCTTCTCTCTTTCACCATCCCTCAATAAAGCAAGTATGCATTAACAACCCTAAATAGGAGACAACACAAAGATCTCACCAGTGCTGCCAAACCACAAACTCAGACTGATTCAAAGCTGCATCAGTGCTACACATGCAGACGCAGGAAGCACTCTCTTGGCCCAGTCTATACAAACACATACAGTATAGACACATTATAGCATGAAGACTCCAATCTGACTGACTGATTGATGCAAATGTTATTTACCAAGTCTGGAATTTAAGAAGATCATTATCAATTGAATAATCTCTCACCACACTGCATCAGTCGAGAGTCTTGATGCATTGTTTGTAACGTTAATGTAATTTTAAAAGTTTCAGACCAACAAGCTCTGTTGTTTCTGCTGCAGTCAGAATGACTTGAAAACTATGGCTCTGTAAATCCACCATAAACCAATATTTTATCACTGCATTCACATGTGTGCAGTGATGCATCCGCCACTCCCACCCATCTCCTCATGCACAAACCCAGCTCTCTACCCCACTGCCAACACTGGCTCTCGACACTGCTGCCATTAGAATGTATAAAAATTTCAATGATTTCTACTTGTCCTTGTGTGTGTGTGTGTGTGTGTGTGTGTGTGTGTGTGTGTGTGTGTGAGAGAGAGATGATGGTCGCTGCCTGAAACAAGCACAAGAAATGAAATAATTTTACACACCAAGAGAAAAGCACATCTTCTATTATCATGCTCTCACCTACGGTGCCAGAGCAGATGGTGTGTTCAACCTTGGGTTCACTTCAGGGTTGAGCAAGCTTTTCCAATAAGCCACCTGCAGCATAACAACAGTATTTTGGTTTTCAAGTGGATGCAAAAGGACAGCCAGCGGACCTGAAGTAAGCCATTTGCCGTATTTGCATAATGTTGCTAAAAGCACAAGCATCAAATCCATCGTCCTGCTGAGTATGCCACCTTCACCACTGGGAGTTGACTTCCTATGCGACATGTTCAATTTTTTAAGTGGTTAGTTCAGCACCACAGCAACATTAAACAGCTCCTCTGCTCTGGCTCAGGTACATTGTTTTCACCATTATGGCATTTCGGTCGAGCACTGTCCATGGTTCTGACCGCTTCCCCTTTAACCTCTTCTCTCTACTTTCCCCAATACAATAACCAAAGAAAATCCACATTGTTTGTTGGTTTGTTATTAGTAGCTAAGTACAAATGTCCGTCATAATGACATGCTCTGGGGCACGTAATTATACGTCACACTGCTGGTCTGCGCTCCATGGAAGTAGTTAAAAAAAATCATACATGAATGGGGTTTGATTGGGATGATTTTAATCACAAACAATGCAGTTTCCAAGTATAATTTACCTAAACTAGATAAATAGGCTAAAAGAGGCACGTCAATCTACTGCGATGCGCCTATGGAATGCACGCTGTGAACTTTGAGAGCGCGCTCGTCATGAACCCATTTGGAAGAAGAAGCTGCTACGGGAAACATACAATATAATGAAATCTATTGATTGAAAATGAGTGAACCACTGCCATGCCGTGTAAGTGTTGGACCATGTAATGAGGAGTGAAGTCTCTGGCCAGTGATCAATACTCGATATATTCACCCAGTCGCTCAAACCCAGCTCACTTCCCAAGACATAGTTTTAAAATAACTGCTTCTACAGGTTAAAGAGTCAAGTATTTAATCTGATTTACCATTACAATTGAACAATATTACGACCCTGGCTATCACATAGCAGCAAATATTCCCATAAATGTACATTTAGCTGCGGCATGACATGAAAATACTCATCAGGCAGCAGGCAAATTACTTCTCAAACCACAAGCTCAACTGAAATTCTCATGCTAGTATCAAGACCAGGGGAAATATTTTTCAGAATTTGCATATTGTTTATCAACTTAGTTCCATAAATACTAATGTGGTTGCAGTGACTGTGACCCACCATTCATGTGTTTCCAAGTCAGTTCACTCAATAATCTCATCCATCCACGCCTGTCAAGAGATTCTGTTACTGCCTGTCATCTGTCACAGTCATGACACACTGATCAGCACAAACCTTCATGAAGCCAGTGTCCTACGATCAATACTGACACATCAGCATGGATTAACAACTCTGGCAGAAGGTCATCAATGTATAGAGATACAAACAAGAGGATGCCTTTTTTTCTATGCCTCTAGTTCTACTGAAATTAAATTAAAATGAGAACCTTGACAATGTGCTTTTAACATAATAAGCTCAAGCTTGCCTTTGAAACGTCCATTTCAAAAGGCACCAATCACAATGGAAGTGTCTTATGAATCTCAAAGTGAAGCAGTTGTCATTTTCTCTTCCAGCATCCATTATTTTGACAAATACACCTGAGCCCATCTGTTTTTCCAAAGCAACATGACGTGGCACCAAGCCACAAACAGTCCGCTGCTCACCTGTCTACCAGCTCTCATTACTGCTCATTAAACATCATGTCCCACTGACATTACATATTGTCTAGACAATGTCATTTAAGGAGTCCTTAACAGTAATGATCATTTTTATAGGCACTTTTTTATAGGATAAGGGTTAGAAACATGTGAAGCACAGCAGTTATTTAATTGTATGACACTTGTCAGCTGAATAACTGTCAACTGATCATCTGTTGACCTGATACTGAATACCTGTTGATCACTAGTAGAGACTCAACAATTGTCTATCAAAATAAACCATCACTGAAGTTTAATTTGTTACGAGCCACTGTGCAGCACATGAAAGTTCAATAACAGCTTTAAAATGTACCATCAGCAAAACTGCTACCACATTTAGGGCTGATATTGTCTGCTCTGACACCGAGGAGCGTTTTAATCAAGTGGTTTTATTTAACACATTATTAACAATAAGTGCTTCCCTCAGCCTGTACTCTGTCACTGTCTCTGCTCTGCAAACCCCATCTTCATGCACTCGCTGAGCACACAACACAGTCTCCATTGACAGTGATCTGCAGAGCTTGGAAAGAAAAGTAACGCCACTGTATTTTACAGAAGATTCACAGCTTGAGGCGATGAGAGTCCAAGACACAGCTCAGTCAGCTGAGCAGCAGCACTGCTGAGGTCAAATCCGACTCAGACAATCTGCCCACACTGCGGAGATGTCTCACCAAGCCTCAGAAAGTGGCAGAGAGGAAAGAAAACTGGGGGGGAAGTGTTTAGGTGTGTGGGAGAGAAGCCGAAGAAAAAGAAGTACACTTCCATTCATGGCATTTGAAAACATCAGAACCTGAGAGCCTGAGTATGTGTGAGGAGAAGAAAAAATAGGCAGAGAGGTGTGACATTTGTACCGCACAGTGTAGAAATGCTGGAGAATGAAAAGGTGTACATGAACTGTAGGGAGACGGAGAAAAAGGAGCGAGGAGAGACTGACAGAGAGAAGAGACGAAGGATGTGTAGAAACTGTCTGTAAACTCTCAGCAGGTAGCAGACACCAAATAGCGCTTATTCATAAATCAGACAGGTTTTCTTGTTGTGATAACCAGTTTTAATGAGCTGCTTCTGTATTTCAATCCAAAAAGGCAAGAACAAGAAATTACACGATATGACAGCAATAAAAAGTATTAGAGGGGAGCTCTAGAGGTCAAAAACCTTACTTAAAAGTTGTCCAATGAACCCAGTGATTACCACAGTGTGTTAGTTAGTTATGGAAAAATAACGAAATGTGTCAGCAAGAAGCTCCCACGAAACGTACCCGTCAACAAATTAGCATTGTAGAGGAAGATGGACTATGAGAAATGATTGAAATAGCATTGGTCGACGCATCATGAACTCTATTCTCTCAGGAATCAACACAGGAAATGAAGTAAGCCTGAACAATTAAGCATTTTGAAGTCAAAATCACAATTGGAAAATTGCAAAAGATGTAATGTTATCTACTTTGACTTCATTCTATTTTTTATTATAATGTATTGCACGTTGACATCCTTGCATTGCAGTACATTGGCATCTAATGTAATAATCTGAGGATTGACATGAAACAAATCACCTCCCGAATCAAACTGCAAACGATCACAATTAGGTATTGACTTTATATTGCTCACTCCTCGTATGAAGGTTGAAGACACTTGGACAAACACAGGTCTTGCCTCTTACAGTGGACCACTGGACTTCTGTGAGTAATGACAGTATCGGGGGCATCGTAGTGCACTTATCTGAAAGCGATGGACACTGCACTTATTTGCACTTATTTATTAATACATGAGTACATACGAGAAATGATTGTCTCCTATATACTTTTATTGGCCTTGATGGCTCTTCAGTTTGGTCTGACTTTTGTTTTTCTGTTAATGCAAGTACAATATGCTTTGTGTTCATTAATTGTGTGATTTTTAAGATGCAGATTCAGCTTTAAGATGCAATTTATTGTTGAAAGTGTGAGGTTTAATTGTGCTTTTCAGAATGATGTCATTATTAAATAACAATCACCACAGAGGGAAGTGCACTTATTTCAAAGATTTTCTATCTTGCTAACTAACTTTTAACCCTAAAAAGGTGTAAAAGACAAACATGGACAATAATCCCAGCAGATTCACCTGTACTTCATGCCCGTGTGTTTCCCCGTTGACTCCTTGAGTGAGATGTGGCGTGGGGTGAAGGAGCCGAAGCTGCGAGCAATGATGGCCACAGTGCGGAACTTGGCCTTGGCTTGGTTCACCACGTTGGGGCTGGTGGCGCTTTGCTTGCTGTGGTCTCCATTGCCTCTCTTGAGGTTGTGGTCCGTGCAGGCGATGGACACCTGCATGGCTGAGCTTCAGAAGAGGGAGCAGAGCCTGGCACACAGAAGTACAGATGGGACAGAGGGAGCGGAACCAGCCTGTAAAAGGAGCGCTGAAGTCACAAAAAGCGCGTGTTCAAAATCTCTCTCTCAGCATCTCGTTCTTTTAGTCAAAGTCTGCACAAACGCTCTTCTGTTCCTTTTGAAGTTCTTTTTTTAAAAAGGATTAGGTTTCTCTCTTCACTTGGTTCTGTGAAGAAAAATCAAGCTGCGAAAGAGCTCTTTCTCTGTGTTCTTGCTCTCACATCAAGTCTTCAACTCAAGTCTTTTCTTGGGGAAGAGAAGCAGCAGATTAGGTCACTCATCAAAGGCCAAAAAGAACAAAAACCCGTCAGTTCTTTGAGGGATCTCAAAAGAATGTATGCCCCTCTGGTGTTCTCTCTCCTGTGTCCTGTTCTCCTAACAGGATTTCAGCTGCAGACTCACAATCAGAGGAGGTGGAGAGAGTGTGGAGAAACGGAGGAGCGAAACAGACGGAGAGAGATGGAGATGCAACCCAGGCACTGTGCTTCCCTGGTCTGACTGTAAGAAGAGAGAGCGAGCAGTAGTATGCGTGTGAGAGAGAGAGAGAGAGTGTGAGAGTGAGAGAGAGAGAGGGAGAGGGAGGAGGAGGAGACCGGGTCAGAGAACTGATATGAGACAGGAGGACAGGGAGACAGGAGGAAACTAGGAAGAGAAGGTGAGGAGTCTCTCTCCGGTCCAGGTAGGATGCACCTTCACACGCCTGCCGTCAGCGCTTTTTTCAGTCTTGTCACTACTTCTGTTGGCTTTGCTCTTCCTCGACTCCCACTTCCTCTAGGTCCATAGTGATGTTGATGCAAGTCAATAATATGCTTGTGCCCCAGTTTCTCATCTTTTCCCTCTTCTCCCTCACGCTGTGATATTTGTTCTCCATCCAGCATCTGGATGCATTGCTCTTTTTTACTTGTTCCTGTTGTTTCTGTTTTTTTCTCAGCAGGGCAGCCTCTTTGCCGACAGCTCTGCTTCAGGGAACTGAGAAGCATGTGGTGCAACACATACTCAAGCTTTCTCTCTCTCTCTTTCCCACTCCCACTGTTTCAGTCTCCGTCTCACCCTCTCTCTCTCTCTCTCTCTCTCTTTAGCTCCCACTCTACCTGTCTCACTCATCCTCTCACACCGTTTTCTCACCTGTCTTTATCTTTGAAGCTTCCCTCCTTTCTTCCTCCACCAATAATTCCATGCAGCAAAAATATTCTCTCCAGGATTTTCTTTTTTCTAACATACACAGAAAGTCATTACAGGAGACATATTTGTGAGCTCTGTCCCCCTCTGTTGTAGAATGATAAATCCTGCTGTTGAAAGTGGGCCACTCTTTTGCACTTCATTTTGTAATTGGTACACTGATTTCCCTTTCAGGACACAGTATGTTGTGCATTTTGTGCAAATACAGTACAAACAGATGTCAACATTACAGTATTTGCAAGTTATAAGCCCATATTTGCTAATATAGTTGTGTAAAAGTAATAGTTTTCACTTAACCCAACCCCCATTGGCAGCACCAAATCAAATGGATGGATGAACAAGATGGGGGAGGTGAGTGGAGATTGGAATCAGAAGGAAAAGGAGAACCAGCAGGCTGAGGTGTAACAGCTGGAACGATAGGAAATTCTTGCATCTGTGAATTTGTTTGATTACAGCACATACAAGTGTGTTTGACTGTGGGCACGTGTATGTGTGCGTTTATAGAGTAAGTGTTTTTGTTTGCTCTCTAAACACAGTATTCTGCTGCAGGCTCCATCAGCAGTATTATCCCTGCATGTGCGTGCATGTGTCACTGTAAACAATGCACGACAATGGACCGCGTCATTATCTGGACTTGAATAAATGCAGCCATTTCCATATTGGTTTGTTTGTGTCTCTCCGTCTGTTGTCATCGGTCATGGGAAACGCCACAATGCTCATCCGCGTGATAAAAATCAACATCTGAACTGGAGGACAGAGGTGCAGCACAAACAGGAAGTCAGTTTGCTGCTATGGTTGGAAAAAGTCAAGCCCAGATGCTTTTCAGCAGTTATACATCACAGCACATTTGATTTGGCGTAGAAACAATTGTTAATAAATGTAAGTGCTCTGTCTCAGCTCAGTTTTCAGCGCTACATAACTCCACTATCATCGATGCTAGGAGAACAACAATCTATGAACATGAACATGATAAATCTGTCCTGCTACAAACTCAGGGAGCCAGGACCTCATCTACTGTGGACCATCTCCCAAGAGTCTCTATGGGATAAGGTGACGCACAGAAACCAGGGTTGGAGGCGACTGTTAAAGTAATTGGTTAGCTCCCACGGTGACTGAACTGGTTCTGAGCTTGTGCAGTAGTAGTTGTAGGTACCTTCGTGTCCCCATAGGGAAACCATTTTTCTTGGTTGGTGTAACAAGACAAGCAGGATAAACAAAACAACACTTCGACTATTCAACACATATATGCACACACCAGATATATCACAGTGCTAACTCCTGCCATGAGCTCATCTGCAACCTCAAGCTTTAACTCACTTCATCAATTACTGAAATATATTTACAAACATTAAAAATTCAACCACCTTTAATTAAAAAACACAGTATGTATTATATCTATGTTGTATTATTTGTGCTATACCTGTATAGAGCTGGGGGTGAGATGGTGTTTATTTTTCTAATCCTATTTCACTCCTTTGAAATTGAGCTCTTCATATTACCTTCACCCCTGCTGTGCCATCACCACTGAGGAGATGAACACAATCTTGGATCAATCTCACAACTAATGGAAAAGCCATTCATCAGCAGCACCTTCTAGATCAATACAAGTCCATTCCTCAGGGAATTCTCAACCAATTCCACATATGGAATTAGAGTTGGTTTAAACACTCTTTCCTCTGTTGAAAAGTAGTAATTGCAGTTGTCAGGGGTGTTACTGTCCTGGAGAGTGTGCAGCTTTAAAAAAAACTAAATAAAGTGGTTACTGTAAAGCATACAGTACTAGCAATTTAAGGTAAATATCACATTTCTGACCCTGGAGTACTTCAGCTAATTTAGCTTTTAAGCAATGAATCACTCATGTGACCTAAAATGCCCCCTTCGAAGACAACAGAGGACATTCAGCTTTCCATGTTGTTTCTTCTTGATGTAGCTGTTTATCACAAGAAAAGTCAATTGTAAATTTACCCACTGCGGGGACAAATAGAGGACCATTTTATCTTATCTTTAAAGGACAAGCTTTGTTTGAGAGAAGGCTGAAGTAAAAACAGTGCTGTTTTTCCCCTACCATCTCAAGTAAGTGAGATTCTCTGGTCAACAAATCAACGGCCTGCAGTGCGTCTATAGCTCCACCCTGTAGGAGGAGTACCAGTGTGCTTGGTACCCCAACGGAAGGATGCCAAAACAGGGAGTGAACTATTTTTGTACCCCCTCAACATTTGACAATGGAAATGCAAATAATTGCATTACAAATGAACTGAGCTGAATTGTACTGCTTGGTGACATGGCTTCAGTGGCCTTGTTTGTGCAGTTTTAACCCTGTACATTTTGAATATATCTCTAATATTACATGCCTTTCCTTGAGTTAGAGTGGCTCGGGTCGCATGTTTCTGTCTAACCAAGCCTGAGAGAATACTGACTGAGCCTGACCTGAACCCGACACGCATCATTCTGAGCCAGACACAGAATAAGCTGAAGCATACTCTCATTGTCACATACGTAGGTTGCTGTTGCTTTTATTTATGTTGTACTGTATCAGTGTTGTACTGTGATTTACATAGTGAGTATATATGTGTGACAGTGCTTCAACATGGAGTGAGATCATGTCTGGGTTTTCTAAAGGAGACGGGTGCTGGCAAACTAATATGAACTGAACTTGGCCACCGAGACACTTGTAGAAGAAAAGCATCATAAACATAATCACGAGCTTCCTGATGTGCTGCTCTGCGTTCACAGACATTGAGTTCAACATCACCTGCTGTGGCTAAAAAAAAAAAAACAGCCCGAGCTGTCACAGTAATATCTGCTGACTTTTCCACTTTCCATTTCAGTTCATCTTGATTCTATGCTTTTAACTGTGATGCATTAGTGTGCAGTTCAAGTAAAGTGCTACAGTCGATCGTGTTGAGCGCTGCCCACTTTACCTCAGTCACATTAAAAAGACACACACACTCAAAGAGGCTCGGGGTTGCCAGACCACCAGCACAATAACAGTGTGCCCATGATGAATTTAACGTGTTTTCGAATGAAAATGACCAATGTCCCCACCTTTTATTTGCAAAAACAAGTTCTACTTCAAGGAACACTGTTGATGTGCATCAATGCACATTTTTAAGTGGTTATAGGGAAATATGGATACCATTAACGACAACTGTAACCACTGATCTTAACATAATCGAACCATTATGGTTAGCTTTTTCCACTACTCTCTTTAGCCTTGTATTTTAATATGATGAATTTACACTTGCACTTATAAATAAATACATGTGACAGATGCAGTGGTGTAGGAGTATACAATTCTTAAGTATTTGAAAGAGAAAGATTGATGCAAAAGTATGAGCATGCTGCAAGTACACTTTTGCCCTATTGTAAAGAAGGCTACAATTCATATCCACAATCGATACAAGGATTCATGTTTAATTAGAGGTTTTACAGCTACACGGCTGCTCAAAGAGGAGAGGCAAACTTGAGCTCTGCTGAGGAGAATATTAATTCTTACTCAAAGTCTTTCTTGCTTGCTTGTACTCTGCAGTATACTGCATGAACAGTATGGGCTGTGATGTTCCGCAACTACAGAGGAAATAAAATTCCAAATTGTTAATATAAAATGATTTATTTGGAGGCGACTAACAGCTTAAAACACGTTTTTGTTACATTCAATGGTCATTTAAGATATACACTGCAATATGAAGCGTCCAATGTGAATATTAATCTATGTTTGTTTTTGTTTTTTGACGGACAGACTGTTGCTGAATCTCAACCACTGCAGCAGTTTCCCTCTCAGCTGTGTGTATTGCAGGCATTTTCAATAATGACAATGTTGTGGGTTTTACACTGTATAATTTCTTCCTAGTTTCCTAAGTGTTATCTATGTTTTGTTTTTATTTTCTCTGCAGCTGCCCCTAAGCAGCAAGTGATGACACACTCGTATATTCTGAGCATAAGGTGGTGACTGTGTCCTACTTCTGCACCTGTGTGTGTGTGTGCTTCATCAGCAAAAGTCTACACACTACACACTGAAATCCCCAGATCACAATATGTGCGCATACTTGTATACGTATGCTTGTTGGCCCATTAGAAAAATAAGATAGTGATGTTATGTTGTTTTCAGAATTTAGGTTACTTTCTTACCTGAAACCCAACTGGCCTTTCTTTCCTCCCACAGTCCAAAAACATGCAGATTTGGGGATTAGGTAAATTGGACACTCTTAATTGACCATAGGTGTGAGTCGATGGACTGGCGACCTGTCCCACCTCCTGCCCTATGTCAGCTGGGATTGGCACCAGTGCCCCCACAACCCTAATGTAGAGGGTAAAGCAGCAGGAGATGAGCGAGTGAGAGTGAGTAAACCCGACTGGACAATCGGGTGGCACCAAAGCAGCTTAAGCGTGGCTTCAATGTCTCTTGTGATACTTTAGGTTCTACAGCTTAGATGGCAAAGTAATGAACAAATCTAACTCTAGGAGGTATTCCAGAAAAGCAGAACAATGAGTGATCAACCTCATGAGACTATTAAGTGTAGTAACAAATAATGTCATCCTGTTTGTGTGTGCAAATGAAGGAAATCCGAATATCTTCCAAGGAAGAGCATGTCACGTGAAACTAGTTTGAACTGGCTGAGATGGCACTAAGATAATAATACTTCCCTATTACATAGTTTTTAACCATTCTATTACCTTATTAGTTACAGTACTGAAGTGTGCTGTAAAAGTAAAGAACCCAGAAACAAGTTTTCTCTGTAGGTTATTCAAATATAAAAACGTCAGTGTAGTACATGCTGTATCCTCTCTGCCCTTGTCTGCAGCTCTGCTCAGAGTGTCATGGCGTAAGCTGACAGGGCAGTATTAGGGATGTCAGCCCTCCTTATGGACTTAAAGCTCCTCATCTGCTGTCAATGGAACTGAGCAGTCCCTGCTGCCATGGACTAAACCATTTTTGGCAGCTTTAGAGGGGTTTTTAGAAGTGAGATATGAAACTATTGTGAAGCAAACGTGACCTCATATTTGAACCAGATATGCATGGTAAGCAAAAGAAGAGCAGAGCACACCCTGTGAGCAACTGCAGGAAGAAAACTTTAACAGCACACTTGTATTGGGGTCAAGGCCAAACCATTTAAGAAATTCCTCTAATCTTCATATTGTGAGTGCCACCCGGTAAAGAGCCAGGTGCTTTAATAAACTCCTCGAATTGCTAGATAACTTAGATGCTATTTTAAATTATATCTGCAATAAGAATACTTTAAAAAGAGCATGACGAGAGGAGGGAAGGTGATTTCAAGAGGCAGTGTGGATTTCTTAATGTATGGAAAACCTGACGGCATAAATACCATGATAAAGAAGATTAAATGAAAAGTAAAAAGTAATGTTGCATGTATTTAAAGTATAACTAAACCCCTAAACCATTTTTTTTCAAGTGTGTTGATCCAGGTGTAAATGTTTACAGCATATTGTAAAGTATTATATTTTTTTGCGATAAAAATGAGCGTGATGAGCGTGAGGCAAGAGTGTTCCCTCTTGCCTCACTGGAACACTCTTTTCAACTCACTCAGTGCGTTGAATAATAATTTGGTTTCCTTAATGTCACAATAAACATGTTAGTCTGACCAAAATCGAGCTAGTCTTAGTCGGACTAACAAACCTGGATAATGGGTCCGATTATTCCAGCATGTATAAGATAAGCCAGAAAAGAACAAACAACACGACGACGGCGTCTTTGTTGGGACAACACAGCAACCACAAGAGCCATGCTCGATCTAATTTGTATCATAATTAACATGTACAGCAGACAAAAACCACAGCACAATCCATCTCACCATTCACTCTTTGTTTTTCTGTGACGTAAAGGTCAACAGGAAATTGATTGTGCCTGTCTTGGTCGGACTACAGCCGTAGCTCGATTTAACTGTGCAAACTGAGTGAGCACCTCATTAGTAGGGAGGTTTATCCACAAAGCTGCAACTCTGTGTCACATTCACTATCAGACCCCTGCACTGCTCCTCACACTCCCTCCTCATTTCGCTCACTAAGCTACCAGCCAACCTTTTTGGTATTTTTCAAAATCATGGGGGGGGGGATATTAGTAGATGAGGCAATGAGTTTTGTTTGTGTCTGCTAGAATGATATGCTATAACTACTATAACTATAACAATGATTAGAATAGTAGTAACTGGACTATTTAAAAGATGAAACTAGGGATAAAAACAAAGACAGTGTTTCAATATTGAGGTACTAAGCAGAGCAAAAGAAATATTGTCATTTTTAAATGATGGACCACAAACACAAAAGCACATGTCCCCCCCCCCCCCCCACACACACACACACACACCAATGTGCTTCCAGCCATGATGGAAGCCAAAGAGCAAAGGGTAAATTGATAAACTTTGACAGGAAAGCATGCATGCTTCATTAGTCAAGCCTATCCATTAAAATCCATAAAATCAGCATTTCAATTTCACCTTTGTTGCCGCAGTGATTTCACCCTCAGCACAAACTGTGACACCATTAATCTGTGCAACCCCATAGTCACCAGTCTGAATCCAGTCAACAACAGGCATCTTAGAATAAAATACCTCTACTGTCATTGCACAGTCACACCGTACAACAAAACTGGATGCAGTCCAAACAGTGTATATTTTATTATTGAAACGTGTGCACATGATCACAAATACTGATTAAATGTCATACTGTACTCCTGCTCATTTGAATCATTAAAGTCATTTACATATTAATGTGGGCTAGAACATGGGTCAAGGATACTACACACATAAGCTTATTAAAGTGGAAAGAATGAACTTTAAGGTCGTGTCAATCATTGACCTACTTACATTAGGTACTGGGTTTCAAATGACTAAGCCGCTTTTCCACTACATGGTCCAAGCTTGCATCGCCTCACCTCGGCACGATACAGCTCGACTCTATGTGGTTTGGTTGGTTTTCTAGTACCTCCTCAACGTGGGTGGAGTCATCACTGCACGGCTGCATGAAACTGCCGTGGCATGGCGAGGCAGGCTGGGACCATGTAGTGGAAAAGCGGCATAACCAACCAATGAATTTTATCATTGAACCTTAGCTGTTTTAAATACAAATGTAATCATAGTGATACATTTATTTAATAACCACATCTGTCACAATCTTTAAATGAGAATGAGACTTTCTCGAGCGAGTGATATCACAGTGGAAAGATGTCAGACCTTCTGGCAGCTGCCACATCCCCTCATCGCACAACAAAAAACCCTGAAAATGAAACTACATCTCCTCATACATTACATGACTAACTGACTAAATTATTTTTATTTGTTTTAAAAACAAGTCTGACCAAACAATACTTAATGCAGATTTAAAAAAAGCAAATATACTGTACTTCCGTCATCATCAGAAAACTCAGTGAAGAATCTTAAGTAGATGTTGTCAATGGTGAGTTTAGATAATTCTATTAGTAGTAGAAATACACTTTTACAAAATACTGTAAACCCACATGATCATGTCAACACACAGCTTAATGATTTAGGCATCTCTTTCCTCTCTGTTATCACCCATTCACTCATGCAGGCAGGTCACCACTGGGTCATAATCCAGAGTGTATCCATTTAGTGACCGCCATTGTTCTCAGAGTAGCATTAGATTACGGCTCGTTATTTAGACTTGAGACAGCTGGTGAAGATAAGAATAGTCAAAGACTTACGAGCTTCTACTCATCAGTCACCCCCTCAGTCTTACAATACACGCAACTTGACACTTGTACTTAGTCCTGCATCTCTCATCATCATCATTAGCTTTAATGCTATAATTAATGACATTTATTTTAATTAAACACTTCAGCAAGCACGGTCCCAGATTACACTGCCGACTGTAGGTCCTGCCCTGCTACTGCTGCCAATGCCACAGAGACGGAGTCAAAAATAGCACACTGCTGCTGAATGAAAAGCATTGGAATGGAACATACACATGACACGGGTGTTTATTGGCAGAAATTGAATGAAGTACAGTATATGTACGTCTGTTGAATAACAATGTTGAGCTCATGCCCCTAGGCTGTATATTTTTAACTCACTGAACAGTACATGCTTAATTTACATGCGGAGCGAACAGACCTCATAGAAATACAGAAAATATAATTAAACCATGTTTACTGCAGCATTTCTTCTCTAAAAGACAAACCATCTAGTTCGTTTAAAACCCTCTCCATAGCAAAGTCATTAAAATTATAATAGATTTTAAAAGAGTAAGAAATCAATTTAACTTGAGTTTAGCTCAGGTAATAGAAAAATAATGAATGTCACAGGAAGCTGCAGCTCCTCTAATTCAACACTTTGTATGACAATCCGTGGCATACGAGCTGTAAGTGTTATTCTTGCAGATTAAAAATCTACAGAAAATCACCAGGTTGGTCACCATGGTAATATCTGCGCATTAAGCCTTATGTGGCTGATGCTGATGCTGATGCAGATCATACAGACCCTTTTTTCTAACCATATGACATTACCATATGGACTTTTCTGCCTGCACAGACAACAAAGGACCTCCTGTGTGCTCCTACCACTGCAGACGACCATTTCACAAAATCTATGTTGCAGATTATGCCTGGCATTATAAAGAGAGGCCTACACGATCATGTTTTGATTACCTCTGTGGCATAAATTGTAACAAAGACACATGCTAAGGTCTCAAGTCTGTTTTTACAGGTTACATGTTCATCTTAAATGGCTGTGCCTAAAACAGTTCATGTCTCCATTGCAACCCCAGAGTCATGTGAAGCGTGTATATATATATCGGTATTACTAAATCATAAAACACAAGATGTCAGTGATGTTCACAAATATTCCATAGTCCATTTAGAATAACTAAAAACTGGCCCTGTTTCACATTTACACAGTCCATTTTATTTGGTGTCCAGTTATTATGTTGTCCTCTGGGAAACAAATGTGAGAACAAGTCAGTGACTATCACTAAACATTAGTGAAACATTTAAACACTTCCAGTAGATATTGTTCTTGTTTCACATTAAAAATAAAAACTCTAGACACTAGAAACAAACAATAGACTATCGCGAGAACGGGTGAGCTTCACATACTGTAGTGTGCACTTGGTATTTGTTATTCAGGGGCGTATAATGACTTGGAAAGATAATCTTAACAAAAGTAACACCTTATGAGAAGTGCCAGTACTCAAAATAGTAAAATTAGGAAGTGCTGGTACATTGTAACCAGGTAGTACTGTATACGAGGCTTGGTTTTTAATAAACCCATAAAATGATGTCATTGTGGGTGCAGTTTAGGAGTTGGGAAAAGGGAGTCTCCATTTTTCGTGATGCACCCAGGTTTACCTGGATGTAACTGTTGCATTTACAGGTGGATTTCTGATAACAAAAGTGCAACGCACAACTTTTTCATAATTCTGTCACTTGCATGACATAATGAGGGTGTTCTTCAACTTGCACCATGTAATAAGCACATACACCCACACTACCTGCACTACAATCAGCTATTTGTTGCAGAGAGCGTTGTTCCTGACTGCAAGAGTATCTCCAGATATGGACACTTGATAGTCAAGAGTGGTAACACCATGAGGAAGCCGTCATCTCCATGATAGCATCGCTATGGAAACAGTATGGAGGCGTTATGTGTGTGGAACAAAGCAGCAATAAAATAACACCAGGCAGGACTGAAGATGCCAGATGGCAACCAGACAGCATCTGGAGAAATGAAAGATACATGTATACTGGTCACCTTCAAAAGGGAAGGGTGTCCAGTAATTAGTGTAATGAAGAAGGAGGTTAAAGTGCATGTTTCGTTGCAGTTTTTTCCAGGTATGTCAAAAATATGATGCACCGAAGAAATGATGGACCGAAGCCAAACAATATCTGCTGTTATACCATAAAAGATCCACTCAAATTTCATTGCTGCTGCTGATATGTTTTTTATTTAACTATGATGTGTGCGGCTGCCTTTCTTGGCCAGGTCACCCTTGTGAAAGAGATTTTGATCTCAATGGGTCTTTTATCTGGTTAAATAAAGGAGGAAAAAAAAAATGTGTTTCTCAGACACCATCTTTTCCAATTCTGTTCCATCCATCTCTCTATTTTTCATTCTGTCCTTCTCCAGTTTTCTATCTATCTATAATTTTTGTACAGTTTGTAAGTTGTTTTATTTACGTTATTTACGTTATGCACATGCATAATGACAATCAAGAATTGTTGATTTTTGATTCTGGTTGGCAAAACGCCCCCACAAATGCTGCATTGATACAGAAACCTTCAGCGTGCTTTGTCAGCTGTTTACCATTCACTAGTGCACATCATGATGAGGACATGAAGAAAACAAGAACAGAAAGAAAAGCAGCCTCCTGCAAATGAAGCTGCGGGTACCACTGGTAGAAAGAGGGAAAGAAAAGAGCAGCGCTGTAGCTAAACCAGGGGCCAGTAGCACAAAAGTAGAATTAAGAAATCTCCAGGATATCTGATAAAGCAAACCCAGTGTTTCCCCAATTCTGGTCTTCAGGAACCCCTGCCCTGCATGGTTCCTGAAGGTGCCAAAGCTTATAATGGAAACTTCGGAAGAGGTGAAACACTTGATGTGTAAAAAGTCAAAACAGACACTTTCACAGCACTATGCTGCAGATTAGTTGTGTTTCAGTAATTATAGTGGTTATTTGGCACATGCTAGTAATGTTGCAGTGGTCACCAATGCGGTGCCCGCGAGCACCAGTTATAACATAGCAATGACAAAAGTGATGTAGCACAGCGGTGTGTGAATTGAGCCACAGTCGGTGGAAATTATGATGAATTATGAAGTCGGCCTGGCTTGTTAATGACTATGTTGATTATTGTGATCACTCATTGAACATCGTTCGCAGATGTCCATCAGAACGAAGGCTTGCAGACTATTAACACCCCTGTGCATGTCCATAGGTCACACCGCGAACAGCTGAGGGGAAAAGTAACTCTGCCTGTTTAAGATGCTAAAAACGTTCTGGAGGTTTAATGGCCAACAGAGATTTGACCTGACTGAGACAGATGGACAGGTGTGTGCAGATACATTAATATGGTAGCCCTCCATATTAGTCTCTACCGTTCACGTAATTCATTTAACGCTCTCAACTGTGTCGACATCTCCATTTACTGTGTTTTTGAACGTGTGTGTTTTTATATGCGGTTTTATAAAGGATGGGTGTTGCACCCTAGAAACTTCATCCATGTTACTCCCAAGTTGAGCTCATGTTTTGTGGATCTTTGACTTAACAAGTTGCCATTGCAGAAAACTTTGTTGGTGTGACTTCTCATTGTAAACTTTATATAAAAACTCATAAAAGAGGTGTCCTAAAAAGTCTAATTTTCATAAGAAAGTTGTGCACTCTGCCGTGGGAAGACTAAAGTGTCAGAGCTGCATCATGTCACACATAGACTATAGAAACACAGTCATGTCATATGAATGAGATTTTATGTTATTGCCCTCGCCACTGACTGAAAACCACTTTTGCAAACTCAGACGCGTGTAATCATCTCAAAAACTACAATATTACTGCATGGAAAAAAACATTTTGATCAAACCTCTGAAAACAGCAGTCCACATAGCATCTATACAAGAGTAATAATGACTTGACTAAATCAGAATTATAACAACATTGAAGGCAATATTTTAATGCTGTGCAATAAAACTGAGGTAAAAAGCCAAGTCAAAGCATTAAAAACATAAAACCTCTGCAATGCAATAAAAGACCGAAACCCTCAATGCACTTGACACAAGTCTTCACATTAACTAAGATGAGGTATGTGACATTTTACCACACAATCAATGTAAAGGTCAGAGCACATATAATAATGTAGACAGCTTTGAATGCACAGGTGACACTTTCAAATGAGCTCCAAGCACTTCATGACCTTTTCCCTCTGGACATGCACGAAGGGTTAGAGAACATTATATTTGTACATGTACTGTACTGCATACGTAGGGGTCTAAAAACTCGTATAAGCTGTTCAAGTTTTCTACTCCAATATCTGTACATGGCAGCTGCATGTGCATCAATCTCATTTTATAGCTGGTAAAGCTAAAGCTAATGTTACTTCAAGTGTATACTGCTGATCAGCTTCGGTATACATAAAGCTTTCATTTATGCCATGGAGTAATCGAGTCATTTTCAGATGAATACAACGAAGGACTAAAATGAAAATTGTGCCTCTAAAATATGACGCATTAATTAGCTGAAAAGAAAAACCAATACGTACAAGGCAATGTACTGTCACAAATTGCAAAAAGTGAAGTATTTCAGACATTAATTGTGGTCTTAAACTCCACAGCATACACACTTTAAATATTTACTCCACGTTTTTTTGTCTGGAGGACGTGGTTTAAAATGTTGTGCCCCATCTGAAATGGAACATTTACTAAAAGAACACAAAGAAACTCCCTGAAGACCATGTGGTTGTCACAAACAAACCCACACAGAGAGAATATATCAAAGCTTCTCATTCACAAAAGCACAATGAGAGTTCATAATCGTTTGCCTTTAGCGTGAGACAAATTGACCCATGGAAATGAGACCTGCACAAGAGAACAAAGCCCCACCTAGACTTAATGGGATGTAGTATAATTTGGACTCTATCTGACCTCTGTCCCTGGATTAAGTCTTTGTAACACACAACAAAGAGAAGCCTTGAATACCAGTAATTGACATTCATTGTTGGATTTGGGCACACATTTTGTAAAGCACTATAATCCAATGTGACATGGCTCCTGTGGAGACGGAGCAGCTTAGAGTCACCTTGCTCTTTCAGTCGGCAAATTAAAAGTTGGCTCACAGTAGGTTGGCGCTATATAAACCCCTGGAAAAAGCCTTGTCCTGGTTGGCTGAGCAGGAACATGAGGGGGGAATTGCTCCAGAGTGCTCAAACCTCTCCAGTGAAGACAAAGCTGGAGGGAAACAGAAAAGTTCTGCTGTGTGAAATGTATTTCTCTTGCAGGTCACTCAGTGTTTGGTGCAGCTCCGAGGTCAGCATAAAACTTTTTTTTGTAGAATTAAACAGACATGCACGCACATGTGGTATGACAATTTGACCAACTCTGAACTACTACAATATTTAAATTGTATTGGTATTGTGCAATGCTGTAGCTACGTTATCTTGTTCATTTTCGGAACCAACTTGCTCCCATTTGCCTGTGCTGTAGGTTTACTTCTGCTTCTCTTCACGTTCTCGCGCCACACTCCGCTCACCATCAGATGTGTAAAGCCCAGGTTGAAAACCTCAGTCCGGCCTCAGCCTCTGAGCCAGACTGAGCCTCTGTCCAGTTTCTGTTTTTGGGTCCAAAATGTTTGCATCTTAGGTGTTTTGTATCTGGATTGTTAAATTGATGTTTGTAAAGTCTCTACTGCCGATTGCTTTCGAAATGACTTAAACTGTGAGTGATGACATGAGACCACTTGAAGATAATAGCAGTTGAATGCAGAGCTCGCGCATCATGTCAAACCACCGGCTATTGTTGAAATCAAACCAAATTCTGATCTCACATTGAGTTCCCTGATATTTTGGCATGAATATTCCTCATAGTACAGAGGAAACAAGTTTATTTAATCACAATAAAACAGCATGTTTAAATGAGTATATATTGTATGACAGAGAGCAGAAGTCCTTCGAAATCACTACATAGGATATGAAAGAAGGAAAAATACACTATCCATAAACCCTAAATATCATGTAAATGCTTGGTGGCAAATGAATTAGCATACTAACATGTTTATTGTATGACAGACAGACATGAATGTCACTAAATATGTATGGTTGAGATGTTAGTATCGGACCAGAAACAGTGGTATCGAGTCATCACTAAGAGAGAGTGTAGTCCTCACTCATGTCAATGATCTACACACAAGTGATTCCCCATCATTTGTGTGCCATTTATCATCTGTGCATGTGTCCATCATCAGGCAAATATAAATACAAATATCAATGTAAAATATTCCTATATGGGAGATTTCATACATCAAAAAAGTTATTTTCCTATACGTTTTTGGACATACAAAGCCATTCACAGCCGTCACAAGTGGACTACGTAACAAGACTCATTACAGACACTGCTTTAAATAAAATCCTCAGATTTATTTCAGCAACTAAGACCATAAAAGATAAAGAGATAACCTGAGCTTAACATGACGAGACCTTGGTAAACATTAATGGAGTAAGGCCATTCACAAGTACAAACAACTCTTTAATTGGCAGCCAATGCAGCAATTTTAAGGTGGGTCTCGAGTGTGGGGGGTTTTTCTGAAGCATTTTTCAGTAAACAGCAGACCACAGTCTATTTCATAAGCATTTACATGTCATTCAAGGCTTTTGTTCTGAAACCTCACATTAATCAAATATTTTAAGTAACTGAAAATCTGGTAAAAGCTGATGACAACTGCTAAAACTGAAATGAATGACATTTTAAAACTACAATCGCCAGCCATGGATCACTGAATCTGTGCTGCACTGCTGCACTGAAGCCAACACAGTTCACTAATGGATATGCATGCGCTTCATTTATGCAACGACTACAGTATTTGTGTCCAATTCTTTAAGTATAGTGCATTTGTTGGTACGGTGCCCGCCTGTGCTTATTGCAGTGTTTTAACAGTGATACTGCAGGAAACCAGGTGTGTGTGTGTGTGTGTGTGTGTGTGTGTGTGTGTGTGTACTGTTTCTGTGATACACCAAGGTTGTATTGGCAATAATGTATATCCCACCGCTTCTCTCTAAACAGTGAGTTTTGGAGAAAAACAGCATTAAGTCATATATAGTTGTTCTTTGTACTATATTCTGTGAAGACACACACACACACACACACACACACACACACACACACACACACACACACACACACACACACACACAGGAGTGAGAGAAAGCACAAGAAAAGTGCTGATCCAAGGAAGTGTAAACTTTGCCTATGTCAGTGTATCAGTGTTAGTGCTGTGAAGCAGAGATATATGGTGGCACTAAAACTGACACAGTGTCCACGATGGGCATGACTGCACAAAAAAACATAGATGGAGTGAAATGACTATTGAGAGGACCTGGGTGTGGTGTAAAGGAAGGAGAAATGAAAAGAGAGATTAAAAAAAAATAGGCAAGAGCAAAATGACAGCTGTGATGTGGAAACAACCCTGCAATAAAAAGTAGCCCACAGGAAATTGGCTTATTAGAAGAAAGGTGAAATGACAGAAAGACAGAAAATGATCAGTAACACAGCGTAAAAGTGCTGTGCTTGGACATTGCGTTGCCTCCCCGAGCTGTGGTATGAAGGTTATATACAGCTAGAAATAAGTAACACTCCTACTTTGCTGAAAACTTTCTTCTTGACAAAAAAAAAAAAAAAGAATTGCTGAGGAATGAGTGGACAATTGATTTTTAGCTGCTCAGGTTTTGGTTTGTGGCCAGTAAAAACAGAGAGGAAGTGTGGCACTGCTGCAAAACAATTGAACAGTTAAGTAAAATATTTGCTTCAAAAGGTGCTAAAAGTTTTTTAACTTGTGTCAGTCAGAGAGGAAAAAACTGCTGATCGATACAGTGTTGAGTTCAACCTACTTCTGCCTGCTCTCACACACATTTGTGCTCATTATAAAAGTGATGGCAAGTTCATAGCTCCCCCTAGTGGTGACACTGCAAACAACCATTATAGAACAAACTAGTAGACACTTATTTTCTCTCCTTTGCTCTGCCTTTCATAAGACTGTTTTGGTATCACCTGCTCATCCCACCCACGTTAAACATGTTTTTAAGTGTCTCATTTCCCCTGGAGGGAATCATCACACACCCACACAATCACCCCTCATGTGTATGGCATCATCATTACAGCAGAGGCAAAACATTGCTCCACTGATCACAGAGGGCCAACAGTAAGAGAGCTGAAAGTGGCTCAGTCTCATGTTCGCCACAGACACACATACGAAAGAGTGAGTCCCTGTGAGTGTTTCTAATTGAGCTACATGGCCATGTTCAGCCGACACAGACTATTGAGTTTAGGTACCGCAGCTATGATCTGATTTACCCTTAGGCTACAGTGTCACCTTGAACATCCCTTAATAGATTCAAAGCAAAAGGATGGTGTGTGCATGTGTGTTTCATTGTCTAGTTAGATTGGCTCTTTTCCCTTTAGCAGTGTAAGATGAACCTCCTCTGGGTTTCTATCCTCAAGTGACCTCTGCGACCAAAAGACAGCGCTGCCTCTTAAATAACCACTTATCACTCCTCATCAATAATGAACAAACAGCAAGAAGGAGGAGCAGTGGGGCAGTGACACCCAAGCAAGGGGATGGGAGATGGGTGACTGGTGTTTGAACAGAAGCGTTTTGGATCATGAGTTCTTAAAACAGCCTGCCACCGGTAAATCAGTTTAAAAGCAAAACAAAGAAGAAGGAATCACCAAGATTATCCTCTCCCTGCCAAAGCTCAAACCTTTCTTGCATTAAATAATCCTCAGAACTAACAAAGCAAGAATATTTTTGTAAAGCTTTGATCATTTCTAAAGCTGAGATAGTTTCAAGGACTGGTCTGACGAGTCCGGTGATCCACAATGACTCTGCGGCTCATCCCTGAATCTCCTTTTCTGGAACACATGTAACTGAACTCTCCAGTACTGACTCAGAGCCAACTACTGCTGAGAAAAGTGAAACAACAGTATATTCATGTGTGTGTGTGTGTGTGTGTGTGTTCATGTGATTAATCATGAATAATAGTCATGTCAGGTACAAACTTGATCACACTTAGTGGTTCACAAATACACTGGTGATCTGTGTGGGTGTGTGTTTGTGAGTGTTGGGGTACTGCTACCTGGTAACCAGTTTATTTGTTTAGCACAGTATGTAAACAGCTTTGACTAAGCAGGGACACATCTGGTGTCCCTCATCCATTTCACTAGAAATATATTTAGCACGTGCAATTAAAAGTTTTAAGTGTAAAGGTAATAGGACACACCTAACCAAACGCCACACTTTTCTGTGCGGAGTTTGCATGTTCTCCTCGTGTGCACGTGGGTTTTGTCTGGGTTCTCCAGTTTCCTCCCACAGTCCAAAAACATGCACGCATTAGGCTAATTAGACACTCTAAATTAACTGTAAGAGTGAATGTGAGAGTGAATGGTCCGTATGTTATTTCGTGCGATCAACTGTCGAGGGTGTCCACGGTCTTTTCACCCCATTTCAGCTGGGATTTGCTCCAGCTCCAACGCGACCCTCACGTGGAGGTAGAAAATGAATGAATGTAAAGGTAATAGAGGTTAGACATACATTGATTAGGAGGTTAGAATAGGGGAGACGTCACTTTTCTAAGGAACTGTCAATGAAATGGCTCTAAAAAGGGTCTAAAGTGAGAGAGAACAAGCTGTGCACACGTTGACCAGTAAAACCTGACAAAGCACTTAAAGCAGCTATTTCCTCTTTACCAGCATGCAAATATCCTTATAGATCTCTTCTTCATTGTAACTGAGATTTATTTGATGGTCTCAATATCTAGTTTCAGGATTTTCATACATACACATACATACATATACATATATATATATATATATATATATATATATATATATATATAGATATATATATATATACACACATATATATACACATACATACATACATACATACATATATACATACATACATATATATATATATATATATATATATATATATATAATGACCATAGGTGTGAGTGTGAGTGAATGGCTGTCTGTCTCTATATGTCAGTGAGTGAGTGATAATTAGCCAGAAGTTCCCTAAGCAATGTTCACAATACATCTGTATCTACATTACATGGTATGTGTACATAGAATAAAAGTCGTCCCTACTTCTTTGCACAGAAAACCCCAACAATACGAGAAGCGGGTCAGTCTCATGACTCATCACCAAAACTCAGTTTTTGTTTGCTGTTGTCAGCATGGCAGTTGCCCTTATTCCTGACAGGATTTAAAAGCATTTGGAAAAGGGCAACAGGCCAGAATCAGCAGGTGAACACATTTTAAAAAAGGGCCCACAACAACGGTCGGTAAGAGTCAGTAAAGCAAACATCTATTTCACATCCTCTTAACTGGGTTGCACCTGTTATAGTTGGAAATCACATACTAATTATTTACATTAGTGCATAGAGAACAACATGGCTCTGTCCAACTCCAACTAGAGTAAAGGTCACATGATTTTGTGCAGAGAATATTGTCATACTTTAAACCAGGAGTGAGTGAAACAGAACAGAAAATCAGGGAGTCAAAAGTTTAAAATTGTTACTCACTGTTTGAAGAAGAGGCCATTTTCATTTTCTTTTCATCACTGTATCTTCTCTCACTGCATCTTTTTCTGACATGACAGTCCATGTTTGAATTCCCTGTCCAAATCTCCTCACCGGAAAAGTAACTTGCACCTGCTGACTCTTATTTATGTAATAAAGTTGCTGTCTTTTGTTTGTTAATACAGTTCTGAAGAATAAACTGACGAGTGACAACATGCCTGTGCCAATCACAACATAATGCGTTACACCTTTGGGTTTGGGTAATTACACCTCCACCCAGAGGGGGGCGCTGCTTCAAAACGTAAAGAGACCAAATCTGTGAAAAACACAGGTGTGAAGTGTGATGTAGTTCCATTTTCTGGATAATCATGCATTGAGAAAATCACAAAGTGACTTTAAAATGCTGTAATCTGCCAACATACACTCAGAGTGACTCCTGTACTACTGTAATGTGTCATTTTGTTGAATTGTATTTTGTAGTCTTGATATTTAGTCCTGATTCATTGACTTGTTTTGGATTTATAAAGAACACCGAACATTTGCAAATTTAAAATGACTAAAATGTTTTCTAGTGAAGTCTAAATTTACATTATTAAAGAAAAATCAAATGTATCAATTAAAACAGAGAAAAGAACATTTGAAAAGCTGCACCCACTGTATCACCATATTATGATCACAATCGAATGAATGGGTTGAGCTCCAGTGCTAATAGTAATTTATAAAATATGTATATGTTTTCTATAAATGATCATCTGTAACTGCATATGTGACGCTGCACCATAAATACACTGGTTTTATAATTGTGTCATTCTTTCTGTCCATCAAAATATTCATCATTAGTTCTAAGACAAAGATGTCACAGGATCTTGGTGGGTTCCTTATGTGTAAAGCTCATCACACACTCTAAGCCTTTTAATAACTCAGAATATATAGGTCGCTAAACCAGATACTGTACAGCCATAAATCCATCCATACCCACCCGTTATTTAAAGACCCTCTGCAAATGCTTTTATTGAACTGCAGCCAATCAACCAGATTCTCACACTACTAAATATTGCATTCATAATGATGATGACTAAAACTGCAGCTGAATGATTTATCTACAAATAAAACACATGTGGGGAAAAAAAATGCAAGTTGCTCATTCCTTCGCACACACATTTTTGTCACTACCAGACCAATTAAGTATTTAGTGAGGATTACCAGCTCCTATATATTAAATATTCACTTGCTTTCCAAGATGAATAAAGGATGAGAAATCGACGCATTTATCTGCATGTGTACGTACACGGCTGTGTTTGACTGTCTGCGTCGGAGCTACGTGTAAATGCATGTTGTATGAATGTCTGGTCGCGTGCACAGTGTTTTGCTCACTGTTTCTCAAGTGACTCGGTCGGTCACAAACTTCAGCTTCACAAGGGTCTGATTAAGAACACACACTGACACAATAGTGACTGCACACATGAAGAAAAGTGACTCACACACAACAAAGTCTTTTTGCTCTGTTCATGTCTCTTCACCTCCATTTACTCCTCTCCAAGTCTTCCCTCGTTCTGTTTCAGTGGGCCATAATAAATAAACCTGTTGCTTGGATCACTTCTCCTTACATAGGCAGATACCAGAGTATAAACACAGGCTCCAGTCCAGGTAGGACAGACTGTTCACTGCCTGCAGTGAGCAGACACTCATTGCTGCTCTCTCTTATTTGTAGGAGTAAGAATCTTTAGGTCTTTAAACCTCCAGTGTGCAACTTCTGTTGCCAAAACACTGCTATAGTGTAGTGTCACTACCACCCCAGACTCGTGTGGAGCTGATGCACTGTGTGAACTCATTTGACAATTGGTTTAGATTTAAAGGATGTCTAACAATGATGAAGTTTGCATAACGCTCTGAGGTTGCAATATTTTCTTTGATAAAAAAAAAGTTGGACAAAAACAATTCAAAAGGAAAAACCAAAGCAGAAAATAGGTAAAGAAGGTAACGAGGGAGTGTGAGTGACACTGTAACTCAGTCACCTTCACACCACTGTCCATCAACAGGCAGAGAACATTTAATCAGATGGACTGACAAACATCTACACTTCTGTACAAACACACACACACACAAGCACATGGCATATGTGGCTTTCAGCTCCCTGGAGGTCTAAATACCCCCCACACTCTCATCCATTTACCCAGCATCCTCTGCTCTGTATCCAATAATATCATGGGCTTTTGATTAATCTATTTTCCTACTATGCTGATTGAATTGGTGCCACTGTAATTCAGAATGTTTGATCAGTGCATCAGTGCCTGTTACCACTTTGGCATTTAGGTTAAAAGGGGATGTACTACATTGTGTTCCTTCTTTTTCTTTTTTTTTTTCCTTTTAAACAGGACTGTTGATTATCATTTTCAGATTGATGTTAATTTGCTTTTCCAAACAAAAAGACACAGCAAACTGTAACAGCTGTACATTCTTCATTACAATGAAAGGAGAGTCGAATGACAAGACAAATAAAGTGAAGAATAGGAATGCCAGCAGGAAATACCAGCACAAACCTACTGGATGTACACTCAGGACCAACATGTGTCTCTGGAACAAAATGTCTGTCATCTGCTTTTCTTACATGGTCCATGTGTGTGTTTTAATGTAGCAATAATATCTGCCACTGACGAAAAAAGTAGCGTTAATATTTGCCTCAAGGAAACCTTGAATGCATTTTTTCTGAATTGCAGCCGTCAAGATGCACGTTTACAATGATGTGCAGTTAGTGTGTCACAGACACACATGCACAGATGCTCCTTTACTGTAGAAAGCACACACCTACGCCCCACTCTGACCTAAACTCATGAATAATAATCTGTGGGGCATGCGAGTGAGTTCTTCTACTTTGTGCATTGTGCATATTTTTGAATGCAAACAGAAGTCATGCGTGTTCCGTGTATCTTTACCAGTGTTGAACATTGGGTTTTAGGGTATAGTAATGTTGCATCAGTTTGGTGCATCAATGCAGAAATTGGTTTTAGGAGTGAAATATTCAACATTCAGCCTTACAAGCTGTCAAGTAAAATTTTAATATACAGCAAAGTACTGAGGGGCGTCAGTCTACTTACTGTTATCGGGCGTCTGTTTTGGTGCATTCAAATTGGGTTAACTGTGACACTGACGACCTGTTACCTATAACATTTCTGAGTGCAGTGCAGACCCTGACACTGGTTGAGAAGAGGGTAAGATAAAATAGAAGAAAGAACATGAATTATTTTTGCTTTTTTTTCACCTGGTGAAATCATGGACAGTTTCATCTTTTCTAACTCCTATTAAATATTCAAAAGGATAACTTGAGGACATTAAAAAAAATTGCTGTTTTATTAGGTTGCTATGGCAATACACACAAACATTAAATCGCGCGCACACACACACACATACACCCATATATACACATATGCCAAGGTCCCAAGGCAAAATGCTCACCACACATGGCCATATGAGCTCCCATAGCCTGGTTGACCCAACAGGGAGACTGCCATCACACTCCCTTTCTCTCCCTCTCTCTCTCTCTCTCCCTCTCTCTCTTTGGAGAACACAGAGGGGTGATGGGGAAGTCATGCTCTAAGCTCCCAATTCATCTGTGCCAACACATCTAATAAGTTTAGCTCATGTTATTATTACACGGATTGTTACATAGTTATGTTTGCAGAATATAGCCAGAGAATCAGTGAGCAGAAAGCCCGGGGAATAAAAGAGCTGATCCAATGACCAAAGTTCTTGGAAACACTAATCCAGCAGCATCTCCAAATATAAATCACACATGGAGCCACATTTCTGAACAACAGCCTCATTTGGATTTTCAATAAAAACAATATTTGTGTTAAACAGGTGTTTTTAGCTTTTTCTTTCCTTACTCAAATACATATAATCAACATTATGGGCTGTCAACATAACCTGTTGTGACGTCATCTAATTGCGATATGGCCAGTGTCATGTTTATATTTTGCAACTGGAAGTTCACAGATGTCACCTGCAACCAGGCTGTCAATCCCACTGTTGTCCACTCATGTGTCATTCTTTATCGTCTACTTTACATGCTGTGTTGTTGAAGAAGACCTGAAACTAGAGATTGAGATGAACTCATCAGGAAAATGTTAACTGATGCTGTAAATCAAGTGTGAAGGAGGCTCATTTTCCCATAGGCTTTCCTTTTAAATGAGAGTTCTTTTTGCAATCAGCAGAGTCGTCCCTGGTGGCTATTTAGAAGACTCTATCCTTGTTATAAATAGTCTCTGAGTGATTCCCATGATGTTGTGGAGGACACCTGTGGATATGTGTTGCCGCTAGAATATGAACCGTGGTTGTAAAAGGGCATCCTTGCTGAGGCCAGTTGTATAACAAACTGAAGGCAGCAGCAGCAGCAGCAGCAGCAGAAACTCTTTATTAAGATCATTTTTCTCTGTCATTCTCCACAGGAGACAACAGCACAGCGGACACAAAGCAGCTTCATGCCGCTCTGTCGCCTGAGGGCTGAGCAGTGATCCACAATGTTCCAATCACACTCTCATCAAAGCACTGATGCTTAGTCACAACGTGGGCAAACAACTAAAGAAATAAAAGGACCAAGGATTCCGTGAAGATGCCATGGTGGACGGATGGTTTTCTAAACACAAAGTTAATTTAACATTTAACGTGAGCCATTTGGATGATCGTTAAATCCATATATGTTCTCAGTGTTGTTGAGCCTGAAGCATCGGCTTCAATTACTGAATCACATTACATGCTACTTGTTTTGTAACTAAATTAAAAATGCTTTAGTTGTTCTGCTTTAAAAACACTGTAAACATGAACAGAGAAATGACCAACTGCACGGCATAGCATAGCATAAAATATTAATTTATATTTAAGTTCAAATTCAAGGTCGAATATGATTGATACGGGTTAGTGAATGGTTGTGTCTCTCTAACCCTGTGATGGTCTGGTGTCTTCAGCTCCCAGTGACCCTCATGTAGAGGATAAAGCGTTAGACAATGAATGAATGAATGAATGAAACATATATTTGTTGGAAATGGCAGGTTTTCCTATTCAAAATAATACTAGCCGTTATAAAAATTGTAATAAAAACAGTCAGAATGATGTACTCTTACATAAATGTGTGCTGTCAGTGATCAATCAGCAACTGGGTCCCACATGAAGGTCAATTGGGACTATTGATGCATTTGGCGTTGCGTAATACAACAACGGTGAGCTTACAAGTGTTGGACGTTTTAACTTTAAAGATACAGTATGTGAGCGCGTGGCTGGTTGTGCTGGTTTTGTGCTCTTTGAATCTTCAGCTCAGAGGTTTCCACACACATCAGATTTTTCTGAATTAGTAAAGCTAAACCAAAAAAAACAGATCAGTGATCAGTAAGAAGTAGAAAAGCAGCAGGCACCACAGTCAGCACATGCACCAAAAGGGCAGAAAAACCCGGCATCAACACACCATTAACAACTCAGTCAATCACAAGTCAGCAGTTGGCAGGGACACCAACCATCCCACTTATCAGCTGTAAGGCTGCTAGGGCTGCCATGGCAACCTCAGAGCGTTATGAAGCTTCTCTATATGTCCCATAAACACCTCACACATGCACACACAGGTGTGGTTACCTGTACACCATGCCCGTCTGACTCTTCACTGTGTCGTGCAGAGACAACGAGTGGACGTTCAGAAACTCCTCCAGCTGTTTGAGCCTCACCACGCCTTTGGGTTTCTTAGCCGTCCAAAGCATGAGAGGAGTGTAAGGTCGAGGTCCCGTCCCTGTGGACGTCTGGCGGACGAGCCTTCCATGGCTCAGGCCTTGAGCCTGGACCCCGCCTTGACCTCTGGACCCCTTCTGCTTTGGGTTGGGAATGTCCGGGCACGTCGCTTTGTACAGATACATCTTCCTTCTCCTCTTCTTCACCTTCTTCTCTCTTTCAGTCTCTCCCTTCTTCTATGAGTCTGTCCCATAGACATGTACACTCAGAATAATCCAGGTGGGCCCTTTGCCCACGCAGCGCTACAGTGGAGCACAGGAACAGGTGATTGTGCGACTGAATCTCAAATGAAAAAAGAGAAGTGATGAGTATTCCCCTGGATGACGCTCCACATAAGTACAGTCCTCTTATTTAAAAATCGCAAAAAGAGAGAGGCAAGAAAATCCAACTTCTGGGGCAAAAAAAACACTTTTGAAAAGCGAAAAGCAGTTTCCAAGAATCAATAATCAAGTGTAGTCTAGTCTGACTGCAGGCTGCACATCCTTACATGTACTTCACCATGGGCTGTGCCAAATATGTTCTCTATTCACATACACACATGCACAGAGAGAGTAAAAGACATACACACAGAGATAACTCACTGTCTCACTCTCTCTCTCACACACACACACAAACATACACACTCATGCTGTCACTTTGCCCCCTGCTCAGCCAGTCTACATCATAAGCTCAGTTTGGTTTTGCTCCCTATTAAATGGCATGGGAATCTGGGACATTTTTTTCCCGCCCTCCCTCTCTCTCTCTCTCTCTCTCTGCCTCTCTCTCCTTCCTTTAACTATCTTTTTTACCAACTCCCTCTTATACTCTTTCCCACTCTCACTTTCCTCATCATCCCTCTTTTGTCTTTCAGTATTCCCTCCGTCATAAGCCCTCTTACTTTCTCCTGATTTCCTCCCTTGTCTCCCTTTCAGCGGTTACATCTCATGCTTTTTTCCTCTCCTTTGTCTGGTTTCATCTGGCACAGACACACATATTAAACTTTATTTTTTTCGGCACTTTTCCTTTCACAAACGCCCCAATTACATTTCCTTTTATTTGACCTCTTCTCTTTTTATCTTTGCTTTCCTCCTCTGCTTCTCCTCTGCCTCTCTCTAAACAGAGTATACTCTGGACTTTTGCCAATAACAAACACCTAAAGTAAATACACACATTGCATTTCACACACACACACGCACACACACACACACACACACTACTCTATATGATCTCTCACCCGGGGCGTCCTCATGGGATTGTTCAGTGACATCATGTCTGGTCCTCCAATGAATTGTGGGAATCATGAGGAATGCTATTCTCCCATATCAGGACATTTCTTCGTTCCGACACACGCGGTAAGTCTTTCATTATAGACACACACACACACACACACACACACGCAAGTGTGTGCAAAAATACACACATACACACACGTCGATTAATTCTTGGTATTCAGCAAACCATACTTGGTCAGCACACTCTGAACAACCCTGCCAAAAAGAAAACCTGTCCACACAATAGTGTAAACATAAAAGCACTTCATTATGTCCGCTTTTCATGCAAATTCATCATTTATTTTGTTTGTTTTTTTTCTCTTGTCACATCATCTGAACCAGTTGCTTGGCTGCCATTTGTTTCTTACACTGTGATTTTAAACTTAGAACTTTGTGGTGGGATGTGAGTTCCTTTGGATTGAGGTTTAAGGTTGAGGTAAAAAAAAAAAAAAAGGGGGAGGCATATGCAATATTATTTTTCCAAAGGTTGACTGCTTATAATAATATAAATATTATATTTAATAATTGATTTAATGTGTAAAATACAATTCATGCTTCACTGTGTTTATCTTTCAGTAACTGTTGTATTGCAAAGACAGCAGTAAAGATGCACACACACACACACACACACACACACACACACACACACACACACACACACACACACACACACGCAAACATAAAAATGTAGACATGGATGTTTGCAGAGGGGCAGCTGTGTCTGTTGTCCGACAGGATGGATGGAAAAACTGATCCTGCCCGACAGCAGGAAAGTCAGCTGAGTTTATGCAATGCCAGTGTGTATTTACCGAGTATTTATAGACACTTGACACAATCGTGCACACGGAGCGTATACATGCACACATTTACTGTAATCCAATTAACCTTTGATTATAGTAAAACAAACTATTGATGCTGGTTTGCTTTTGGGACCTTTGATTTTCTCCTTTCATATATTTTTCATTCCTATGTCCTTTGAGCTGCTATTGGTCATTTGAGGAAGTGTGAATCACTGACAAAAAGAGTCAGATGAGGTCAAGAGGCAACGTGGTGAAAACAATATCTTCACTTATTTCACTTCCTTTAACTCTAATGTTTTCCTTTTTCTTTTTTAAATCCAGGCTGTTTCCAGCATCAGCTTCACGTTTCCTGAGACTAATTAGTCGCCTTTTTCCTCTCTCTTTCATTTTGGCCCCACCACCCCCTCATGTACACCCTCCAGTGGAAAAAGAAATCCCTATACAATGATTAATGATTGCATATGTCTGATAATTATCCAGTGTGCACAGTGTGATAGAAACAGAATAAGTAGAGCAGCCATTTAAAAAAAAAATTTTTTTTTTTAAAAAAGATTAGATGACTAAATACACATCCACACTTTATCATCTTCACAGTGTGTAAAATGGTACTTATGTGTCATTTACATGGAAGGACATGCTCCTTCTATGACTCAATGGCAGCAATATTTATGCCACTGATCAGCTTCCAGCCCTCAGGGAGTGTCCTGCTCCCGTTTAACACCAATGTGTTGCCCTACATTCTCCACTAAATCCCATTTTTTTATTATCGTTTTAAAACCTTAGCCTAATCCTGAGGGACAGGAGCAAACTGAGGCTGACATTATCACATCACACTGACTGTACTGTATATATTGTTTAACATTACAGTATTTCAGGTACTGAGAAATGGCTACATCTATTTACTGTGCCCGTCCAAAAAGGTGCTTGCAGTGCCACTTTTGGGCAGTATCCCAAAACTCCATCCATCAACTTCTAATCGTACACATGTTTTTGTTCTCCCCGCTACTGTATCATGTTGCCACTCCTTTGTCTCAAGTGTTATGAGGAAATATAATCTCAACACCTGGTCAGAGAAGGCAGCAGTGCTGTTGGCTGTCAATCAAGTTTAGCTGTAGAGCCTTGAATTGTTGGCTCCCTGCTGTAAGAACTTTATTTAAAAATGTACTAATTAATAATAGAGGAGAAAGCGTTGCAGCAAATAAGTAAAAATAATAATAAAAACACAAAACTTAAATATGATTACAACATTAAAAATTCTGCCCTGTGACAAAAGGATTAGGGTTAGTCTCTAAAATGAATCCATCAGTATTGGAAGCAAAACTACAACACAGGGGGGGAATCCTACAGCTCATATAGACTGTGTGACACTTTGTCACGATCAGCCAGTGCTGCCATGTTCAATAAAGAGATGACGGATTCTTCTGCTGACTGAGTCTGAAATCATCCACAGTCAGCTCGATTATTGCATTATTTTATTTCATATGAATCTCCAAGCCTATAATGTCATCTCTGGATATTTTGTCAAATAAATCAGAGGGCTGCTGATCAACAGGAGAATAACATGAAACAGTTAAATATACAGTAGTAGGCTAAGTGAACATGCAAAAGACCGTTTAAAGCAGGTTGCACGTCAGAAAATATTCTATCCCTATCAAAACCAAACAACTTATAGTAGCCCATGGCCTAGAGGAAAGGAATTGGGCTCATAACGTGAAGGACACTATTCTAATCCCCTCCTTTACTCCCTGGGTGCAGATAAGTGCTTCCCACTGCTCCTGTGCCCATCTTGTGTGTGTTCACTATACTACAGAGGTCAAATTCATCGCCACTAATTGGTGTGTGTGCAAAAATTACTTATTCTAATTAAATAACACTGACGGGTATTAAGGAAAAGAAAGTGCTATTTTCAGCTCAGTTATGACAGCCTGGGATTCCTGTGGTCATTTCTCTGACCCAGTTTTTGGGCAAAATCACTAAGGAGCTTAAAATCGCAGTAATTTTTCAGATTCAAATGAGAGAGCTGAGATAAATCGATTTCATGCCATTTAAAGTGTGTGTGTGTGTGTGTATTCTTTATGGGTATCTTTGTGAGGAATAAAAAAACTTATAAACCTAAGGAAGTGAGGACACTTCATTCTGTCACCCCTAAAAAGGGTTCTTTGAGGGTTACGACCTGGTTAAAAGTTAGGGTTAGGCACTTAGTTGTTAAGGTTAGGGTAAGGGGCTAGGCAATGCATTATGTCTATGTGGGTCCTCACTATGAATCCTACGCAAACGAGTGTGTGAGTGTAGAGGACTTGTTGAGGTACACTGGAGTCGGTCATTAGCTATTCTTAAGTTTGATCATAGTCATAGTAATGGAGTCACATTCATCCATTGTCTACCAATTTATGTGTGTGTGCACACATGTATTTTGTGTGTGCTAAGGTCTTGCTAAGTGATTCACACAGTGAAGTGTCTCATACTCATGCTCCACTGAGCTCACTACTAAACACACTCACACACACACACACACACACACAGCACAGTCCACATGCACCTGTCACTCTGTCTAACCACGAGAGACTTTCATCCTAAGTTTATGAGCCTGTCGGTGAAGAGCATGTGAAGTGTGTGTGTCACCAACATGTCACCAAGTAACATTTAAAAACCACATCTGAAAACAAAGCTGAACATAAGTCTTTCAGGTCAAATGGCCGCCACAAAACTTCACAACTGAGATCAAAATGTATAGGCCAAGTGCTTTCTGCTAAGTTATCAATATTATATCAGTTTTTGAATGGATCAATGATGTCTATAAACTGACTAAACTATAATTTAACATTGTCCTTCATCCTTGTCACCAAGTGAATGTTATGTGATGAGTGAATATGAATGAAAGGAAACTCATTGATCCTGATCCTGCTGATTATGTCCAGACTACACAAACAACACACAAACCAAATACATGTAGCCATGTACTGTATGTGTCACTTGTGACATGAACGAGGCCAGAGAATGACATCAATCAGCACTTTGAGCTGCAAGAATTCTTTGTAACTGTGAAGGGAGGGCAACATTACATGGAGCCTCTTCACATGTGACAATTTTTAAGTTCTGAGCAAAATGATCTCACTGCTTATCTAGCCGACAGTTCGCTCTGCATGAGCCTGTCAACTTCTGCCAATTCATTCTCTCTGAACAGTGACCAAACACATTTGGATTACGGAAATCTCTTTGAATAAGCAGTACCGTGCCATGTTGCTATGCGGCAGAAATAGTTGCATAAATATTTGGAAGGGCTGAACATTTTTGCTCAGCTATCTCTGCTCCGCTTTGTCTTTTCTCTAAATTAGAGAGTGGATTGAGCCAAAACCAACAGGGAGGCTGGAGAATGGAGAGAGGGAGAGAGAGAGAGAGAGAGAGAGCAGAGGAGACAGGGGAGGAGAATAAAGGCCAGAGAGCAGACCAATGAATGTGGATCTTTAGGCTTAGATGACTGGAATGAGACGCAGACGGATTAGGCATTTAGTGACAAAAAAGGCGAGTAGAGTGAGGAGAGGGAAGACACAGCAAGGAGGGAGGAGTAACATAATACTGAAAACATCTATGTGTGAGAAAGAGATGGTTAGTTAACTAGGTACTTGTACTTTGTAAAGTAACTTTTACTGAAGTTTGTTTTTTTTGGATGTGCTGTACTTTGCTACGTTTTAAATCACATTCCATTAGTGAGTAAAAAAATGTTGGCGTGAATTAAAAAATAATAATTTCACACATTTGGCAGGGAATGATGAGGACAGGTGAGTGGTGAGGACAGGTGAGTGATGAGGACAGGTGAATTGAGTGAGTGAGAAAGTTAAAGCATTTGTGACCTTTGACCCATGTTGACTGATACATTATGTGTTTACATATTTCATATTGTCAGCACTTTAGTTTGTAAAGGTTTGCCTTTAATTAAAAACAATTAATGTGAGGTTTGTGTCCCCTTGTCCTTTTTGCACCACACAAGAAAGAACCCCAACCTTGTTAAAAAATAAACTTGAGTACAATACTCTGAGTACATTTTAAACAAGCTACTTTTTTTACTTTAACTTGAGTACATTTTTAGACCAGTACTTTTACTTGTACTTAAGTAAAATGGTACTTTTACTTGAGTAGAATATTTCAGTACAATTCCACCTCTGCCATTAGGTAATCATTAATCAAGTGATTCCTAAGTACTGCGTAAATAAGAAAAGTGCTGTATAAATAAAGTGTACTATTACTATTATTATTATTATTATTATTATTATTATTATTATTGTTATAAACATGTACTCGGTATCGATTAATACACTCTGCATCTGCAAGAAGGCATCGGACTTCAGGAAAGTGTGTATGAGGGGATGCATTAAGTGTGAAAAGGTTAGTTAATCAGTGCATCAACAACTAATGATTAGTGAACTATTCCCTAATAATTCTTAAAATAATGACATTAGATAATGATTACGTACACTAACATGTGTCATGCTATTTGTGCTTTCTGTCTGTCTGTCTGTCTGTCTGTCTGTCACAAAGACAGGAATCAAATCACATCTAGTCCAGCCGCCATATGTTTTATCGCTATAGTGTTAGAAGATGTCAACGCAGTTTAATGCAGCACGTTAGATGCCAGCTATTAACATAACAGCCAGATCAGGTGACACAGCTGCAGGCCAGAGGTCGCTACGACCACTGTCATGTCTGTGACACACAATTGTCACAACTGTCATGTGAAAGCACTTGTGGTCCAGCCCAAAATACTTAAGTAATCTGTCAGTGTATACATACACTGACCATGCCTAATGTACACCACGCACACACTGGCATTAATGTGTTAATAATATGAGGATGTGATGGCAAATGTTGGTTGTGGACACAAAAGCTGTTTGTCTACTGCTGCCTCATTAGTAAGGAACTATTAAATGAATCCAAGCTAATTTTAAATTAAAGCAGAGGAACAACAACTCCTCTGTGCCGATTTCCTCTATGGACTTTGACGCGAGAAACTTGAGTTTTCAGTTAGAAAACAATTGTCAAACAAGTTAATTAAGTGGTGAATATTATTTTAAGATGTTGTAGAATTGAACAGCTGCAGCTGTCTGTTAGGTGGTTAGAATGTGTCTTTCCTTGAGTCCCTGCAGGCAGCTTTATATTCAGTCTGCCAATCCACTGTGTGCATTCTAGGCACCGTAGACGCACAGAGGGCAGCTGTGTGTGTGTGTGTGCTGCATTAATGTGTGGCTCTGTTTATCACATTCAGGCCTTCAGTCTATTTGCACTGTCAGGGTATCTTTCAGCGACATGTGATTTGACTTCTCTCACACACACACACACACTGAACACACTTGACTGACCTGTAGGGCATGCCAGTTTTATGTGCAACTGTCTCCTCTTTGCCCAGTCCAAACATTTTCAGGTACCAGGTCGTCTCCATCTCTCTGATGAGTGTCGCCTTTTGCCGGAGCTGTGCCCCTTGCTTCCCAGCGGAGGAATTGCGCTTGGCATCCTGCGAGTTGCTCCGGTGGCCCTTTGTCCCACTAAGAGAGGCCACTGACTGTTTGCGGTGCACATGCAGTGGATGCCCACTGATGCCACCTCCACTGCTCCGGGCTGCTAGCATGGCCCCAAAAGGTGCCCCCTTCGCTCAAGGGCAGAGTTCAGGGGACAAGTCAAAGAGGAGGAACTTCAGAGTTCCCAAGTGTGACTTAGTCCTTGGTTGCCGTTCTTTAGGGAAGATCAGTCATGCATGTCTAAGAAAAGCTTGTTTTGTCTGCCATTTCAGGTCACCTCTCTCTGTCTCTCTCATCTTCTGTAATTCACTTCCTCAACTTGCTCTTTTCTGCTGTTTGTTCTGACTTCTGTCTGTCACTCTGTCTGCCTTTCTTTCTGCCTGTGAAGTGTGCTCTCTACCTCTCTTATAGCCTCATCAAGCCTGAAACAGGATCCTGGTTTCCTTGTCTCGTCACAGGCTGCAATGGCCTAAAAGGAAGGAGACACACATGCCAGGATGACGACAATGTTTGCATGCACGCACACGCACATGCAAACACACACACAAAAAAAAAACAGATGCGTTCAGAGCACTATTTTAATTATATATTTATTAATAGCAATCTGTCTATCTCCATACACAATGGAATGATTGTGGACCTGTTGGTAGTCAAACGAGAAAATAAAATAATAATGCGAGTGTGGATTTAGACAATAAACGCAACGCAAATTATTTAAATTATTTGAAGCATGGCAATTAACATTTATTAACACACAGCACATGTTGCAGAATGTTTCCCTTTATCTCCAGACTTGGTATGAGTGACTACTCTATATTTGCACAGCTCGCAGACCACTTCAGAGTCTCTGAGTCTTAACACCATTCCTTGTGTCATAAGACTCCATGCTGTGGTGGGAGAAACACAAATTTACACCTTTCCCAAGCATAACAATGTTTAAAACACAGATGTTTGGCTGCAGAACACAACAACATGTGAGCACGTTTTCTTTGTTTGTTGAAAAAAAACAAAAAAAAAAAAAAAAAAAAACACACCAATACACCTACCAGAGTCTGTTTGATGGACTTTACATTCAAATGCTTTCGGGCCACAGCATGCATGAACTCTTTCCACGCCTAAAGAGTGAGGGACACAAAAAAAGAACAAAAGCTTTATCACACACAGTTCAAAGTCAGTCTGAGATGGGAGGAGAGGAGAAACAGCACTTGGATACAGAGTGGAGTGTGTAAGTCATGAGCTGTGTCCAAACCTTCTTATAGCTTCTCCCTTTAGGGGTCGCTGTAGCAGATCATCAGCCTCCATCATGCCCCATCTCGTGACCTCTTTTGTTCCACCAACTGTCCTCATGTCCTCCTTCACAACATCCATAAACCTTCTCTGTGGTCTTCCTCATTTCCACCTGCCCGGAAACAGCTATATAACCACAATGTGGTTATATAACCACAATGTGGTTACATAGCCCAGTGGTGATATGCAGTTACTGCATATCACCACTAGGACACGCCAAAGCACCATTTTCATGCCTGATACTATTGTTTTAAAAGATTAAATCTAATGAAAATAAAAATACACAACTTTCAGGCATTTCAGGCATTTGCATTTTGCCCGTCTCTCCTTTAAACATGCAAGCTTCTCTTTCACATTTTGCTCTTTCAGATGTCTGTAATACCGGTCTAAATCCAGACTTCTTCAGGGAAAATAAAACATGGCACTGGTCTGAGGGTAACTAGTTAGCCAGTCCTTCTTCTCAGCTCGTGGAGAAAGAAAGAACAAGTGTAATTCCTCCCTCTGTCTTTCGTTTGCTGCTTTATGGCGACGTTCGTCTGGTCAGCCGAAAATTGCAGCGAGATAAAGGCGTTTGGTGATTCTTTTTTATGATGAAACCGTCAATTAAGCGCTAGTAAAGTTAGCACAACTTACAGAGAAGCGAGCGGAGGCATTTCCGCTTCCGCCGGCATCAGGTTAGTCCTCCAAGTTACTGTTACTGCGAGGGTGTATCTATGTGCGTGTCTCGCTCTGCGCAAAGGTTTAACGAGACAGACGTGTGCGCCCGAAGACCGGAAATACTTATTAATAGGTGATCGACTTCAGGGTCTACTAAAAAGAGCGTGAATGCACACTTACCAGAATTAGTTTCACCTGGCTTCACCAAGCCACGCCTACTTATCCAGCCAGTATGAATTAGTAGCATAGGTCAAGCTCCACTTTCTTAGATATCCTGGATTTCTTAATTCCACCCCCAATTAAGACAACCAACAAGTTAGAAAACAAACTCCCGTTTTGAACCCTCAAGATTTGTGATTTGACCTGTGCCATGTCAGTTTTTGAAAGTGGAAGTTCCCAGGCATCACCTGCACACACCTATTGGTCAATCACACTGTGTCCACTCGCATGTGCCATGCGTTATCATCTACTTATCTACTCTCCTCTAAATAGGATCATGAAAACCATTGTCTTTCCTTTTTTACATAGAGAACTAAACAATGTGTGTTCATTGAGGTTGTCAACTTTGACCCCAACCAATGTAGTCTGTTTGAACGAGGTCCGTAATCGGTCTAATATCCAATTAACCGATCAAGATGCCCGTGTCCATCAAATGAGTCTCTGTGGTCAAGCGGTGTAGGCCGAGGATCCCCCTGATATCTAAGCCGATACTCAGAGATCAGTGTCCTTTGAGGTCAAGTGAATAAATCAGTGATGGGGTGTCAGCTTTAAATTATTCAGCCTCGTAAAGAGAGACCGATATCTCACTTCTCAGGATCTGAGGGGTCTGGGGTAAGGCAGAGATCAGTGCTGACCGAGCAGTGAAGCTCTGTGTCTTTGGCCAACAGCTGGTCTGAGTTGGACATGGGGGGAGTTTTGCACAAACAGCAAAGATGAGTAGTATTTGGCTCGTGCTCAGTATGCAGCACGAGCACTACTTCCTTTCAGAAGATGTTGAATGGCAAGGCATGCTGTTCTGGTACAGGAAGCAGTTGAGTTGGACCTGGCGTGAGTCTGCTGAAGCAACTCAGTACAATTATACAGGAGTCTGTAGTACATGTTTGGTCTGAATTCACTTGCAGACTGCAGATATCTTACCTGATTTAACACAGTGTGTCATTGTGGACGTGACCTTGAACATCCCAACAGACCCTGGTCGAAAGTCTGGGACTTCAATAACATGTTTGATTTAACTGACACGTCATGGTACAACCTGATTTAGTGCAGGTCTCTTAAGGTAAAACAGCACGGCCTCACACAGACCTGCAGTGCACATGACTTCAGCTGGACGACCTGGTGCACCTCACGGTCGCCGTGTGAGGAGATTCATCACACAAAGTGAATCCAATCTGACGTGTCTGTAACAGCTCGGTCACCGAGAGGGAAATTCTAGCAAGGACAAAATCTGTCATTCAAGTCCTTCATCCTGAAACACCAGTGACACGCAAACTGATAGTGTAGAATGTACACACGCACACACACACACACATACACATACACATGGTCTTATGTAATAGACTAGACGTGTGCTTGATTCTGTTTTAGTCTATCACTGACAGTGACAGCTGTTTCACCACAGTAAAAAGAACAAGTGTACTTATTCTGTTCATTGCAACAGTGGAGTTTTCCACAGTGAAGCTTAACCGGTTCTGGACCGTTCTCAGATATTCAGCTCAAGTTATCCATCCATATCCATCCTACTTTAGCGGTTACAGACCAAAGTAATCCTGAGCAGACATCAGTTGGCGTCACTCTGAGAGAATGCGAGCACAAACATTTGACTCACCTGCTTAACCTTGAGGTCAAAAGCTAGAATGCTTCAGTGGCTTTGTGTGTGTGTGTGTGAGGCTTCTCCCACAAAAATATGTTAGTCTGAAAATGCAGTTTTAAAGGAAATCTATACTTTGCAGTTGAACAAGGAACAGCAATGGAGAAAAGTAATGTTGTGGATATTTCTGTGTGGACCTATGGCAAGGTGAAAGTGTTACTTACTGTGGTGCAGCAGCTTAAACACATAAAACATATAACTACGACTGACAGTAGGGCTGTCACTTTTTACAAAATTCTAATTTAAATCAATTTAACATGGCATGTTATTCCTTTGAAAATAGTCAAGTTGAGCTTGCTTGTGGATTAGGCAAATTGGATCGGTGTACCCCGCCTTTCGCCCTGTGTCAGCTGGGATTGGCACCAGCATCCCCCGCAACCCTCATGTGGAGGATAGTGGGGTAGATGCAGAAGAAGATGAGTAAGTGAGTGAGTGAGTGAGCTTGCTTGTGTCCTCCATTTTCACAGCAAAACCTTAGAACTATTTTTAACATTAGTCTTGTTTTTGTGATGGTCCAAGAGAGGTAATTATCCCAGAGAGTCTGGTGCACTTCTGGGCTGTTTATTTTGAACTTAAATGTCTTTTTAAAGTTCAAGTTTGAAATGTTTTCCCCAAGTTCAAATGGAAATCTCAAATTTTGGATAAAAAGTGTTAACCCTAACTGACAGTAAAGGCTAGAAACACTTTCAGGCATGTGAGAATGACCCTTGTAAGTACTGGGTCACAGAGTAAAACAGGAACATGTACATTCACATCCTCCGAGAGAAAGAACTTTCTAATGTTCAGCAGAGGCAAATATTCCACAGTAACTGTACACTTACAGTATATAACACATATCTATATCTATATTATGTATTAAATATCTACGAGGCAGTGAAAGGTTCATTAGAGATGGTGATTGGAATATAGGCCACTTGGTGGCATTAGAAACGTTAAAGATATAAGACACACATTCACACACACACACACACACACAGGTGCCAAAACCATATGGAGTAAACAGGAACAGCTGCTGTCTTCACTATTAAATTAGCAGAACTAAACTTGAGCCTCTCCCTTTTCACCCACAGGCTGTTGTGTTATTATTTAGGCACACATGTAATTCCCCTTTATTGAGAAATGAAATAACTGAAATAACTGCTGGAAACATTAGAGGAGATAGACTTTGCATGTGTCTTGAACGTAATGTCATGCATGTTGAGGAGATGCATAGAAGAGTATTACGAGGCCCATCTAAGCTTCCACATAGTGACACGCAGTGACAGAAGTGTGGCATGACAAACAGGGCAGTTTCATGTGTCTAACAACAAATGTTTGCTTTTCAGTTCCCATGCAGGGAAAACTGAAGATGAGGAGTTAATATTTATCATTCATCATCTGTCATATTCACATAACACGACAAGGTATAATTCGGACGGAAATTGAAAAATAAATTTGCTTTTCGACACATGTATGTGACTCATCTTCACGGTTAATATCCTCCTCTGCTGGTAAACATACTGCCCCTTTGCAAATGTGTTCATTACACAAACACAGCACACACACTGAGCAGCGACACCTTAAAGGAGTGTCATTTTCTCTCACAACCTTCTGCAGCGATTAATCACAAGAGCAGGACAATCCTGTCTTCATGATTAGTGAGTCTCCTTGTGGCGTCTCTCCAGAGTTTCTGTCTCCAGAGGTTTAAAGTTGATCAATCCCTGTCTGTGCGCTCATTAGTGAACTATCAACTGCTTTCAGCAAACACACATTTCACCCTTGCAAAGTGAGCCGGCCACTCATTTTGGAGCAGAAACTAACGATATCAGCTATTTAGCTCATTTGGATTGTGTCACACTCAATTAGTTCTTTATCAGTCACACGGAGGCTGAGGGAGACAAATGGAGGCTCTGAAGTCCTAACCTTTAAAACCAATCACAAAAGCGACACAGGTTCATTAATAGTACAGTGGTTTTTAAACTCTCCTCGAGGTTTATATTACACATATCCTAAAAAAATGTGTCACATGACCTCCCGTCTGACCAATACAAACAAGTTTTTGTTTAGAACGTTTGTTGCTACAAGGAAGTGAAGGAGCACAGGGTTAGCACAAGTGCACAAGTGGCTCAATAATAAAAGTGTTTCAAACAAGAAAATGTATATGATTTTAAAAAATGCAATTAAAACGTTGCCATTCTTCATTAATAAAGTGAGTTTTACATTGGCACAGTCATTTATGAATAATGGCAACCGAAATTAAAGTGTGCTCATGCTGATGAGAGAAAAGTGAAGGTAGATGCTTATATTTTCTACAGCAGAGATCTATTCTTTGTGTTGCATTTAAACCTGCTGCACCTATGAAATATCATAAAACAAAGGGCAGTGCAAGGTAAACAGTGGCTTTTGATTTAACAAAGTGATAAACAAAAATAACTCTCAGTTTAACAGTAGTACGTGCACGGCACACACACACACTATCCACATGCACACATTTTCACTTGATTTAGCACCATTGTTCCTGTCGGCTCCCGTCAGCTGACAATAAATTATAACCGCGTTCCTTTACCACTCTGTCACCAGGACGAATTGTCACCATCCGCACTGACAGTTTGGATTGGACACAGTTCACAGCCCTCTCAGATTCCTGGAAAGCTCTTAGGGAGCACACATGCACATCCTGTGTGACACACACATAAAAAATAACAATATCAAAGCAAGAGTGAGCAGCTGAGAGGGAGATAAGAAATACAAAGTTTAAATAAATGAAAACATTGTCCCGAGGAACGAAGCCATGTCTGCTACGCTTTCTCAACATACTGTAAATCCAGACCAGGTTGGCACCTGAATGAGTGAGATTTAGTGGCATCTAGTGGTGACGTTGCATATTGCAAGCAACTGAGAACCTTTGGCTTCACCCTACCACTCGAGTATGATACAGTAGAAACTACAAGCTGCAGAAGTGGCTCTCACTCAGTAGTTTCAGTCATTTGATCCGATATTCAAATATAATTCTTGTTAGTGCAGCTTTAAAGCTACAACTTTCTAAAACTTTGATGAAAAAGTACCAAAACATTGCACTTTTTAACTCACATTATCAATGATTAAGAAAGTGACAGTTGGCACATGTTTAGCATTCATTCATTCATTCATTCATTCATTAACCTTACAGCCAGCAATGGAAATAAGACCTGTCTTAGTGTTAACTGTAATACTTGATACATGACTGATTTGAAAGCACTGCCTACAAGTGAACATAATAAAATACTAACAAAGTATTCAATGTTTCAACATGAAAAACACACATTCATTATTGTGACTAAAAATAATATTTTATTACACCATTAACTGTCTTGTGTCAACAAAGTTATACACCGAGAAAGTCAGATGTGTTTGAATTTGATTTGCAACTAAAAGCAGAGCAGAAAGATATCTGAGATAAACGCTGCCTTGGTTTTATTTCATCTACCACAAACTGAAACAACAACAGCTTTGACAGTCAGAGTTGTTATAATCTACAGAACGTACATAAATCATAGCAAAGCTAATAAAGACAAAATGATATTGTCTGTAAAGGTTTGCCTTGTATCTTGTACCATTTATTGCATGTCACTGAATTTGCACGTTTAATAGTTTAGTGATTGAGGTAGCAGTTTTCTTTCCTCATGGATATCGCTTATTGAAATCAAACAAGAGAAGCTACTCGGGTTACAAGAGTTATTATAAATATAAACTTTGTGTAAATAATATATATAAAGATTAAAAATAAAATGCAAATAACAAGAGTAGGAACCCTAACGAGCTGGACCAGTTGCCCAGTGAAGCAGTTTCACCACTCCCACCTACATGAACTGCAATTAGAAATGTGTGGCTCAGTTTATTTCTGATTATCTCCACATTAATCGGTGGATGCAGTCGTGGCATTGATCTCGGTGGCGGTTGTAGCGAGTGAAGCCGAGGTCCCAGTTGAGGCCCCGTCGCGTTTGGGTCGGGGCCTCATCAGCTCCTCCTTGTTGCGCTCAGGTTTGACTAACAGAACGTAGCACTTGGGCAGGAAGATGCAGGTCAGCAGGCCGAAGCTGGAGGCCAGGATGGCAAAGATCTGAACGGCTACCATGAACTTTCCACGTGTGCTGAGGTAAGCGGGGACAAAGGAGATCCACACGATGAAGAAGACGAGCATGCCAAAGGTCACGCATTTCCCCTCACTGGAAGACAGACAAACAAACATTCATCATGTCGCTGAAATAAAAGGTTCTTGACACTTATATGGCTCCACAAAGGAAGGATTGATGCTCCAAAGGCCATTACTTATTTTACTTTTGTACGATACGGTTTTATTTGTGTGTTTGTGCACGTAAAACATGGGTTAGTGTCTGTCATTAACCTATAATTTTCCACGGTAGATTCTGCATTTCATGAATTTGTCTCCATGCAATGCAAAATGTTTGAGTTACATCAGGAGTGTCAAACTCAAATGACCTGCATGTTACAATGTGTAATGCTGTGTACTTCACAATAAAAAAACATGTCACAAAATAAATCTAGTAATCTAGCAAATACATAATAATAAATAACTAAATCTAAAATTAAGTAAATAATAATGTGGGCAGCTGTACAAGCTGTCACTTAATGTTGAATACATTACATAAACCAGAAATGATGGTGCATACCTGTTTCCCCTGAAACCTGTGTGTTCCCTACCTGATGTTGTCCTCCAGTTTTCGTGCAATGAACGCAAAGATGAAGGCCACCAGAGCCAGCAGGATGTCATAGGCAAAGATGCAACAGATGAAGATCACAGAGCCTTCGTCACACTCCAGAATGATCTTGATATTCTGGGCTGAGGTGTTTTTGATAGGATGAGGAGGAAGGACGATGAGCCACACTGTGCATGCAATAGCCTGCGTAGAGGGACGAGAACATCAGTAAAATAAGATCAGCACATCAACACACACCAGCTGCCATTCTCTTCTATATGAAGACACCTGAATTAATGTTGCTACGGCAGCTATCGCCCTCTGGTGGGCACAGGTGAGAGCGTCAACTTCAGGGTTAGGAGAGGCATTGGTATCATTGTTGTTGTTTGCATTTGTGTTGGTCACAATGACATCAGGGCTGCCACTGCTCGCCGCTGCTTGAGCTGCTTCTTTGGCTGCTTTGGCTGCTTTGGCTGCAGCTTTGGCTTTGTTACGAATTTTTTTCAAACCCTGGGCTCTCAGCATCAACACTGCGGCTTTACCTGGAGTAAAAACACATCAGGATCACAGATTCATTGAATACAAAAGAGAAAAAAAGGAGATATTGTAGATATTGCCCCCACCCATTAAGGAGGACAAGGCAAGAGCAAAGCCCAGAGCAAGAGCTACTTGGCTGGTCATGCAGCTCCAGTTCTGAGGCTCCCCGAGGAAGACGATGGAGCAGAGGAAGGTCACCACCAGCGCGAAGAGCAGCGAGAAACTCAACAGAGGATCATTTTCTTTCACCAGAGGAGTGCCAATGTTTATGATGAACAACACCTGGAAAAAAAAGGTTCACAAAAACAATACAACAGCCACGACATGAGAGGACGACGTGATGTAGCACCTTACACCACAAGGTAAGTATGTTTCACCAAGTGTGATTCTCACCATAACACCGATGGTAATTAATGCTCCAACAGCAGAGATGACAATGAGTGTGATCCCGAGTGGCTCCCCAAAGGCCAGAAACTCAATGATTTTGGGCAGACAGGTGTCATGAGCCTCATTGGACCAGTCGTCTTCATGACACATAATACACTCACGAGCATCTGTCGAGATTGTGAAAGAGAGAATGATGAGAGAGCAGCAGGGTCTGCACTGATAACACATGTGTGTACGTGTATGTGTGTGTGTGTTCCTTATGTTGTAAGGACCTAAATCTGTTTATGCAGTCACATTATGGGGACAAAAATCAAGCCCCCATAATGTAAATTACTACATTTTAAGGTGAAGACACTCGTTTTGAATGTTAGGCTGAGGTCAGGGTTCGAATGAGTCCAGTAGTAATTATGGCTGTGGTTAGAGTAAGTCACCAGGAAATGAATGTAAGTCAATGTAATGTCCTCAATCGTATAGAGTGGAGGACATTTTTAGCAAAGTGAGAACATTTTGTCTTTTTGGGGTTTAGGTTAGGGTTAGATTAAGGCAGTATTTCCCATTCCTACCCTGCATGTTTTAGACTTTCCCTGCTCCAACACACCTGATTCAAATGAATGGCTCGTTATCAGGCTTCTGCAGAGCTTGATAACGAGCTGATTATTTGAATCAGGTGTGTTGGAGCAGGGAAAGGGCAGTGGGTCCCTGAGGACACTTGGTGCTTAGTTGTGATGATTAAGGTTAGAGTAAGGTGCTAGGGAATGCATTATGTCCACGAGTGTCCTAAATAAAGCAAATAAAGCGTGGCCCTCGACAAAAGTACATATGAGAGGCCGATTCTCAGGCTATGAAAACCAAACGATTATTATCTTAAAGTGATTAGACGCTAACACAAACACCCTTATGGGTTGTGTTTTCATTGTCTACCCATAAATGTTATACACTGGACCTTCAAAACAAATGATGTGTTTATGGAAAATGTTTACAGACCTGTTGAGTTGCTGATCTCTCCGTCAGCACATGGGATACAGTCAAAGCAGCAGACTGGCTCTCCCTGGCGGATCCCTTTCCTGGTTCCTGGCTGACAGTTCTCACTGCACACTGACCGAGGAGGCTGCAACACACACACACACACACATATATATATATATATACTTAGGTAGATATAGATTTATAGAAGGCTGACACTAAAAGAGACATAAAATATACATGGACCCTAACAGTGCTCTCTATCAACAATGCTCCTGACCTGCAGCTCTTCATTGTTCCACACAATGGAGTTATTTGTGATGGTCATCTTGTTCTCTGGAGCTGCGGAGCCATTGAACTGTCCCACAGTGATGTATGATAACTCGCCCTGACTGTTGACCTGCCAGTTGATGATGTCATAGTAGCCTTCCACATCCCCGTTCGTGAAGTATACCTCTTCGCCTGTGTGTGGCACCGAGTAGCGCACATTCTTCAGGTAGTACATCAGCTAAATGTGAGAGAGATGGAGTCATTGTTACGTCAATGTACAAGTTCAAACACACACTTATAATGCTACTACTACTACTATTCATAATTATAATAGCGTAAAATAATGAACAAACACACACACACACACCTGCCATGGCTCAAAGCTGGTGATGTCAGCACAGGAGCCTTGTTTAAAAGGTCCCTGTCCGTCTACACAGTGCTCCAGGTTGTGTAAGGCGTTTGCCACAGCGTACACAGCTTTATATACACTGTGGGGAGATCATCACATCATCACAAGCATTTCATTCACTAGTTTGTATGTTTCTGTCTAAATAGCAACCATTGTTTTGTGGTTGCTTTTTTGTAAAGCAATGTCAACAAATGTATTCCAGAAATATCTACTATGAAATGACTTAATATTAAAAGAATTATTTATAAGAATTATTTTTAATATTTCAGTATTTTTTGAGACTTTGTAAGGCAGACATCTTCAGATTTAAGCATTAATGAATGTAATTTTGGTCAAACGACCTTTATATTGCGGACAATAATTGATGTATTCCTTGTAGAAGAGGTGACAAATGTGAGTGTTGCAGAAGCATTAAGATGAACAGGTTTTTGTTGCCTTGTTAATATCATTAACATCAGTAATGGTGAGAACTAACCTGTAGGTGACTCGTAACTGGGAAACATCAGAGTATGTGTTAGTGACCTTTGCCAGAGACTCCGTCCCTGTACACAGTCCGTCAGGAACCGCCCTCACTGTCCTGGACTGTGTGCTGTTATTCTTTCTGGCCTCTCTCATAGCTCTGCTCATGTCCAGTGTGCAATTAAACAACTGTGAGGAGAAAAAACCTTGGTTGAAAACTTTTCTTTGTGTTTTTGTTCGAGTCACAGACTTGTAACAACGCTCATCATTTTAACAGGTCAGTCGTGACTCAGAGCTTCTTGGTTCACTTCAACAGCTTTATAAACTCACCGTCTCCCAGAATATTTCAGTCAGAGAGTCAGCATAGGGGTCCAGATCCAGTAGATGGCTCTGAAGTTGTGGAATGTCTGCTCTCTTCAGCCCAAATCCCAGTGTACCACCCAGCAATGAGGTGACCTGGATCAAAACAGGCAAATCATCAGTCTCAGCTCTCAAACTGTGACCTTTTTTTAGTTATCTTAAGACTCATCAGTAACCGCTTGGTTTTCTTTTACTCTAAGTCGTCACTCGACTTAGCACTGACCCCAGGCTGGTTGATGAGAGCAGAGGTGACCCAGGCTTCACTGGCTATGAAGGTGCGATTGGTGACATTGTGTCGGACGAGCTCAAGGATGAGAGGACTGAGGTCTACGTCTGATGAGAAGACCACAATGATCTTGGCCGTGGACTCAACTACAGTATCCACAATACGCTGGATGTCCTCTGATGAACCGCTCTGAAGTTTATACAAGGGTTATAAACAAAGTTTCTTTTAACAGGAATATTAAATGACAGAAATTGCATTCTTGTGATCAAAATAGCCAGTGGGAGAGTAAAATACAGACAGGAAGGATGAAGTGATTACCTTGGGCAGGGTTTCAGCGAAGGAGATGCAGACACCAGCATCCTCCACCTGCTCACTGAAGTCTTTGATACCATACTTGCCATAATCATCATCTGCAGCTATGGTGCCAACCCAGGTCCAGCCGAAGTGCAGCACAAGCTGGGCCATGGCTGTAGACTGGTGCTTGTCATTGGGAATGGTCCTCAGGAAGGTGGGGAACTGGAACTTACTTTCCAAGGCAGAGCATGATGAAAAATAGCTGACCTACAAATAAGAGTTTGAACATGTCTCATTATGTTGATAAATCCTGGTCTTTTATTTCAGTCTCTCACCATTTCTTTACCTGTGGGAAGTGATAAAGTCCCAGTATCCTGGCGGTGGCAATGGAGAGATCAGAGCCCCCAGCACCCACTAAAGCAGCCTGAGGCGGCCCATTCCCACAGCGGTAGTTGGGCACGGCCTCATCCTGGCCCGTCAGGTAGGTGAGGGTTCCCTCCACGGCCTTGGAGATGGTGAAGCAAGAGTCATAGATGACATAGCCCAGATCGGTATTTGGTAGCAAGTCGTCCCGACTGTTAATTTCATTAATGGCAAACAGCATGGTCTGGGTCCATCTGAAGGTGCGGAAGTTAAACCTGGAGGATGATGGTGACAAACACAGACTTTATTTAATAATAAAAAAAAAGGTACACATGCAAACTAGAAATCCAAGATATACTAAAACTACTTGAGTTAATGTTAATACAAATACACACAGATTGTTATTTCTCATCACACTGCAGTGGACTGTCTTCATGATAATGTGGATAATTGGCCCCAGTGGTGCTGCCCTGCTCTGTCTTAATTTGAGTTGTATAATCAGACACCTCACAGACCAAAGTGAGCCTTAAAGACAATTAAGTTGCTCAAGTGAAATTATTCTCCTCAAGAGCTAAAAAAATTAAATATTTTGCATTTGCTTTGATTATTATGACTTGTTGAATACATTCTAACATAGGCTGAAGGTAAAGGTGAGACAAACAATACATTCACAATGAAGAAAAGACATGAACAGCTCACCCCTCACACCCTTCGGACACAGGCACCCTGGAAGTGTTGCGTGCAGAGGCGACAACACGCATGTGAACAGGAAACATCCCTCCAATAACCACCTTCTTCTTGTCCACATTCTTGTAACCACTCAGGTTGAACTTGGCCTTCAGCTTGCATGTGGCTCCGGCTGAAACAAATCCGTGACAGTAGAAAAAGGCACATAATCCAAGCAAGAGTTGGCCGAATTCCATGCTATGACAATGTCGAAGTCTCTCTCACTGTGGCAGACAGTGGAGTGCAACAGGTGTCTTATCTGCTCCCCGGGGAGACGTGCTGCACAAGGTAAGCAACAGTTGCAACAGAGCAGAAGTCATGAGGAGAACGTCAGATTATGCAAAAATAATTAGAGCTGAATAGTTTTGGTGAAATTTGAAAAAGCAAAATTTGATTTCATTATGTATTTTCATTATATATATTGAAACACATTTCTACCAACAAATGTGTTATTTTTTTATTATTTATTTATTTATTTCTTTTCACGTGTTCTTTTTTTGTTTACTGTTCCTAAATGTCAAATCGAGATGTCCCCTGGGGACAAATGGAGGCTTTTGAATTGAATTGAACTGAAACAAATGAAAAGACATTTCAAATGATTTCTTTGCTTTCCATCTTTTCTCCTGTAAATAAATACCAATCACTTCATCTGTCTGCACTCAAGTCAGATGCAGAGGACAAAGTGCCACAGGCCAGGAGTTAATTAGCAGCTGCATGTGGTAACTTGTGCAGCCTATGCACATCACCATGACATGGCTACAGTTCCAAAATCACAGCTTGTCCCCCGAGTGTGGTTCTTGTGTGTGTTGATGGGTGACTGAACTTGTCTGCGCTTGTCTCTCAGCCAGTGGGGACTAACACACATGAATGCACAGCTCACAGAGGGACATCTGCTGACTCAGGAGGGGCCCAATAAACACAAATAATCTCTTCTTTATGAAACGAATACATTTCGCCTTCCAACGCTATAGCCGTGTCACTATTACATCATATGTCATTTTCTGAGGAAAAAGGGAGGTTGTATTTATTGTGTGTGTGTGTGTGTGTGTGTGTGTGTGTGTGTGTGTGTGTGTGTGTGATTGAGCTCTTGTGATCCGTCTCAGGGCCACGAGACGCCTGACTGATGCGGATTAGTTTTGCGAGAAATCAATTATGTACCGCCATTCACAAAGATTCTACTTTCAAACAGGCAGCTCTGTGCACTTTTAAAAAGGCTCTGTGGAAGGGAAAAAAAAGGGGGAGGGGGGAACTCGAGCAAGTTCTGTGAATTCTTCTTCTCCTTATTAGTGCAAAACAAGACAACTGCTAAATGAATAAATGAGACCTGAGGGATGAGACCCTGTACCATCACATGCTTCATCACAAAACACACATCCTGTACTAATTTGATAACCCAGATCATTTAGGACCATCTTCCCACATCACATGTTATATATCCACTCTAAGAAGTGAGCAATTTAACAGGGAAGACCACAGTAATCTGAAAAGTTTCAACATGGAGGTCTTTATTAAAGCTCAGTTGTCCATTGTACAAATGTGGTCTTTGTTGAAACTGCATGCAGTGGCTTGTTTTGAGGCACATTACTGAGGAGAACAAGCATTGTTGAACAGAAAAAAAACAAAATATAACATCAGACAAAGAGTTGCATAACTTAATCTTATCAATATTGCAAGTAAATCAGCCTACAAACATTTTATGTCGGTTATCGCCGAGCTGTTCTATGGAGATATATGCAACATAAAACGCACGCATAAAAGGCAGAACTGAGGGAGAAACACTGGAAGCATTTAAGACAAGTTAAGAAAACCAATGTTTTTGCATTAGGAGTATTTTGTCACTAAATGGTGAGGAGGATATAACAGAGGGGGAGAGGGATGAAGATAAATTCTGGAGGTGAGAGAACCATCGTGTCCAAGTAAAATGTTTCTAATGGGGCACAACAACAACGTTTAAACACTCAGTTAAACCTGAGCACTGTGTTCACTGACCTGACTGAAAACTAGAAATGAATGACAGCGAACACGTTAACAGTTCTCATAAGATGCTCTTTGACACTAGACAGTAATACGTTTGAGAAGGTCCCACTGGATGTTTGATTCTGTTGTGTTGATAAAGAATCAGGGATTAATGAGTGAGGGAAAAAAAAATGAAATATGCAAAAACATGTCGCGAGTATGAAGTGACAAAAGCAATTTAGACAATGTGGATTTAAACTGTAACATAATCCTAAATTTGATATTAGTGATCTTGCCATGTTTAGTTTTGTTAAAAAGCATACAGATTGCAGCATCAGGAGAAACAGTGACAGTGTTACATCCTCTTCTCTGGAAACAGCAAGAGTCCAGTTTGGGTTATATAAAAAAACAAAAACAAAAAAAACCAGGCACAAACATTTACCCATCGTTCTGGCCTCCTGCACAGCGGCCATCACGCTGAAGATACCCTTAATGACTGCTCTTCCAGTGGATACAGCGAGATCACCAGAGGAGCCCACAATATTATACATCACCACAGTATATTCTACTTTTGGCAAAACAAAAAGCTTAAGGTTGGTTGATTGGTCAAACAGGTTGTCTGTTCTGTCGTACTTCTGCTCAACAACCTATTTCAGAGCACAGTATACAGGCAGAAAGAGAAAAATTAACTAACTGAGATAGACTTGGGGCGGAGAACAATCTGACCCACAGTAATACAACAAAAACATCCGACAACAAAAGACAGACAACAATTGCGTTGAGTTTCAAATACTACTATGTTTTTTTTTCTATTTCATTACACTGTTTGCTTCTTTCATGTTCAGCTCTTTCCATAACCTGAGGCACAACATCAAGTTCACTTTCTGAACTTTCACAGCTTCTTGCCACTTGCCTTTAATGGTTAACCTCACAAAAGGAAGCAGCAATTTATCTTTTTTTTTGTCACAGAGAGAAAAATATGGATCAAAATAACAATACATTATCAATAACCAACATTTATCAATCCCTATCACCAAAAATATTAAGACTAGGGAGGAGTGATGGGGAGAGCAGAGTGGTAGCGCCTTTGCTTTTGCGCTCATCACAGTACAGTCTGCCTTCCTTGGGAATGTTAAAGAGGAGGGTGGGGGGGTGGGGGCGGGGCTAGAGGGGAGAGGAGTGGTGAGAAGGAGAGAGGTTGAAAGGGAGGAAGTACAGAAGAGGAGCAGAGGAGTTCACCAGCTCTCTCTGAATTATGTTGAGTGTGTTTGTGCATTGTGTGTGTGTGAGTGCGTGTGTGTCCTGTTGGTGTGACATCACATCGGTGTTTTACTCCCACTCTGTGGTGCCTGGTGGTTTGGAGGTCAGATCATACATGACTCTGGAGATGCCTGGAATCTTCTGGATCTCATTCACCATCTTTAGCACCACCTGGAAAAATAGACAACAAGATAAAGCACTGCTAAGACACTTAAACAATGGATGGAAATAACTGTATATTTAAATACGATGGATCAATCCCTCAACCTAAGTTGGTGAATCTTTCCATACCTCTTCTGGGATGTGGTTGCCAGGCATTGCGGGGATGCCAGTCATGAAGTCGCTGGTGATGAAGGTCCGCACCACCACAGACCGCCGGCAGGATGGCTGCTTCTGCAGTGGATCACGGTCAAAGTGCAGGGGGGTCAGGATGACCGGCATCTGGCTGATCTTACCAGAGTAGCCTAAATGAAAAAGACACCCAGTTAGCCATCACATCAGCAACAGAATATCACAAAGCGATAATTTAGTTTCAGACAGGTAAAAATCTAACTCATGTGAATGCAAAACAAATGGCTCCTTTCATAAATCTTTAAACTGTCTGACTGACATCTTGTCCTAAAGCAATAAAGTGGCAAAGTTTAAGCTCCAAAAACAAGCAAGCTCTCTTTTTCGGTGTCGGCTGTACCTAGGTATTTCTTTACCTCTTCTTTTTGTTGAATAAAAATGAGTGAACATGGTTTCTTTCCATGATCCAATTTTTTTCTGGTCTGGTCTTTTTCTGGTCTGAAATACACTCTCTTTGTAGCGAATAGTGAGGGTGCATCAAAATTAATGTGGAAACGCCTTAAAACTGATTCTGAAAATCATTTGAAAACAAACTCATGTCTATTTGGTGGATTGTGGCAGTCACACATTTACTTTCTCTGTAACCCCCCGTGTACATTTCCCAAATATTTGCTTTGACACTGGAGATGTGAAATTCCCTTTATAGACGCAAGTATGCACCCAAGTACACTAGTCTGGTTACACAAGTTGAAATACCGAATCCAGGCTTAAGAAAAAAGCTGTATGGCTCAACAGAACCTCTTGCTGTGTTATTCATACTGCTGACACATAGTGACAGAATATATAAATACGCCTCAATTATCAACAGTGCCTTAGTTACACAGTGTTAACTTAAATGTCACGCACACTTACCAGACTCTCTAAGGATAGAGTGGGCTACAAAGTCAGCCTGTCTGAGCGTGCTTAGAACGCCTGTGGTCAGGAAGGTTGGAGTAATGTCTGTTGGAGGCTCCTTCACATGGGACCCAAATACATACACGACTCTGGAAAAACAGAGACGTACACGGAGGAATGAATGAATGGGTCTGTGTGTTGTACTGACCCGTTTCCAATGTGGCATGTCGCTAAGGAGATATGAAGAATGGAAGGATTTGTGTATTACCTATTGATGCTATGGCACATGCGAGGGATGAGTCTGGCCAGGAACATGAGAGATTCCCAGTGTGGAGACTCTTTACTTGTGATGCCACACACGTAACTGTAGGATCGGCAGTCACCCTGAGACAGACATGGAAAACCATTTGAGCAAATTTCTAACACTTCAGTCTTAACAAAGCACCTAAGAAAAAAAAAATCAATGCTTGTAGGATTAGAACATTTTTCCTTCCATTTTGTTTTGTGTTAAGATAAACAGTGATGTTACTAAGTTGACATAATGTGCCCTTTTTCATTTCAACAAATTCCACAGGCAGTGAGACCCGTCTATGTTTGTCTACAGTCTCCTGTCTGCCCCACAATTTGAGGTTTGGGATAAATTTAAAACTTGGGCTTAAGACGTGAAGTAACAGGAAACACCCACACAAAGACACAGCCGCTGGCCGACTGAAGCAATTGGAGGAAGTTAACAGTTGTAACCATCACTCTCACCAGGGAACACTTAAGATCAGGATAAACTACCACTACTATGACACTAGTGTTCTTTGTCTATTGCCATGTTTAACCTTTACTAAAGAACAGGTCCTTTGTACACGTCAGCAACTCAGTGGAAAACAATGAAATGAGCCATAACAGATCCTTTCCTTGGCTAGACGGAGTTGGGAGACAAAAAGTCAAAACCGAGACACCATTTGTGTGTGGGTGTGTTCATGGCTACCCACAAAATGTACGTTTCAACAAAAGAAGACAAACAGCAAGAGTGACACATAACTCTTTCAAGCCTTCACTGCCCTTCAGTGACAAAAGAATTCTCCACATATTTGCAGCCAAATCCTTGTACTGCATAGCTTTTAAATATAAATGAAGGTCTATTAGATTAAAATCTTTGTCCAAAGAGTTTTACACACTGCTGATGACTCAATCAGCAGTGTGTAAAACTCGTTGGACAAAGATTTTAATCTAATAGACTCTGTAGACCAGCGATTAATTCTCGTGCTGCAGCAACATTGTGCTAGGTAGAGCAACATTGTTGGAGTTTGACTGAAAAGAAGGGTTTCAGAGGGGAATTCTACTGCTAAACAGAACCCCCATCATCCCGTTAGTCAGCTGTCCCCACCCGCCCCTGTGGTGCTGGTGTAAACACACAAACACTCCCACAGTCAAGTAAAATAGTATTGCTTTACAGAACCTGTTTTCAGATGAAGGACACAGTTTATAAATTATGTTACATTGTTTCTTGTTACAGAGGCAGAAGCATCACTTGGCACCACATTGTCAGCATTTTCTACATTATAGTGGAAAAAAAACATCTAACTGAACTATGCTGTTTATCAGAAGTAGTGTTTTCATTACATCGTCATTATGTTTTAAATGATTACATTTTCTTGACCATCAACTGATTCAGGTGGGACTGAGTACAGACAATATAAAGACACAGACACACTGGTGGAATTAACTACCTGGACGCCAACAGTTTTGATGGGCAGCAGGAAGGCATTGAGTGAATGAAGGCTGGTGATCTGCATGAGCTTCTCCTCCTCCTCGTCTGATATGCATGACTTGACTCTCTGCAGCAGGGTATGGGGCTGGGGGGAGAGATGGATGGGTTGTCAGTAATTATCAAAATCAAAGAGCAGAAACCTCACAAGCACTTATTCTCATGGTCACTGGTCTCACTGGTGTAATGTGACCAACCAACCAGCAGAGGCTCCTAATTATTAAAAATGCATAACTAACCAGGCTGAGCTTCCACTGCACTGTTTGAGGTACTGGTCATGTTTGTTGTGTTGATGCTTTTCCTAAGTTCTTTCCTCAGAAATAGTCAGAGCTCGCAAACAACTGCAGGGAAATGCTGATGGATCATTAATTCTGCTTAACCAATGAGACACATCTACAGACAGTTTGTGTTCCTACAGCATTTTTATGCTTTTACATATTTCACCAGTAGACTGTGATGGTTGGAGTTGATTTACAGACTGGAAACCAGACCAGTCAGTGAGCTCATGTTTATTTGGTCTTGCAGATGGATTTGTCTGTCCTAAAACAGATTGGGTCAAACTCGAGCATAAGTCTAAAAGGGAGCAGGGTTTATTGTGTATGATTAACAAACAAGCGCCGCTCTCAATTTCCCAGCAACAGCAGTTCAAGTTCAGTTATAAGCAGATCTACTGTACAATATTAACAGCCATAACTTAGGATAAGACACAAACTAGGCACATTTCAAGGTTCCCTCACTAGATACCAAAGCACCAGGCATCTGGACTGATACACTATCTCAAGGCTTACTAACTAAATGGATCAGACTGGGCACGCTGCTCGCCAGAGTCTGCGATGATGCCTTACTGTTCAGCTGTCAGGCATTGTCTCAGTTCTTCTCAGATCTGAGCTGTCTTTAATAAAAATCTTCAACTTAACTCATCACTCCATCATAGGTCATCTCACCTGATAATCAAAAATCTCCATAACATTCTCAAATGTGAATTGGTCAGATTCTAGGCTATTTTATACATACAGAAACGTAACACTAATCAGCACTAAAGCTCAGAGGTGTTTTCAATAGGCAGTGTTCAGTGTGATGAACAACAGGCAGTCCTCGATTCACACGAGTTGAAAAAAATAAAAATTTTAGGATTCTGTTGCAGGTTGTTTTATAATCTCCACAAACATGGCTTGTCATTACATTTTCTATGCATCTGAACAATTCTGACCTTTTTGACACTTGCAGAGAAGTCTGTGATGATTTTTAGGATGTTGTTTATTTCAGCAAAATCCTTACAAACGTAAGGTTCCTCTGCACAAATGACTCTGATGGACAAACCCGGACCTACAGGGAGGAAAACAAAGGGGTGATGTGTGTTTTGAGTCCATTTGCATAAGCTGCTGGGTAAAAAAGCAAAACAAAAAACAAAGAAAGAAGAAAAAAAGCCAACAGTGCAGAGAATTATGTTGTACAGTCAGTTTTGACATAGCAGTGACATCATGGGGTTGTTTATGTTCTTGCCTGGAAATGGGTGTCGGGAGACAATCTCTTCTGGCAAGCCAAGCTCCCTCCCCAGCGCTCTGACCTCATCTTTATGGAAATCTTTCAGTGGTTCGATTACTTTTCCCTGGAGGATCACAAACAAGTGGAATCAGCACTGTTACAGTGAGAATCAGGGCTATGCTTAGGTGTTGCATTGTTGTGCATTTGGGTAGAAGGGCTGAGCAACAAAGAGACACCAAATAAAATATGAGCACTGCAGTTAATAAGGGAGTGTTTGTTTTTGCAGTAGCTTCATTGCTCCTTTGAGGGTTTCTGTGCCTTGAACCGAGAGAAAAAAAGGGCTCTTAAAAGGCAAGGGGGATGAATAAATTTAATAATAGTGATCTATATCATTTGCCATAATCCTCTCATGCAGCTTAAAAACTGAGGGTAGATTTTTTTATTTTTTTTTTTGTTTACATATTACTGTCAACAGGCTTTCAAAGCATTATTATTTTACAACTCATGCCCCAAGTTCATGTATTTTTCACCAGCTTTTGATGATATTATATTAGGATAATAATAGATGTTATTATCTCTATGTGTAATCCCAGTGCATCAGGACACTATGCAGACGTGGTATAGTACATTTAACCTTTACTGACATAACTCTTTAACAATGACTCAGCAGGAACTGGCAAGTCTGTATTTTTTTGGGCTGCAACACTATTTTTAAACTTTCAATATGTGTCAACTTCCCCACTATTGTCAACTTATCACAATGAAATGGTGTTAATGTAAAGTGTATAATTTCTAAGAGTACATTGCAACTACTGAATATCATGTCCATGTTCTAAAGCAGCAGATGGACATAATCAATGACCGGTGTGAGAGCAGTACCTCATTTCTTAGTTTGCGGATGAGCTCAGTGTCGTTGTGGTGTGTTTTGATGAGCTCTGCCTTGCCACTGGCAAGATGAGAGGCACTCTCGATGAGATCGGGCCTCAAGGTTCCCTGAGCCAGAAAGACCTCCTCTGGCTTTAGATTCATCTCTCCTATCACTTCGTTCGCCACCTGAGAAGCAAAGCAGTTCCTTAGTCAAATACAAGAGCAACTCAATTGAACTTAATACAGAAGCTACCTTGTAGACCTTGTACTCACCTTGACAAACGTGTCTCCGATAATTTTTCTTTTCTCCTCAGGGTTAGTGGTCATATTCAAGGTCTTGCTAATGCGTTTCCGTGGTGTCCTGTCTTCCTCGGAGATGGGAAGGGTGGTTGTTCCATTGTAGAAGGTGTGAGCCGCATTTACCACTGAATGATGCAGTATTTTTAGAGGAGAGAAAAAGAGACAAAGACACAAGTGGTTTAGTTTCAAATGTCAATACTCATACTTCACATTAACATCTGAGATTACAAGAGATTAAATGATACAATACTTTTTAAAATCTAAATCTTTTGTTGTTGTCTACCTTTGAGTTTGATGCCCAGCTTGGTCAGGGCTTCCTCCACACTCTGACTTTCTCTCTTCCTCATGAAGCCATTGTCAATGTGAACTGCTATCACCTGGTCATGGTTCAAAGCTTTGTTCAGGAGCGCTGTACACACTGTGGAGTCCACTCCACCACTCAGCAGGACCTAAGGATATATTCCAAAAGTCTTTTAAGGCAAATTTGTGATTTTACTGTACTCACCAGGCTAAATCACCAGGCTACATCACCAGGCTACCACACTCCTCTATTCTCTACATGTATTTTATGCTCAAAATAGCTTATACTTTTCTCAATTATGTCATATAGGATCCACTGAGTGTTTTATTAACTGGCAGGTGGTATAATCTCAAAACCTCTGAAGAGGTGTAGCTGAGAAAAAGAAATGGAGGCTGCATGTGTTTCTGGAAATACAACTCCTGTGGCTGCTTCCTAAACTAATTTATTGCCTTCATACTCCCCTGAGATGAGGCCCAGTTTAAAGACGCACAGGGAAGCAGCTACCTCTTTTTAGACAGAAAAGGGATTAATTTAAGAGTTTAATTGGTTCTACTTAACTTCCCACCATTGTGGCTGTCACCACTTTCTGAGCAGCTAGCACAGTTTACACTCAGCAACTGAGCTTTAGACTTTCAGTCACATTTTCACACTTCATAGGTTAAAATGTGCTGAGAATGTTTTAGTTTGTTGTTAATTAATGTTGCATCTGTGCCATATAAAGGTTTCAATATAAAAAAAATGCACATGAAACTTGGTGTAGTTTTACTCACCAGCACTTTAGATTTGTCTACTTTTTCTTGGATCTCATTGATGCAGGTCTGCTGGCGGTTCTGTACAGTGAAATTACTTGTGCATCCTGCAATCTCAAAAAGGAAGTTGCGCAGCATCTCCATGCCTCGCTCTGTCAAGTCAACTTCCGGGTGGAATTGTGTCCCATACATCTTCTTCTGTTCATTAGCAATCCCTATTGGAGAAAACAGATGTAATGACGGGACACTTGGCCATACATACACATTGAATTATGATTCTTCAAATAACAAAATCATGAACAAATTATAAGCCAAACAGAAAATGCAGCCGGAGTCTCTTTACAGTAACCTTCAGGTGAAATTGTGTCCCATACATCATATGGGACTTGAATATACCACAGTCTAATTATAGATTACGTGTGCTTCTCACCAGCAATGATGTTCCCTGACTGAGCCACCACTTTAAAGCCATCAGCCACTTTATCTACACTGTCTCCATGGGTCAGCAGGACCAGTTCCTCTTTCTGAAGGCCTCTGTTAAAAAAACAAAACACAACCATAAAAGCATGACAATTGTGTGTGAAGTTACTCTTACACAGTGAACATTTGACTCAAATGTGAGAGGCAGACAATAATAAAAGACTGCAGCCCTCTATTTTAAACTCTGTGTAAGAACCAGATGTGACTGCTGGAATGCCTCTTCAGTTTATGTAATTAATAGCCCCGAGGACAAACCAGTCAAAACACTGCTATATTATCCAACTTTGCTCGTCTGTGGTGTAACACTGCCTTCCATTTACAAAATATCTCTCCTCAAACTCATACAATGTAATCTCCTCTTCACAAACACATTTAATGGTAATATAAAATCTTTATAATGACATCTGTAATACATTACCACATAAAAGGTGACCTGAGAAATGATTACCTGAAGAGAGAACAAGTGTTATCTAGTCCAATACTGAATACTCCATCCTCCCTTACACTCTTTTTGTGTACTGTGCCACCAAAGACTTTGTTCATCATCTGTAAGACAAACAGACCAAAGTTAATACTTAGACACCGATTATAGTTTCATGTTTCTAAGACTGCACAACTATTTACAGTTGATAGAATATGCCTGAGGAGTTACTTGTTTTAATTTCCATCATAACAACTGAATGAACATTGATCCTATCTCCCCTATTTAAAATAAGTGTCCTTGACAAAAGGTGGTAAAATCCCTGTAGGCTGAAGAGAACTAAAAAACAGTGCGACAAAAACGGCATCGTCAGCAAGGCTATATGAACGCATGTATGGAAAACCAAAAGTACCTGCATCCCATAGCAAATTCCAAGGACAGGTTTTCCTATGGTGAAGATGGCAGGGTCGTACCAGGGGGCATCTTCTGCATACACAGAGGCTGGACCTCCAGAAATAATGATTGCCCTAGAGAGACGTGTGACACAGATAAAATAATTCAATAAGTCAAAATGTATAACAAAACACATTTCCAGAATAGTGCATTAATAAAAATCAAAACATTTCTGGTGCATGTGCCCCTCATGTTTACCTGTAACCCTGTTCTCTGAGAGCGAAGGCTGGGGTCTCTAAAGGGAGGATCTCAGAGCGCACACACAACTCTCGCACCCGTCTGTCAATCACCTTCCCATACTGGGCCCCAGCATCCAGGATCGCCACCGCCCCCTCACATGATCCATTCTGCTCTGTGCTGCTGACCTCCAGCTGTGGAAAGATACAGATCATCTTATTTGAAGTTTGTGCTAATCAAATCGAGCAGAAAAGTATACACACATAAACGCTTAAATCTTAATATTTATCAGAGAAGTCTGGTGTATTAAGTGACCATACTGCCAAAAACCTGGCAACCTCGAGCAGCGAAGCGCATTACAACCTTTTCGGCCGTATTTTAGCTCAGTGACTGCGTCAAAACTCGCACAAATCATTCACATTTATCGTGGTTAAAGAAGAAGCCAAAAAAAGAAGCAGCAGTCTTTATAATATGCAACATTGTGCATGTTAATATCACAGAAACAATACATTCTGATATATTATGCAACACTAATGTGAACAGAAAACTCTGGAGAACATCTGGACATGGACACTAACCAGACTAGTTCATGTATGAACAAATGGCTAATAGTCCAATTATTAATTGCCAAGTGACAGGACCTTGACTTGGACACAAAAATATAGTTCAGACAATAGTGTTATTGATGAGATAGCCATTGAGGTCATCCAAGCAATAAATTGTGCTACAGCTCTTACCCTGCAATGGATAATGAGACTCCATAAGGCATAACATAATTATGGGCATATGAGCTACAACACAGTCACTCTTTTTAAAGCATGCTGCCTCCATTCATCTCATCAGCAGAATCACATGAGGCCCACAAGTGAGTCAAAGGTTTTTATTAAGGACACTGTGACCATGAAACATGGTCTCTGTTCATTTCTGTCCGAGACAATAAAATACAATGGAATAACCTCCTCCAATGAGGAAACTTATCGTATCAGTTTTCGTTTATCTGTTTGAGAGCAGCATAACTCAAAAAGTCAAGAGATTTTATTATTTGTGTTTGAGTCTAGTTTAGTGTTTCCCAAATGTTTTAAATGGGGTCCTACAATAATGTTTCACATTCAACTGCATATCATGTGACTATTGAGCAGTCTGACTACCATTACACCGAGCATTATTTTTGAACAGATCAACCATATATTTCCAAGAGACATCATTTTAACAGGTTGTGTAAAAAACATACATGCAAATCTTAGGGTAAAAGGATGGTAAATATTTATTTGGTGACCCAAAAACAATCCTACAACCAATCGGTGGCTGCTGACACTGAAATGACTGCACTAGTTTGCTTGTGCACAGATCAAAGTTTAGGAAACAATTTCTAGTACAGAACAACAGGAGTAGTCGGTTAACTGCCAGATAATCCATCAATTTTCTACCGCTTTATCCTCCACTGAGGGTCGTGGGTGGCTGGAGCCAATCCCATCTGACATAAAGACAAAACATTCAATTTCACATTCACATCTATGGTCAATTCAGTGTCCAATTAACCTAATCAACATGTACTTGGACTGTGTGTGGAAGCCGGTATACCCACATGCACAGGGAGAACATGCAATCTCCACACAGAAGGGCCCTCTATCGGCCAGCATTCTGAACCGGTGATCTTCTTGTTCTGAGGCAACAATTCTAGACACTGCATCACCGTGTGACCCCTGTTAAATAAACTATCTCCATAATACAACAAACGGAGGAGGGTAACACGTGAAACATAACCCCACGTGGATCTTGGAAACACTTCCGCCAATGATGTGTATAAAAACAACTTTGATTGGACGTGCAAGCCAACACCTCTGATTTATCATCTACAGTGTTGCTCTTACAGCAATCGGCTGACAAACACTCGATAGTTTGAAAACCGTAAACCTTAGCAGATCGGCTACAGGAGCAGCAGCGGCGGCGGCTAAGGCTGTCACACCGGTACCCCTGGTCAGTGACCCCTGACGTTAGCAAAACCTGACCGTTTACGTACGTTAGCTCAAACAGTGTGACAACAGTCGCAGGAAATACATTATTTTGCGTTCAATTTTGACGCGAGAGCTTTCACAACCCAATACTCGCGGTTAGTATCATTGTCATCACAAATTGAGGCTACCCGGCTAAAGCTAACTAAAGAACTTCCCCGTGTAGCCCGCTAGCTCACGAGTACTATAAACAAGAGTTATTAGCATTAGCATATTAGCAGTTAGCGGGGCTATGCTAAAGCCCACGCGGTGCTCCACGGCAAGGGGTTACGTTCAAAGATTATATTAGTGCTATACGTCAAAGGGGTATCATGACCGGCTCATTAGCTGCCAGGAGCAACATGTTCACGTAACCCTGAGCTGCAGCAGGCTGATAACAGCACACTCATTGCCCCTTCTCACTGGTGGTAACCTCACGTTCTCTCCGTAACTTTTCCCCCTCGAGGTGCACACAGGCCGGGTTTAACCGAGGGACGGGGATGCCACAACAGCTACAGTTCGATCGCCAAGTCAACCCCGAACCGGACCCGCGGACATTCCCCCACTCCACTGACCTTGCTGTCTCCGTTGCACAGAGCCATGGAGGACTGCCGTGTAGTGGAATGAGCTCTCCCCCTTGCCTCGGTGTCCCACGTCTCTCTCTCTCACTCACGCGCGCGCGCACACACACACACGGACAATCACTACACACACGGAGAGAGCACGAGACAGTCAGCTACCGGTTAGCTCCTGAATCACTACGCCGACCACTGTTTCAATAGTGCACCGGGTTGTCGCTTTGAAGATGGGCTGTCACAGTCTCGCCTCCTCCTCGTAATAAGTTTGAAAGTGGGAGGAACACGCCACATAAATGTGGTTGTATTTTATGGGTGGAGCGGAAAGTTAAATGTACCCAAAAAGTGGATGAAAGTGGCCTGTGGAGGGCTGGGTTTAGACAACGTAGGAGAGTTTTACTCAACGTGATAAAATGTGTGTTCTCTTTTCCCTCCATAAAAGAAGAATATATGTCCTTCTCACAGACATGCCAAACCCAAACCCATGGTAGTCAGAGAGGTCCCAAATCTGCAAAGGTTTTCAATCCTGGTTGAAGTAATAATTATACACCTTTTCCTTTTCCTTCAAACCTTTCCTACTGTGTGGAAGTGTATTGAAAAACCTACTAAACAAAGCCAACATTCATTCTTCACAACAGAGCCATAACAATTTTGTGTCTGATGTGAAGTAAAAGTACTCAAATGTAAGGATCTGGCTGATTTCAACAACTCCCCAAATTATGTACAAATGTGAAAACAAAGTAGAACATCTGCATATCTCCAGAAAAAGCAGTTGGGAATGCTATCCTCTCCCTGGCACTGTCTTTGTTTACATGTGTGCTTACTTGTTTGTTACCACATTTTCTGGCATAAACACTGTCAGGACTAGAAGATAGAACCTAATTTCTGAGGAAATTTGGTTAAGTTTAGGGCTAACATTTGAATTGTGCTAGGTATTTACTGGTTATGGTTAAGGTTAGGGATATGACTTTGGTTTGGCTGTCCAAATTAATGGACAACCAACTGTGTTTCTTTTAAAAGGATAGCTGCATGGATGTGTGCATGTCATTTTCTGCCTGTGTGTATTCCCACGTATGTATGCATGTGAATCTCTGTATTAATAAACAGTAATGAATTGACCAATGCTCCACACCTGTTACTTCAACAAAATGCAGTGAAATGGGGTTAGGGGTACAGAGCAAACCCAGGAATGTACCCCTCAAACAATTCACATAAACAAAATATCTATATGACTGATTCAATTGTGTTACAGATTGCACATGTGTATTTTATTTTGTGTACCTACAATTAAATATGACTGAAAACAACACTGTTTTAAAAATCATAGAAGTCTATGCAAGAAAGGCTGACGGTGAATGACGTGGGAGCTGAAAGACAAGAAAGCTAAATGAGAAAGTAAAATAATCATGCTGTTGGCTTTTATGTGTTCCGCCTGCCTTTAATCTGCCCTCTGAATCCATTTCCGGTGTAGAAAATATTTCAGAAAATGTTAAATATTTCTAAAAGTATTAGAAGTCACATGGATCTCCTGAATGAATTGACCGTTTTGATGTATGAATTGTTGAAATTCATTTGAATTTTTATATTTTGTAAATGCTTAATTAAGTGTAGAAATGTGCCCCAGTGAATGACACATTACTGACAAATCTGATCAAACTAAATGAACGAATGGCTTATTACTGGAAAATATGTCTGACAAATCAGTACTTAAATGGATGAGTTAGGTTTTATGAAAAGGAGCTGTGAGAGGAACGCATGTGTAGTCATTGTGTAATTATCCCGATCAAATTCAAAGTTGATATGAAGCAATTCCAATACAAGTAAGGGTATTAAAGGAAAGTTAGGCTACTATAGGCCTCATCATATCACCAAACCCAGTGCTTACACCCTCACACACACAGTCCAGCTGGGGGAAGCAAGTAAGTGTGAAGATCCGCTGTGCTTTAACACACATGTTACATGATACACTGTAACCCTTCATGTGTCTTAATACATACAATTAAGATACCTTTAGGGTCATTGTTAATATGTGATTACTGTGAGGGGGTTTAGTTTGCACTTTTTTTTTTTCTTGGAAACTTTCACCATGAGTTTCTTTGATGTTAATGAGGAATGTCACAGCAAACACTCACACCTACGGTCAATTTAGAGTGTCCAATTTGCCTGTCAATACAAAATGACACAAAATTCAAATGTCTGATTATGAACTAAAATATATTAAAAACATGTTTGGGTGTTTTGAAAGTTGTTTAGGGGCATATATTAACATAGATATGAAAGAATAATGATGGTCATTTTATATACTAAACAAGGAATTGAGTATTAAAGAATGTCATCATGGGTATCAATAATGAAAATAATTCCTATGATGGAATAATATAACCAATTGTAAACAGATCAAGTGACTTTACGGGGCTGACATACAAAGACTGCTGTCTGTGAAGGTTCTCAGTCATCCAGGTTGGTGTTTCCCAATTCTGGTCGGTGTTTCCCAATCCTGGCATGTTTTAGATGTTTCCCTGCTCCAACACACCTAATTCAAATGAGTGGGTAGTTATCAGGCTTTTGCAGAGTTGATGAGGAGCTGACTATTTGAATAAAACATGCAGGACAGGGGTCCACAAGGACCAGATTGGGAAATACTGATCCAGGTCATAGTTAGTTAGCTGTAGGCGACTGGAGTTAAATTGAAGACACCTTACCTCTCATCCAAAAGGCTTATTCAGTTCAGAACAGAACCTTGTGTACAGAATATAATCCCAAACATAAATATTTGCTGGGATAATATGGATACAGTGCAGTTTTGCAGCAGCAGCACCGTCATTTTTGAATGAATTTCGAGGTGTATTACGTGAGACTTAGACTCAGCACTTATGGGTAATCACTACAGTGTCACGGTGCTCCTGCTGTCACATGCTGATCCACTCACATATGCTTGTGTGTTGTCACATGCCATCAGTGAAGATAAACAGCTTCACATGCACCCATGGCAATCACAAGGCAGAGCATGTCATTCATTACCACTAACTAAAATGTGGCATAATGGGTCCATCATGACTCTTACTACAAGATCTACTGATGTTACCAGATACATTTTACAAACATCATTTTCTTCTCAAAGTTGAAGGCTTTGTTTGTATGTTTTGTACAACTTGTCCTCAAATCAAAAATACAGTTTGAAGGTCCTGTCTCGATCAGTCACTGAGTACTTTGTCTATCCTACTTTATTCTAGGAATGATCTGAATGCTGTATATGGGAATGTGCCAAACACCCTGCAGTATATAAAATGAGGAAAACAGATCCTTTTAGGGGGCTTCAATATCAAAATGCTGCCGACATGTTGCATAGTGAGCACTTTGCCCAGCAGACTCTGGTGCAAATTAATTTGGGTGCTATAGTACACAGCTGTTGCTTTTGGTGTAAGATAGAATTGCTGTCAATTTGGCAATGCTTTGAAATCAATGGGCCATAACATGGAAGCTATACTGAAAAAAAGGTATTTTTGGAATACTAGATTTATATAAGAAGCAAAATGTGTTTCTCAATCCTGGTCCTCAGGACCCGCTGCCCTGCATGTTTAAGATGATTCCCTGCTCCAACACAACTGATTCAAATGGTCAGCTCGCCAACAAGCTCTACAGAAGCTTGACAACGACTCATTCATTTGAAACATTTGTGTTGGAGCGGGAAACTTCGAAAATATGCAGGGCAAGTGGGGTCCTGAGGACAGGAATTGAGAAACAGCAGTGTGGAGTCAGTGTGTCACATGGCATGAAAACAAATTATGTTTGTTTATGGTTATTATGCACAGAAAACAAAAATGCACTAAAATTCTTCTTTCTTCTAAAGTTCTTCTCATGGCTTATTGTGGGTAGAGAATAGATAGACGATATTAATACATGAACAGATGTGAGCAGCACCATCTTGAGGCCTCTTTGTGCTACTACAGCTCTGACTGTACAACAGTAAAGACTAGCAGTAGCTGGTGTCGAATATTGTGAAAGCTGAAATAAACTCTAGTTTATTGTCTGACAAAGAAGTGCAAATTAATACTAGGACTCTTATGTAATTTTACAACCCTTTAAGGTTAAACAAAACTAGAGTGACACTGGTTTGGAGTAATTAACACAACTATAATTAATGCAATTTATGGTGTTACATGTGTATCAATAATAGTAAAGCACAGGCTACTCTGAGGTGGTGGGAGGGGGCCCCAAATTAAATTCTGCACCATAAAGGCTTGGGCCAGCACTGATCATAAAATTTACCACCAGGGATTTGTAACTATCATTAACATTCATAGATAATTCATTTATATATTTATATTATTCCATGTGAAAAAATCCTATAAAATAATTATGAGAAGCACCAAAAAACAAAACATAGTCCTGAGTCCTGTTTGTCAAAGGTGGGAGAATTGGCCTTAGTTTGGGGCCAGTGACATGAAAGCTTCATAAAATGTTGTGTTTTTCACTGAAAACAATACTGATAGGGCAAGATGGAGGCAGATAATCCGCTTTGGCGAATCCTAAAGGGAGAAGCCGAAAGAAGAAGCAGAATAGTAATAATGATAATAATACGTAGAATACGATGCTGCGTAGAAGAAACATAGACGCGGAACTCCATTCACTTGTTCTGACACGTCAGCCGTAGGTGGCGGACACATTTGTTTGCTGCAACCGCCGCACTTCCTGACTCTTGTGTGTTGATGTTGACCGGTGAGATCTGTCTCGTGTTTTACAGCCGTTAGTCTTTCTGTGTGTTCTTTCTCTCTTTCTTTTCATGCCACCGCCGTCCGACTGAATCATTTATATAACAATCATAATAATAATGATAGTTGATTCAGTGTGATTTCCGTTTGCCTGGTTCTGCTGTTTTACTCTTTACTATTTTCGATGATGTGCTTGTCATGCTGTCGTCACCTGCAGGTACGATGATCTCAATGCTTGTGTGATCACCTCGTTCTCATTTGTCCCAATGAAATGTTTTGTGAAACATTTATGTATGTATATATATATATATATATATACTATATACTATATACTATATATACATATATAATGTAATTCCTGTCTTTTATCGTTGTGTAGCTTGTCGTTTGAAGGTGACAGTTGTTGTCTGAAGTTAGCTCCACATTGATGCTGTCAGTGAGCCAAATGCTGTACACACAGTTTATTTTCCTTCTATCATATGGATGCCAGGACATTTGTTTGGCCTACTTATTCAAATTTCTCCCCCTTCATTCACAATGACTATTGATTTCAAACCATATGCACAGGTACCATCCACCTGTAGGCACTATTTCTACCTGTTGTATTCAGTAGGTATGTTAACATCTGTTGGTCATCATCCAAAGAATTATTGCAGTAGTAGTGAAAGCTACAGTAGAGCTGCAGCTAACGAATATTTTCATAATCGCTTAATCTGGCGATTACTTTCACTGTAGCCTATTTTGCCTTCCAAACAATTATATGACAGTTTAATTGTTGATTACCTGTTACATGTACTTAATATTCAGTATATAAATAGTTTTTATTTAAAATATATGATGTAATTGCACTGCAACTCAGACACAAAATCCAAATTGGAGTGACAGGCCAAAAGTGTCTGAAAATATCTTAAAAACAAACAGACACTGCACTGATTAAAGATCACCATCTGCCATTGCCATGAACTTTGAATACATCTTTTTTTCTGTGAACAATCGGTCTGTAACCTTGTGTATTGTTTCCTCTGAAGCTTTGCCTCCTAAAAATGTACTGTTCATCTCAAGAAGATTCATATTTTTATATTGATGGGAGTTGTAGTGACGTGCATTTGATTCGCTATCAGTTTTGTTTCACTCATTTTCCTATTTCTTTTTTTCAGGTTTGCTGACTACACTGCAGGTTTGATGTCTACTACTTCAACATGGAGCCTTTAGATATGATGATTCACAAGAATGGGCGGCAGAGGAAGCTGGCAGGTTTCACAGTCACAAATGTAAACATGAAGGACATAACCAAAGGACAAACAAGTGACTCTGACCCAGATGTAGAGGAGACAGAGGGTCTTATTAGAGAATCAGATTCAGAGAACATGAGACATGCAGTCCATCCTGGGATCCAGGCCGAGTTGGGCAATGTGTCTCTTCTTCTGTTTCTCTATGTGCTGCAAGGAATTCCTTTGGGACTGGCTGGAAGCATCCCACTGATCTTACAGGGCAAACACGTCAGCTACAAAGACCAAGCCTTTTTCAGCTTTGTTTTCTGGCCATTCAGTCTCAAACTTTTCTGGGCACCACTGGTGGATGCACTCTACTTCAGCAGGTTTGGTCGAAGGTAAGAAAGACGTGTTGTTTACGTCACTGTTTTATTTATTTATATCTTCTTTCCTCGTCATTTCCTCCACCTCTTCCCTCTTTTTGCAGAAAGTCATGGCTGGTGCCCACACAGTATCTGCTGGGCCTGTTCATGCTCTATCTTTCATCAAAAGTGGATTCACTGCTGCAGAGTGAGGCAGGACCAAATGTGTTGATACTTACTGCAGTCTTCTTCATGCTTGCCTTTCTGGCAGCCACACAGGTAGACCATTATAAACACTGTGACATAGACACGTATCCAGAAAGAAGAAATTATTTTATTTTTCCCCATCCTTCACTTGCTTTATGTTTTCTGTCAAGGATATAGCTGTGGATGGCTGGGCCCTGACTATGTTGTCCAGAGAAAATGTGGGTTATGCATCTACATGCAACTCTGTGGGCCAGACAGCTGGCTACTTCCTGGGAAATGTGCTCTTTCTGGCTCTGGAGTCCCCTGACTTCTGCAACAAATACCTCAGAGCAGAGCCCAAGGACACAGGCATTGTTACTTTGTCAGGTATTTAATATTTTTAAATTAAAAAAAACAAAACAAAAACGCAAATAGTCTTTCTGATTGTTTCTAATCAACCTAATCTATCTATAAATGCAAGGAAGGTCTGTCTGTTTGTTAATCACATAACTGTCTAGCGGGTTGCTTGACAGGCTTCAAACTTGACAAGTGACCTACAGTACATCACTAAAGGCACCAGTGTGTGCAGGTTTTGTGGAGGTTCACTGAATCTGTAGGTTTATTTACTTATTATAGTGAGGTGTTAAAGGTATTAACAACTAGAACGTAGCCTGTTTATCACTATGTATCCTACTGCCCTTTACTCAAGCTTAGGTAAGTTTGGGTACTGCACTAGAAAAAAACAACATTTTCTGGTGTCTTCTGTTACAGACTTCTTGTTTTTTTGGGGAGTGGTGTTCCTAGTTTCCACAACGCTCGTTGCCATTTTTAAAAGGGAAAATGAGCCAGGCAGAGGAAAGAGGAGAGTCAAGGATGAGGAGAAACACGGCGTTTTGGAAACGTATAAGTTGCTGTGGACTATAATCAAGATGCCCACAGTCTTCAACTTTTGTGTCCTGCTTCTCACTGCAAAAGTAAGTGACTGACGGTGATGACATACTACAACAGAAACCAACCATCTGTAGTGCTCTGTGTGACTGCTGGTTGATGAATGATGAGTTGGCCTTACATGCTTGCTTATCTCCTGTGAGTTAAAGAAACCTCATATTTCTTCTCGTGTGTGTTTCAGATTGGTTTCTCTGCTGCAGATGCTGTGACAGGTCTGAAACTGGTGGAGGCTGGAGTTCCTAAAGAGCAGCTGGCTTTATTGGCAGTGCCCATGGTGCCTCTGCAAATTCTTCTACCAGTGATCATCAGTAAATACACAGCAGGTCCCCGACCTCTTGACGTCTTCTACAAGGCCTTTCCTTGGAGGTTGTAACACAAACTCTCGCACACAGCCACACAAAGTTGTACATGCACACGTTCAATGAACGGCTAACAAAGTGTTGCTTTTCTGTGATTTCAGGTTGCTTATAGGCCTAGAGTATGCTCTGCTGGTGTGGTGGACCCCCAGTCTAAAACAAGAAGGAGGTTTCCCCGTTTACTACTACGCCATAGTGCTGCTTAGCTACGCAGCGCATCAGGTTGGATATTTCTCTGTTATTACCTGTACATGAAAACTACCCTAGGATAGTAATTGGCACAGGCAGCATCCACACTTCTCTGTTGTTTAAAGATTCTGCTCTGGATACGCCTGCTGTCCATGCTACCCTGGTGTTTTAGAGTGCTGAAAGTGCTGGAGGAGTTTGACTTTAGGTCTGATTTTTTAGTCTGGGCAGGCAGAAACTGAGGCCTTTGGAAATTATTACGGGTTACCCTGATTGTTTGTTATCAGACACAACTCAACTAATGATCAGTTAAACAGTTTCCTTCTTCACTGGCCTAATAAAACAAATCCCTGTACTTTCTCGTCACCATTGTTTTTTTTGCTAAAACGAACTCAATGACCACATGGGATAGGGTCAGCTTCCTGTTTCCAGTGTACCTCAGTGGTCTTGTGATGTTTTTGATAAGTGATATGATATTGTGCAGAAATACAGATTGCACTTGTGTACTTGAAAACTGCATTTTTCAAATTTAAGTGATGTCTCCAAGTGACACGTCACATTGTTGTTGATGTAATTAACACCTGGGATTTTTCATTATGAGAAGTCTTACAAGCATAGTTCTAGTTCTTATGGAGATCAATAAATCATCACACCAGAGTTTTAAAGGTCACTGGTTCAAGAAGAAAAGTTCAGCTCTAACAAGTTTCTCTCATTTCCACCACAGGTGGCATTGTACAGTATGTATGTGGCCTGCATGGCCTTCCATGCTAAAGTTAGTGACCCACTCATCGGTGGGACCTACATGACGCTGCTGAACACGGTCACTAACCTTGGTGGAAACTGGCCCTCCACTTTGGCTCTGTGGTTGGTGGATCCACTGACGTCTAAGGTGTGTGAGGGGGCAGATGGGCAGAGCTGTGGTTCTCCAGAAGAAGAAGGGGTAAGTGAGCAGGCCAGAGGATGGAACAAGACTGTTTGTGTGTGTGTGTGTGTTCTCATCTAAAAGTTGTAATCTGACTTCACTTTTTTTCCTCCCCATGTCCTTATTTCTCCTCTCCAGCTCTGTATTAAGGAAGGCGGGGTTTGTGTGACGACACTGGACGGCTACTACGTGGAGTCGGTGGTTTGTGTTGTGATTGGTTTGGCCTGGTGGTTGTGGTTGGGGAAAAAAATGAAACGGCTGCAGGACCAAAGCCCCGCTGCATGGAGGTGCAGAAATAGCCAATCATGACCGCCTGTTGTCATACCACACACTCTTGTTGATGCACTGTATCTTTGCACACGCTCAACGGTCAGAAAACATCCTCTCCCTCTCACGATCGCACCTCAAGTACAGTACATACTGTAAATGCAAAAAACTTTACTGCCCTGCTGTTGTCTACTGTGGTGGTAAAACCCCCCTGATGATACCTGTGACTGTAACAGTTAACAGTGACGAACATCCAGGCCCGTTAGGACATTTTGTAGAAATTTTAAAATAGTTCTCTTCCCTCTAACCACAATCTGCTACTTGAAATAACTTTACCAAACCAGGGCAGGGTCATTTAATTTTACTGTTTAACATACATGGATCGCCAGATTGTTGGGTTTACTACTTTTACTCCAGCAGTGAAAGTAACTGTTTTTAGAGGCCGGTTTCAGTTAAATCAACACCGCAGTAGTTGTTTCATCCTGTATTCGAGGACACTGAAGGGAAAAATCGTCTGTTTTGAAGGATCCCACAAACACACAGTGGAGAAGATGCTGTGTTGGAGCACTGACGCACAACTATGATTTATATGAGCGGGCACTTGTTCTGCAGGGACTCAGCTTTGCTGTTTAGACAAAATAATACAGATTTATACTGTGTTTTACGAACCTGCTATTTTTAAGGATTATTTCAATAGTTGTGTTCCTCTGAAATTCTTTGTGCCTTTTTAAGTTTTGTTTTTCAACCTCTGTTGACATCAAAGACGTCCAGCAGCAACATGTCAAAGCCAACCAGCTCTAGTGAAATAATCCAAATATTATTTAAAGATACCGTTGTTTTTATGTACTGTAGTTACCATAAATATGACTTCTTATGTCAGTTCTTTGTATTTTTGTTGTTGTCTGTGAGCACACATTCCTACTGAAGAATTTCATTTGCACAATGAATATTATATCACCACTGATTAAATGACCTGAATTGTCTAAACATTTATTCTTTTTTTGAAGGAACAATCTTAAAAAATTTTTTTAATCAACTTTCCATGAATCAGTTTAGTTAAATCAATTTTTTAGTTAGGCCTAGATGGCCAAATTACTTGTAGGGATTTGGGTTTTATTACTTTCCGTGGCCACATTTTTTCTCACTCCAAAAAACTATTCAAATCCCAGACCATGAGACCAACTGCCAGTTGTTGTTTTTCATGTTGTACATACAAGAGATCCGATTGTTACAGTATTTTCTCTAAAGCCAGCATTGAGGACCATAACTTTTGACTCAGTTTGCAATCGTCCCTGTAAACAGCAGGTCAAAGGTCAAACATTTTGTGTTCACACAATTGTAAAATTGCTATTCATTCACAAACTGAATATGATATTCTGTCTGCTTCATTTTTTTATCCTTCTTTTTGAATGTGAGTGTTGTTTTTTTGCAAACCCATACATTTCAGATTGGGGTTCATATCTGTGTTAAATTTACTTTTTTTTTTTATTTCAGCTGCAGAATATTGTTCATCATACTTTGTAAAAAAAGAATTCACTATTAAATCCCCAATCACACAATAAATGAACAGGGTGACTGTATAATGGGAAGCAAATCTTATGCAAATAAACAAGAAATGCTAATTTGTGAGGCCTCTGATTCTGAATACATATTATATACACAAACTATATACACACTGCACAGATATATGATCTTCCGTGCTTTTCATGCTATGTAAAATTTCCATTCTTAAAAATGAAATGCTGATGCAGAAGCTGCCGAGCTTCTGCAGACAGCATCCACATCCACTGGCTCCCACTATGAATTCACTCCAGGAAACACATGGAGTGAGGTTTAGTGTGTGTCCCACAAAGCAGTACGTTTGATACTTTGGGGGAATATTTGTTGAGATAATTAATGTATGGATCCCACAACTTATGAGCCACTCCACAACAGCAAACATTCAAAGAATGTAAAACATCAACATGGTTTTTCTTCTTCTTTAATTTAGGCTCTGTGATTCATCATCAATGTAAAGCACAGTTAATGCATCCATTCAGTTAAAACATCGTAAGATGTAAAGCTAGGTTCATCAACACCAGACCCTCGGCTCGTCCGCTGCTCTCACTGACGATCTTTTTTAATCATAAACCTCGTTCATATAATTTAAACCAGAGCCAGGAAGAATTTTTGTCTACGAAGAAATACTGTCAAAAGTTACCTCACTGGCATTCATTCAAACAGCACAAAGCACTTTGGATGTCATCTTGTACAACAGACTGTTTTAAATCGCTTGCATACTGTGTGACACATTATCGCCTTTGACTTCCTGATCACACGAAGGCTGAAGCTCCTCAAAGATTTCCAGTCCTAGAAGTCCACTTCAGGAGGAAGAGGAGGGGTAGTCAGGGGGAGAAGTGGTGAGATGTCGATGTTGTCGGTAGCTGTTTTTTACTGCGGCACACCCGAGTCCCAGACCCACGCACAAACTCCAGCTTGTGACAGTTAATGTAGTGTGCAATTTTTTGATTTTCATTGTCTCCAGAGCATCCATCTCTTTTTGCTTCTTTTCTTAAAAAATATCAATAAAGAAAAAAGTCAAGAAATAAACTCTCCTACACAGGCGTGGCGGGTCATAGGTTCATACGTAGATGTTCGGGCCGCTTAGCCATGACGGGATAGGCCTGCTGCTTCATCTGACCCAGGTTGACCCCGGTAGGCTGACGGATGGGAAGAGGGGCCGAGGCCTCGGAGCTGGTGGTGACGTCCATCTGCTCAGGTGTGGACAGTTCCATGGCCTGGTCCTGAGAAGACTGGAGGACACCAGGTCCACCGGCAGTGAGAAGGGGGCTTCGTGGCCAACATTCCCCCCCTGGGAATTTGACTGGGCTGAAGGGAAACAGGTGGGAAACCAGAGGCTGTTACAAGTTTGCTCACAACAAACAAGAACACAGTAAACTGGTTTTCATGCTTGTTTTCACTGCTCAAGTGAGTGGTGCTGTGTGATATGGACTGAAAATAAAAAAAAAACATGCTGGCGGTACATTTTGGCTGAATGGCAATATACCATATATATCAGTTATTTATATCCCCTGTCCAGAGTGTGTGTGTGTGTCTGAGTGACAGAGAGAGGAAAAAAAGAATCAGGAGGAGCCGAGTGAATCAAAGCTCTGTTAAAACATTAAAATGAAATTTGTGTTTATCAGTGTTCATACTGTAAATGGTCTGTATTTATATAGCGCTTCTCTAGTCTGGATGACCACTCAAAGTTTTGCCATACACACCCATTCACTCACACTTTCATACAGGGCATCCATGTGTAGCGCATTTTTCTATCACTCATCTTTCCATCAGGAACGTGGGGTTAAGTGGACTCACGGAGCCGGGAATCTAACCCACAGCCTTCAAGTTGAAAGACGACTCGCTCTACCACTGAGTTACTGTCGCCCCGCCGTGGCAGGCGAGACAAACTGATTTAAGAATGTGCACTATTTAGTGTAAAGATAGTGGATGCCACTTCCTCTTGGGGCTGTGAGAGCACAGGTGCTCCCTCTCTCACACGCTGCAGATGCTGATGTGAGAGCTCACATTATTTACTGCACATTAATCCTTCAGGGTTCGCTTCTTCTTCACTCTACATGGCCCGTCAGAAAAGACTCTGCTCTCTTCTCATCTTGACAGATGCGAATGTGAGCACTGCTATATAACAAAGGTATAAATGGTATTGTGATACCCTATACCACGTTTAAAAAATACAGTAATAAAAATTAAAAACCTAAATATGCCCGCTCCGCACTACTATTGAGCGAAGACGATGCCCAGAACTGAACGTGTTCTTTTACTCCACATGAACTAATAATAAAACAGTGACAAACCTAAACTTTAAACTCATTATGATTATAGAAATGACAGCAATAAAGAGGCAATGTACCAGCAAAACAACATAACCCGCTGGTTTTAATGGGGGAAAGAAAAACAAAACAAAAAAACGGAAGTACTTTTTAAACAATTAAACTCAAAATGTAACATGGGAAACCAAAGCATGTCCAATAGAGCCAAACTTTATGGCTGTTGTTATTATTCTGCCTCTGGTCTTTGTAAATATAGAGAAGATGTTATTATTTTTATGCTGCGTCCTTCACTTCAAATTGGGTCAAGACAATCAGAACTGACTGCTGTGTAGCAGTGCAGGGGCGGGGAACTGTTTAATAGGTCAAAATAACAGGTTTTCCTTTTTTAATGGAGAGTAGTGAACCATATTAAAAATGTTATTACAGCAAGAAGTGCCACCGTTGGTTAGCACTCTTGGTTCACGGCGGTGTGCAAGGGTTTTCTCTGGCTTCCTCCCACAGTCCAAAAACATGCAATCTGGGGATATAAGTAAATTGGACACTCTAAATTGACCATAGGTGTGATTGTGAGAGTGAATGGTTGTTTGTCTCTATGTGGCCTTGTGATGGACCGGTGAACTGTCCAGGATGTACCCCACCTATCACCCTATGTCAGCTCAGATTGGCACAGCACCCCCCGCTACCCTTATGTGGAGGATAAAGTGGTGGAAGATGGATGGAGGGATTACAGCAAGAAGGTTGGCTGACTTACCTCAGAGGTGTTCTTGGACTGCCCAAGATCCGTCGAGGTGAGCGAATTCTTGGCTCAAATGAGAACCTTTCCTTGATGTTCTCAAGGACTGATGGAGCTACATATGTGAAACCCTAAAAGTGAAGACACCAGAGGTAAACGGACATTTTTGGGCCAGACTGCAGAGCTAATGCAGGAACCTCAGCATTTTACACACAGAGAAATGTTCTATAAGCTCCATTTGGCATGTACATATGAAACCTCATCTTGTCATGTGTTCATAGACAAACAGATGGATTGTTGACTCATCAGGACAGTTACCAGGAAGGCTTGATTGGCACTCTCACTGAGGGTTGAGTCATCAGGGCTGTCGACTGGTGTTTGACTGGTGAACTTCGAGTCAAACTGACTCACGTCTTCGGCCGATTGCTGTAAAACGAGAGAGATGAGAGCACAGGTAAGGTGGTGATGCAGCAACATGAGAAGCTGAAACTGGAGAGGAGCTGGGGTTCAATTACTCAAACTTGTAGTGTTGGTTTAATCTATGGAGGTAACCAGAGATTAAACCAGAGATCATCTGTGATGAGCTCATCATCACTGCTCATCGCATCATCTGTGATCTGAAAGATACCATTTCCCACCTCTAAACCTACAAAAGTGTCTATTTTAGAAATCTTTGTGTCTTTAATACTCACCAGGAAAGGTTTGAAGGGAGGCTCAACTTTCCGAGCCAGCAGATCCTCCCAGTTGATGTGTCGAAAGAACGGATGAGCCTAGAAACAAACAAAATAAAATAAATTAAATATAGTGTTTCAGTCTGGAATAACAATACAAACTCATTTGCTACACTGTTTAACTTCACAGCTCGATATGTTTTAGTGACTTGAACATCAGCAGAGAAGCCCCGCACGCTCTCACCTGCACCTCTGTGGCATCTCCTGCTCCTGCTCCCAGGCGTGATGAAGCATTTCTCTTTAACAACTGTGAAACCAGCAGTCACATGTTAAACACAACAGCCCCACATTCACTTTGTTTAACTGGAGTAAAATGAGCTGCTGCACTGAGAGCACGCACCCGTTTCAGGAGATCTCGAGCTTCCTGTGTGAGGTAGGGTGGAAGGCTGAGCTTACACTTCAGAATCTTGTCAATGGTCTTTTTTCGGTTTTCGCCAGTGAACGGTGGCTGCAGTGAGAAACGTGAAAACATGTTAATTCATTGTCTGTAACAGCATAGCAATGAGAGTGGAAAAGTAGAAAAAGACTTTAACTGACCGCTCCTGTGAGCATGTCGTACATCAGAGCGCCCAGACTCCACCAGTCCACTGCTCTGTTGTGTCCACTTCTCATCAAGATCTCTGGGGCCCTATGACAGCGGGAGTGCACATTTCTCAATAATGCATTTGAATTAAAGAGTAAAGAAACCAAGGACTGGTTCCTTTACTTAAACCATGGACTGTAAAGTCACTTCACTCGCCCATTCAATCCGTCTGTGTTGAATGGGCGAGTGTCCTGGTTCATGTTTGCTCAAGACAGGTGTGCCAGGATCCTCCTAAGATTCTACTGCAGACTAAGAATTAGGGCTGAACAATGAATCGACCTTTACACATCATATTCTATTCATATTCAGATTTTCTCAGTGCAATCATTAATATAATTAACACATTAACAAACAATTGAATATCAATATCCCGATGCATTCCTCATATGTGAAAATTGGGACTGTTGGCATCCAAATTTCTAGACATCTACATGGAGTTCAAGAAGAGAAAGTATTGGTTTGACTTACATGTATTCGATGGTACCACAGAAAGTGTGAGTGACTGTGCCGTCGTGGATGGACTCTTTACACAGACCAAAGTCTGTCAGCTTTACATGACCTGGGAAAAAACAATATCACACGTAAACATTTACATGTGACTGGTTAAATATAATTTGGAAATATAACGATGACGGTTGAGAGAAATCATGACAGAAGTTAATTTTAAACAATTACCTTGACTGTTGAGCATGATGTTCTCAGGCTTAAGGTCTCTGTAGATTATGCCCTTCTGGTGCAGGTGACCAAGAGCCATGGAGATCTCTGCCAGGTAGAAACTAGAGACAAATAAAGCAAACATATAATGCCATTATTAAACAATTGATATGTAGTGAGTTTTTTTTTCTCCCACCACTTTAACTGCTGTTTATCATAGCTCATGCATGATTAAAAGTGTATAACTATGTCTTAAGTGTGCTTGTGTTCGATTTTATAATGAGCTAATTACAAATGACCGACAAAGCTTAACCAAACAAAACTCACCAGGCTGTGTCTTCCATGAAGATGCCCTCCCTCTCTAGCTGCATGAAAAGTTCTCCTCCTGTACAGGAAAACACAAGTCACACACTCTCAACATCACACTCTCGTTGACTGAATGCCTGTGCGCTGGTACCGCGTGTATATTGCTTATACTGACCACTAAGGTACTCGAGGATGAGGTACAGCTTTCCTCCTGTCTGGAAGGCGTAGATGAGATCAACGATGAAGGGATGCTTCACCTCCTCCAGGATGTTCCTCTCAGCCTTGGTGTGCGCTGTGTCCTTGGCATTGCGTACAATCATAGCCTGGTGTCCCCAACCCAAATAATCAATCAATAGCAGCATGTTATGAAGTGTGATGAAACCTGAGGCCTGTTTTAATCAAGAAATACTCAAGGTATTCAATGTTCCCATCTACAGGTTGTGTATCACTATGTTTCAAGCTGCTTGCCTCATTCTACAGTTGGTAAATTTGGCCAGCAGAGACTAAAACAACTAAAAGAAGGCAGATTGTGCACCATCTAAACTCACTCAGCCATGTTCTAACTGTGAGTGCCTTTCAATTTCAATTAGAGAAAAACACCAAAGCGTTAAAATAAAATATAGCTTGGAATATATACGGGTCTTGATGTTTTCTGACATCTTGTTCAGGCTGATTTACATTTATAAAACTGATATTGCAATGATGGTAAATTTACGTTATATCGTGCAGCCCTGAAGTCCGCCTGTATCAGCAAATATCAAAACAGTTGTCACTCAATATCAAATTTCACTATCTTAGGGCATTTATCTCATCAGCGTTAGAGAGCCACTAAGCATGCAGCATGCGGTTTGACCGAGATCAAACAGTGCTCATGATTGGCTGTCTCAGGGTGCACAGGAAGTGACTAACAGAGACAGATCTGGGCTTAACCCGTGTGTGTGTGTGTTAGTATTTAATGAATGAACGTGTGTCAAGAATATCTAAAGCACACAGAGTGAATAAGAGAGCAGAAAAATGCTCCATGTTTGACTGCAGAACGACATCTGTGCCAGACAAAACATAAGAACTGTACTGTGATTTGTAACTTACGATTATGTTACAACTGATTTAATAAAATTATATCATTGAAGCATCAGCATTGAAGTCCAGGTGTAGATATTAATATCGTATTGAAAGTTTTCAATCAAAACCCAGCTGTAGTCATTTCAGAACAATAAAGCGGAAGCAGTGTGAATATCAAGCAGTATCTAAGAGACTGAGGCAGAGAACTGCAAGTGCCAAGGCTGCAGCAGAGAAGCACAAATGGCAGTTTACCAACTAGCAGTGAAATCTTACCCCACCACTGGCTTCAAGGACAGCCAATATTTTCAGACAGGAGCAGAATACTTATTTATAATAACAAGCATGCAGATTGTTCACATAACACATACTGAGAGCAGCTGGCAGAGGAAAAAATTAAGTTACCTTTTTTAAAACTTTCATGGCAAATATTTTGCCTGAAGCAGCACCGACAACTTTTCGAACTTGGAAAACCTGCATAGAAAATAGAGAGAAACAGTAAGCATGCTTATAACAATCAAGTGAAGAGCTGAGAAAGAACGTGATTCAAAAGTTAACCATAAAACACATAATCCAAACTATGCGTAGTGTTCCATGTCCTTTATCAAGGTTTCACAAGTACCTTTCCATAGCCACCTTTCCCCAGGACCCGCAGCAGCTCAAAGCACTCAGGTCTAATGTTCTCCGTCCCCTGATTGACATTGTCCTCCGATATCTCAATCTTCTCACAATCGTCCATGTTGCTGCACAGACATAATCAACACACAACACTCAAACCTGTTTTTCTGCCTACAGCATCATAAAATCATACAAGGAAACACAAATTGAACATACTGTATTGAATACTTACAATTCAAATCCACTGCACTGATCCATGATATCATTGATTTGAACCTGGAAGCAAAAACAAAACACAACATACATGTCAATTTAATCAGTATGTGTTGCTATTTAAATGTTTTAACTTCATGGCATTTTGTGTTTTTATATCATATTCTTCCTTCTGTTCAACATGTTATGCCTTCTTATCTAAAACATCTTGTAGCACTTACTTTAAACATACTTTGCGCAAAGATATCGGCACTAAACGCAACAAATAATCATCTATATTGATTATTGATTCCTTCCTTTCTTTACATCCATGTATAAATATCATATACACTCACAGAGAGTGTGTGATTTATAAACAGAAACTTAAAAAAACTAACTTAAAATTTAAAACAAAATAAATAGCAACAACATAATTCAATATATCCAGAGTACGACAAGAATTTCAAATCATAAAAGCACATAACCAATAATCATAGGTCGTCTGCCAATCAGGCTTCAACAATACACCCTAAACCATATTTCTCTGGAGTCAAGAGTTCTAACAGTGACAAATATGTTACTTGGTTGAAAAACATCTTGAAATTACGAAGAGATTCGTTCTTCCAAAAGGAGACTACATTCCTGAGCAAAACATTATGATCATGAGTCAAAAAAGACTTCCCTCTGTACATCATGTCATTACTATGGTTGGTTATTAGTTAATAGAGATATATATGTATGCAATCATGAAAATAACCTTGGTAGCACATTATGTTATGTCCCCGCCCACAAACACACAAATATGGTATGGCTTTGCATCATAGTCTGTGAAGAAATCATCACAGACAGTTGCTCAATCCCTGCAACATGAACATAAACATGGTGCAGGAAAACAACAAAAGGTCAAAAGTTGTTTGTCTTAGTGTAATAACGTTGGCAGACACAGGGGTCCAAAAGTCTAAGAAAACTTCTTATGGTCTAGTATGAGGGTTAGCGTGTTTTCAGTGTAAATACACTGTACCTGCAGGTGATCAGGTGAGTTTAACGCATAAAACAAACGTTTGTTCTCACTTAATAGCTGTTATTTTCAGGTAAAAGTAGTTTGCAGCTCTGAAATGTTATTACTTATGTTTTATTCATACTGTGAAAACAAACAGGTAGCAGCTTAATGTCTACACTGCCTTACTGTGTCTCTGTCCTGCCAAAATAAACTGTTGCTCACTGAGCCACATTTATCACTGCAGCAGCAGCAGCTTTAGCCAAGTAAGGCTTTGCTTGCACAACAGCGATGTTGTAACAATATGACAGCGTCAACAACGCGAGCGTTTCATCGCTGACCAACATCATTAGGAGAAAGGTAAGCGCACAAGAAGTGACAGCTCTGTCTTGAAAGGTGTCATGCCGTCCATCAGTGCATGCTAACAGTGATAGCAGAGGCCTAGGAGCCCCGGCTGCAGAGCAGGCCTGCGGTGCCTGGCAGGCTAACTGCTAACAGCTAAGAGCCACAGCTGACAACTGCCGCAGTTACGTGCATCATTAAAGTACCTCCTCGCACTCATCGTCGGAGACATTTTCCTCCGGCTGATCCAAATCAATGTCAAACACTCCAGCCATGGCAGCGCTTCGCTCGGATGTCTCTGTCACACACCGCAGGAATGGCAGGCGTCCCCCCGCACCTCATGGACAAACACACACCGCCGCCATGACCGGGTACTACACTGAGCATGCGCAGTCTGCGCCGCTCAACACAAGGGGCGGTGACCTGCGAGGCTTTTATTTTGAAAATAGCAATAACTGCTCTTCATACATAGACGATTTGTAGAATAAGCATGGTACTTTTATTTAGCTTTTCTTACGTAAAAAGAGGGAAAATAATCAAGCATTAAAAAAAGTGTATAAATAATAATAGTAAATGTGAATTGTTTGTAACATATGTATTTTGTTTGTCCTTTTTTCTTTCCTTTTTTTTGAATTGGCATGGAACAACAATGAAACATAGAACACTTATTTTTAAAGCCACCGCACACACCCTGAATCAACAAATAATTTCTACTACTTAGTACAGTTTAACTTATGGGTCTCTGCTGAGAATAAACAAATAAATAAATAAACTCACATAATGCCCATATACAATGTAATATACTTGAATATTTTCCGAGTTGTGCTCAACCACACAATTGTATGAAACGTGAAAGTAACAAACATTATATAGGTTTCTCACATCTTTTCACTTGTAACTATTCACTAAATTTGGATTTTATTTTGAAAGTGTTTTTTCTTTTTTTGCTTTAACCGGATGTTCCTGTCTCTCCTGCTGTGGCGGCAACATGACTTTCTGAGCACAACACACAGGTGCGGACATGAAACGTGCCTCACACCGCGTGAGTTTAGCTGTGAACTTCAGACCGTGTGCTCTGGTCCTCTGCTCGGAAACCCGCACGTGACTCAGAGAGGCTCATTCCTGCGCGTTCACTTTTTGTCGGCTGTAAAATGTCCGTGGTGACGCTTCAGCTGGGTCAGTGTGGGAACCAGGTTGGTCAGGAGCTCTATGACGTCATCTGTAGTGACGCGCAGGACGCACAGAGGAGTACGACACACACCACAGTCAGCTGTGAGCGCTTCTTCCACCAAAACAAACATGGAGGTAAACCACACTCAGTCAGCGAGTCTATTTTTATATTTAATAATGTGGTGACATCATATTGACTTCAGTTTTTCTTTTTTTGTGACCAGATCTTGTGGCGAGAGCAGTGCTCATAGACATGGAGCCTAAAGTGATAAAGCAGAGTATGAAGAAGGCTGCAGATTCAGGCAGGTGGAGATATGGAGATGATTCTCACTTCAGCCAGAAACAGGGTTCTGGAAACAACTGGGCTAATGGGTGAGGAAACTTTACCCAAAAATGTTCCTTGTTGAACATGTAAAACGATAAAAAATCTAAATCAAAATGCAGCTGTTATGATTTATATATATTACATGTTGAAGTTTTTTAAGATTAAAGTGAAACCTGTAGGCTCATTCTTGACTGACAAGTGGTCGAAGTGCTGAATTTCTCTTGCAGTAGGGAGTGAAAATGCTGCTATTGTTTATTCCTGTCTCGCTCAGGTTTTGTGTCCATGGTCCTCGTCACATAGAGTTGGTGGAGGAGCTGGTGAGGCGAGAGGTGGAGCGCTGTGACAGACTGGCTGGTTTCATGACCATGATGAGTGTGGCAGGAGGAACGGGCTCTGGGGTCGGTACCTACGTCACACAGAGTCTCCGAGACGTCTACTCAAAGTCTTTCATCCTCAACCACCTCACCTGGCCTTATGGGACTGGAGAGGTATGGAGGCAACTTAGACTGGGACAGTATGCTGGTGTATCATAGTTTTTGGGTGCTTGTTGTGTATTGCAATTCTGCAATTATTGTTATCAGATACAGTAGAAATAACCCACAAGTCAAATTTACAAAATCAATGCCCATGACATGTCAGTCAAGTCAGTCTGACATTGAACGGGACAGTGGTACATAAATAAATGAACTGCTACATTTAAATAAAATGAAATCCCCTCCCTCTTGACTTGTTGTTTCAGGTGATTGTTCAGAACTACAACTCAGTGCTGACGCTGGCTCATCTCTATCAGCTGTCCGACGCCATCCTGGTGCACGAGAACGACACGGTGCACAGGATCTGCAGTCAGCTGCTCAACATCAAACACATCTCCTTCAGTGACGTCAACAGGGTCATCGCTCACCAGCTGGGCAGTGTGCTGCAGCCTGCACTCACTGCCGACTCCCATGGTGTCTACAGCAGAAATCCACTGGGTGAGGGAAATGCACACAGGCACGCACGCACACGATGGTGGAGGTTGTTTAGAGCTTGTACCACAAAGGCAATATTCACTGAGCAGCTAAGCAGTCTTGACTCCTGGCCAGTAGAACCCTTTCTGCATGTACAGTATATCCCATACTCTCACAACCTGTTTCCTGTCTCTAGACAAAATGGAATCAAATCCCTCTGTCACTGACTCATCAACAGCATGATGGAGGGAAAGAGAAAATGTCCAAAGCCTCTGAATTTATCCGTTAAAGCTCTCAGTCAAGGCGTCACCTGTGTCAATGCTGACCTCAATACCTGCAGTCCTCATGTACTAATTATGTTGTAATGTGTGTGTCTCTCAGGTGAGTTGGTGAGCAGCCTTGCATGTCACCCAGAGTACAAGCTGCTCAGTGTGTGCACGATCCCTCAGATGCCGAGTTCCTCCATCGCCTACAGCACATTCAGCTGGCCGGGGCAGCTCAAGCACCTGCGACAGATGCTCATCTCCAACAGCAAGATGGAGGATGGCAAGTTTTTTTCCGTTGCCAACATTTGTCACTTAATGTCTGTGTAGATTCTAATTTATCCAGGTCATGGTTCTCTAGTAGCAGCGGGGCTACTTGAAAATGTTCCACCTCTAACTATTTTAACATAACATAGAATGTTGCAACCCCTCATTGAACCAAGTCTAGTGGACTATTAGGTGACTGACTCAATGACTTTTGAAGAACTTGGCACTTAAGTTTGTCTGGAGATATTAGTAAATTATTAACTATATAGTTTGGAGTTGGATCCAATTTTATGTATCTTCTTGTTTTCCCTGTTTCAGGTATAGACTGGCAGATGCGTCCACCTTCAGCCTCTGAGCGAACCAAGAGTCTGACAGGAGCCAGCTTCAACACCTCCCTGGCCAACCTGCTCATTCTGAGAGGCAAAGATGTGTACAGTGCAGAGGCTGGTCAGTGAGCTGCTTTAAAAACCAATAGATTTTAACAGTTGAAATTGAAATACTGCACAGTAGAGCCTGGTCTGATAAATATACTGTTTGTTTTAATATCATGTGATGTGGAACAAAAGATGTGAGATATTGTATGTGAATGCACAGGTGGCTTTGAGGATCCAGCTCTGTACACATCCTGGCTGTCACCGGAAACTGCTTTCACTAGGTGGAATTCACCTGTGCCTTTCAATAAATATGAAAAATCAGCCACACTGGTCAGTAACAGTCAGGCTCTGCTCAAACCTCTGGACAACATGGTGAGAAAAGCTTGGAACATGTTTGCCTCCAGGTGAGTCAGTCGTGTTTTTTAAAACTATGCTCTCAATATTTACTGAAGGGAATGTTTATATAAGATCTTGTGGTGACCTGTTTTTCTGTTTCTGAATTAACTGTTTATTCACACTGTTGCAGAGCTTATATTCATCAGTACATCAGGTTTGGAATCTCAGAGGAGGATTTTCTGGACAGTTTTACATCTGTGGAGCAAGTCATATCCAGCTACACTCAACTGTGCAACTAAGCAAGAGAAAGACTGACCAGCACTACCTCTCATGACTTTGTATATTTAGTTTATTTAAATGAATATGTAAATAAAATAGTTTGCTTCAAAATAAATTATTTCTTCACTGAAAACTAAGCTGATTCCTTCACTTTGACATCTGCTGAGGCACCAGTGACTGAGGCCAACGCCGTGTTTAGAGCCTCATCAATGAAAAGTTTGTTCAATTACATCATTATATAATTTGAGGTTTGGAAATGACTGTTTCCTAAGCCAAGAATGAATCTTTAGTGAACGACTTACACACGTGAATTAACACCAGGATTGATGCCGTCACAAAAATCCATAAGTTTTGGGGTATGAGGTTTTCAAAAAATGGATTTACATAACTCCTTCAGTTTCTATACGCACCTTGTGCTCGAACCCTAATAATTCAAAAATTAAACTTCAACTTGTTTAATGTCAAAAAACCAAAAGCAAAAGCACTCTTCAATCCTTCAATCATTTTTGCACACAGGAAATTATCTTGCAACTATTTAAGACTGCAATTTTATGTTAGCCTATAAATGGTAACTAGTATATACAGCCCTACATAAGTAATGAAAAAGCTGTTAAAGCTGTTATTTTAAGTCTCAGAAAATTAAGCTTCTATCAAAGGTGACTCCATCTGCTAATGATTGTCACTTGATCTAAAACTCCAGTTACTAAATGGACTTTGTGGTTAAATCAACGGTTGTATTTTTAAAAAATGTAACAGTGATCCCCCCAGATATGCACAAAGAAAAGTAACAGTGACATCAACATTCTTTCCATAACTTTATTGTTCATTTTACAATTGACATGAGCAGAGCAGCACAAATCAAATGCCGTAGACCCACAACTTCAGCCAGCCTACAGACCACTGTTGCCATGACAATATAACAGCCAACACCAGTCTGATAAGCTAGCTGACGGGTAGGAAGTGTGCACACGCTTGGATATATGGTTGATAATTGTGTTATCCACACGCTGGAGCTGTTATGAGATGTTTCAGATGGGAATTCCCTCTAACACAAGAAGAATTCATGCGTCAAATAGAAAAGTCCAAAACAGCACAAACCTGTGAACGTTGAACAATTCAAAACATGTAGGAATAACTGTAATCCAAAAATAGTGAAATGTAAACGTTATGAGAAGCCGTTCACTTACCTTAAACATGGCTACGTCAAAGAGAGAATGATGCATGAGCTCGGTCATGATGGTTAGAAGTTATTTAACATCACAATGATGACAAAGGGCTTTTAACGATGAATCTGTAAGCATTATTGTCCTACAAAAGCATCCAAAGAATGAAAGACTGAGACTTGGAAACAAGTGCCATGATTTACAGGTTTTATATATATATGATCTGATCCAAGGTTCGACCTAAATGTACAGAATAGAAATGAGACTAGTTTGCTCAGAGTACAATGTCACTTTACAAATGATATCACCTTTTGTGTTTTGGTTTAAGTTAACTCATGTCCCCACTCAGCACTGGAATAGAAATACATCTGCACATACTGTCAAAAAGATAGTAATATATGTACACAGTGTGCAAACCATAATCAGAACCCATCTGTTCTAAATCGATATTGCTTTTTTTCCCCCCATTTCGAAACAACACTTCCAGAAAGAAAAGACGATAAGTTGGTCTTAGCTGTAAAACTGAACGACAAACACGAGGAAAATTAAACCCTGAAAACAGAGACCATCCATTGCAGTTATCTAGGCAGCACACTGTACAAACACATCATGATGCATCCATACATAAATGTTACAAAATTAAATAACAATCAAGTCTATAAGTCAAGAACAATATTCAGAGGAAGTCAAACCTTCCCGTCTTGCATAAGGCATAGCATCTGATGGATGGGCACTGCCCGCACACAGCAGCCACCACCAAACCTCTGCTTTACTTCTGAGGTCAATGAAAGGGTTAATTTAACGTAACATATATTAAGATCAACAGTAAATCCGATCGCACTACACAGAGAGTGAGATGAAGTTAAGAACTACAAAACCTGAAGAGGGACAAACGGTAAACAGTAGCACACATCCTCAAAACCAAACAAAGAGTCTGGCCTTTCTTTTTTTTTTTTTCTTTTAGCATTCAGCCTCTTTCAGAATGGATGAGAGGGTGAGGTTTGTTGTTCAATTGCGAGTGGCTGTGGCCGAGTGAGAGGAAGGCTCTTGGCAGCAGCAGGAGAAACACAGTCACTTGGATGTTTTGTAGTACTTTTGTCTCGTCATCACTTGGTTTTCTCCTCGGTGTGCCTCTGCTGCTGCAGCCGCTTGCCATAGCTCTGAGCCATGGAGTTGACAATGGAGATGACAAAGTAGCAGACCATGACCAGCACCACCTTCTCAAACACCCACGCCAACCAGTTCTCATCCTGATAAAAAAAAAAAAAAAAGAAAGAAGAAAAAGTAAAGAAAAGAGGAAAAAATATCAGTTACCAACAATAAAAGAACAAAGGAATAGTACAGTAACACAAGCAAACAGATTCAGGTATGACCTTAAAATGTGAACATTGTTGAATATGGCGTGTAAGAAAACTATAACAAAAAACTATAATATACACTATAATATCACAATATCTTTCATAATATGTGGCTTTTTTTTAATGTATTTAAACCTCCAACCACTAGTTAGCACCAAGCATTTAGCCATCTGACTCTCCCCCGCCTTTCACTCCTCTAGACAAAGAAAACTTAATTATTTATGTATTTAACATTGTGTTTTTTACTATGAAAGATTTTCTTAAAATACACTATTTTGGAGGCAAAAATAGGGATATGTATACCACAAGATTTTTGCCAATCAACAGGCCTATTGTTGAAAGAGTTTTGGGTATTGAAACGTTGCAGTGCATTTTTAAGCAGCCAAACAAAATAAGGGAATAAGATAAGAGCTTGATATTGCATAATACATAACTGGATTGACCTTCAGATACATTTGTTTTTTTCCATTTGTTGATGTGATGGTAGTGTAATACTGATAAAGAAAATGTAGTATTACTAAAGTCTTCATCCAACATAAAGTTTCAAATGTTCACATCACATCCTCACAAGTTGTGGAGCTAAACTTAAAAAAACTCACCAAACTCTTTCTTGTAATGCTGTTTAGCCTTTAGTAAACATTGAAATGTTAAGGCCCTTGGGCTCATGCAGTTTACAGTGTGTATTTAAAAGACTTGAGTTTAACAAAAAGACACTTAGTAAATGAAAGTATGAATAAAGCAGCTAATTTTGGCTGTCATCTGAAAGAAATGTCAGGTATTGTACTTACCGCTGGTACACTTCCTCCAGCATGGTGCAGCTTGTTCCGCTGGGCTTCCAGGTACTGGCTGAAGGGCTTCTGGAGCGCTGGTCCCACTTTAGGCACAGAGCTGGTACCACAGCCCCACATAACGTCCACACAGAATGGCAAAGGAAACAGAGTAAGAGAGAGAGAGAGAGAGGAAGAACAGTAAGTCACTTACCCTTCAAACACCTTTCTGACGACATGGAGCACAAAAACTGTAGCCTAACACTAAGAATTATTCCCTTGAGAAGCCTCGTAGAGCATTCTATCACATCTTTCCCTCAACACTACCAGGAATCTTCACTCATCCACCAGTCAACCAGCATCCTTGCAAGAGCTGCTGAAGCAACATCCTACATGTGGGCCTTATGTTGGCTCTTCCAGCTCCTCCACTTGTTCCTGTGAGCAGGAGCAGGCAGCGGAGAGGAATGAAACACAAACTCCTCAACCCTCCTTTTATACTGCTCAGCTCTCTATAGGAGCCTGTGTCAGCCCCTTTGAACGGGAAGTGAGTCGTCATGATGTCATCACCTTTACCACCATTGCTGCCTTCTGGGTGGAAAGACATCTAATCAGGGTGTGCTCATGTCCTTATTAGGCAGTGAGGATTATCTCACCAGGGGTCCAATCACAATGGATTACCTTTTTATTAATTTATATCATTCAGAGGCACTGATGCTTTGGTTTTGCTATATAGACAGAAAGGTTTCGGGACACTTTACATGACAATAAATGTATCATTACCATGGCAAGATACACACAAGTATACATATATATATATATATATATATATATATATATATATATATATATATATATACTGTACTGCTACATTAATTTAACTCTCTCCATTTTAATGAGAACATTAAAATGTTTAGACTTGACTAGACTCAGTAAAAAAACCCCGCCAAAATGGGACTGGCTAATTGCTCATTTTAAATAAACATAACTAGTTCTGAGTGACTCATTCCTGTTATCTCTCCCATTTAACATGCGAGTACACCGGAATACAAACACACTGCTGTTGCCATAAAAACATCCTGTATCAGCACACATTTGCACACATCATATTGAGTCACAGTGGGTCATCTGAAATTAATGGGGAGGAACCCTGAATCCTACTCCTAAAAAATCAGAAGGAAAAAGATTCAAATCTAAATAAATATGGATGAAGTTACTAGCTGGACTTTACATGTGCCTTATTGTTTCACAGCCAATAGATTAATAAGAAAATAACAAAGCAGCTTATGTGAAGGTAAGTAAAACAGTCTTTCTGTATTGTCAATCAATATTTAGCATATTTCAACTCTGAGTAGCTAATTTTCCATGAACATCGTCTTTAATTAAAGCCCGGCAGCTATAAATAAGCTTAATGTGACATCTGTCACAGAAAGTATTTTTTTATGTCTATGATTGTGTTTCCCACTTCACTGGGGAATTTGTCTCAGCCAAAGCTGAACTCTCTGAGTCAGATCGACATGTTGGGATGGGACCTCACATGCCTGACCACCAATGCTGCAGACATGGATTGCATTACAGTGCGTTTGTGTAAATGCATGCACGCACACCCCTGTGATGAAAGCGTTTATTCACTCAGGATATCCAATCAGTCGTCCAGATGCATCTGAAAATGTTTACAAATGCATTGCTGACCACAAAACCAGAGGAAGGACAATGAGACACTTACCCAATCAGTGACACCATTTGCTCCACTATGTGCTTGCTGAAGGTGATGATAACAAAGAGTTTCTGTGGGAAGAAGAGAGATGGAAATTCAAAACAAAGCACATATGCAGAGGTATCTAAAACAAGGACATCTGAACAAAGAAGTGACCACAGCCCATCTTTAAGAAACACATGAAGGACACGTTAATATATGCTGAGCTGTAGACATATTTTGATTCTTAATTTTAGCCGCACAGCTGTGGAAAATTGAGTCGACATCTGCCACCGTCTACAGACACACTAATTACTAAACTCAGACCTGGCACAAAGCTAAATTTTAGGCTGTGAGGGGCTTTGTGTGGTTTGCAAAGCACCACGGCGGGGGCCGGGGGAGGTGGGGGGTGGTTTGACCACAATATTCTCCTGCGTTCCTGACACTGATCAGCTTTAAAAGCCATGACACATGGCCCCCTGGACAAAATCAGACAGGATATGACACGTGGTGTTCAATGGGGTTTAAGGTACAAAAAAGAAACCCCCCGCCCCAACCACCTCCTGCCGTCTGCTCAATTTCCTTGTCTCAAATCTACTTTCTCATGTCCACTCTACATCCTCCACAACCCCTGCAGCCCGACATCTTTATCTGAAAGGTCTCAGTGAGATCACTGGTTGGTACCAACAAGAGATGGATAGGTTTCAGTTTGTTAAGATAATTGGCGACTCACCGACAGACAGACGGTGTCTTTTCGTCTCGGTTTATATTAGTCACTGGTGTAGCAGACTCAACAATACACTCCATAAGTGACAAGTTTTTTGATCTAATGGATCTAAAAAAATCTAACTCTTACTAAAGACTTCCCTCTTTTCATCTGGAGCCAGTTTATAGCGTCTGGATGCATGCATCGCAAAACTCAAAGCAGAATAAGGAATCCCCGAAGGAACAGAGCAAAGTCTAAAAGTTAACCAGAAGTAGACAATTAGGAGTTTCTCACAGCCACTAAGACATGATCTAAGCAGCAGTTTTCATCTCTTCCACACGTTTTGAGGTTGTGGGATTGTTCAAAATGAGTGAGTCAGCACTGCATACCACTTCTTGTTAAGAGCGGACATTTTTCTCACATGCATTATTACATTGCAGACAGCGACGCAATAACATTAAAGAAAAGACCTTCAAAGCCAAGATGGAGTGAGTGTATTATGTGGTTAATGTTAAAAAAGTAGTGCCATTTGTTGCCCTTTTCTTTTTTGCTTGTTTTGAGTCTCTAACTGCCAGATAATCAGAATCACCTTTATTGGCCAAGTATGAGTGATCATACAGGGAATTTGAAGATTTTGTTTTTCCGCTCACTTTGTAATTGCACTTTTAAACAGAAAAAGACACGAGAAGGAAACTAACTGAGTTAATTTCATTGAATGCTTGAAAATCCACACTGAGTTCTAGAGGATGACTCCACAACATGCACTTGTTTTTCATAATGTGCTTGTAAATTTAATCTGGATTATTTTTATTTGTTTTCTGCTAGTGTTTTAACTGTGAAAATGTGTAACTGTTGAGTGTTCCGTATTTGCTGCTGCCTACCCTACTTAATATCAATGGGATTTTCCTGGTTAAATAAATACAATAAATACACAAATAAATAAATAAATAAAAGGATAATAAACATATAATAAACACTTCATTTGAACTGCTAACCTGTATGTGCATCTTGATAATGGCTTTCCCGATCAGAGTTGCTCCAAAAAAGGTCCAGAAGGGAACCAGGAAATGGCCGCAGGTTATTCCAGCCAGGTCAAAGAGAGGATTGGGGATCTGAAACAAACAGAGAGATGATTTAAGGTGATAATGACAGGACTACAATATCAATTGTAATTGTGGGGTTAGTAATACAAATGCTAAGTAAAGTGTACTGTCAGAAATATTAAATATAAAATTGAGCTGCAGGAAAATTTAAAACAAATCCATGTGGATTTTTAACTTACTGAAGCACATGCCAGAATCCCAAAGAATCCCACTTTCTGTACCATATGCTGGACACCAAGCTTTGCTCTTGTGACAAAATCCTGTAAAATGTAAAAGTTATTAAAAACAATATTGTTACCAGACAGCATAAAAACAACATGACTTTGTATGATTACTTGTCTTCCTTATTGTTTTTTTAAACAGCCAAGTATATGCCGTGTCACTTTCACAACCCACAGCTTTCACAAATGTTACACTGCCTCTCAAAATGTAGATACACACTTAACTGAACACATAATCACCCTTTTCTATTTCTTAGAATAACCTTGTAGTGATTCAGATGCATTTTAACCAAACGGTTATTACAAGGAACAAGAGCTTTGATGAGAGTATTGTGGTAAAATTTCAGAGCACTCAAAGGATTTTTTTTGGCTTGGTGACATTACAAATATAAAGTGTGTGGTACAGAAGTGCGGAGGATCTTTTGATCCCATCTCCAACCCTGTGGAGTTGAAATGTCTGTGGTTACATGGGGGGAAATTACAGCCAATGCAGGGGGCAGATTAAGAGGTAAAAAGAGGTTTAAAAAGTGGTACATCGGCAATTTTGAGAGCAACTTAAAATTTCAGTTTAGTCTTGAGCCCAACACTAAACATTTGTTTTCATTGTTTAACCATATCATATTTTAGCTATGTCAATATCTCTGGTATATTTGTTTTAATTCAGAATTTAAAAATATGTATGTTTGTATCCACATAGAAATAGTCAATCATTACCAAGGCAGTATGTTACATTAAAAAAATATTTAATTTTCATTTCATAAATGTTTCTGTTATACTTCTGTTTTAACATGTAATGAATCACCTAGATACATTCATTAAATCCTCTGCTTCTGACTCGTCTGGTTGATTTGAAAACCCATGACCAATGCTTAAATAAAATTTCCCATTGTCAGAGGCACGTGATTGTTGCATGTTTCTCCTTAATCAGTTCAGCTGAGACGCAACAAAGAGAGAACGGGTGATGGAGGCAATGTACACAACTTTGCTGACTCAGCATTTGATCTCAGCAGCCTCCAGTCATGTGAACCCAGTTCCTGACAGAATTGTCTATCATTCAAATTAGAGGCCCGTGAATAGAGAGAAGGGGAGGAGGGAGGAAGGCAGCAGGAGCAAAGCCTGCGGGATGATTAAAAGGGGAGCAGTGCTGAGGGTGACTCACGCACCAACAGGCAAATTTACTGGAAGTGTAAAGGAGGAGTGGCTTCATTGAAGTCACATGGCACTTGAGGACCAATCACTGGGCAGTGGTTCCATGGTCAGTTGTTTATGAATTATGAAAATCAACTGAGGCCATATCATATTGAGTGGGTGGACAACTAATCTGGAACTCATCCAATGGACAGATATTACAATATTCAGTTTTTAAAGGGAACAAGCAGACTGGGGCTGGGCTGCCTTGCACAAAAATTATGTCAAATTTTGGCAATTTTGTTTCTGTTTGTATTTAAAAATGACAGCTGTTTGTTGTGTGTGTGTTTTAAATGTACAGCATTTCGGTCAATTGTGTTGTATTATGTGCTTCCTAGTAAATACATTGGATTCTTATTTTGCTTCTTATGTTTGTGTTCTTTGAAAATCAACTTGGATGCATCTAAGGTGGGCGATTGTCCTTCAATATATGTCAGTGGCTGTGAGAATGGCTTGCTAAAAAAGACTTAACATAGGAAAAGGCAGAGTCAGTGGCTCTCATTATAGATATAGTTGAGTGTGTAACACTGACCTGTGCACCTTCAGCCTGCTCAAGCATCTCCTCAAACTCCTCGTAGTCTTCGTCATCTGGATCGGCTCCTGACTGACGAGCTGCTCTGGCCATGAAATATGGAGGCAGCTCTCCGATGGCAGTGCCTGCACCCTAAACCCAAACCCAAAGTCAAAATGTTACATGCTGACATTTTCCTTATTTATTTTCAACACGTAGACACCTATTTTTTTTTTCATCTCACAAGAAAGTCAACATGTGAAGATGTAAACACCTGCTACAGCATTCATGATGTGATGCTAGCAGAGGTGAATTACCAGGTCTTGTATCACACAGTTCACAACTACTTAGATAATTGATTCATTGGTTTAAGTTTCTTAATAATTTAAACAAGCACTTTGATTTTTCAACTTCTTAAATGTGAATATTCTTTGCTCCATACAACAAAGAAACCATTAAAACTGATTTTGTTTCTTCCACCGTATACACTCATAGAAATGTGTTTCTTAAATGAAATGATGCATTCTGTTGTGTATGACAGACACTGAAGCATGATGAAAAGGTAAATGAGTTCCCAGATATCATTGGTCATGACCCCGCCTGCGCCTGGCACTGACAAACATTCTTTACATTCTACTCACCCACATGCAGGCCTCCAGTCGGACCTTTGACATGATTGAGAACAGAGAGATGCCGCTATCCATTGCTTCATCTTGGGGACAAACAATCTGGTCTGGGTACGGAGGCTCAGGGAAGTCTATGGAGCCACACTCATAAGCAGCCAAGGTTACTGATGCTATGTGAGGACCCTGGTATGGAGGACGAGAAGATGGACAGGATGCTTTCATGAACAGATCAATCACAGAGTCACATGCAAGCCAAAGACAACTTTTTTGTCCAATGTCTGTCATGGCACGAGGGTTGGATATTGATTAAAAATGTTCAATACGGTATTGATATCAATATCTGGATTTCGGATTTTTTTTATCTGAAAAATGACTTTACATATTTTGACCCAGTTGCCTTTTTGTGTTCAAAGACAAAGCTCTCACATGTATTCCATCCACTTTAGATCTTCTCTACCCATCTTAATTAATTTAATCACTTGTTAAATCTATCTTCTTCTTCTTCTTTGGGGAAGGAGGTTTGATGCTCAGTTGATACCAAAAAAGGTCAGGATTTAAGTTGGACACCCAGTCCTAAGCCAATACCAAAGTATCAAAGTTCAATATCCAGGCCTGGACATGTGCATTCATGTAATTGTAAATATGGCAAATGTCGTAGTTGGATGACTTCTCTCTTTATCTCAGTAAAAGCAGGTTCATAAAAAGCACATTAGCACTAACAGCATTATCTGTCCATAGGTCACACACAGACCAACAGGAGCTGAGTCACACAGTCTCTTTGTCAGGTAGGTATGTCATCATTTATCATGAAGACGGCGTCTGGTTAAGCTGAGCCATCTGGCCTCAACACCTGTAACTACAACACAGCTATCCCATTATGCCTCTTTAACGTGATGCAGACAACACTGACAGTAGATGGACAGCTCACGATTAGTGTGTGTTGACTGCAAAAGCTCCTCAACAGACACCGCCACCCGACACTGAGTAAGAGCACAATGGAGGCTTCTTAATTTACACAACACAGTCTCTTTCAAACTAAACAGGACTTTCTTAAAGAACATTTTTTTCAGGACACAACAAGCCAGTGTTAACAAGAAAAAAAGAAGAAGCAGTGACTAAGAGTTTGTATCCAAATTCTCCAACACTCATCTGACAGGTGACACAGTGGCCTTGTTTTAAACCTCTTTGTTTGCTCGGCCAGAGCAGAACTACTCACATAAAGGGTGAATAAACCCCCTTTCTTGGTCGAGTAGTATCACATTTACCATTTTCCAAAGTTAATTTATGAACAAAACTACTCAGAAAAAAGCCTCTGGACCTTTTATTATTGTTATGACGTTTCAGACATCATAACAATAATATGAAACTGCCAGGTAGAACAAGCAAAACAGTGATATGTTTCTGCTCCGAAAAATGGGTCTATGGTATGGTATAAATTAAGATCGCTGGGAAAGTGACACAACAGGAAAGACCACAGGGTAATTAAAGTCTATCCCTTTAGAAGCATGAATGAGTTAAGCAAATTTCACGGCAGCGTGGTATGAAATGGTGACCCTGGGTGGTGCAAAACTGAGGTTTCTTGGGTGTGGTTAATCCCAGGGGACCGTCTATGATTTCAGCAAATTTTGCGGCACTCAATAAAATTTGTCTAGAATGCGCAGTTTGCTGCTTGAGGTTAAATTTTGCCCTGATGAGGACACAAAACTTTATCAATATAAAGAAAGAGGAACTGACTTAGGATCATAGAAAAATCATATGAGGTGTTTTTCAGAGGGACAGACAGAGGGAAGGACTGACCAACTGATGACTGACTCAACCAACATTACAAGAGAAATAACTTTAATATTTGATGTTGTTGATGGCTAATTGAAACATTTAGAAGTAAAAAATAATCAACAGGCCTTTTTATTTTGACCACAATATTAAGACTATAATTCAACTTTTATGAAGCACTGCAGTGACCTCCAGAACATTACGATGAATCACATCATCATCTTGGTGAGTGAATCCCCTTTCCCATGAGCACCATGATCTCATCCTCTCTGAGGGGTAAGCTATTAATGCTTTAGGCTTGAGGTAGATACACAGAGCATCTCTGCTGGTTCTACATGTGGTTTTTACTTTAACACTGACACGGGGAGTTTCCTATCCTTAGCTGACATAAACACTGAGTAACAAGTACTGCTGCACTGTGAACATAAACTAACTTCTGAGCAACATGGGAACAGGAATTTTTTCTTCATCTCGTGAAAAGAGGGTCTGACATAATTTGGCCAGCAACGTAAAGATGTCTTTCACCACCTTTCTGTGGAAAATCTGAAAAGAGATGGTCATATAAATCTCGAGATGCTTTGTGTGGTGCGGCCATCACCATTCTCACCAAAGAGGTATACTGCTTCACAAAGACAAAATCCTCAATTAATATCCAAGTTCCATCTACAGGGATTTCTTGATAAGGAACTTGCCACCGTGATATGGGTGAGAGACAGGAAGTGTAAAATTCTTAAGTGGGTTTGCCTCCGTGTCCTCTTCAAAAACACAGGCTCACAAATATAATGAGCGACCATTCTTATATATTGTTATATTATTTTAATAACCAGTATAAAATCTGAAAACATGATCATTGGTGAATATATCTTCTTGTGAAAGAAAAAGAAATAGTTATTCTTGCCTAGATATTTTCTTTTCACTGATGTCAAGTACTTGCTCATTGTGTGAACTGTTGTGTTTCTCTTTATATCAATATTAATGTAAGGTCTCTAACTTATATAAATAACACTGACTGGATTTGATACTTGCCGCTTAGTGATTGTATCTCATTTCAGTTTATAGTTTATAGTGAGTGTATTCTACCCAAATGACAAGATGAGCAAAATTATAATTTGTGATGTGCCTCCAGTTCAGTATAGTAATGCAAATAGTTTTCACTGATGTATAAATAAAGTATAGAACAATGTCCACTCTCAGGGAGATGGGGGGAATGGAGTCACATCTTGCCAGAGTTGTAACATGTTATTTTTATCCACCACCACTACTACTGTATTCAAGTATTGCTGGGCACAGAACATAAAGAACCACAAAACTACTCCAGCAAATGGAGAGCAGTAGAGTATTGTTAGAGGGATTACACATCTGCTCTACAAAGAGGAAGGTCACAGTGACATCTTTTCCCATTGTTTCATTATCATGGAAAAAAAAAACTGACTCAGCATTACCACATCTGTGCAAGACCTACAGAACCAAAGCCACATCATCAGCTTAAAGTAGACTATTGTGGAGAGCTTCCTCGTGTCATTTTTAATAACTTCACCACAACCAGCACAAATGACACATATTTTGGTGACTCACTCATACTCATACTGTGACTGACTGTCAAGAGAAAATTACACTTATCTCCTGGTTAGCTTTGGACAGATGTGACAAAAATGAGATAAGCTTGAAAAGGCTTTGTATGAGTATGACGCCATCCACTGGCAACTAGAGGAACAGACACATATAAACTTGGCAGAAAATGCTATAAACACAGGTCAGTTTTAAGATCCTGGCATGGTAATTTGATTACACCTGATTTAAAGTGCTCCACGATATTATGGACACTTAAAATTGTATAAGTTAACCACTTTTAAACCTTCACAGCTAGAAGACATTATTCAAAACTGCATAACATTGTGATATAATCAAGTATGGAAACTTGCACATAACAGTTTTTCGGGTTAATTTCAGGTGGTGCATTAATCCATTTATACTAGCTCTCTCACTTAGTTGTGCAGTGTTTGCTCTGTGTTTTTCTTTAAGATTTTGTGATGCGAATGAATTACTTGGGGTTAAGAAAGCAAACTTTAAACCAGTCAAGAGGGGTCTTGAGTACTACATCACTAATACTAACACAAATGAGTCATCTGCTTTTGTGTGTATACATTTCCATACATTGGTGGTTTCTTACCAGATAGAGCAGGAAGGTGTGTAAGCCAGTCCCAAGGCCTACTGAGGACAGGATCCCAAGACCTACCCAGTAGGCACACCATAGGAGCTTATTCTCCAGGTGCTGAACATACTTCAGTGAAAGAAAGTGGAGTAAATAAAGCAGATGTTACACAGGGAATAGTGAATAAATAACAATAATAGAATAGTAATCTCTTTTTTTAATTAGCTTATGAAGAGGAAAATTAGTGCAATGACATCACAGAAAAAATGGGTCCAATGCTAAGAGTTCTAGGTTTGTAAAAAGACAAGCCTTGTGTTTATTCCAGCAGTTTCATTGTCCCTTCATTTTCATTTCATTTTAATAATCTAGTGACAAAGAAAAACATATAGATCAACTATTTATATCCAGAGAAAAGTCAATAAATAAAAAAAAACAATTACAATACAATTTGCAGCAGCAGTATACAGTATATATTTAAATGTTATCTTTTACCTCTTATCATTGATCACTTGTGGCAGCTCAGTATTATAACATGAGTAACCTTGGCACAAGTTCATTTTAAATTAAACCTTGTTCTCCTTTAACTGAACTGTGATACTGCTCAGGAATTAGTAACCAGTCAAACAACTGTGTGATCAAGGTTACTTGACAACAACGCAGATCTCATCATCACTCAACACAGGTTTTTAGGTGGACAGAGGAAGACTTATCATTAACCTTTAAACAGACAGCAATGAAGAAATACTGTTGATTATTAACATCACTTAAAAAACAAATAGCAAAAGCCTTACTTCTTGATGTGCTCCCTCCATGGAGTACAAAATGGAGAAAAGGGAGCATAACACCAAAAAAAAACACACTATGCCTCTTCGCTGCCAAAGCCTGAACAGAAAGACAGAAGAACAAAAATGTTTGTAGTGTAACAAGTGCATATGTAAAACAATGGATGGAAAAAGATATGTTGTACTATCTCTGTTGAATGTATCCGAAGGCCTACTAGGCTTGATTATTATTTATATCCCCATAAATGTAAATGACGTTGATAATTCTACAATGTCTGTACAATTCCAGCTTCTGAGAGCACAGACCTATTAATGGCGTTATTATTGTCTCAGTGAGATCACAACCTCATAGTGTAGAGTAGGGCAACAGAGCAGACAAGAGAAACCAGTTTTAAGGCTTACTTTAACGTCCACTCCTTTAGCTTGATGAGGGTCTCCAAGAGGAAGTAATGTAGTGTGGTGACCGGCCTCCTCCATAAGAGCAGAGACAAACGCTCCTCTTTATCTTTCTGCCTCCTCTCTCTTAGTGACGAGTCTGGAACACAAACACCCTGACATAGTGAGGCACCTTCAGCTACGTCAGTCACTGCATCTTGTGGAATTGGTACAACTACATGCATGATACAAATCCCATCAACAAGAATGTGGCTGTAAAATTGTGTGGACTATGTTACCTGCAGCTTTCGAAAACTGAAAGTAGGCCAAAAGTCAATCAGCTAACTTGTTTGAGTCATCTGGTGGCAGCTATCACTTTGTGTCATCAGATACTACACAACCTGAGCTTTTACAGGCGTATTTACGAGTATTTACTTCTCTGCTGTACATAACATGTTAAATTGAAGTGAAGTTTAACCAGACTAACCTGTGGACTTGCCATTCTGTTTGTCTTTAGCTGCTGCACGTTTCTGAGACGGTTCACAGCTCGCTCCATTCGCTGCCATGTCAATCAGTATGTAGCAGGTCAGGCAGTCTGGAATGATGGAGACAGATGAAGACAGAGACAATTTAGTTCAACTGTGTCCTCTGTTCTGTTGTTTTACTTCCCACTGTGTGACAGAAAATGACAGACACTGTGACACTCACTCGGTCACAAAGTCCTTATCAGCGGCTCATTAGCAGGACACTATCTGTGCGTTAGCATTAACTTTGCGTCAACACTTTGTTACCTTGCGGGTGCACACAACCTGTTATTCACATGCAGTCGTCGTGTACTAAATGCCTCAGTCAGCAGATACCACACACATTCACAAGTCACACCTCAATCATATTTAATAAGTGAGCACTGCATCACAGCCACTTCTGACAAAATACATGGAAAAAAAGCAATTTTGCTTCAAGCTGGATTCAATCATGCAATGCTATATCTTCACCGAATTGTCCGTCATGGAATTGTCCATCATGTCAAGTCTGTCACTCACCTAGCTATGTAGAAACTTGGCCTTAGTCTGTGAAATAACACAAGTTTGAAGCATGTAAGCAACTGTCAAGTCTGTTTTGGGTTAGGTGATCTACAGTAGTTTGCATCCATTAAGTTCTACTTGTGAAGTTATCTGCAAAGTTGCATTAACTCTTTATTCTTAACTCTCTTTCATTTTCGCTTTGATATCTACTTCTTTCAAAACAAAAAGTTCCCCTGGCTTTGACCTGTAACAGCTAACTGGTTACCTTGACTATATTTCTATTTACTAGCAATTCATTCCATATTAGTCAGTCATGATGAGTCGGCACCCATGTAACATTTAGTTTAGATTTGTTAATGCCCTATTGTATTCACTCTCATTATTCTAGCCAAGCATCACGCTTCCAGCCAGCCAGATGCTGCCCTCAGCTTCCTTTGATCTGTTATGGAAGTGGCCAAAAGTATGTTTGCAGGGATAGCACACAACAGGCTTTTTTCATATTCTTTGTAGGCAACAGGAAGTATACTTTCAGCAACAAAAATTGTTTTATTTACGCAAAGCTTTCAGGGTGTGGTCTTCATTTGTTATACTCTGACAAAACACATTATTAGTGGTTTCTCTTTAAGGCCATACAAAAGTTTTTGTTATTATTAAGCATCATTGTACATTGTTACAAAACGCTTCACAAGGAGGAGCAATCAAAAAGTTTAGACCAGCAACTTGCAGTGATAAGACAATGGCTGCCTAGTAATTATGGTGATTTATGTAAGAATGCTATATTTTCCTCACAAAAACAAATACGCATTTCTAGTAAGACACCAATGGAATGACATTATCCGTGCGTTCAGAAGACTGCAGTATTAATTACCACTAGTACTCTGATCTTCCTATTGTTCAGGAGGGATTATTATTTGGTAGACTGTGTTGAGATTCTGTTACAACTGTGACATTGATGTTTCACATCAACACGTAGGTCAACACGTAATACGTGGCAATACAAATGTTAAGGTATTTCACAAGATGTTTCCTGAAGTGTTATTGAGCACATGACGCGTACTCGCGCAGGGGAACCAGAAGACAGCACCGGACGACTGACATTCAAATGACATGGTTGAATTCACAGGGAAGTTATCACATCGAGCAGTGAAGTGGAAGCGTAAATAATAACCGCTTGTCTCACGATAATAATCTGCTTAGATAACTGAAATAACCGTCGTCGAGCGTGTTCTTAATGTGACAGTATATGATGCTAACTGCAAGCACATCATCCACATGCTAGCCGGTTAGCATATACGCTAGCGGCAAAGCTAGAGAACTATACCTACAAGTATAGATGCCATCAAAAAATCAATACGCAGTAGCCTTACGTTCAGATACGTATATAAACCAGTTTTCTGCCGCTGTGACCTATTAATAACGAGAAAAAATAACTATACAGAGAAGAAAAACAGCGATATTTGTAGAACATTAAATGACAGCCGTACCTCTTTCCTGTCCTCCTCACCCGGAAAAAAATGACTGGACGTATCAAAGTAAAACTTTAGTCAAGCGGAAATGTGTACAAACGCAGATTTTTCACAAGTTTTGTATCTATACATTTATAACTAACTAAGCATTAACGCAAAACACAGTAGCAGATGAGTACATCGTAATTTCAGTAAAATTTTGCTTCATGAGACTTGTATTGCGAAACTCTTGCAAAGACGTACTTCCGTAAATTGTGCTTGTTGGTCCAATCGGATGTTACCACATTTGCCAGTAAAAATGCAGCACAACTTAGTTTAATCTTAGTTACACCAAAGTGATATCTTAATTAATGGGAACATCGTGACACTTTGAAAAAAAATTAATGAAAATTAAAAGAACCAATGACTTAAACCGTTGAAATATTACTTTGATCCTTAAAGTCCTAAAGGCTGCTCACCTGAGTTCATAGGTCAAAGGATCCTTTAATCCTTTGAAATTCTGAAGACCATACATACTCTATGCAATTATAATATTTTAGACAACACTGAACTCACAGATAAATTACAGTTTTGGGGATTGCTGAGCACATTTATATAATTTCTTAGTCTTTTCTTAAAACGTTTATTGTTTTTTAATAACATGTATAGAATCTCTTTATCCTATTGTAATATTAGGTATCACAGAAATGGCAGTTAAAATAGTCAGAAATGTTATACAACGCACAATAGTGCACCAGTCATGATTTGAATTATCAGTTGTTTTGCAATGGTTTATCAATTTTAAAAGTACAGTAGGTCTCTGTAGAAAAAGTTTTGGAAAAAGATCAAGACTATCATCCATCTATCCATTTCCTACTGCTTTATTCTCCACAGGACGGTCGCATGGGGTACTGCGCCAATCTCAGCTGACATAGGTTATAGGTGGGGTACACCCTGGACAGTAAGATCAAGACTATTAACCTTAATATGAAGAAAGAATTTGGCAATTGCCTGAGCACAGAAATTACTCCGATCTCAGTTGCTGTGACATTCCTCATACATCATATCAGCCTCCCAACAATCAAAGTATTTTGCAGAGCACACTCATTACATGTAACCCTGGTTACTGGTTCCATTTTTTAAATGCACTGGAACAGGACCAATGTTTGTACACAAAGGAACACTAAGAGACACACAAAACCGTTTCTGTTTTTTATTGTTACACTGAATAAAGTCTGAGTATCCAAAGTTGAACAGTTGCAGTCATTCATTCAAGCTGATGTTTCTCATTCTCATAAAAAAAAAAATTCACTTGTGTATGTAACAAGTAAAATATTCACATTACTTAACCAACTTTTCCAAGCATGTACATTTCTTCATAGTCTTAATAAAATTAAAGGTAGAGACATATTCCCCAATTATTTTTTTTACATAAACAGCATCCTTTAAGTCAGTCATAGCTGAATTGATTCAACAAGGGTCAAATATTGACCAAGGAAATACTTTAAATCACCAACTTTTGACAATCAGCACCCATTACATCAATGTGTCCAAAAACAAATGTATTATGTTTTTGTTGCAGTAAACAATGAAAGTTAAAACAGAAATTAACATGAGGACAGTTGGCTCTACAAAGTGCCATGGCTATCCTATAAGAGATGAATATAACTATATTTTATACAGATCACCCACACGGAAAACTATTTGGCTCAATCAAAGTTCCAGTTCTAGGGCGAGGTTACTAATAGGAACCACAGGAACTGGTTTATCAGATGGCTTGTTCTGTTGGTGGGTGGTGACCTAAGCAGGTAGTGATAGAGTAGTCCTTCCCTGTTGGCATGTCTGGTTTCACTCATCATAGTGAAGTGAAGACAGGAACTTATCCACATCCAAATCATGTGGAAAGCAATCGACAAGTCTCTTCCTCTCCTGTAGGTTTGAAGAAAAACTTACATTATTACATTACAAAAAGTCAATGCGGACACAGTAGACAAACAGGCAGAATAGGCCCTTCAAAGCTCAACACAAGCACGTTCGTATAGGCCATCGAAGTTGAAAAACTAAACTTAACTTTCATCAGTGAGAGAAGGGGGGGGGGGGGGGGGGGGGAGAGAGAGAGAGAGAGAGAAAGAGAGAGAGGATACTGTTATATCTTGAAGTATATTCCTACCAACATTAGGAATTGAAACATTTTTTTTTTGTGAAGTTATACATTTGTTGATTAACAGAAAATTAGTTGAGCATCATTATGTCGACCAATTCATCATAAAAAAATATTTGAAAAATAATTAGAGCATCTGAAAACAGAATACTGCTGAAGCAAAAGACATCTCAGCAAATTTAAATAATCAAACGTCTACTGATATACAAATGTGCATGTGCTGTATGTACTTACGCGGTCTTTCTTTCTGCTGGGAGATGGTTTTGACTCTTTCTTTGCAGGCTGGCTGTCTGATGGAGAAGACTGTTTGCGTTTCTTAGAGTTCTTTGAGCTTGTAGGCGACTTTTCTCCTGCTCCCTCCTGACGCAGACTGTCCTTCAGAGGCGTGCCTGACCTGGCTATGGCAGCACGTGACAGAATCATGAGTGTGTGAGCAGCCATGTTTATGCTGTTTTCACTGCCAGCCTCACTGGCAGGGCTGCAGGTGGGGACATCGGGGGTGTTGGGAAGGATGATACGCTTGGGAGTCTCCTCTCCATCTTTACCCTTCTTCTGCCTGGAAGGAGTCCTTAAATTGTCAGTGGACTGCACCTGGTTGCTGCCAGTAACAGGGGTCCTGGGCAGACTCGGTTCTGGAGTGGCCACTCCAGGTCTCTTGACTGGTGTGGAAGGAGAGTTGAGTCCCTGGATGTCTTGCAGCATCTCAGCTGCCTGTTTGACCAGAGAGCTGGTCTTTGAAGGGGCTTTTGTCATCTTGGACTGAGAATTAGATATAGACTGAGAAATATCAGGAGGGCTTAAGTCTCTCGATGTTGAGGACGTAGGAGTTGAATGCTGTTGCGTGCTACCCTTATTTTCATTCTCCTTGTTGGCTGTAACATTTGGCACTTCCTGAGTTTTCTTTTCTGTGCGACCCTCACAAATTTTGGCTGGAGCCTTTTCTGCAGATTCTTCCCTGCTGCTCTCCTCCTTATCATTTTTAGTCCCAGATTTTTGCATTGAATCTGAGCACAATGACTTAGAGCTATGACTATCAGCAGTCTTTGCTTTTGTTTTATCATCACCGAGACTGTGTTTTCTGTCAACAGATTTTGAGCGTCTTCTCATTTCTAACTTTTTCGAAGTCTCAGGTTTTGAGGAATCGCCAATGCTGATACTTGTACTTTGAGACTCTTTGTTGTTGGTGTTATGAAGCTGTTTGCGAGGGTTCTTTTTAATAGGATCTTTATGCTGCTTCTGTGCAGTCACAAACTTCTCTGCCTCCTTCACTAACCCTCCTTCACTCAGGGGATTTTCCGGGCATCTGATGATCTCTATCCTCCTCTTGGGCTTGTTGCCACCCAAGATAGCAGGTTTTGTTCGAGGGGCTGGTCCTATGTTATCTGTCTCAGGCTGCTGGACAGTTACTGATGTAGATGTATTTGTATTTAAGGGTGTGGTGGTTTGTGTTGTTTTTGGTGTTTGTGGTTGAACATCTGCAGAAGAGTCAAAACATAAAATTCTCCTATGACTCGAACCCTTTGCTGCATCCTGCTGGCTTGTGTTTTCAGCTGATAGTAGATTTTCCTCTGTGCCTGAAATTTAGAGAAATAATATTATAGAAACAAGTCATCAACATTAAAATGCCAAGCAGAACAATACTTGGACTACTTTTTGTTAATTAAAAGTTAAAGAACATTATGCAAGGCATAACAGCTCCAAGTTTACAACTTACCAGCAGTTTTAGACTGTTTGATTGCCACTGTGGATTGTTTGGGTTTAGCAGTTTCTGGCTGTTGTACCGACACTGGGTTTGGTATGGCAACAAGCTGTATATACAAAGAAGACAAGTGTTATGTGTTATTACTCTGGAAATTACTACATGTGCAAAGCCAGTGGGGCCCCCCTGAGGTGACAATGTTCTTTGTTCCACACAATAAATGTATCCATTCGAGTCAAGGATATATTGAAAAACTCACATATCATTTTGGAAGGATGAATATACTGTATATGTCACAACTAAGACTTTTAATTCTCAAGTTAATAGCTGAGAGTGGAAAATAAGAAAAACAATTATGCCATTAGTTTGGACATTTTACTTGCTGTTGGAGAAAATATCTCTTGAGTGATATGTAGTATACATCACTCAAATCTACCCATTACATCTTAAGATATTCTCCCAAGGACCACAGAACTAGTCAATGTGGTAGAAAGTGGAAGGTCAGAAGAATGATCAGGAGATAGGGAATCCTCCTATTTTTCTGCTGAATGTGGTAATAATAAAATGACACACAACTTATAAACTGTAGATAAAAGTTTAGTCACCTGATTAGACACCATCTGGACATTCCCCAGTGTATTCTGGCCCATTACAGAAACTGGAAGCATCACAGGCTTAACAGATGACGGTAAGACGAGTGTTGATCCTGCACATAAATACAGGTTTATTTTTATCAACACTAAAAAAAGACAATAGTACAACTCATCAGGTAAAAGACATAAGTGGTCTCATGAGCTGCACATAGGTGTGCAACTCTTGATTATTTTCATAATCGATTAATCTGTTGATTCATTTCTTCTTAATCGAGTACTTGTTTGGTCCACAAAATTAAAAAAATTTTGTTTTGGGATTCCCAAAGAAACCAGAAAAGTTACATTTAAGAAGCTGAAAACTCAGAGAGCTTGTTCTAATGAAAAAATTGTGTGTGTGTGTGTGTACATTATATATATATACACACACACACACACACTATCAAAATAGTTGACAATTAATTTAATTTGGTATCAATTAATCGTTGTACCTCTACATTATGATTTATACTTACTAAGATTTATTTTATTTTATTCAAAATACCCCCTTCTATAATAAATGTTCTCTTACCACTGGAGTAGCCTTGTGAACACGTTGGTGTGATCCCTCCAAACTGACTGGTGGGCAAAGGTCTTCCTGGTGAGACACTAGCAGGCAGTAGCACTTGTCTCGTCTGTGTCTCTGTAGATGGGGGTTCAGTCACAAGAAAATAGCTGGCAGCGGCTCCTTGAATAGCAGGGTTAGTTGTGCTCAGGGGAAGTTGAATTATATAGCTTTGCTGGGCCTGTGATGTCCCTGTTAACGGAGATGCCACCAATGCTCCAGTCTTACTGGTGAGAGGACTAGCAAATACCTCACAGTTCTGTAAGCCACTTACTGCCTGCGCCACCTCGTCCAAGTTGGCCTTTGGAGTGCCAGGGCAGGGCAGCATGCCAGGGGACTTAGCTGGAGAGGAAAGGTAAATGGTTGGTATCTTATCCCCTGAAATGCTGGATACTGCTTGATTTAAAGTCGTGTCATTTGTAGTGTCTTCATCTTGGCTATCGCTGATAATGATCTTCAAAGAAACCACATTACTGGAATCTGCTGCAGCTTTGCTTGCGGTGCTGAGGTCAGTAGGTGGAGGAGCAGGTGGTACTGCAGCTGGGGCACAGGAGAAGAAGGATGCGGGTGAGCCGGGCATGAATGAGGCAGGTGTAAGATTTGTAGAGGCTGGAGAACATGGTGAGGTGGTGGAAGCAGATGGCAACGAGGGCACAGCTGTAACTGTGACACATGAAGAAGCAGATGTGGAGGAGGCAGATTCGGCTGTTGCTGTGTAAGCAGATACCTGCTGAATGTTTCCTTCACTGGCTGAAACTGGCATATCAGACAAATCAGGAGTCAGTCTTGGGGTATTGTTCAGTTCAACTTGTACAAGAGACAACAAAGCGGACTGACTACTTGGAGCCATTGAGTGGGCTGTAGATGTTTGTTTACCGTCATGGTTTATAGAGGCTGAAGTCACTACTGGTGCATAAAGTGCAGAAGAAGCTTCTGATGAGGGTGCTTTGGTTGATTCACAGAGGCTAGTTGTGGTGGATGTGCTGTCCTCTGTGGCAGGCACAGCAGTGGCCATGAAGTCTGACGGAGGGGGGGGTGTATTCAACGGTTCATCAATATCCATTGGTATTACAGAAACACTGTCATTGAAGAGTGAGGTTCCTTCTTTTCTGTCCGAGTTCACTGCAGCAGATGGGACAGCTCGGTACCCCCCTTGACTCACTAACAACCTGGCTGAGCTTCCTTCAATTCTCGATGCTCTGCCACTTGAGGGAAGAAATGTTTTCTTTAACAAGGTGGGAGCAGCAGACCTCCTGGTTTTACGATCTTGTCCAACTCTCGTCTTCATAGTAGCTGCAGTTGTTTCAGAAGCTGTAGAATCTCTTTGTGTAGTGTCTAAGAACAACCAGAAGGATCACACAGGCCTTTTCATAATACAATTACAAAAAACAATACATATTTTATGTCAAATATATCTTAAACATAAAACCAACAAACTCATATATGTGTGGTATAACTGACCAAATGTCTGCTGTGCTGTCATTCTTGATCCCTGTATGACTGATTTAAGAATGATAGTTTGACTGCATACAAACATGTTTGTGTATAAAAATTATTAAATAGATTTGGTGACCTGTCAGTATTCCACTTTACACAACACTGAACTGTTTTTCAAGGAATATGACAGTTTAATTCCAAAATGTGTCATGACTAGAGAGACTCTACAGAACTCTACAGTAACAATACCTGGATTATTATTCTGAAGTAGCCCAACTGTTGAAGATCCAGCAGCTTCACTCTCTTCTGCACTATTGCCTACATCACCATCACCTGGTTCTCCATGAGGGAATTTAGCTTTATCTGAAAGTCACAAATGAAATGATAAAAATCTGTGTTTTTAATTGGCCTTTAACAAACAAATGAGAACTGAGTCAGAACAACAAACAATAAAAAGCATAGGTCATAGTTACTGCAATCAAAGAGGTCAAAGAGCGCCTGAAAAGCTGGGTCAGATTCTGTCTGCTCCAAAATGTCATGGATGGCATCATCACTCATGTGTATCTCCCCCTGTGTCCGAGAATATATGTCAGGAAATAATATAAAACCACAAGGACATATGGAAAATTTGATGACGAGAAATGTTGAGCAAAACATTATAAAGAAACTATTCAGTTGTGATAATGGTATTTATAATTCTTAAGCACCTGTAATCCCAGGATTTCATCAATGGATTGATCTGGCTCCACTGTAGCTGAAGGGGGCTTTGAAGTTTGGGGTGTTGGCTCACTGTTGCAACAGACGGAACAGATGAGAAAATAGTAAAAACTATGCAACACCATACTGCAGGTGCTGACAAAAGAAGTAACCATCACACAAAGTTAATCGATATGCAAAAAGGGTGATGTAGAATTTAAACTCAGCACTTACTTGGCGAGGATTTTGTTGATGTTTTCAGCAAGCTTCTCTTGTAATGACCTGTCTCCCAATATCTTGTCACATGCATTTTGAATCACAAGTTGCTGTGAAGAAAGTAAATATTTTTCTAAGTCACAAAAAGGTATGATTTATGGATCTGTAAAAAAATGAATAAGCATGCTTGAAAAGTATTAAATAATACAGGTAATTCAGCCTGAACTCACTGCAGTAAATACACAGATCATTGCATGAGTGAAAATGTGTCTTGTTCTGTGCAGAGTAGAATTACTATCCAAATGTATGACACTGGTTGGCCAGGTAGGGTCTAGAGAGTCACCATGCTAACTTCAGCAGGAGCAAGAGCATAGAAAACTTAACACTGAATACATTGTTTAAGTTTAAATTAACATTGCTCCCCATCATGGCTGGATCTGTCAATTTTTCCCCAATACCACCTCTGATTCCAATTCTGCTTATTAATTCTGATTATCGATTCCAATTTTCAGTGAACAGTGATAAAGGAAATAAGTGATATCTAGTTCATACAGTGCAAAACTGCATGTTGTTATGTATAGACTAATAATATAACTGATTTAAGGAAAACCTAACAACACGTGAAGACTTCTACATACAGGAAAATTTTCATCAATAACCTCTTCAGGCTGTGGTTCTGCAGTGTGGCTACTGACAGCTGCTGCAGATCTGCCAACGCTACTGGACCCACTCACAGCACCACTTCTCTTTCTGGGGGTGTCCCTGAAGGAGAGATTATAACATTGGCAGCCAAAATGCACAAAACATAGGCAAGACAAAATTGTCACAATGAAGTCCTACAATTCATACAAATACTGATTTGCTTTTATTATTTATAGTGGTTTCATTCTATTATCAAGTGTCCTCACAAGCCAGGACAGTATAACAATGAGTGTATAATACAAATGCAAGGACTTCAAGGAAACTAACTGTACTAAATGTGTTTTTTGAGTTTGTACTGAAAATGGCAGCATTTTTAAGTCAAGGCAACCTTACCATTTCCGTCGACCAGGAGACATTGGACCTGGATTTAGTCGATGCTCTGCTACCACGATATTTACTGGTGAATCTTCTGTAATGAACACATGTCATGCATTACTTAAATGTTTTGTTACCTTTGTTGTTTGGCATAAACTCCTCGAAAATATAGATCGAGCAAACTCTTTTGAGTCATTGCAAACATCAGTATGAATGTACACCTATGTATATACACACACACAAAGAACAGACCTTTATCCAAAAGAAAATTATAAAATCAGCAATGTCATGTCTGCACAACAGGGAAATTCTATCAAACAAACAAAGATAAAAACAAAATATACAAACTCCATTTCTTGAAAACAACCACTTTGACTAAAATAAAAGCAGCACAATAAAATATGAACATTGTGTTTTGTCATACTGACTTGGCATATTTAGTATTCGGTCATCAGAGATCTGCTGGTGCGTGCCACTGCCAAGGGCAAGTCTGGAGTGCGGCGTAGTGTAGCTCACAGGAGTGGAGTGGCTGATTGTGCTGAAGGAGGTATGTGTAGGGCTGATGCTGGAGATTGTTTCAGAGACCGAGGAGCAGACGACACCACCAGCTGATGCCACTGTCAGGACCCGCTGTCTAGCCATGTTTGCTAATCCCATGCGAGTACGTGCTGCAAGGGACAAAAGGTGGATATAATTTTGTGTATATTGTATTTCTGTTCACATCTAAATAATTAAGTTCGGTATCAACAGGAGGTTTGGTCCAAATTTCTTTTCTTTGTTAAATTTTGTAAACTTGGCCATGAAAAAACTTGGAAAAAGAATATTCAAGCACTTACTTCTCTGATTTGCTGAAATAGCTGGCGAATTCTGCAGTGACCTAAAGGATGATATTCAGGAAGTAAAATGAATAAATATTAAATATTATAAATCCAACTCAAATCCGACTGCAAAAAGACAATGTGGTTATTTAAGATCATGAATCTTGTAAATAATTACTTGATTTGGTTGAGTGTTAAATCCAGCTTTTTCCACAGTGAGGTCATCATCACTGGTACCTCAGGGTGAGACTCTGTTGAGAAATACAATACGTTACCAAAGAAAACCACAAGTGTTAACAACAACATATATTAAAACTGAATGCCGTTACATTAAATCCTTTATAAAAAATAAAAAAAAGAGTCCACACAGTGCTGATTAAGCCTATAATTTAGTAATCTCACCTTTTGTTTTGGCTGCCACATAGTCATTTAAGATGGTTGTTAGGCCTTTCCCAAAGATAGACTGTTGGGCAACAAACAATAAATAAAACATGTAGTTATAAATGCAGAATTCAACATATAATTTGTGACAGGATTTGGGATTATAAAAGGACTGCTTACAAATACACATGCTGGAATAGTCCCATCTTCTGTGGTATGGTCAGCATACTCCTTCAGGTTGGGGCTCTCATGAATAAAAGTTTGGCTTGTAGCAGAGAGTCCCTCTTCTTGGAGGTATCCTGGAGAAGAACATTTATCAACAGACAGTAAAACAATGCTCAGATGCTACCATAAAAAAATGTGTAAGCTAAGAACAGCCTGTTTACAGTTTATTGTCATTGTTGGCATTTGTATTACATTGTTTATAATGATATTGCCAGCATGTGATGTGAACAACAACCTCAACACAATACTAGATTTAAATATGAGCCAGACATTGTCGGGGGTTTTTTGGCTATAGAGACTGGCTATAAATCCAACATGGTTGTCAGTTGGTTACAATAATACCAGCTAATTTTATATAGATCTAAGCACTGATTGTATAACTAATTGCTCAAGATTTAACACAATCATTGCTATATTAAATTGTATTATTTTTTCAATATGTTTAGATAAAACGGTATAATATAAAATACGAGCAGGAAAAAAACCTAACGATCACAAATACGTATAAAATCAACAAGTTGAAATCATAAATAAACGGATAGTAAATCAAACAACAAATATAAAGTATATAGCCCCAGGGTGTTTTAAATACAATTTCAACTTAAATGAAGCACAAAGTGAGGATTTAACTTTCAACACTATATTAATAACATCGCTAGCGAAATAATGAGGTTAATAAACTATATTTCTCAAATCTTTTACAAACTCTCAAGCACAACACAACATTTGGATATTGCATAGACTTATATAGGAATACCGGGCAACACTTCAAGTGTGGCTGTTTTTAATATTACTGCCATTCCGCAGACTTGCAACACAGAGCTACAGCTCCTGCTTTATCAGACCACACTCACCCAAAACAAGCCGAGCGACGTCAGAAGGCAGCAACATGACGGCTGGTTAGTTGAACTAAAAACCTCTAAGTGAATAGTTAGCTACATGTTCACGACGAGATGCCTCAGAAATCCATCAGAAAGACCTCAAAATAGAGAAATAGTCAGTAATACTTGTAAGAAAAGCACGTCCTGTCATACAGCTGCTTACTCAAAAGGCGGGGAACTCAAGCACTTACATCCCGGAAGTATAAAGACAATCTGCTACGTGGACGTTTGGGAAATGTAGTTCAAAACAGTCGTCTAACTCCACTGTGTCTCACAGGTTTGCAAATTACGTATTTAGAAATGTAATTGACACAAATAGACTTTTACAGAAGCTCAGTCGCGTTCACAGCACACGACAGAACAACAAAACGTGTTTTGGTGTTACAAAAGCTAAGCTAACGGACTCGCTTGGTCCCATGGATGCTTGGTCACGGCTATGACCTGGATATGACGTCCGTCTTCACGGCTGCTCCCGGGGCGGGAGTTTCCTGTGTGTGTGTGCGTGGTAGCGCTGGCGTTAACGTGCGTGAAGTTGTCAGAGGGGATGCAGGAGTAGCAACAACAGAAAAGACCAGTCATTTAAGGTCAGTGAATGAATCAACTAATCAGCAAATGTGCTTATGTTGTGCTGCTTCAGAGGTCAGACTGATGTTGTTAACTAGTAGACTAGTAAACTATAAGTAGTCTTACTATAGTTAGACAGTTAAACAGTTAAAACCAACATAAAACATGTAGCTTGCAATGAACACTGAGGGAAACTAGATAAATAAGTACACCTACATGTTCTTAGTGTTTCATTGCACTGATTATTTTTTTTTTCTGCATCAAACAATAACACCATTGTATCATGAAGTCCATCTAAAACAAACACATGAGTTTATGCAAATGTTTTGCCATGTGGCTGGGTTACTTATAAGTTACTATACTTACCAGTTAGAATTCTCAGTTTTGGTCATGCTATCATGTGTAAACGAAATGTACATGTTGTGTAGTGTGTGTATTTATCCTATAGTGAGATGATTTAGTTTTAAACAAACAAGTTCTTAAACCAAATGGTTTTGCAGCTCTGAAATCTGAATCGTGACAGTTACTGATGAGAGCTGAGTGGTCGTTGACTGTGGAGTCACTATGAGTCTGGCTCTTCATGATCTCCTGGTCTGCTGCAGAGGGCTGGAGAATGACAAAGCAACAGAGAGGAAGGTAATCACACTTGGTTATGCACAATTAAATTATATGTTGCATCATTCTCACAACAGAACAAGTTTAACCTTCAAGCAGGATATGAACTCAACCTAACACATACCATTCATGCCTCCAGAAAGAGGCAGAGCGCTTCAGAAGACTCCTTAGAACTCCGGAGGTTGTGCAGGAGCTGGATCGTTCCTCAGGAGCTAAATCCTCCAAGCAACTCACATGGGATGCTGTTTTCAGGTTACCTGCCCTTGCTTATAAGTTATCTGAAATGCAAATACAGTTAATCAGTGTTACCCCTCACCTCTGTTTTTATTTTCATCTTTACTAATTATGTAATAATTGTAATAAACTGATTAGTGAAACTCACTAATATTATTAATGAGTTTCACTAATCAATTTTCATACAATGATTTCAGATTTCTGCAGCGATATGTCCAGAAGGAGACAGAAAGCATGCAGTCAAGCAAATCAGTCACAGCAACATCGCTGGCCACACGGAAGAAGAAGATGGCTGAGATGTGCAGTTTGATCAAATACTTCATTCGCTATGCAAACAAACGTAAGACTGGTGTTTTTTGAACATCACATCCACAGTTTAAATGAAACAGAAAGGAATCTGAGCAATGTACATGACCGTGGATGCTGCAGTGTTAGTGTTTCTCTGTCTTTGCAGGTGGGCCCCGGCTTAAGTGCAGTGAGCTGCTGAAGCATGTGATGGAGGTGCTGCAAAGTTCATACAGCTGTTCAGCTTATGGAGAGGATTATAGCAGCCTCCTAGTGAAGGACATCCTCTCTGTCCGCAAATACTGGTGTGACATCACTCCACAGCAGTGGCACAGTCAGTTTGTCTAAATATCTATGATTTAATGTGTTGAATCAGAGCATTAAATGTTTGATTAAAAATAGACCCAGTCATTAAATTGTGTTTTAACCAACTTTTAACTTAATACTGTCTCAGAATCTTGCATCCTGTTAAACAATCAAAGCAATCCCTGTCTATTTTTCCTCATTTATAGACCTTTTGGAGCTGTACTGTGGCTTATTCAATTCTTCATCCAAATCCATCAACCGTGTTTTGGTGAGCAGAGTCATCCACATGGTGGTCCAGGGATGCTGCGTGCAGACTGATGGATTTAACAACACTCTATTCAGCTTCTTTGCCAAAGCACTGCTTAATGCCAGGTGAAATTTATACTTAACGGTCAATATCTGCTAGTTACTCTCAACTCCAGTGAAACACTATGAAGTTCAGTTGTTAGATTAAAAAAATGTAAATGTAAACATTATGCAACATTTCACCTTTAATCCTATCATCCTGTTAGGCAGGAGAAACACTTGACTGTTTTGGAGCACCTCATCTCGGCTCTCAACATATTCTTGAGATCTTCGGCTATGAACTGTCGGACGAGGGTGTGCCATCTGGGAGAGGAGCTTCTGCCTTCGATACTGTATGTGTGGATGGACATGAGGCCCAGTGCTGCTCTCAAAGAGGATATCGTGAATTTCTTCAACCTGCAGATTTGTGTTCATCATCCCAAAGGAGCCAAGACTCAGGATACAGGTGGAGTGATCTTTCATTCTTTTTATTTCAAGCAATCTTTGAAAGTGTTGTTAATATATATCATAAGATACAATTCCATACACTCAAACTTTGGGCATTTGAAATTTGGGTCAAGATTTAAAGATAACCCACACTGTATAGCCTTGTCAACAAATAAGTGGCTGCTCTTCTCCCCTCATATATTAGGTGCCCATGCTGAGGATTGGACAAAGTGGCGGAGTCAGCTGTTCAGCCTGTATGATGCTTTGGTGAGAGAGATCAGTCATATAGGCAGCAGAGGGAAGTACGTAACTGGGATGAGACACATAGCAGTAAAAGACAATCTCATTGAACTCACAGCTGACATCTGTCATCAGGTATCGAGTCTTACATGTGCATAAATAAATCACAGCTTTGCTATGTCTGTAAGTTTCTAACAAGTTACTTGCTTTACACATGCATATTGTAGCTGTTCACCGATTACAATGACACCCACATTATGGAGGTGACCCAGGCCTCTGTAAGAGCTACGCAGATGGGCAGTCCCACCCATGGAGCAGCCAGCAAGCGCCGACGCATTGAAATGGGCTGGGAGATCCTCCGTGACCATCTGCAGCCTCAGCATAGTGATTTTGATGTCATACCATGGTATAAAATCACAATATGAAACACAAACAAACAAATGTTTTTCTCTAATGTCATGGGATGAAAATCCAACCTCATTTTTTTTCCTCCTTTCAGGATGCAGATCACTGCAGTGCTCATCTCCAAGTACCCATCTATGGTACCCTGCCAGGAGCTGGTCCCACTACTCTCAGCATTGTACCAGCTCCTGGCTGAGCAGCGCAGGGGAGAAAGGGGCCCATATGTGCTGCGCTGTCTGAAAGAAGTGGCCCGGTGCCAGACCCGCTACCCAGAGAGAGCCCAGGTTCACAGGGCTGAGTTGGGAAGGCTATGGGGTCGGGTGTGGGCCCTTGCACTGCGAGGGGTGAGCTCACCACAGATGGAGACCTTCAGCCTTGAACTGCTGGCCTCCATTGTCCATGGTGGACTCATTAATATCGACCGAGAGTTCTGGAAGCTTTTTTCTGCATCAGCTTGCAAAGTGTCACAGTAAGGTTTTTTTCTCTCTCATTTTACAAGGTTAAATATAGTCTTTGCCAGTACTAAAAAGTGTCCTTATCATAAATAAATTTGTTTTAGGTTGTGTTCATACTGCAGGCAAATCAGATTTTCTTTTCTGCCACTGCTAACAAGACCGTAGTATATGCCTTTATCATTACCATTTTCTTTTTTGTCTCTGTCCACAGAAATGCTGCTATGTGTCTCTTGCAAGCTCTGCTGAAATGTCCAGTCCCCAAAAGTCTCACCCTGAGGTCAGGCTGGGACTATGTAGGGATCACAGAGGGATCTGGATCTCCAAACCTGAAGGAGACCCTCATAGCCTGGCTGCTGATGAGTGATCAGAGTGATGAGATGGAAGAGAGCTCTAGACCTCACCCCATAATTTGCAGGTTGTTAGTGTGTTACGTTCCCACTTTAGATTTGTAGGATTATGACAGTAGACAATATTATTGTTGCGAAATTGACCTATTGACCTATTGACCTATTACTCGCTTGTTTAATTGGGTTAGGGTTAACAACTTGATACTGGTTGTTTACTGATTACTTAAGCTGCTTTCAGACAGCACTGAAGTCTAGACATTCTTCAGAGACCCCCCTACCTGCTCTCTTGTATAATATCTCAGTGAGCTCAAAGCATGGATAACACTGGATAGCCCACAAGGAGTAAATGGGCAAGTGTCTTGCCACCCTCTCATCTGTATCCTTCAGAGTTTCTCCTGCTGTTGTGAATGCATCTCTCCCAGAATATCTCTCGTCTTGTTAGTCATATGAAGAGCAAACTCCGGAGATTGTTTGACTCCACTTCTATGGACATTTTCTGGAGTGAAAATGGCCTTACCCTACTCTTTATCTTAAGTATAACAATAAAGGTCTGTAAAATTATGTTTTCTTGTGTACAGAGACTTTCACTACGGTCTAATATCAAACATCCTGATCTCCCTGACCCTGAAAGACAACAGAGCTGGCCTTGTTTTTTTGCTGGGTGCTGAAGGAGATGAGAGGTACGATATCCCTCTTGATGTCATTTAGCATCATTATTAATTGTTATAACTGTTGTACTTATTGCTATGACATTGTGAAATAAAAAAAATAATAATTTAGTTTTCTTTTGTAAAGTGCCTTTCTTCAAGAACAATCATCACCATTTGATGCCAAAGACAATCTGGAAGAGATCGAGAGACTGTACTTACAGTTCAGCTTTAATGCTCTGCCCTCAGAGATCGGAGGGACAGAGGAGTCACTGAAGACAACATCAGCTGGTGGCCAGTTCACGTCTGTCCCCAGTCTCAGAAACAAGTTGGAACACTCCCTGCTTTGTGTGGCTGACACCCTACTCAACTGCTACTCCCCTGATGTGAGTGAAACTTATATAGTAGAGTCTTAATGTGTCTGTGTAGTCGTCACATTGACAAACTCCTGTGTGTCCTCATCTGCCGTTTCACAGTCTCTGTCCACACCTCCAGACTGTCTGGTGCGCTGTTTGAGTCTGCTGACCGGAGTTCTAGCAGGTTATGTCTCCACAGGGGTTCTGACTAAAGAAGACGCCTGCCACTCACAACTGTTTACGAAGGCAAAGGTACATCATTTTTTCTCTTTCGCTGTCCATCATTTTTAATTTTGTTTGTTATGCATCTATGTTGTTGCTGTTACTGTGTTAAGTTTCATAGGATATTAATTGTGAAGCTGAATGCACAATGTAAATTATTAATGCAATAAAACATATATCCTGTTCTTGAGCAGTTTACATATAGAATAGCATGTAACTAATAGTTGAAATTAAAAGGACATTTTAAAAATGTAGCTCTTTGATGTTGAGTTTGTATATTTTTCCCTCTAGACTGTGGCCCAAGACTTAACTGGGTTTATTTCAAGTGTGAAAGTGAAGATGACAGAGGAGGGAACCATGGCTGCACTGAGGTCTGTCATGAGGCTGTGCATACAGTCAGCCAGCATGAAAAGCAAGGTAAAAATAAAAGTGGCAATTTACAATAATGCAGTTGGAAAAATAATCTTCACGGTGTCAATTTGTGGTCTGTTTTTCTCAGAGGATAAAATCTGATCTTTCTTTTTTTTCTGCAGGACAATGTTTGTGCTATCTCCTCGAGTCTGTTCACTATGATACTGCCAGCCAGTCTACTCAGTGAACTTGCGGAGATCTCCAAACTGTTGGTCAGTGACAGATATACAGCAGTACATAGATGTTAACAATGCAGAAATCTTAATTTCAAGAGCAGAGCCATTTCGCTGACTCCGTCCTAATACTTTCCTGTCTCTTTAGCTAAGTAGTGTGTCTAAAAGAGTCATTACTTTGGATGACGAGGATCACGGGGATGATGACTTTGATATGACCAGGACTCAACAAGGGGAAGATATTGATCTGTTTGAGGATGGCGAAGAGTCCCACAGCAGCAGTGATGGGACCCACAGACAAAAGGGAGACAACACAGATGCTTCCTGTGGGCCAGGTAAGAAGGGACCACTTGTTGTCTGAATTGTTGCCTTTCTTGGAGTTGGAATAATTTGGTGTAGTTTTAGGAACTTACACAAATTTGCCAATTTTCTAAAAAGTCTGAAGTTTCTGTCTCCATTATTTCAATTAAACTCAATTAAGTGTTTAGAAATTTAATTTGTGTAAAAGCATTAGTGTGTTTCATAGACCTCACATTAACATACATATCATCACCCCAACATATTACCCAGAAAATACAACTATAAGTACAAGTAAGAGTATACACAGTGCATATCCTGCGCAGTGCGGAATAGTGATATCTGATCATGTGTGATGACTTGAAACACAAATGAAGACATATTCACCTTAGACAGATGTTAGTACCAGGCTGTAGCTGAAACTGTTAATCGGTAATAACCTTATCAATGGATCATGGGGAGATGAATCATGGTTCTGTTGTCCCTCAGGAGCCAAATGCCTGTTAGCAGAGGATTATTTGGTGCAGCAGGACTTGGCTCTTCTCACGATTTTGGACTTCTTGTGTGAGTGTGGCTCTGTCCAGCACGTCCATGCTCTGCTTTTCAAACCCCAGGATGTGCGGCGCAAGCTGCTGCTGTTGCTGGAGCAGATTGACTTCAGCAAACCACTGCATCTCAACATGGTGAGTGCCAGCTTTTGTGGAGAGTCACAGTGGCATCAGTGATGCTTCAGCCACTAACTATTAATATCTGGTTCTCTTGCAGTATCTTGTTCTACTCAAGAAGCTTCCTGCTGAGGACTCGCTCTCTCCTGAGGAATTTGATTCACTGCTCCGTCCTCTGGCGTAACAAAACAATTTTATTAGTCTTTAATACTTAAATAAACTGTAGTTTGTGTTGTCGTGAATGTGTTTTACTGAAAGTGAATAACTTTGTTTCCAGAGACCTGTGTGGCTTATACCGTCAAGATCAAGAGATCTGTGCTGCTGCGCTGCTGAGTTTGTTGCCCTCCATCAAGAGCCTGGGGAAAACCCACCACTTGCCTGAGGAGATGAGACATGTTCAGGGATCCCTGCTGCAAGTGCTGTCTGGATTCTGGTTAGTGGAATATTTTTAAACTATGAACTTGTGCAGGACTGGTCTGCAATCATGACAATGAAGCCTCATGCTTCAAGGAGCCTTCAGTTGTTGATAGAGGAAGATCAGGTGTGAAACATGTCTCCCCTGTTGGGATTTTGTACACATCAGGTTTATCTGAGTCTGGTGCTGCATGAAAATCTATTATAGCTGAGCTGTATACTTTGTATGATGTACTGATTCATGGTTCTTATTTCATTAGTTTCCTGAGCCAAACAGGGAAATGCATAGCAATGGTGCGAGCTGCTTTAGTGCAGTGTCTGGTGGCTTTACTGGAGGTAAGTGCTCACATAGAAATTCTCTTTCTGTTGTTTCAGGCTTGAATTGTTATGTTAGGTTTTTTAGATCTCACTTGAAATCTAATTCATGCCCATGAGGGTAGTGGCTGGTGGCATGTTGGTCTAAATATTGCTGGGTGATTATTATGTTTATAGCTTCTCATTGATTATCCTCCACTAAAGAAATGTCTATGTGAAATGTGTCTTTGTCTGTGTACTTTCTATGGTTCCGTTGTCACTCTGTCTGTCTATAGGCATTTATCTAAACCTCTCCCCTCTGACAGGCAGACCCGTGTTGTAAGTGGGCAGTCCTAAGTATCAGAGGATCTGAGAACAGTCCAGTGTCCAACATCCTTCCCTCTCACCTGGCAGACAACCACCACCAAGTCCGCATGCTGGTGGCCATGTCAGTGGGGAGGTATGCCGACTTACCTGCACTAACAATGTATCAGAATAAATGTCATAGTACATTATACAGTAGATGTGATTCTAAAGGGATAGTTTGTTTGTGTGAGTTGTAAGTGAGGTTGTAAGGGGTATTTATTCATGGTCAGTGTGTTGCCTACAGTAGCCAGAATGGGATTTACACATGATGCTGTGAACAGGGATAGTAGATAAACTGTATTGTGGCCTCATTAAACAAAGACCCATATGAAATAATTAATAGTATCCTAACTGTATGTTATAATTGCACTATTTATTAGTACTTTAACATGCTGTCAGACAGCCCTTTGAACTGTTGATGTTATGTAGCAGATCAGTTGCTTGGGTTACACTTTCAATGGGCTCTCTGGTGATCTACTGAAATATTTATAATATAGCAAACAGTTACAAATGGTAATGATCTTCTCCTATGGGGCTTCAACACAATCAAGTCAAACGTACAATCTCTTTAATTCTACATATAATAAAAAAGGATGAAACTGTATTGAAGTCATTAACTGGATCATAGATCTAATTGTTGCCACATTATTCTCTTTCGTATCCAGATTGTTTCTGGACGTGAAACCAGAGCTTCCTGACAAAAGGAAGATGCTGCCATTGAAACACCAGCAGGCTGCTTTTGAAAATGTTTACCTGAAGGCTCAGGAGGGAATGAGACTCCCTGTGAGTTTATGTGCGATCACCACAAAAAGTAAACTTTCTGTTCAACTACATTCTCTGTTTGACCCTCCTGTTGTGTGATCATACGCAGAGAGGCAGTTCTGCAGAGGAGCAGCCGGACGAGGCGTTCAACCGCAAGGCCACATTGTTGAAGAGTTTGTCTGTGGTGATGTGTTGTAGCCCGGTGTGTGAGAAACAGTCTCTGTTTGCCCTCTTTCAGTCCTACAAGGAGAACAATATTGAGGAACAGCTCATTAAAAAGGTATCAGTTTCAGGTCATCGTTGGCTATGTCGAAAATAAATATTCACACAATTGGTGAAATTATTGTGTCGTTTACCACAGTATCATCCCAGTTGCTTGTAATGCTTACTGTGTGTCACAAATTTGACACTTGAGTGAAATTTAGTTTTTTGCTGTATATGTCTCTTTAAAAACTCACAGTGCTCACAGATGATCTGTCTTTCCCTTGACAGATGTTGTGCAGCGTATCCAAAGCGCTGGGCTACAAGAGTGTGAAAACATTTGTCAGTTCACACTTTCACTACTTGGTGGCAGAATGGCTCGCACAGAGACAATCTGATGATCGATACACTCTTGGCTCTTTCCCCTACATGTTACTAGACCATGACACTGTCAAAGATTTCTATAGGTGAGGAAATATCTTGTGATTTCCTTATTTTATTGTCACAGCTCCAGTCTGCATTGTTGTTCTGCAACCGTGTAATCTGCTCTTCTTTCAGTTCATGTTTCCCATTTTTATACAACAAACTTATGTTAATTAAATTCTGAATTGTGCTTATAAGGCTTTAAATGATGTCAGACAGCATTTATATTGTTATTAATATAAAGTGGACTAACCGGTGAATGATGGACCTAGTTTGAACATCCTTGCTTTTGCATGTATTTTTTAGTTCTTCCTACCAGGTATTGATCCCTCGCTTGGTCTTCCTGGATGACTTTGAGCAGGTGAAGTCTATCAGCAGGTATCTGGAGAAGGACTGGAAAGAGCTCCTGGCCAACTGCTTCCCTAAAATCATGGTCAACATCCTGCCATACTTTGCTCTTTCTGGCCAGGACTTACAGGTTGCACAGCAGAGAGAGACAGCCCATAAAGTGTATGACCTGCTTAAAGATTCCAACTGTCTTGGGAAACAGGTTGGTTAATGCAGTTGAATTCTACTGGACATCTGGGGTTGGAGTTCAGATCTTGTACAGCTTCTCTAATTTAACAATATGAGGGGAAAAAATAACTAACCTATACAACTCACAAATGTGCCCTTGCAGCACACAGAAAAGTGGATTTTCTGTGTGTGAAAGTGCAGCACATCAACTCAAATCACATACAGGCCTTTTGCACAGTTACACCGGAGTGGTTACTTTACTATGTGTGCAGTGAATGCTACATAGATATATCATTGAACAGCATCTTTGTTTGGAATGCGTCCACAGCAAATTGACAGCCTCATCCACACTAACCTGGCAGACATAGTGGTGGAGCTCCTGATGACACTGTATGAAAGAGGTGGAGATGAAGGAGCCAGAGAAGACCTGAAACCCTTTATAGGGTAATGATTATTTGGATTTACTATTATTCAGTTCTGTTATTATGTAGTAGTATCCTTTTACTCATTCATTTTATCTCCAATTTTGGAGATAAAAGAAAAACGAGAGGGTAAATGTGTGTTTCACATCCCTCAGTGAACTTGACCCTGTACCAGACCCACCATACTTCAGCTCCTATGTCATCAGAGCTACTCTGGACTACCTGAGCAAGTGCCACAGTGCCAACCACAAGTCGCTGGTCACCATCCTGTCAAAGACCCCGGTAAGGTCTCTCTCTCTCTCGCTCTCTCGCTCTCGCTCTCTGTGGGTTTTCATGATCTTTATTATTTAGTAAAGTTTGTATTATTGACTGTAGTCATCATGATTTCTGTTTTTGTAGATGTCAATCCAAAGGATTCTGCTGGCAGTGTGTGAAAGAGCAGCAGAGACGACTAACGGCTATGAACGTCATCGCATCCTCCTCATGTATCACCTGTTTGTCAACCTGCTGCTTAAAGAAGTGAAGGATGGTCTGGGAGGGGCCTGGGCCTTTGTCCTCAGAGACATCATCTACACACTCATACACCAAATCAACGGCAGGTACGTCCACACACACACACACACACACACACACACACACACACACACACACACAGATGTAATTATTTTATTGAATAGATTGGATACAGAGCTCAATCAGTTTGTTCCTTCCCCCAACAGATCAGTTCAGTGTGATGAAGTTTCTACCCGAAGCCTCTCTCTGTGCTGCGACCTCTTGACCTCTGTGTGTCAGGCTGCTCTGCAGTTCTGTGATGATGCTCTAGACTGCCACCTACAGGTCATTGTTGGAACTCTCACGGCTCAGGTGACAAATCGACCTGCCATCTCACAGCAGGTTAGTAACCATCAGTTTTTGTTTAGCAACGTGCATTAAATTATAGATTGTATGCATTAGCTAATAGAGGCCACAAAAGTAAGATACTCTCTGCTGGTCCTCTTCTTCGGCTTTGTTTGGCTAAGTTTGGCTTTACCATAAAAAAATGTAATCTTAAAAATATGTTAGACAAGACTTGACTGGCTGCATTGTTCTTTTATTTTTTTTACACAAACCATATCATTGGTAGAGCTTATTTATTACTATTGTTATTATTGTTGTTTCTGAGAAATTCTTGTCTTATTTTAGCACTTCATGAGCCACACATTTGAATTGTTCCTTCTCCTGGGCCCTCTAGGTGCTCAGTCTGTTGCAGTTCCTTGTGATAGAGAACCAACAGAAGCTAAAATTAGCCATCAGCAGGTTGGAGACTTTCCCAAACCTCCCTGAATTCAGGGAACTGCGGTCTGTTCAGCACAGACTCAAATATAACACTGGGACTTTTACGCTGCAACAGGTAACACACAGACAAACATGACATACAAATGTCAGTATTCTTCATTGTATTATTTCTTTTACGTCATTGTGTACTGATTAATGTGTTAAAAATAGATGCATAAAATTACATTTTGATTCATTTGTCAGACATGTATCCCTTGGAAATCACAAAAAGGTGTCACACAAATGACATGAATGTAGTCAGAAATGTTATGTGCAAATTTGTGAGGTGAGTCACAATGGTTGGATATGGTTGACTAGAAATATTTAAATTTTGTGAGGAGTCTGAACTAACCACACATACATTCCCTGTCCCATGACATCAAACTCTTGTTTTTGATATCATACATATTCATTATAACACAGATATGTGTCAGATATGAAGGAGAGGCCTAACTAATATCATGCAATTGTGTCATATATGGAACTACATTATGGGGTACATGGATGTTGCTCAGTATTTTGAGTGGTGGAAAGGTCATTGTTATCACTAGGCTGGTTTCCATCAGCCCGTTTTTTGTATGCAGTTTTGATTTTTCACCTGAATGGAAACTTCAGCTTCCACATTTTACCACCATGTTTCCAGTGCAGTGAAATCTTAAAAAGATTACCTTCCACAATATACTGCACCGGAAATAAATAACAGCGGACGAGAGGAGGTGTATGTGGACTAATGAGGAAACAAGCATACATGCACAATGTAAATTATGTTAAAATATGGGCTACAGTTAAATGGAAATCAAATAACTTATATTTCATCACTGACCCATGTTTTTCTGGCTTCCTCTCTACAGGAGATTGAGCACTTCCTGTCAGTGACGTCCTGTAACACTTTGCCTCTGACCAGACTGGAGGGACTGAAGGAGCTGACCAGACAGCTGCGTGACAAGAAGGGACAGATCAGAGGCCTGCTCAAACAGTGCCACGGTATAATGCCTGAGGAGGATACAATTAATTTGCATAAGAGCTTTGGGCATGTTCTATTGAGTGTCTCTGACTTTAATGCTGTCTGTTTTTATTACACTTGTAGATGAGCCCAGTGACAGTGTGCTGGTTAAATTGGTCCTGAGTCTGCTGCAGTTCTGTAAGCTTGCAACCAACCACCCTGGTGGAGCCGAGATACTGGGTAATCAGTCAAACAACTTCTACAGCAGATATTCAAGAGTCAATATACAGTATAATCTTATTGTAATGTATGATGTACAAAATGCAAACTTTATTACTAGTAATTACATTCATGGTGTCTACTCAACTTTATTCATGCAGCACATATAAGGTAGAAAATAGTGAATTAAGTTATACAACATAAAGTATATAAAAGTATATAATAAAATATACAAGAAAACAATAGTAAAGAATAGCAATAAATTGCAAAATAATTGATATCACAGATAAAATTAAAATTAAATAAAGTAGTTCAAACACTTAAGCAAATTGATGCAAACAATTTAAACTGTTAAAACAGTGACTTGTGTGTGAGTTTGTAAGGACTGTGTGGGCTTTTGTATGATATTTACTGTGTTCTTGGTGATGTGTGCACATCTTTCAGTTTTTTGAAGGTTTACAAATTCAATTCTTTCCCTACAGAGGCAGCAGGGAGTTGTCTGGGAGGACTGGGTCCTGTAGATTTGTCCACCATTGCCCTGCTCCATGGCAGAGACCCTCTCTATGAGAAGGCTGTGTCTCTTTTCACTTCCACAGAGTCACAATGTGTTTACATCATTCTCAACTGCCTGAACGACGCTCTCACTCAGCAGCGGTACAGTGAATGCTTGACCACAATAATTGAAATGTTGTTGTCTGTAACAAAGGCAGAATTGGTGGTCTGTACTGAAATTTACGGTCTTCTGCTTTGTTATTGGGTGTCAGTATTGAGGTGAGGAAGGCAGCAGTACAGTGTGTGAAGAACATCCTTGCAACTAAGTCTGGAGTTGACGTCTGGGAGCAATACAAAAACAATAGAGACCCCATGCTGGCCTACCTTAATCCCTTCAGAAAGGCAAAGAGCAAGGTGAGTTGGTTTGGTTGCATCTGTGCCCTTTAACAAAATGTATTGAATAGGTTTTCACGTGCAAATGTGTTATTAGATGACTGCTGTGAGTGATCAGGAGAGTTCGGAGGCCAGGGACAAGCTGGAGAGTCAGGAGTTTTGGATTCCTCAGGCAGGCGGGCACAAGACCTGGCTGAAGGCTCTTTGCACCGCACTGCTGGACAGTGGAGGAGTCAAGAGTGAGGCTCTGCTCCTGTCACGACCGCTGTGTCTGGTAAGCACATAGAATTTACAGAAAGAATATGATACAGCAAGTTTATTTGGAAACTCCCAAAACAATCTCCCCTGATCCATTTGTGAGTCCAGGTCTTATTTCATTCTTTATCTGTCTCCAGGTGAAAGTGGACTGCTGTCAGAGGTTGCTGCCACTTATCATTCACTCCATCCTCCTGGAAGACTTTGACGGTTCATGGAGGAAGTTGCTCTCATCCCACATACAGGACTTTTTCAGTTTCTGCTCCAGAAGTGCAGAGGCCTCCAGTCGCTCTGCCACGCCTCTCAACTCTAACACAGGTGAGTTGAGGACTATGAATCTGGATTTTTAGCCCGTTTATTCCTTTTAAATATTCTCTGTGTTTGTGCTGACCTTTTCACTGTTTGATTTTAGCTGCACTTATATTTTTTGAGATAAACCCTCATCAACAGCTTATAGTGTGTAATTGTTTTGGTGTTTGTGATAAGCATGTATTAATCTTGACAGAATCTGACACAGCCAGCCAGGGCTTATATGACAAGGCATCTCTGCGTACCATGCTGGCAGTTATTGACTATTTAAGACACCAGCAGAGACCACTGAGCTCTGATAGGTTTGTGATGTTATTATAATCAATCAATAGTAATATACTTTACTGTTCTGCATTTTTACCACTGTAGATGCATGTTAACCCACAAGCAGGATTTATAATATCTTTGAATAAGACTATGTGCACTTTTTGCAGTAATTCCTATGGCACAGTATGCAACTCAAACTTCTGGTTGGAGCTGAACTACCTGGAGGTGGCCAAAGCTGCTCAATCCTGTGCAGCTCACTTCACTGCTCTACTGTACACTGAGATCTACGTTGATAAAATCAAAGCTAACATGGAGGAAAACTGCAGGTCTGCAAAGATCCCCTTTTCTATACATTTGTTTTATATTAATTGTTTAGTTATGTGTTACATTAAAACATATACACATGACATTTTTTGTTGTTTTGTACCCCAAATTAAATGTTTAATCTGTAATTATTATTAAGTAATAATAATAACACCTTTTTTCACAATTATTATTATTTTTTCAACTTGTGTTTTTTGCAAATCTGCAGAACAAAGTCCAGAGCAACATATAAGATCAACTTTGAAGATCACAGCCAGAGCTTCACCATCTCTAGCCTGACAGAGAAAAGTATGGGAGACACCAAAATCAGTCTTCAGGTCAGTCCTTCATGTCACTTACTGTATGTTTCTGCATAAATCATTAAGTTGTGTTAAATAATGCTACAATTATTTTTTAAATATTACTTTGATTGACTTAATTTTCCATTTTGCTTCCATTGTATAGGGTTACTTTTGAATTTAGGCTCTTTATTCTTGTAAATATTTATAAAATAGAGTACATTTCAGCACAGGGCAATTTTATCATTTATAATACAAATTATTATTTCATTTGCAACATGTTTGTAGGAGCTCCTGATCGAGGTTTATCGTAGCATTGGAGAGCCTGATAGTTTGTATGGCTGTGGAGGGGAGACGATGACCAGTCCTTTGACCAGGTATTGACTAGCTGATATTTAAACCTGCTGGTTAATTATGTTTTCTTAAAGCTGCCTTAAATCTCAGTCTGTGTTTTGTCCTTTCAAATTTCAGGATACGAACCTATGAGCACGAGGAGATGTGGGGGAAAGCCCTGACCTCCTACGACCTTTACTCTTCTCTGCCTGAGGCCACTCGACAAGTGGGAATCGTGGAGGCAAGATAATTAAATCTGCATTAGACGACATGTTTAGTTGAATTGCACCTGTTGAAGCAGTAGGATGAAGAAACATTTACAAATGCTCTGTCTTCTGAACCAACAGGGCCTGCTGAACTTTGGCCTGAGCAGCATCCTTGCCACTTACATGAAGGGTCTGGAGAGTGAGGGCGTGGAGTGGGGGCCTGAACTGAGAGAGCTGTGCTTTCAGGCCGCGTGGAGGAACACCCAGTGGGATTGTGAGCTGTCGGAGAGGTGAGGGGAGGGGACATGAACTCAAAGCTGAGAGCACACTATCAAGTCAAACACTGTGACTGTCTCTCACTTATTGCTTTATTTTTCTTCAAATATTGTTTCACCAGGAGTGAGAAATCAAAACCTGGCTTTCATGAATCAGTGTTTTGTTCCCTACAAGCACTGAGAGACAAAGAGTTCTCCATATTTGATGAAATGCTAAAACAGACCAGGTTTGTCACACATGTAAACATTTCATGAGTATTCCTAATTAATTTCTCCTATTGGCAAAAGTCAACCAGCCATCTATGTTCTTGTGTGCTTCTACAGGGCTGCAGAGGTGGAGGAGTTGTGCAGAGGCAGTCTGGAGGCTGTGTCCTCCCTGTACCCGTCTCTCAGGAACTTGCAGATCATCGGGGAGCTGGAGAGTGTTAAACAGCTCTTCTCCAGGTGAACACAACAGCACAGTCCATAGCACAAGCAAGACTCTAAGTGGTTCATGAGAACTAATCAAATACGTTTGATTTATTTTATTTGTTAGACCCTTCTCAGATGTGACTCTGAGGGATGTTTGCAGCCAGTCGCGACAGCACTCCCAGCTACTAGCTGACAGTGACTTTGCTTTGGTGGAGCCCATTCTGGCTGCCCGGTCTGTGGCCCAGCAAACCCTGATGTCCAGAGTGGAAGACCTCGAGAGCAGCCAGTGCCTCAGCTCTGTGCTCACTGACCACCTCATGGAGCTCTGCCAGCTGGCTCACAAGGCTGGGAATACACAGGTAGCATCCCAGTAGCTATGTTTACATGTACAGATTTTCTCAAGTGTGATTAATATCATTCCGATTAGAAATGACTACTTCCTTTTTGAGATGGATGTAAAAACCATCAATTTATTTTCCCTTCTCTCTCACATCTGTGACTTTCATTTCTGTTCTTTCTTTTTTTTTTCTTTTTAATGGGCCTACATCATGTTCATAAAAGACTGCTACTGTTACACATGTAGGGCCGACATGCGATAAACCAAACCAAGTAGTTATAATTGGAACAACTTTTTACATTAAAACTGATCGCATTGACAATCAGAAAGACATTTTTGTTTCCGAGTGGACCATATCAGACTATATCTGATATGTATTGGCATGCTTTTTTATCCTGATCATCTTTTATTATGATTATTTGTGTCCCTGTAAACATAGCTTGATTTTTAAACAGATTTTAGGCTATTAGGTTAGTTTCCTGGTTTTCTACAAACTCCTGACAGTGCTGTGACTCCTGTACAGAGGGCAGAGCAGGCAGTTTACCAGATGAAACAGCATGATGACAGAGGGTCCTGGATGTCCTCACCTGTGTCGTCATGGCAAATCGAGGAAGCCCAGGTGTTCTGGGCAAAGGGAGAGCAGGGTCTGGCTCTGGGCCTGCTGAGACAGATGATAAACCACTTGGAGGAAAAGGTCAGAATGTACTGTCTACTTTAATAATGGGATGCCACACTTGTCAGAATGCTATTACATGAAACTGATTCTGTCATCTATGTACAGTATTATCCAGAACGCTTCACTGCATTACTCTCTTGGTTTTGTGATATATTTGTTAGGTGGATTTTAATCCGGCTCTTGCTCCAGTTTACACTGAATGCCTCAGGTTGTGTGGTAACTGGCTCGCCGAGACCTGCTTGGAAAGTCCTGGAGTCATAGTGGAGAAGTATCTGCAAAGGGTAAGAGGATGTTAATAACCTGGCTCAGACACATTTTATTTCAACAGTCATTTCAGTAGACCAGTCTGCTCAGGGAAATGGCTCAAAGTGACCATTTTCATGCAAATAATCATGTGCTCATATAAGCTTCCCATTGAGAAAAGAAGGATTCATTATGCATCAGCCAGGCAGTGTGGTGCCACCTGCACTCTTAAACACACACATAAATAATTAATATACATCCAGATAAATTAGAATTATGCCTAAAGACAGAATATGAACTATAACTTCTGCAGGTATTACAGTTTATTTCCTGAGTCCATGGTAGATTTAATTAAATTATTCATGGTGTGTGTGCACACGCACGCACGCGTGTGAATGAATGTGTGTTTTTGCTTTTTTTTTGTTTTCTCTGTTGTTTGTCCACTCTGTTTTTTTTTATTTGGCTTAATTTTCCTTTTGAAGCCAAAGCTGCTGAAGCTGCTGTATGTTAAATGCCTCTCCTGTGTTGTGCCCTCAGGCAGTGGACATGATTGAGGGGGAATCAGGAGTGCAGGACTCCAGGCTGCAGAGTCAGCGGACTGAGGCTTTTCTCTCTCTGGCCCGCTTTTCTGATGCTCAGTACCAGAGCATCGACAAATACATGAACTCGTCTGAGTTTGAGAACAAGCAGGCCCTGCTGGAGAAGGCCAAAGAGGAGGTGGACTTGATAAAAGAACGCAAAGTGACCTCAAACAGGTCTGAATGCTGTTAATGTTTACTGATTCAGATTTAAAGGTCCAGTGTGTAAGAGTAAGGCCCTATCCACACGGAAAATGGAATGAAGTGTAAATTATCTTTTTCTTTGCCGCTTTGAAAACGTTTCCTGTAAACACGGCATTATTTCAGGAAATGTCTCCATCCACACAGAACCCCCCAAAATGACTGAAAATGCTGTACATATGCCAGTCCTGTAAGTGGCACTGTAACGCGACACCAAAAACAGAGAGGAAGATGCTACACACATTACAATGTATCTAATCACAGAAATGAAGACAGGATGAACCCAGCCTGGGGAAAGAAAGGGAAATATAGAAAGACTATAAAAGTTATCATAAAGCAAATAAACCAAACAACATTGTTGACAGCTTTGTGACTTTGTCACTCTATTTAGTGACTTTACAGACCCTTGCCAACTAGCAACAAGTCTAGCTGTATGTACTGCGAGGGGAGAGTCGGTCTGACTGTAGACACAGAAAAAGAGAGAGAGAGAGTAAAACACTGTGACCACACTGAGTTAGAGAAGGAGGAGCTGTAGACGTGCAGTACAGCCGACTGCTTATGGATCAAATCACTGATCTGTTTCATTCAAGGTTTCTCCCCCACTTATTTTGCGATTCAGTTTCACTGTTCATTTTCACTTCTTTTTTTCCTTCACCCCTGTGTCTGAAATCGATGAGGACAGGTCATTTTCTAATGATATCTCCTTCATTGACATTAGTTGGCTACACTGCTAAAACAATCTCCTGCAAGAGTGTGACAATGACAAAAACCACAAAGATAGGGGCAGTGAATTCCAGTGCAAGAGAGAGGTGGGACTGTAACATCATCATTTTCACAAAGTAGCTTATTTGTTGTCTACACAAAATGCAATGCTTTGAGATTTTCCCAGTTTCTGTGCGATGAAACGCCAATACGACAAAAAAAGCAAACTATTCACCTCCACCCATTTCTGTGTGGACAGGTCCTAAGTGACATCTAATGTTGAGACTACAGATTGCAACAAACGAAGGAACCCTTTACTCACCCATCGCTATCTCTGTGGGAGGAGCCTGTCTTCCTCATTTATGCACATTTATTCAGGCAATCAGTTTTTATTTCAATGCAAATGAACACTTATACAAACATAATCTGGGTAAAATATTCAATTTCTCTGAATAAACCCTCTTAAATGTTGTTTCCTAAATGTATTTAGGATAACTTTGGATCCCTCACTCTCCTTACCTGTTGATATATCTTTGCAGATACACAATAAAGGTGCAAAGAGAGGTGGAGTTGGACGAGAAGGCCCTGTCTAACCTTCAGTTGGACAAACAGCGCTTCCTCTGTAAGGCGGTGGAGAACTACATTCAGTGTCTGGAGCAGGGAGAGGAGCACGACACCTGGGTATTCCGCCTGGCTTCACTCTGGTTGGAGAATGCTGACGTCAGAACTGTAAATGACATGATGAAGGTTGGTTATCAATACCATTATCTCTCAGTAGTCCAGTATTTCATGTGCAGAGTAAAGGCACTCATAAACACATGGGGAATCAACACCACTTGGTTAAATGTAAGGTCAGTGTTGTTTTGTGTTTCAGAAAGGGGTGAAGCAGATTCCTTCCTACAAGTTTCTGCCTCTCATGTATCAGCTGGCTGCTCGCATGGGAACCAAGATAACGAGTATTGCAGAGGATACAGGCTTCAGTGATGTGCTCTATGACGTAATGCTTAAATATCTGAAATGCCAAATATATTTGCCTGATGATGCATTAAAGTGCTGTATTTGATCATATTACTTTTCCTGCAACGTTTTCTGCCCTCAGCTGATCTGCCGAGCTTCTCAGGAGCACCCACACCACACGCTCTTCATCATCTTTGCTCTGGTGAACGCCAACAAAGACGAGAACTTCAACAGGACCAGGGCATCAAGGAGCACTCCAAGGCAGCAATCACAGTTTGATTTGGTGGGAATTTTATTAAAATCAATCTTTTTCAGATATTTACATAGTATACATATTATATTGGTATACGTTTACCTCTTCCATGAACAGCTTAAACTATTAAGACACCATCATTTTTTTAAATTGTTATTTTATTAATATTTATCATAAACCAATCTTGATAGTCTTGTAAATAATTAAATATGAAACCTCTTCCTATACTGTATTTACCTGTCTAAAGTACATATCTGTAGAGCTACACAGTTCTGCTTTTACAAGTGAGGTTTTTCTGGGGCAGGAGCGTTCGGAAGTGGCCAGAAAGATCATCAGTGTGATCAGAAAAAAGCGAGGTCCGATGATTCGAGGGATCGAGCGTCTGTGTGATGCCTACATCACCTTGGCTTACATGGATGCCAGTAAACACAAGACCGAGAAGAGTAAGTAAGCAGAGCATGGAAAAATTAGAATGCTGGATAATAACAAAATGAAAATGTAAAGTATGTATATTGTATGCTTGGACAAAGAACTGCTCAGGTAGACCCATTGTTTTTTTTCCTTGTTTGACTATAGAAGCTATTCCCATCCCTGCTGATCAGCCCATCATGCAGATCAAAGACTTGGATGAAGTTGTCATCCCCACAATGGAGATAAAGGTTAAAATTATGGACCACATCACCTTTTATTATCCACATTAATTGTTGTTGGGAAAAGTGTAACAAGGTGTTGTCTCAGAGAGAGCTAAAGAAGATGAGCAGTTCTCAAGTTCTCAAATTTTTTCAAGTGCAAGAAGCTTTATTTAATTTGATTTGCTCTCAGCAATTGACTGATGATTTTGTTGAATAACACATTTAGCTCACATACAAACTTTATATTGAAGTCAAGTCAACTTTATTTCTAGATAGTAAAATAATAAAATGGTAAAAATAGGTTGACTATTCTTATCCTGAAGTGAAAGCCAAGGAGAAACCCTATTAAATGTTAAGCGACATGTTATCAGTTTTGTGTCCAGCCTTATTTTTGTGAGCATAACAAGAGTTTTGTTTTTCTTCATTTTGTTAAATAGGTGGATCCAACTGGTTGCTATGACACCCTGGTGACTATCAGGTCCTTCATGCCCCAGTATCGCCTGGCCGGAGGAGTCAACCTCCCCAAAATCATTGACTGTGTCGGCTCTGATGGCAAGAGCAGGAGACAGCTGGTTAAGGTACATGTGTGTCTTAGCGTTAGAAGCATGTTTCTGTTGCAGACGTGCAAAGACATTTTCTTCTCTGTAATAATACTGTATGTGTGTGTTCTTGGCTGAAGAAAAAACAACTTGTGAGATTGCCATCGTGTAAGATTAATGTGTGACCAGTGCTGACAGGAACCCATTCACTTCACACCTTTCTTCTTTTCATTTCACTTAAGCCGTTGGCAATAATTAATCCCGTCTTTGTACCAGGACAAACACACAGTATGTTGTTGTACAAATAGCTTTATAATGAAGACATTCCTCAGAAGTGTGCGCGTGTGTTTGTGGAAATACTTAAAGGCTAATAATTCACCACTTCATCACCACCATCGTTGTGAAGTAACACTGTTGCAGTTTGTTTTTCGTGTTTGTTTACTTTTATACATTAACAATGTTAAAAACAAGAACAAGTGTCATTAAACACAAAAATCCAGATACATTATAAACACTAGGTACACTCACTGGTATGTCCTGCATATATATTATAGGCCCAGAATATCGAAATACTGTGCAATAAAACCTGTTTTATATACAACACACATACATATTTTGGATGCTTTTATTAAAGAGATAACCTGCATAAAACATTTTAGAGCTGAAACAATTAATCGATTACTAAATTAATTGACAACTGTTTTGATAATCGATTAATCGGTTTGAAGCTTTTTTCATGATTAAAACAAGATTTCTGATTGTTTACGCTTCTTAAATGTGAGTATTTTCTTAATTTCTTTGCTCTGGATAACAAAGAACTCATTAAAAGTTAATCATTTTGGTTTGTGGACAAAACAAGACATTTGAGAACATCATCATTTCCAGGTTTGACGAACACCGATCAACATTTTTTTAAGGTTTTCTGATATTTTATGGACCTAACGATTAATCGAGAAAATAATTGACAGATTAGTCGATTATGAAAATAATACAGTTAGTAATACAGTTGAGGCTCAACTCAAACCTATGCGTGGCTGGTGCTTATCCTCTTAGCTTTTAATTTTTTTTTATCTGGCGTACTTGCCGCGTAAGTAAGACTGGTTTATGGTTGCCAAGACTTGATCAACATCGGATTAAAGAGTACTTCTGTTACAATCAACTATAAAATCGTTTGTTCATGTTTCATTTATTGCATGCTTTTCTTTGTCGTGTCATGTTTTATTAGTTGTTTCTTATGTGTACTGTTTTAAGCACCACTGGAGTTTTGCACTCACTATCTCATTGTATCCAACACACTAAGAATAAAGCTTTCAAAAAATACTATAACAGTATGTTATCCTCACATAAATAGGGCCAGGATGACCTGCGGCAGGACGCGGTGATGCAACAGGTCTTTGGCATGTGCTCCATGTTGCTGCAGCGCAACACAGACACTCGTAAGAGGAAGCTCAACATCAGGCGCTACAAGGTTATACACATTATTCTCTCACCTATGAAACTTTATTTTTCATTCATCTAAAGTAGATCAACAGTACAATGTCAATAATGTTGCACAAAATCGCACTTGTGCTTTATCCTCAGGTTGTGCCATTCTCGCAGCGTAGCGGTGTGTTGGAATGGTGTTCAGGCACTGTTCCCATCGGGGAGTTTCTGGTGGACTCCAATAAAGGAGCCCATAAACGCTTCCGACCCCAGGACTGGGCCCACTTATCCTGCCGCAAGAAGATGATGGTACTGCTCAGGCATATCACTGTGCTACTGTGGAATTAATAATTAATGAACTACAGTTGCCTGTACAACTGCAGATTTATCATTGGAAATTCAGATGAAAGTAATAGGAAATTTAAACTAAATTTAAAAAAAGCACTTGGCATGATTGATAGCAAATTTGAAAACCTGCTCTGTTGTCTTCTATCGTCTATCACGATGCGTAGGAGGCTCACAAACTTGGGTTTGATGACAAGCTCCAGGCCTACACTGATGTGTGCAAGAACTTCAAGCCGGTCTTCAGGTATTTCTGCATGGAGCGATTCCTGGATCCAGCAGTGTGGATGGAGAAACGCCTGGCTTACACACGCAGTGTGGCAACCTCCTCTATAGGTATATGAGTTCACCTGGTAGCGTACCATGAGAATAATGTCATTCAATTGACGAAGACTGTTGCACAGTGCATGCATGCCTACAAACCTCAACATAAAAACAAAACAAAAAACATTTTGAGCCTAAAGTGGCCGACTCCAATTTAGCTATTTACATGCTGTGTATTCTCCCTGTCAGGCTTTTATGCAAAGGAGGGGCCTGCTGTCCTGGCAGCCACTTGCGCTGTGGTTTGTGCCGCTTTGCACTGAGCATAAGACAGGGCCCTATTTCCTCCGTCTGAGTTGGAAGTTAAAAGTGAATTGTTCAACAGGGTATTTACTCAAATTTCAAATTTGTAGGCACATTTGTTAGGGGTTTTCAATGGGTTTAATCCATGAGTGGGTGGCTGCATTGAAATCATGAATTAACTCGTGAATTAGGTTTGAAGCAGATGCTTTCGTCTTTTTGTGTCTACAGTTGGGTACATTGTGGGTCTGGGTGACAGACACGTCCAGAACATCCTGGTTGATGAGCAGACTGCTGAACTGGTGCACATTGATTTAGGTATGTTTTATTCTTGTTTGTGTAATACATATATATATAGATATAGATATATATTACAGTATATACAGTATAAACACAGCGGTTTTTTGGTTTGAAATCATTGTAGAAATGGCTTTGTAGGAGATCTATTTATACATCACTTTATCTTTTGTTTCAATAGTTACCCATCATATTAGCTATCATATATTTATTCTTCACATCTTTGTTTTCCAAATCTAAAGATGCCTTTTCATGCTTTTACCTTTCAGGTGTGGCCTTTGAGCAGGGGAAGATCCTCCCCACACCAGAAACTGTTCCCTTCAGACTCTCCAGGGACATTGTGGACGGGATGGGCATCACTGGTGTAGAGGGAGTCTTCAGAAGGTGAGGAGGAGTCAGGGAGGAGTTTGTGAATACTGAGATTGTGTTCTGATGGTAGATATTTCTTTAATACTTATTAACCAAGGTTAAAGGAAAATAAAGCCTGAGAATGTTGTTTGTTTTCATCACATATGCCTTTTTTGTCAAGAATATAAAAACTTGAGCGCATTCACCACAGATCTTGTTAACTGCTAATGTACATACTTAAAATCACTTCTGATTATATTCTAAAATGTTTAAGTTGATTTCCTAAAATTTCCTTTGAGTCAGCCAGAATTTTAGATTCTTGCCACTTCACGTTAAAAATCTATTTTTGGAGACAGGGTTTTACACATTTTGGTTTGTGTTGCTTTCAGTGACACTGTAACTCAACTCTAACGAAACACAGCTTATAAGGGTAATTAAAAAGGACGACATATCTAAACCCATTGATTAACATTTATGAACAGCAGAGTCCCATCAGAATGAAGAAAGTGTTATAATTCTTTAGTGGCTTAACTTCACCTATTTCCTTGTTTAGATGTTGTGAGAAAACCATGGAGGTGATGAGGAGCTCTCAGGAAGCTCTGCTGACTATTGTTGAGGTACAAACACACAAATATACAGACAGAAACATTTATTAGCTGTTCCTCAATTGCATTGCCATTGTGTGTTTTCGTAAACCGTATATTGTTTTGTGCTGCTTCATGTGTGAAAACAGGTGCTGCTGTATGACCCTCTGTTTGACTGGACCATGAACCCTCTGAAGGCCTTCTACCTGCAGCTCGACGAGCAACAGGAGCTCAATGCAACACTGAGCTCCACGATGGGGGGAGATGACATAGACAACCACCGTAAATCCAGGTGATCCGCATAGAGGATATGTGGTGTCTTTTTTTGTTTTTGCGTCATTTTGACATCATTTCCCACTGCTCATAAAAGCCGTAGTGTGTAACTTTTAAATATAAATAAATGTCTGTTACATTTAAACCATCGTCAAATGAGTTCACACAATACCGATTCATGATATTAGCCCCACATGATTCTCTCACATTTCTCATTTGTGTTTGTACTACTGAAGTTTTAATGCTCGTTCTCTTGCAGTGACAGTCAGAGTTTTAACAAGGTGGCCGAGCGGGTGCTGCTACGGCTGCAGGAGAAGCTGAAGGGGGTGGAGGAAGGCACGGTGCTCAGCGTGGGAGGGCAGGTCAACCTGCTCATTCAACAAGCCATGGACCCCAAAAACCTCAGCAGACTCTTCCCAGGATGGCAGGCCTGGGTGTAGAGCTGAGAGAAGGTACGCAAGGTCCCTGCCTCAGCCTTCATGAGGGAGTGGACACATTCAGCCAATTGCTGAGTTAAAACTTTTTTCATATCTCATTTCATTTCAACTTCCTCAGCTGTTGAAGGAAGTGATGTGGTGAGAGATGAGAGAAAACATGTGGCCGACTCAAACAAGCTTAATAATATTATATATTATTATTTTTTTTGTTTGATAGTGAAGAACATAAACTGATTATCATTGTATTGTAATTGCCACTGTCACAAACCTTTGCACTTTAACCCATTGAAGAAAATGTTCATCTGTGAATTGAAAATCCTTAATTCTTAACAATTAAACTAGCCACACTGTCTTGATTTTTTTTTTCTGTAAAAGTCAAACATATTTTGTTTTATACTCAGTTGATTGGAATGTTTTTTTTCTCACTGTTGGACTGATGTTTAAATTGATGAACCATTCCCATACTATTTTACATGAAAACCATGTATGTATAAACTGCCTTTAAATAAACTTAACTTCACCATTAAATTCCTCTATAAAACAGTAATTTGTTTCAGTTCAGCTGTGAGCACATTAGAGGTTGATTCATTCAATAAGTTTGAAGTTTAAGATAAACCAAGACACAAATTTAGAGATGAGTTCAGTACTCCAATGAAGACATGTTTCACTTAAATGCAAACGTCATACATTTCTAAATGTCCAAATGAGAGACCTTCTGTCACCCATTAACTCAAGGACTGAAGCTTCATGTGTTTGCCTGTGTGTGTTCATCAAGTGGTGTAGTACTTTTCCAATGAATACTCAGTATAACGGTGCCCACAATTCCAAGTGTGACAGCTGTGGGATGTTTAGACGAAGTATCAGTCCTCATTGTGTGTGTTGTGTGCTCAGGAGTGGAACTTCAAACCAATGCTGATGAAGTGTGGGGTGTGAGCACGCAGGCAATCATGCAAACTCTTAATGTTATCAAAGCAGTTCAGGGCAAATGTGAGAGGAGTTGATATAGATCTCGCTCGTGACTTTGAGCTACGAGAAACTTCTTTTATAGCTTCATTTGCTCTTGTACCAGTGAATTATTTCATGAAGACGTTTTTTTTCCCTCTGCATCCATCAGTGAATTGAAAGATACTGATTTAAACAGAAAATGACCACCGATCTGGTAAGTACAACTTGTTTAAATAGATGTAAATAGAGTTACGTATTCATACATGAGTATTTGAAATGGTTATTTCTGAATTTGACATGCTGGACGATCTCATTTTTTACAGTTGTGAGAGTTTTACTGATGCTCTGAACTCTTCTTTCAAAGAGAATAAATGTAGCCACAGTTTGAAAACGTTATTCTCACTATCACTAAAACTTTCTCTGACAGTATCTGGACTCAAGTCGTTGTTTCATTCATGATGATGGAGAGTGGAAGCATGGCCAGGAAGATGTGAAGCCCCAGTATGTTCACCATATGGCACCAACACCTCCACCTGAGTTTAGCCACTCTGTCCCCCCCAAAAAAGGTAGCTGAGTCTCTTTTTCATTATAGTGGCAAAAAATGTATCTTTATCTCAGAGATTTGATGGTTTTACTAATTATGATCATGCATTTAAATGTTACTCAGCATTTATTATTTAATGCCATCTAAAGAACATCTCTTTTTCCGAAAGTTGGACAAAATTTGTCAGATTTGTATCTTAACATTAACCCATAGAACTTTTTATGTAAGTGATATATTTGTAACAGATAATTACTCTTCTACTCGGGTTAACTAGGTGCAAGTTGTTTTACTGAGGACATCCATTATTCTGTTATGACTAAAATATCAGTGTTATAACCTGTTTTTAGTCTCCCTGTGAGTGTTTGTAAGTAGTATAAGTCAAAAAGTACTAAAAGGAAGAAATTACTTTTGACAGATCCAGAGTTTTTTTTATTAGGTTTTTAAAAAAACAGGTGTTAACCTTGTGAGACAGGGTTTTGACATATCTGTTAACAACTCTGCTAAAAATTAATTTTATTGCTTGAAAGTGTTATTGTGTAGTTTTTTGAAGTCTGTATTTTGTTCCATTTTTACTGTGGGAAATGGAGTGGCCTTAGCTGAGGTTTGGTTCTCTGAGTTCTCTTTCTTCAGTTTATTTAAAGAAGAAAAATCAGTTTGGTTTTAATGCAACTGTCTTTTGTCATGAGCTTGTATTTATATGATCATTTCAGATGAAGAATTTCTTTTTCTACAAAATAAAATAAATAAATAAAATTGTGGGGAATTTAAAAAAAGTTGCAAGACGGTTCATATATGAGATATGTGTCTGTGACAAATGGGAAATCTTAGCGTAAAGGATTTTACAGTCAGTGTGTGTTGTGTTTTGTCAGATGCAAATCAGAGGTGCGCTTCGTTCACTGTGGCTGCTGTGCTCTCTCTAATGCTCCTGCTCCTGGTGACTGGAATCCTCCTCGGTTATTACTGTGAGTGCAGGATTAATCTCTGCTGTTCAGTGTAATGCAACACCTTTACCTTGCACACACACACACACACACGCACACAACTTTGCACAGCGAAGACACTTCATTGACTTCTATTAATGTGGAAATTAGACATTGAACCTTAACCATAACTAGTTAATGCCTCACACTAACCTTAACCAGTTCCTCAGAAATTAGGTTCTGCCCCTTTAGGACCAGGTTTTGGTCAACTGGTCCTGACAAGGTCAGTGTTTATACCAGAAAATGCCCCACAGAGGTAACAAATACAAGAACACACACACATATCAGTGCATTATTGTACATTATTCTCCTGTGTTCTATCTTACCTCCCAGTTTCCTCCTCCTGTGTGCACGGGAGGCAGTGTGGTGATGGGAGCTGTGTGTGGGAATCCCAGTGGTGTGATGGAGTGATGGACTGTCCAGCAGGCCAGGATGAAGCTCACTGTGGTAAATTGCCTCAATCAGAGCAGAAGTGCAGGATGAAATCCACCTGAAAATCCTTCACATGCCATTATATTTATAAAACACAGTAAAACAAACAAAAAATGTTTTTTGTGGATCATAAATACATCAAGGCTCTGTATTTTTTTTCCACACTCTGCTGTTCATGATTATATTCTGTAGAGTGACATAATCCTGAAGGGTCACCATTGGTGTTGGTATAATGTCAGTAGTGCTGATAATAAGTGTTAAAAAGTGACTTGACTCTTAACCTCCACACCTACTTTCCACTTGTCACAAAATGACGAGTCACTGTTTGTGTTTGCCGTGTGTTTGCGCTCAGTGAGGCTGCGCGGCTCCAGTTTCCTCCTGCAGATGTACTCAGCTGAAACTAAAAGCTGGAAGAGTGTTTGCTCTCATGGCTGGACCGAGCAGCAGGGCAGAGCAAGCTGCCGCACCTTTGGATACAGCAGGTAAAGTGTTCACGTGGTTCACTGGATCCTGAAACAGTCACTGCCATGTGAACCGTCTAATTGAGGTGGTACTTGATGATTGTGTGGTTTGACAGGGACACATACTTTAAATCAGGCCAACAGAGGACGGACACTGATGACGGATTCTTAATCGTGAAATCTGGTTCTAACCCCGATGCATTCATTCTCCATCAGCTTGTTCCCAGGTGAGCAACCTAGTAATAATAAATAAGTAACATTAAGGACTAATACTGGATCCATTTAAAGCTAATTTGTCCTTTTTTTTCATTTGCAGCAAATTTTGTCCCAACAACAGTGTGGTGACGTTGCGTTGCACTGGTATGTTAACCTATATTTAGTTTTTAATATTCTGATTTTTAACCTTTCTTGTTGCAGAGGTACGGTAACATTTGCCTTTTGTTTTCAGTCAAAGTTGATGCAGTTTTGTTTGTTCTTAAATACTTTCCATGGTGCTTCAACTATGTAATTCTCCCATCATTATTATATTGCAAATAGTTCAGAAAAAGCTCCACCAACATGACAATTCTGTATTTATTCAAAGTTTGACTGTGATTATTCAATTACAACCCTTATTTTTTACACAAGCATGTAAAATCACAGTTGCATTGAAAAGGCCCCTCAGTAACAACAGTTTTATCCTCAGACTGTGGGAGTGGGGTGAATTCCAGCACCGCCTCTCGGGGCCAGCAGGCCTCCCTCGGGTCGTGGCCCTGGCAGGTCAGTCTGCAGGTCTCTGGCTCTCATCGCTGTGGAGGAGCCATCATCTCCCCCTACTGGATAGTGACTGCAGCACACTGTATGGCCAGGTGAGGTCTGACCACACTTATTCTCGACGCAGTGGTTGTTGGTCTGATCCAGCCTGAGTCTTTTATCTGGTGTTTCTTTACCGATCAGGAACTCTAATCCTGGAGACTGGGCAGTGTATGCTGGGATAGTGGATCCGTTAGGCTCACTGTTCAACCCTGCCCACACTGTGAGTCACATTATTGCCCATGAGGGCTTCAACCGCCTCACTCGCACAAATGACATCGCTCTGATGAGGCTCACCAAAGCTCTTGACCTCACAGGTGCTTTTCCATACTTTTACCAAATAAATTATAATGGCCGACACTTGACCAGGGCTCATCCTGGATAATAATGAATTGTGGTTTGTTTAATAAAGATAACGTAGTCTGCTGTCATTTTACCTGTAGTACACCTAAAATGAATACTAATACTACTAATAAACTTTATTTATATTGTACCTTTCAAAACAAAATGCTTTTCAAAGTAAAAATAAGTGTTGTAATTTTTGTGCAAATTTTCCCACTGTATTGGTATAAAACTGTGAAATTCATCAGTGTAACAATCCTGTGCCTCTATACATTTTGAATATCCTCTCTTATATTTTATATTCCTCTTTTGATCTCTTATTTAATTGCATATTCTATTTAAATATCTTATTCTATCCATAAGTTTTTCATTCAGTTATTTCAGTAAAAGTGTTAAAGATGAAATGACATTATTTAAGCAACCAGTAAGAAGAAAGACAAGAATAAGGCAATAAAAACTTTAAAAAGTTTTAAAAATGAAAAAGGTTCAACGTGAATTTAGTCACCAAGCCCCAAGAGAGCACACTTTAACAAATGTATGTTTAAACGATGGCCCTGATTCTGTAGTTGATAAATGTATACTACATGCTCTGTATGAATACCAGAGCCTGGCTTTTAACAGCAGCCATCTTGTTTTCTTTGTAAGGCTCCAGAAACATCGGCGCTGTCTGCCTCCCAGATGTTGGTCTAAACTTCACCGTTCCTCAGAAAGGCTGGATAACACCATTTGTTCGCACAGCAAATGGAGGTGAAACAACAAAACTGACTTGGATGGAAATGCGTGGTGTTATAGTACTACCACTGGAGGGCACTAAAGTTTGTAATGTTGCTTTTATTGGCCTTTAAAGGAGGAAGCTAAGTATCTATATGTAAGTGAATAATCACTTATGAAATGAAATCTGTTTGGTTTTCATAGCCCTAGAATAAGACTTTTATATGAACTGGGCCTGCTATCACATTTTTTTTGGCAGTCAGTAAGTTTGTTACTATTAAGTATAACTTTAAATGAATGTCAAGATGAAAGAAGGTCCAGGTTTATTATGATAATAATAATAATAATAATAATAATTATAATAATAGTTAATGATATAATGTGGTATTTCTGTCTGTTGTGTCTCTTTGCCAGACGCTGCCTCTGCACACCTGATGGAGGCTGAGGTCTCTCTCATAGATGATGCAGAGTGCAACAGTTTCTCAGCTTACAATGGCAAGATATCACGGGACATGTTCTGTGCCAGAGAGATGGAGGCAGGGACAAACGCATGCCAAGTAAGAAAAACGAAATATTTGTATATTTGTGTATAAACCACAGCAGCACAAATCAGGTCCTTTTTTTCTAACTGTGAAAAGACATTATACACACTCGCATATTGTCACATGACGTGAAGTGTCGGTTCGTTGGTTCGGCCTTCGGGGCTGATTTGATTCAGTATTAACTGCAAACGCATTCCTTGAATACTGAATGAAGGGATTAACGGAACAATATTATATTAAAAGAAATTGGTACATGCATAAGTAGTAACAGTGTCTTTCTGACAACTTGTTTTCTGGTATAACGCAGGTTTTCCTGCTCAACCAGATCAGTGGGATTAAAACTGTTCATGTTTGTGAAAAGATTCAAGGCATTTTCATGCTCTTACGTAACGTGCTTTGGGGCGTATTTAAACAAAACCTGTACTGTGTCCTCGACATAGTTTAAATAATCCCTTCCACGTTGTAACTAACAATGAAGTTGGGGCACGGGGAAACTCTCCAATGACGCCACGTCCTTTGAAACTGAATGACTGACAAATAAACCAAAGAAGACAATTGTAAAAGCCTTTGACATGAATTTAAAAGTATAGTGTATAAAATTCATTTATCGATGAAGTTGCATGTTGCAGCTCACCACATCCTTCCCTTCCAAGTATTTTGCGGAATATATGCAGCCTCAAAAGATTAGTTTGTCATTTGTGGGCTATTGTAGAAACATGGTGGTCAACAATGGCAGTCTCTATAGAGCTCACCCAGCTCATGATAAAACTGTAAAAAGCCTATTCTTGGATAGTGAAAAGCAACAATTCATTAATTTATTTTCTGCCAAATGAAAATAATTTCATCAAAAAATGTCCAAAATGAACCTTTTCATTTCTACACGTGCTGAACTCATTTGTAGACTGACAGTGGCGGCCCTCTGGTGTCCCTGAAAGACGGCCTGTGGTGGCTGGAAGGGGACATTATTTGGGGGGAACACTGTGCTGAGAAGAGCAAACCAGGTGTTTTTGGAAACGTCACTTATTTCCTGGACTGGATCCACCTGCAGATGAAGGTATGTTGAAGCATTTACAGCAGATATTTTACAGAGCAATGATGAATTTCAAATTCAGTTTTAATGATTTAATAAATGATTAATTGTTTCAACCCTAATCAACTCAAAGCACGTTCTTGATACAAGTTAGGATTATTATTAGGATATTTTTAATATCAAGTCAAAAGTGTGATCCAAATGCAGACATTATGTTTAACTGGTCTTTAACCTTTTGTTGAAAACTGGCTGTTGTTTACATGATGACATTCTATGAGCTACTCTTCTCACTAGGATATTTCATTTTGTTGTCGTGAGACATGGAGACATTGATTACATGCAGTGAAATAGTTTTTTTTGTTTTTCTGTTAACAGATGCATCAAGATGAGTGATGACAAGGCCAGAGCCACTTCAAATGTTTGTTTACAATATTTTTAACAGTGCAGGCACATTTTTTTCCAGTGAAATATCTGTATCAACAATATAACTTATTCCCCATTGCTCTGCTCTCCATCTTCATAGTTTCATAGCGTTGATGAAGACTTTGGTTTTTTCAAATTAATGAGATTCTTCCCATGTTTTCATACTATATATTTTATTTTTTGTATCATATTTGTGAATTATAGGTCTTTCAGTCGTCTATAAAACAGCTGCAAAATGTCCCCGTCACTATTTCGTGGTGTATCAGTCAGTCAGTGGAGATACCGCACGTCAACACAAGATGTCACCCACAAACTACATCAAGCATCTAACACCATCATCTGGTCCGTTTTTATTTACAGCAGAAAATTTAATTTAGGCACAGGAAATACACTTTCAATATAAATAAGCAAACATTCAAAAATTCAAGTGTACCTTCACTTTCCAACTCTACGATTTGGTCGACAGTCGTGCGTTCATGGAGCTCAAATCACAGGATTCTCAGCTTAAAGGCACAGATAGTTTCAGAATGATTGTGCAGCACAGTCTGTGGTCTCACCATGTTCCATGAACCTGTATCACTGACTTCTACAATACTATCAAAGTGTTTCGAGTGTCAGGACACTATAAACATCATATTGCATAATACATGGAAAGCTAATTGGTTCACAGAAAACCAAGTAGTCTTTTTCAGTTTCAAAAAAAAAACATTTGGCTCCTAATTTTAGTGTTTGATTTTGTATAAAATGTGATGTATAAATATGCACCCTTGAACATCTAAAATGAGAAGATTCAGAACAATACAACCATATTCAAAGAAATTTAAATATAAACTTGTATGTATGCAGTATTAGTAAATAGTACATTACATTCATAACAAATTGCATGATAGATCTAGAAATATTGGTCTTTGACGTTCTATTACACTTTTGATTAACTTAAGAAAAAAGTGCAGAATAAGTCTGCTGTTCATAAAGCACTGAACAGAGACCTAAAGGCACTTCAGGCTGCACTGCAAACATGTGTAGTACTCCTTCCTGTGAACAGTGACTGACTGAGCAGCTTCATCCCATAACTTTAACAGACTCAGACATTATTTTGATTGGAGGTTAACTTAAACATACAAGACGGTAGTAGAAATAAACAGCTGTCGTTAGATCTTTAAAAGAAAAGGCTAAAAGAAAGATCTGTTGATAACACACTCTGCTGTAAAGGCACACTCAAAGGTCTCATCTTTGACTTGAGTAACACTGGAAAATGTTTTAAGCACTGCTAATCCACATTGATTATCTGTAAGGAACACATTTTACCTGTAGACATTCTTAAACTGCCCCGCATCATAAAGTGATTCATAGTTTTGTTCACCTTTCTGTTTGTGTCCGTGATCACCTTTGTGCTCTGCCAAGCCGGAACTTGACTTGAGTGCCCTCTAATACTTCACCCAGGTTTTTGGTGTGTCATTAGAAAGACCAATACTGTCAGCAGCCAGCCACAACATCACTAAACGCTGTCCCATAGCCACATGGCATTAAGATCTTTAACCTGCTCTTCCTCTATGCTCGATGTCTTTCTCCATGTCACATTGTCTACATATGACAAAAGCTGTCATGAACTATCCTTGAGAGTAAGAAGGAAGCAGGGAACTGTAATAATGACTACATTGACAGTTGTTGGTTTTTCAAGAAGTCCACTTTTCAGTGTTTTTAGGGTGGACTTTCCCTTTAAGAGGCAGTTGGTCTGTTAAGGCTACCTCTTGAGGCCAAAGCAGATGAGTGCAGTCTTGAGTCAGTCAGACGTTCAGAGCCATGTGCCACTGGTCCATGCAGGCTCAACCCCTTCTCCACTGCTGTGGAGGGGCTCTGATCTCTGTGTCCCTGCCCGTTCATCCCGTTCACCCCTCCAGTCCCTCTCAGTCATTTGATACGATGACGGACCAGTGATGACTCGTCCGTTATCTCTCCGAAGTGGTCTCTGCGGCGACAGGGAAGGACCAGCAGCAGCAACAGGACGATGAGGACCACACCGCAGATCGCCATCAAGGTGTAGGAGATGACCCACAGCAAAGGCTCCTTCAGCACGCCGCTGGAGCAGTCGGCCGCCACGTCAGATGCTGAGAAAGGTCCCGTTATCTCTGATAGAGCCACTCCACCTCTAACTGCAGGAAATGCAAGATGGGTGGAGGGAAGAGTTGTAGAAATATATAAACATAAGTCATGTGGATATTGTTTCAAAAGATAAAGAACAATCAACTGCAGATTTGAAATTGTATCGCTAAATGTGTATCCCACTTCCAAGCCAATCCAAATTGATTTCTGTAGCACATTTAAAAACAAATTGACCAAAGTGCTGTTCATAACCACATAAAACCGAAAAGATATGAAACAATGTAAAGTGAAAGCAATATAAAACATAGAAACAAGGTCACTAAAAAGTACAAAACACTACAACTTCCAGCTCTTATACATGGTCAGGGAACGCCAAGGAGAATAAGTGATTTCTTTTAGTCAAGATTTATAAACATCAGTTTAGATGACAGATTAAATATATGTTCTTCGCCAATTTAAGAACAGGTGATGTATAAATGTAAAGATGAGAAAATATGTTTGGAAGGATTTTGTTAAAATCAGTTGAGAGATTTTTTTATCACTTGATCATAAAAATATTGCTGATTACAGAAATTAAATATCAAGTGTTTTACTCAAAGGCAGCTTGTTCATAGTTGACAACCCTATGCCTGTGGCCATACGTAGATTATGATAGCAGATTAACATGTGTTTAAGACACAGAATCAAACTGCAGTTATTTGGACCACTGTGATAGGTCTATCACTTCTTTGTAATGGTCTTGTGTAATCCTGTACCTGCACAGGTGCTGAGTGCAAAGCCGACTCTGTGTTGGGCTCGATCAAACACCACATAGAAGCCTTCCATAACAGTAGCGCCGATAATCAGGCCATTAGTTGACGACGACAATCCAAAACGAAAGCAGTCGAGTGTGCCGTCCACCTCGGTGACCGGCTGGATGTACAGCTGTAAGATGATGACAAGTGAACAGAGATGAATGAGAACTGGTAATTGTTAAGAAAGGATGACTTGTCTTTGTGTTTATGTTCATCTATTGTGAGTACCTGAGGCAGAATGGTGATACGGAAGGACTGACTGGTGTTTGTGGCTCTCAGGTAGATGGAGAGCTTCGGGAAAAATGTCCAGGGGTTCTCTCCCTTCATCCAGCATGCAAGCTTTGAGCCATCCCAGAACCCTGAAGAAAAATCCTGGATCTGAATCCCAGAAAAAGGAAAGCAAGCAAGAGAGAGAGCGAGAAAGAGGTCAGTACAGCCCTGCAACAGGTTTTTGCTTTTATTTTCCAACAAATGTCATTTTTACTTGCAAGGATATGGATAAATTAATTGAAAATGCTGCTTTCATGTTCAAATTAACCTTGATCACTGTTTTGTATGCTGTAGTAAAAGGTGAAAAAATGTGTGAAATGGGGGGGGGGGGCCACACAAACACACTTTTCTACAGCAGAAAAAGTCCTGATCTTTTCTCTGAAAGCAACTACGTCCTTGAACAGTGAGTGTGCGCTATCCTCCTCTGCATCTCTTTGCTCTGACAACATGTTTCATCATTGTCTGTGGAGAGACATCAGCGTACCAGTGAGCTGCGTGTGATGGCTTCTACCACCGCATTGAAGACATTGACAGGAAGTCGCAGCAGTGTTGTCCCACTGTCAACTATAGCTTTATCCATGTTATACTGAAAGAAAGGGAGAAAGAGAGTGAAGTGCAGCAGGGGTTTTCTCAGCTCAATAGGCTCCTATAGAAGACCTTGAACAAACAAAACAATAGAAGTGAGGGAGTTTCTCAAAATGACAAACTGGCTAGCATTTCCTTCCAGAACTGCAGATTCTTTTTCAATTCTGTGCTGTTACTCGTATACAGTCAGCTCATCAATAATGCCTGTACGACTGCTTGGAATAATTTTAACAGTCTGAGGTAGGAAACATGAGAGGTTGAAATTTACCTCTCTGCAGTCAAGGTCCAGATTCTGGTCTCCAACCTCCAGCTTTAACACCTCCACTTGGTAGTACCACTCCTCTATTATAGGAGTGTACCACACTGACCCATGGTACAGAGTCGGCTCAGCGCCTCCCATAATCTGAGGAGGAAAAAAAGATCTCTTCAGTCATTTATGGGTCAGGTGTGACCACAGAAACACACTCACACAATCCATTTATTTTGGCTGAATATATAGTAAATACACACACAGCTATCTTATATCTTATCCATCTTTCTGTGTCAGTAGATCAATATGATGCATGGATGCAAAGCTTTGAGCCTTTCCATGTTCCAGTGTCAGATACTATCTTAGCTTCATTAGTGGCATTCAGAGTTGACAGTGCCTCCAGTGGAAAAACCACTCGGACAAGGAAGATACCAGCTCATGTCACTTAAATACGCCAAGCTGATCTGACTGATCTAATTGTTTATTTAGTCTGAGAGTAAGAGCGTCTCATCCACATGCCACTCAAAAACCAATCACTCAGGAGAAAGCATTCAGAGACTCCATTCACACCTGGTATTAACATGTGGATAGCACTGTTCTCATCTGGCATGAAAACGCTTCCTAGATGTGTCTCCTGTGAAGCATGTTAGGAGCTGGCTGCACTACCCTTAGTACAAATACAAGCTGACCTCATGACTGTTTGCACAAATAAAATGCTGTTTGTAAGAGAGAGAGAGAGAGAGAGAGAGAGAGAGAGAGAGAGGAAGAGAGAGCAAGAGAGAGCAAGAGAGAGAGCGAGAGAGAGCTCAAGTTAATCAATGCTCTACTCATGCTCAAATAAATTCAACCATTAACAAAAAAGAAATCATATAGCAATCAGAGTTAATATTGTGGAGGTGGTGGCAAATACATTCATGTGTGATCGCCTCTTAGTTTTAATACTAAACTACCACTGGCCACATGACCGCCAGTATCTGAGGAGGTGATCTCTAATCCCTCTAATCTGTACTGAGGATAAACTGCATTCATGCAGTTCAGGAATGTGGACAAATGCCACCTCTGAATGTGGTTTCTGTGTGAAAAATTTGTTTGTTTTTTTTAAATCTGAACTTCTATTATGACCAATCGTCATCAACTCATTGGCAGAGGTAATAAAAAATTAGTTTAGTTCAAAATACATCTTCCTTGCCTTTGAGGGAACAGTACGACCAATACAGTTGACGCATTAATCTGATCAAACTACTCACAAAACTGCCGCCTGCAGGGTCTTCTGTGCTGCTGGCTGACAGTCCAGCGCCGCACATCTGGAGGGAGAAGATGTCTGGAATTCCCAGCTGTTGCACCACAGAGTTGAAGAAGGGCTCCACAGTTGAGTCGGGCTGATTGAGAGAGGAGAGAATACAGTATGTAGTGTTTAACTTGTGTTATTCAATTTGGGCTTTGAACATTTTCCATTACACGTTTGTGTGATTACTTTTTCCACATTACAAATGTATTTAAAAAATGTTTCTGCCAGACTGTATTTTACAAAAACTTTCTAACTAAAAAAACATCCATCACAAAGAGCCAGATGTGAATTTTTTGGAAACATGGAATAGCTTTTACCAGTAACATTAATTACAGTAGTGTTCCATTCCAGGTTTAAGAGAGCCAGGGTCATGCTATTGTTTAAGTGTAACAGTAGGTCACACTGTAAACCGGACAGTTTAACCTGTAGAAGCTGATTTCTTTCTGGGAAAATGTGTTGTTGTTAAAACTACACACATGCTTATCATATTCTCTAGATTTGTTCCAATCAAGTAAAACTAACATTACTAAAACAAATGTCATGGCGGCCTAAGTCTTTTGCACAGGGCTGTATGTAGAGTAGTAGGTGAGAAAAAGTGACCCTCGACTACAGGACAATCTCCTGTTTCTAAAAACAGGTTTTCACAACCAGAATAACAAAAATCCCTCAGACGAGTTAAACCTGAACATTCACGGGACACCCAGCAGCACAAAGTGGTCAGTGTGAGCATATCTGACCCTTTAATCACTGGCCTTTCATCCCAAAGGATGCTGTAGTCGGCACAGAATCCAAGGATGCATTGTACCAGTTTACACTGTCGTCACTCTTTATTTTTATTTTAACCAGGTAAAAAAACTCATTGAGATTTAAAACCTCTTTTTCAAGAGTGACCTGGCCAAGACGGCAGCACAAACACAGAATGTTACTGCAGATTAAGTGATAAACAGTACAGAAACACTGGGGGGCAAAAGCACCACACCCCCCTTTGCAGCAGAAAATAAATAATCAACATAGAACTTTTCTGTTGTCATGTGAAATGCCCATGACTACAAATAAGATCTTATTTGGAACAGATATTCAGGGTTGGAAAATAAAAGCAGGACAGTAGAAGGTTATGCAGTGCTGTTCCATTAACTATATACAATCTGACATTATCAAGGAAATTATATTCCCCTTCTGTAAACCATGAGTCACATGCTTTTTTTCTTACATTAAAAGCTGGATGCTGGATGTAGAAAATACATTTTCATGAATAAAATAATACTCACCATTAAGACCATGTTATAATTTGACATACAGACTGAATGAAGGGGAAAAGTGCTGTTCCACATTCAAATGTATTGTTTCTATTCTACATAATCAATCCCCTAGTCACAGTTATCTATTCATGTTTTCTGATTTGAGCAATCTCAGATTGAGGAAATTTGATATTGGGATTTTCTCTCTCACCCGTGCCAGCATGGGATAGGCGAGTCCCAAGATGCCTTGCCAGTTGACCTGAGGAAGGAAGAAGCCCTCAGATGACAGGATGGCAGCTATGTTGATGATCATGGACCCATTTGGGCCTTTGGGGATGGAGACACGGTCAAGGCTCAGTTCACCTTCCCAGTTGCCCTGGGTGTACCTGACAGCCACAGTCCGACCAACTGACTGGTATGTGCTTGAGCTAAACGCAGACAGAGAAGCCAAGAAGTGGGAACAGTTTACAAAGGCTTGTGGTGAATTGATGAAGTTCCATTGAACTACATCAAATTAATACTAGTAGTAAGTGAAAACTCTGAAAAGGACACAGGTAAGCCTTCCAGGATTGTATAAATTACTGGTTAGAATAGGGATAATGGGAAAATCCAATCTCTGATCAAATTCCCGGATAAATTCTGTTTATGTTACAACATATCATGGGTGATGGAGAGCAGATGAGGAAGACACTTCAACTATCATATTTTCAAGAGTTTGTGTAGAAGAGCTGGAGCCACTCACAGTGCAGTGTTGAAGTAGTGAGTAATGAAGGGGTGTGGAGCTGCAGCCACAGCAAAGTTGCTGCTGCCCGTGTCCACCAGGATGTTGAGCTGGAAAGAAAAAGAGGAAATGTTTGCTTTAACAACCACAACTGTTATCTATTGCAACCACACCCAGATTTTCAGAGCTTCGAAGTCACAATGTAAAAAGAATATATAACCTTAAGGTGAAGCTTGTGGGTTATTTTGATGAGCAGACTTTCATGTTTTAAAACAATTACAACTTTTTTTTTTTATTATAAAAATATTTGAGTCAAACTCAGAGCATAACTGCACATGAGCAGGAATGTCATACTGAATATCTTTATTGAAACAAACAACCGTAAACAGCTTTGTAAATGAACACCTCCCGTTATAATTACTCTCTAATGTGTGATTTATAAGTCAAACACGATTGCCTCTGGCTTTGGACACAACTGGTATGTGTCATGTGCACAGTGGGCACCAGCTCACAACAGTTGAGATCATTTTGTCTTCCAGGCATCGAGTCAGCGACTAGGATTTAATGAGCCTGCAGATTTCTGTCACCCCCACAACCGAGCAGTAGCCACACTGGCACTCACGAGCAGGCACTCGTCGCCACGATGAGGTCATAAACCATGACTCCATGCAGCCTCTTGACGACTCAACATCAAAGAGTTCTATACAGGGGTTTTTCAGTCACATCACATGACACAGTGCATGAAAATAGTTGGAAATAATTTATTATGCTCAGCTGCTCAGGAATCAATAGTTACTGCAACAATCAATCATCGTTTCTCTGTGGCTGTCTTTTACTTTGTTTCAGACCAGAACAGCAGGAAGTGTTTTTTCTTTAGTTTAAAACGAGTGTGGCGGACAAGGAAGTTATTTCAAACATCCACTTCCTTGAGCTTTGTCTCTTAAGCCCTAAAGCTAACCACACATAAACCATGACAAACTAAAGTCTGCTCATTTTTACGCTGCACTATTTCCTCAGAAACCCAAATGACCATAATTCCTTACAGCCATCAGCCCATTGTCATGCTTAGGTGTGCATAAAGTCATTACGAAGCAATTCTGTAATCATCAACCATGCGTTATTGATCGGTTAAGTCTTGTACAGGAAGCCACTGTTGGTCTGCCTGGAGGATGTGGGCTTATCAGTTCCTCCTCATTGGACTGGCACTGGTCCCATCACAGTGACCGTGCCTTCTAAAAACCCCTCCACCGCCTTGATGGCATTAGTCCAGTCACACAAGACCTGAGCTGACCAAACAGGCCATTTTAGAAAACACTGGGACCTTGTGGTGGAGGAGAGGGAGCATGGGGCATTTCTTATCCCCACGCTGCTGATCTGTTCTAGTCACACTATCCTCCTCCTGCTTGCCACCTGAGCCTCAGGCAAATCTCTTCCCCCACTGCTGTGCCAGCCTGCAGTTGAGCGCTCACTGTCTAATTGGCAGTGGCTCCGTGGCAGCAATGTGCATCTGCTACCTGTTTGTACCAATTAGCAGATGTGAGGCCTTCCAACCGACACCTCAGCCTCTCTGTGCCACATGCTAACAGATGTGGCAATTAGTGGCTCATTTGAATATTGCCTCATTTAACACCGTGGCCCTGTAATCACATTATCATTTAGTTGGAATAATACAGGCAGTATCACTTAATAGCACCGAGTTACAGGTCATTTTGCCAACACTGACTGTTTTTCTCCATCTACCGCAAATTAAACTATTCCCGGGAAGCTATAAAAGTGGTGTGTCGCTCTACAACTCATATTTTCACTTACAATTCTGTCACAGCAGAGACAATTTTAGGGCTGCAACTAACTAACTAACTAACTGATTTTCTCGATTACTCGAGACCATGTTTGGTCCATAAAATGTAAGAAAATGTCGATCAGTGTTTCCCAAACCTCCACATGATGATGTTCTTCAATGTCTTGTTTTGTCCACAAACCAAAATGACTCTGTTTGAATGATTTCTTTTTTGAATGGAGCAAAGAAACCAGTAAATATTCACATTTAGAGAGCTAAACAATCAGGGAAATTTGTTTCAATACTGAAAAAAACAAACAGTTGAGACAGTCACCTGACACCAATCCCAAATAGCCCACAGCTGTTTTTAAAACAAACCTGTTCATAATGACACTGATAACAGTTACAACTGCTCTCCAAATAAATGAATTGGTTCCAACTGGTTACCTGCCAGGTAATGTGTGTGCTAGACTAGTTCACTAGCTTAGTGGGACAATTCAGGGGCCTGAGTCATTGGTCACGTCATTATCTGCACCTGTACTTCCCCTGCTATGACATGTTAAATCACCTGCTGTAAAAAAGTGAGAAATCAACAGATGCAGCTCTGTTGGAGGCCAAAGTTTCCTCATAAAAAGGTTAACACACGGTTGTACACACACTAACAGATATAAAAACAGTAAAAGCTTAATGGAGCCAATATAGGTAATGAATAGGGATGTAACAATTCTGAAAATGTCACAAATGTCTATTTAAATATAGGATTGTTTCAATTGTCACACACTAGACTTTATTTATTTATTTTTAAATGATTGTCTTCTGCTACCACTTCCGCTAATATAGTGATGGCAGATTTTAGTGGGACATTTTTTGTTTCCCACTGAAAAATACAAATACAAACTGTGAATTTGCACAATCATTAAACATTTTGTTATAAAGAAAAAATATTTGGGTTACTTTCTGTAATAGACTCGTTTAAATATTGTAATGACTTAAATTCCTTATTTCTTAATCATGAAAGAGATTATAATGTCATGATCTGCCTCCATTCATCTGTCTGCTAAAATGTACCTCTGCCATGGAGATTAACTGATGGATGGATGTGGATCATACATTGATGTGATGTGAAATGACTAGGGATGGTTGTGGTTTTAGGAAGAAATGATTAGATTATTGTGGTGATCTGTGTGGTAATACAGTTGCTCTGTGAAATAGGGCTGTGGGAAACTGCTTATAGTTGTGAATAATTATGAACCACAGAGTCTAATGACTGAGTGCTACAAGATAGCACAACCACTTTCTCTTCACATAAGTTGAAAAGGGTCAATGGGAATACTTTGTTAATACATGTGAATCAATTGTAGTCTGAACAAACTTGAATTAAATGGAATTGTCTCTTGTGTGGTGTGCCATTACGACATCTCTGTGTAAGCACAACAAGGACTGGCTGTTAGGTTGTGAGACAATTGCACTTGGCAAATGCTGCCATATTATCCTCCAGGAGGTTAACACAAGGAAGTGACATGTCAGGCTGCACTGATAAATCTCAGTGAACCTGAAAACTGAGCTGTGCCACCAAAAGCCTTAAAAACACTAATCTTTTGAAGTTGAGAAGACCGAGAACAATGAGTCAATAATATACCAAAGAGATAATCTACTATTGGTTTGTTTGAGCTCCATTTTTAAATGCATCTACTTACAACAAAATGGCAGAGCACAGTCTTAAACCTACAACACCCAAAAGCATCATGAATTTTTAATAGTGACGGACCAATTCCCTCTTCCAGCTCTCCTGGGACCATTTAGTCCTCCTTAATCATTAATATGAACTTGTTAGACACTTTATGTAATGAGCAATATGAAATGATGACAACAAATTACATAGGCATATTTAAATGCAAACTAAGAGGAACACAGCTGAGCAGTAAATATGCCTGCATCCGGGCTACAGTAGTGGGGCAGCTCTTTGCTCCCAGGGAGCCTCATAATCCCTGTCAGCTGCCTGGTAAGAAACACTGGTCCTCACAGGCAACATCATATGAGTAAGTGCACGCGAGGTTGGGTGCAATAGACAGCATTTTTAAGTAACTCGCATGCAGCTTTATTGATTATCCAGATAAAGAAATTTGCTACAATCAAGTCACTGTGAAAGCTTTTGTGATAACATCTTGGGAAGTCCCATTCCTAGTCATGAAACAAACACAGCCAGCCAAGTGTTCCCTCATGCTCAGGCATCATTCACACTGAGACACCATCAGTGGATCACATGGTGCTTCACAGCAGCCACACAAGGTCTGCCATCAGTCAGTGAATGCAACACATGACCCTTTGCATATCTATTGACTAAGAAGCAGAGGAACACAAGGATAAACAGAGGTGCATATAAAGCCAGTTTGATGGAATTAAGTCAAATAAAATACATTGTGAACATCTGTAGAATAAAGATAAGAAAAAAGCAACACATACAGAGTGAAACTGATAAGAGTCTTACTAATTCATAAGTTCCAATGAATGCGGTTATAGTGTACGATCGATTAATAAGTTAGTCTTGACCAAATAAAGCAGAACATTGTGTAAAGGATCTGACATCTTTGAAGTTTTGTTTTGTCCACAAATCACTTATATTCATATGCTTTGTAATACAAGAGCAAAGGAACAAGAACATATTCACCTAAAGTAAATGAATTCAGAGAGGTTGTTGTTTCTTTTAAATTGTATTAACAACTCGCTCAGACCTATTAATCGATTATCAAAACAGTGCTCATTTTGGAACCGATGCGATTCGATTTATCATTGCAGCCATACACGTAAACACATGTATATTACCGTTTGTCCAGGAGTTCCAATGGACATTTCAATGTAGTAACCTCTTCCAGAATCTCCCAGCAGGTTGTTCTCCATGTCCAGAAAGTTGACAGTGCCAGTCGGATCAGAGGCAAGAGACAGGCCGTTTACTTCGGAGCTCGACGACGTCAACCGAGCAGGAGTCGCATCCAACGCCGACGACACATTCAACTTCCCCGTGTATATTTTCAGCGGTATGGTAAAGAGACACTTCGACACACCGAAGTAGAAGCTAAAAGCAAATGCCCACATTATGGCAGATGTAGAGTATGCCATGGTTGTTGTTTTGCTGTAATATGTGTGTATAAATTATGATAGCAGCAGAGAGGAGTGTCGTAAAACAAGACTGCAGCTTCTTCAAAGTTTCCAGCTCAAGTTTTCAGTTTAGCCATTATGAAAACGCCTGTACTAACGTGACCGCCATTATGGAAACACAACTGCCTCCCCGTTGCTACGAAGAATAAGGGGAACAAAAGAAGAAGTCGCTTAACATATTTAACATAGCAACATGTTGAAAACTGACTCTATCTCCACTGAAAACATGTTTGTCTGCTTCCATCCACTCCTCCTCCTACACCAAGCTAACCGAAATAGAGAACGGAATTTCCGGTCAACACCTTCAAAATAAAGGGCTCGTGAACAATTTTAGGCACATAAAATGTTCTTAAACATCCGGCACACGCCCAGATTTGTACATTAGAAAGAATATGGCATAGATAACCCCAATTAGTGGTTCCCAGACTTTTCACAGTCCTGTACCACTTCAGACATTTGACCACACAGAGTCTCTAAGTCAATTATTTCCCACCAAATAGATCTATTTAAACTTTTTAACTTAATTAAATAAAAAAAAAATAGCTGAATGTATCTATGTGTCTTTTAATATGCTTTTTTTTTTTGTTTACTTTGCCCACCCCCTACATCACTTTGCACACCCCAATATTGGAATCACTGGCATAGATGATAGTGTTCTCCCACTATGACTTTTAGATAATAATAAATTATTATGGTGTCAATATTGATTGAAATAATTGTAATTACTGAGAGGCCTTATGTTGTGTTTACAACTGAATATAATACACATCTTTACAATATAATGTAAAGAATAACTAAATGAGATAGCCTAATTTATTAAGATCCACCCAAAAGACAAATGATCTACTGTGAATTGTTGTATGTTGGATGATACATTAACATCAGAATTACTCTATTTTTCAGATCAATTGTATCAGTGAACTGAAATAGCAAACTTTTCTGGAAAATAGAATTATAAATCCACACAAGTATCTTTCAAACAACAGACATTCTAACTACATACATATGTAATTGCTTGCACTGAAGTTTACATCCAGTCACAGTGATTTTAACAGTGATGAGTGAATGTTGCCTAGACCAGTCCTGATTTAAAATCCTGAGTACTGACTTAGACAAGACAGATTAAAATGTGTCTAGAAAATACAATAAAATAATATGAAGAAATTAGTATGAGTAAACGTCAGGTAGAATCTTGTATTTATTTATTTGTGTCTTTCTCAGTGGGTTACCACAGTGGATGATCCACATATTTGATTCGTCAGATGTTTTTTTTTATGCCAGATGCACTTCCTGACACAACCCTCCCACTTGGGGACTCAAACTGGTCACTGCTACAGATTTACTGTAAAAAAATAATAATTACAAAATAAGAGTGCCATCCCACACAGTTTTCCTTCTGCCCTGCCCAAACACATCTGATTGAAACTCATCTAGTGGGCTTTTATTGTGAAATCAATCTGGCCCAGTCGCTATCACTTCATGTGTGCCTGCCAGAACCAATATCCAGACTCAGAGCCGAGTATGAACGTAGAGAAGCACAACATGGATTGTTTGCGTCACTTAATCCATTGCCCTTGGATGTCTCATTATGGTTGTTAAGTAAAGTGAACTTGTTAGTCATGGTCAAGGACATTTCCTCATAATCTGCAATGTGCAAAAGTTGTAGTTATATATAAAGTTATATTTATAAGGTGAATGAGGTTTCTCAACCTTATCATTATATTTTAAGCACAACACCCCAAACAATTATGTGGCTGAAGTCATTCAGAAATCATGGCAGTCAGCATCAGTGTGTACAGAGCATCACATGTTACCTAAAAATAAAAAGCTTCTCTGTTTTATTCTGTACCTAAGCACCAGCTCCTGAAATACAAGCTCTGGTGTAGATTACTGCCATTAAAAGGAATCTCCATCTTCTTTCCCACATTAGAAAGTGTGTGGTATTTGTCCATTGCATGTTTCAGCTGGGACAGTTTAATTTGCTGCTTTGAGAGTTAAAAAAAAGAGGAAGACCGATGTCACAGGCCTTCTTTATGCTGGTCATTTCACACAGAGACAACCACTGTCTGGCTCTGACTTCCTCATGAGTCCTCAGCTTCACTGTCACATGTTTATCCCATCTCCCTTTCTCACCCCCCTCTCATGGAACTTAATCACTCCCGTAACAATAACCCAAATTCCAGAAAATTCATCTTTCTGGTGCATTGCTTGTCATGCACTTGGTCTTGTGAATAACCCATTTAAGCACAATTCCTTTTTCTTCTTCACTTGGATACTTACTGGCCTGAGAGTATAAAGAGGGGGGAAGGAGGAATGCATTGTTTACTTGTCTGTTACTACAAATGAAATGCTGTGGGTCCGGATGTAGATCATGTGTGTTACAACTCCTTAGCTTAAAGGGTTTTTCTGACTCATTGATTTATTTTCTTCTAATCATTAAACCTATTTCGAAGCCAACAATCCTGCAGGACATGAACCAAATACTAATGATATGATAGGATCGGACTTCATTTAATGTAACAGATTTCAATCAGCTACTATGATGGTGTTTCATAAAACAAGAAAAATTATGACTTTGACCAATAACAATTTGTCCAGGAAATGCAGAGTTTATCTTGGTTATATTTTACTGACAACCTTGTGTTGTTTCCTTCAAGCCAGCGTGTCACCATGGACTTTCTTCTTGCAGTTCCACTGTTTACCACAACAGGGCACTCTGCACCATTTCTCTGTGTTAAATCCTATCTGAGGGCCTGTAGCAGCGTCTGTGTGTGAGCAATTTGGGCAGCTTAAGAGAGCCAGTGGCCCTATTTGGTAGTACAAATGTCCTTTGCTGGGACATTGCTACTTAATCCTCACAGCTGTGATTATTACACCTGATGAGAGAGGAGGAGAGAGCGCTCTGCATTATCTCATGAGCATCCACTCCACCTTTGCCTCAACAACACTCATACAGATCCACTTGATCTCAGAAATTAGCTCAGGATCTTCAAGATTTTTTCCGTTGCAGTTCCTGTACATTAATGGATAACAATCCAGGGAGCATGTCCATATTCAGGCTCACAATAAGTGACAATATGACATTTAAATGATATTTATAAATTGTGATAACTGTTGGGGATTATTAGACTATTGATCATTGTAGAATTACCTGAAATAGTATAAAAAGTCAACAACTTTAGGTCAAAAGGTCAATAAATTGACCTGTGAGTGTGAATTCCACTGATCACATCTACATTTATTTGTCTACAGATGATATATTTTATATATAATGTTTATATACAACATTGCATTTATTCATTATTAATTGTTATGTAGTCTTAAATTAGCGATATTGCCTCATCACACCGCGGCTGTGATGAGCAGCCTCACAAACGCCCTAATCACTGTAAATCTATAATGCTGAACAGAGATTTGTTGAATCTGTTTGCATTTCCCAGTTGAATCAAATGCAACATAATTACAGCACAGGCATGACAGAGCTGAATGAGCAGCAAATGGGGATTACACTGGGGCAGGTCATAGTGATCAGTCTGGCCACATGTTTCAGAGGCAATTCTCATTTTGATACCCTGTCTACCACACTGTTTTATTAGCACGCCGGCTGGTGTCAATTGCCTTTTTATTCTTTAGTGTGTAAGGATTAGGGTTGTCAGTTAATAGTGGATAAAGTCATGGCTGAAAAGACAGAATCAACTTGGCTTGTACAAGTTAGGGTTCTAAACAAATGTACCCAACATCAGTTTTTAAATTGAATGATTGAATGACTTTATTCCTCCCCCAGGAGGGAAACACACATTCACAACAGCTCAGTTAAGAAATGAGAATAAAATACAAATAAAATAAAATAAAAATAAAAATAATTAATAATAAAAAAATTTCCTGGTCAACTCGCTCTCATTGGTTATTGCAGTGTTCTGTTCACGCCCCCAAACGCTATTCAGTTGTAAACATCAAGCATGTTTAATACTTAAGTTTTGAAATCAAGAAGACTCTGATGCGATGATGTTAAAATTGTGAAACTACAGGATAATCTGGCCAGAAAATCAGCCTAAAATCAGAATCCACCCACGATTGTCTGAAGGGCCACATAGGGACCGAAATCTGGCGAAAAATTTGACATGATTATACACTTATACAAACATACTTATATTTAGTATATCCCATTTCTGCCAATAAACTCTCCTAAATGTTACACACTAGACCTTTAAAGATCTCCTTTTCATGCTTTGTTGGTTTTCCTTCAGCATATCAGGTACTGACTTAGAGTTTGCCCGTGCTCCATAACAAGCTACTTTGCTGTCTCTGCCTTTGCCAGACCTGTCAACCTCCTAACAAGGTGTACATATGCACAGCTACTACTGCAGAAGAGCAGCCCAAATGAGGAGAGGCTGGATGAGATGAGGGGGACGAGCCAGACAACAAGTGCACAGGTACATCACTGCTCATTCACTGGTACCAGCAGTAAAAAAAAGACAGCCAGATTTGGTTTATTTTGCTTTTCTTCAGATCAATTACTTGTAACTGTGTGGCAACTCTCACCACTACGACAGGCAGGAGTATGACTAAGGGTGGCTCATGCAAGTGTCACAGGCTATTCACACACACACTCTTCCCCCAGTGGTGGTAATGCTGCTTATCTACAGTGTATCTGTGTTTGTTTGTTCATTCACAGCAAAGGCATTAGTGACACGTAGATTAGTCATAGAGGCTAGCATCTAAACAGGCCTTAGTGGGAGTCAGGAATCCCACCACCCGTTCTGCTCCTTGCCTCAAGGCAATACTCGTACCTTCAATGCTTACATACACACACATATGCCTTCTGTGTTTGTTCAAATACCATCGGTCCCTCCTGATGTGTTGGGTGCCACAGAGCAGATGTTGCTGTATTAGTGGGTAGAGGGTGAGACTGGTGGCGGGCTGTGGACTCCTCGTTATGGAGATGTTATTTGTCAGTGTAGTTAGGGCACCGCTGTGCACTGAGTTTAATGAAGTGGTTTCTGTAATTGTTTACTCCAGGACTCGCATAAGAATTGTGCTTTTTCTTGCAACCTGTCTAAATAAATCTAAATCAATCAGGAGATGTTGCATCCTGCAAATGAGACCTTCCAGTTAAGGGGTGTTTCTCCAGTTTGTGATAACTGAAACAGTAGACAACATAAAGAAGATAGGTCTTTTGGTAAATGGTATTTGATATGCTTTATCAGTTCTGACAGACTGGAGTCACATGAGGCCACATGTGAATAGTTGTCATACATTCATTCATTCATTCATTTTTAGTAATGAAAGGATAGTTCTTTGCATTCATTTTTCCACTGGATTGCATATTGCTGTGCAGTGTGGTGTGCACATGGACTGTATATAAACTGGACGTAGTCTTCCTGTTTCAAAAATTAAGCTTAGGATGCCATTAGGGGGTGACTCCACTGGTTGCCATAGAACTCAGTTTGAATGGAACTATGGACATTTTCCATAATGTGGATAGCATTATCACGTCAGTTAACATTTTAATGAAGTTAATGATCTCAGGTCTTAATTAAACTAGTTTCAGGTTTCTCTTCATATATACAGTATATATAACTCAGTTCCCATTTAGAGGAAAATTGACAATAAAACATGGCACATATTATGAGTGGAAACCAGCTAGTCAAATGGGTATGGGACTGGGTGCAGGTGATGTCTGCAAACCTCCGGTTATAAAAACTGACATGGGGCCGGTCAAAAATAATATCAGCCAGGAGCACCAACGAAGCAATGGTCATCCGTGGCCTTGATAACAACCCCACAGCATTTAAATTAATATATGATCTTAGCTCCTCCACAGCATGTTGATGGGTAAGCATCAACATCATGGTGAATATTTTGGTAGTTGTTTATACACAAAATGTAACAGTTTTCTGGCTTTCATAGTTTTCTGATCCAAGGATGAACGAATCTGTTACAGGCCACTTGCAGATTCTTCCGTTGCTTTTGGTGCGAGGTCAAATTGGCTGTTAACTGAGACGGAGCACTGGAGCAGGTGTGTGCGTGTATTTGTTACCTCTTCCTCTACATCTGTTCTGGCACAAACACTAACCTTGTCAGGACCAGTGGTCCTCATGGAGACCAAAATCTATACCTAATTTCTGAGGAACTGGTTAAATGTAAGGCCAAAATTTCAATTGTGGTTAGGTTAAGGTTAGAATAAGACATTAAGTGGTTATGGTTAGGGATAACTGTTTGTAAAGGAGGTCCAAATTAATGGAAGACAATGTAGAGTTCTTACAAGGATAGCTGTGTGAACATGTGTATACACTATGTGTCACTGTCCTCCACTGACTTCCAGAGGTTATATCAGGTGTAACATGCTTCCTCATTAGGACAGGCATCTCCAAGGTGATAACCAATTAGAAAAGCTGAACCCAGTAGTTAGGAGTTGTAAGGTGTACAGAGATCAGATACTTCCCATCTCTCATGAGCCAAATTGCATTCACATATTTGTGAGACCTATTGCAGAGCTAAGCCTGTTGTTCTCTCATTCAGACAAGCACATTTCCCACACTCCACCACGTTTTTTTTCCCCCCCAGCAGGCAGTGCAGAAATTCCACTCAGAAGTAATATTCTCACGAAGGCTTGTGCACTGACTCACCTTGCGGTTTGGTATTGAGTCTCCTTTGCGCTTGACTGTGTCCCTCTGTTCTTACAGCTATCCATCAGTTTCATAGCATGCAATCTGCATCCCTCCAGCCTCCCACTACCCGCCCACCAGTGCTGTATCTGTTGTGCTCTGCGTGTGTGTGTGTGCAGTGCAAAAATGTCCATTGTGTTTTTGCAAAAGGTTCGAGTGTGTACATGTTTCCAGCCCCCCCCCTCCACAATAAAAAAAGAGAGGGGAGCTCTTGGTCAAATAAAATCCACTGCAGTGCTTCCGTGGCGGTGATAGGTGAGCAGTAAGGGTGCTTGCCCCCTGGGTAGATGCTGCTCAGAGAGGGGGAGATAAGGATGGTGAGGGTAGTAGTGAAGGACTGAATGAAGGCAAGCAGGGAGGATGCTGGGAGGCAATGAAGGGGGGGGGCTTCTTCATACATTTTTATGACCACATAGATAAGGTCAGTAGTGTGCCATCGTTACTAGGCAACACTGCGACCCTGAGTTGGATTGAGTTGTGAAGCTGAGAAGTCAGATATTCTTATTACAACAGCCCTGCTTCAGTTCTGCTGTGTGCATTTGTTAACAAGCAGCCTGTCTCCATGTGCCATTCTGACAGTCAAGGCTGAAAGACTGCTTTAACTGGTCGATTAACTAACGGCACTGAAATAATTAGAAGGCCATTGATTGGGTTATTACATTGTTACAGTCATGTTGATGATACACTGGTATCCATGTGCATTCAGATGCGTGATAATGGTAATAGTGATGAAAAATGATGGTGAGGTATTTCATTATATATTTTTAATGATCCAGTTCATGTGGGGATACACTAGACTGTGGGTGTATTGATTTTTCCAGTTTTCAAGCAGAGAATGGAGGAGATGGAAACCAGGCACATATGCAGCCAGAGTACAAATCACCCAAACCCCCCCATTCTCTTTCTCCCTCCTTTTAATAACACGCTCTACCTTCACTCCCCTTCTTCTGCACTGCTCCTTTCGCTCTCTCCCTTTTTTTCCATCACCCACTCAGCTCTCCATCCTCACCTTCTTATTTCTGCCACTCTTCTAGCAGGCTGTCATTATGTTTCCCTCCCCTCACCTTTTTCATTCGCTCCCTTGCCTCCTCTCTTTACTCCTCCCATTTCTGTCCCCTTCAGCGTCCTAGTTTAGAGCATCAAGGTTGGCTACAGATATGCTCCTCTGTGCCTTGGGGCTAACCAATGGGAAAGTGGCTGGGCTTGCTGTAGCCAGCTGGGGTGTTGGTATCAGAAATTGAGAGTGACTTGGAAAAGGTTACTGCAGGTTACTACTACGGTCTGCAGGAGTTACAATACATCAATCAAAAGAAGTGTGACTGAAATCTGCTGATATCTTAAACCACAGAATGGCAAATTTAGAGGAAGAAACAGCTTAACTATTCCTCCTGCCATGTGCTAAATGAGAAAATGAATATCAATTTATTTTTGTGAAGCTACAGCAGTTAGTTTGCTTAGCTGAGCATCATAAGATGGTCTCCAAATATCAAACTGCTTGTTTATTTTATTTCTGTGAAAAAGGTCTATTTATTGAAGACATGTAAAGTATTGTATACACACGTTGTATGAGTTAAACTCATTGACAGTTTGCTGTATAAGACTAAATTGCAGTCACATATACATATATGTATACATATATGTGTGTATATATGTATGTATGTGTGTATATATATATATATATATATATATACATATATATATGTATACATGGGTGGCCCTCAACTGTGCGTGACCTCATGTCCTTTGCTTGCTCTTTCCACTGACCTCAACAGAAACATCTCCTCTTTGACACATTATCTGCTTCAACCCTGATGTCTTTGACACAGTTGGCGCAGTGTCAAGTTATAGCAGTCTTAATTTAAAGAGTGTGCATGTGTCCTTATGCTGATTGACCTGCAGGTGTCTTTTTTATCCCACGGGGACAATAGTGGGTAAGACAGCACCTCTCTGATCACTCTGGCCCTGGCAACATGTAACCTTATACACACTTCTATCAGGGGCCACGAGCGCAGCTTGTCTCTTATCAGTGTCATTGTCATAGAAAACAAAGGGGATCATTATACCAGTTGCAGAGAATGTTTCTATTCTGAGTTAATGGGTCACATAGTGTAAAGGCAACCTGATCCTCCTCTGGGTGCCGAAAGAGTGAGCCGAGGGTTGACATTTTGCTGATGATAGGCTAGTCTATGTTTTGTTGTAAGAGACACTGGGCTTCACGGGAGTTGTCAAAACAACAGACCCCATCCTGAGGGATTACCCAGCCTGTCTGCACACACACCAGAGACAGGGTCAGCTGGAGGGGTGGGTCCTGGTGTGTGTGTGTGGGGGGGACATGTATGGTGTGTGCTGCAGGTCGATGGAGGTGGACAAGGAGACAAAACTGAAGGAGAATGTGTTTTATCCTATTCTAAATAGTTTAGATTTAATACTTAAATTGTTAGAGGGGTTACATGCAGTTTCAACCATAGTAGAATTTTTAATATATTTCAAACTTTTCCCAAAAAACACAGAAAGTTGTCTCCTTTTATTTAAATCTATACACAAACATTTAAAATGATATACTTCACGTACAGCATTATCTCTCATGTAATGTTTGTTTTTATTTTAAGATTAGTTGTAAATTAAATATCTCAAATAAGTCGAATGCAGAACGGTTCGGTAATGGTGGCACATCTGCCAGAACCTTGATAGCATGAGTAGTCTTCCTGATACTGGACTGTGCTACACAGTATATCGATCAATACACATTGTGGTTTTTAAATTCAAATAACATAACTTCCTCTTGTGTAACTGCTACCTCTTTACTTTGATCGTAATCACGCGATTATTTGAGCTAAGGCTGGGCGATATGGGAAAAAAATCTTATCTTCATATACCCTCTTACATAATTCAATATCAATGTATATCACAATATAAATCAAATCAATATGTCTGTGGCTGGGCGATATGGCTTATAAATAATATCTCAAAATGTATATATATCGGGATATAAAGCTACACACAGGTTGTTTCTCTGGGCTCAATACAGTGACAATACAGTAATTCTGTAAATACACACAAAAATATCAAACATTATCTTTTATTTCAGATAATATCTAATTTATTTCTTTGGCTTTTTATGTTATATGAGGGATATGTATGTGTGTTAAAAACAATGAACTAACCTAACTTTGTTGATTCCATGTATTTTGAATCAATATATAATATCAAATGTGTACTATTTAGTGTATTTCACTCAATATAATAAATAGCATGGCTATGAATGCAACAGCCTTTAAAAGCAGGACAATCATGACATGACGACATCCAAAATCTAAGGCGACATCTTGTCTCAAATATGGATACACTGCTCAGCCCTACACTGAGCACAGACGCGAGTATTACAGTGTGAGGACTTGCGACCTTGGACGAGTCATGTTCATGAGTCGTCTCACATGTGCTTCACTTATCCACACACACACACACACGCACGCTAACACAGGCACATGCAAACACACACCCACGCACAGAAATGCATGCATGGCCACACAGCAAGACCAAGACTGTTGAGCAGCAGCTTCTAGGCCTCATTGTCACATTTGCTTACCAATGTTTAGGCATCATGCTGGGGGGCTTCAATGAACTACACCCTTGTGCTCGTCTACACAGTAAACACCAACCCACTGGAAATCCTCTCCTATCATATTCAAACATGACTGCAGAGATACTGAATAATGCCACCTGCTACGTGTTATATTTTTCAGTATATCTTCATATTATCCTCCACATGTGACTGTCTTCAACTGTTGGCAGTCGCACATGCAGAGCCTTGCAATTCACACACAATTATGTGCAGCTTCAGCCTTAACTTCCGTACACAAATGAATATCTTTTGCATTTCGTGAACACATGAGTCGCCTCTGCATGCCTAAGTATAATCTTCCAGGGGTTTCCACTCAATACATCAGCCCATTTGGCCACAAGGTCACAGCCCTTGTATTCAGAGTGAGAATCAAGGTATTGTTTTTCACATAACAAGTAGCCAGTTCAGTGATACAGCTGTCTGTGTGGGGTAAGTAATGAACACCAGCACCTGTTTTCCATAAGGATTGAAAAGCCTGTGTGCCACCAAGAGAAACTCTCGATCTGTATGTAACGCCACGCTCAGCTAAATGTGATCTTTGGATATCACGAGAATCGCAGCAGAGCTCCCACTGATATTGAGCTGTGAGGTTTTTTTTTTTTTTTTTTTGTCACTGGTTTCACAATAGTACTATTGGATTGTAGCTCTGAGAGTTTTATATGTTTGCGCAATTATTTTCATCAGAAAATGAATCTTCGTCAACCAAACGTCAAATAAAACATAAACACATAAACACAATACACTTTGTTTATGTAGCACTTTGTGTTATAAGTGCTTTAGAAAAAGAATTAATCCCAGAAATAATCAAATCATTACGTGGTGATGCCGTTCATATACATTTATCTTAACCTGTAGCATCAATACTATGCTCAGCTGAGCATGACAGACTCACACAGCTGCTCTCATTTGGTGGTTGTAAGGGCATTATGGTCAGTGTTGATGTTGCTCTGTGTTTGTTTGCTGTCAAACACATGTGAAACTGTCCTTGTCCTGAGTAACTCCCTGTTGTGTGTGTGTGTGTGCGTGTGTGTGTGTGTGTGTGTGTGTGTATACTGTACACACAACATAAGTATCCCCCTTGCAAAAATTACCCTGACCTATGTTCTGGGGATAAAAAGGTCTCTCCTCTTCTCTGCTTTGATGTTACTAGGCAAATCATTCCTTATACTGTATGTGTCCATATTGGCTTCCTCATCCCACTTTAACATACTTAATGTTACTTGTATTTCTTTACCTTTTATCTTTAAAAAATTTTTTTATTTCAGCCCCTCATAACATCCTTTTTGCAGAACTAGATCATACCAATGTCTAGAATACCAGGCTCGCTTGTTACCTGAAAGGCATTAGTAGGCTTCGCTCTTTGCCTCATGCACACATGTAGTCCTTGAACTTAAAAGAGGATGTAAATTAAAAATACAAACGTGCCCTTGAGCAAGGCATTTCAAATTCACCTCCTCCCCCACCGAGTGAGGAAACTATTCAAATACAAGAGCGAAGGCGCTGCGAAGCAGAATGTGCATCTTGTACGTCTTGTCAAATAAAGATCTGATTAATTTGCAGTCAGACTGTTATAGCATCCTCCCTCTTAAATAATCACATCTCACAATCGGCTGCCGCTAATGAACTTACTCGCTCCTCCATGCCAAGAATCCAGAGATGAAATGCCAGCATAACGCTCCTTATCCACTTTACATGACAGGCTGGATCCTTGACCCACTGCCCTGATTCACCCGTGTTTTTACCTCAGTGCTGCACAGACTTGAACTTGCTTGGGTTTATATGGCTTAGAGGGAAGTCAAATTATCCTCTTAATCAATTAAACATTAATTTTGAGGAGGTTACAATTGCTCCAAAAATGTAAATAAATGTTTAAAAAAAACACACCATACAATCTGGGCTTTACCAGGACTAATAGGAGTCCTATATATTTTTATGTCAAGCTAGAACAGTGTGTTCTGCTACAGACTCCAGCAAATGTTGTGCAGTGCTTGTGTTCGGCTGCTGCACTGAAGTGACCAATGTAGAGACAGGCATTTGACAACTACAACCATTTACACCACCCTGAAATACATAGGGTTTATATGCACACACACACACACATCGTACTGCACCGCAATTTATATTTGTTTTCCTTTGTACACGTTGGAATTGTAAAGATCCTTCCCTCGATCTTGATATAAGCAAATAAAATGAGTATCCTGGGGTGAATAAACAGGATTTCACTTTCAGTATATTCTGTCATGTGGGATAGAGAATGAGATGCAAACTGCCCCGCTAGTGATATCACAGTCAGTGAAACCCAGCTCTGTGGACAGGCCCACAGGCTCCCACTGCCTGCTGCAGCTACACCCTTGACTTCAAGGCAAGCATTAAAATGGAGGGGTGGTGGTGATGGTGGTGGTACTGTTGGGTGCATTATGAGGTTGAGGCAGGAGGTATGTGTGTGAGCCTTTGGGAAGGGAGGGGGGGGGGGACTTTATTAACCCTCTATTTTCAGCCACCAGTAAGAAAATGTTGCTCCTGTTTTTTTTTAAATGTTTTCTTTATAAAACAATGTTCCTCTTTAAGTGAACAAAAACGCGCATCATTTAATGCATGAATAGTTTATTCCTCAGAATAAAGTTGTAACTCAGCGCACCTGCACGCCAGGAAGCCGCGCTTTCAGACTGAGGCGCCACATTTCCGTGCGTAAAAATGTTATCCCAGGTGCCGAGGTGCGCCAGGTGCAGCTCATTTCCTTAATGCAAATGCGCCTCGCACACACAGCGCGCTCTCACACTCTTTACCTCCACTAGCAACTTGCCCTCAAAACCGACCGGCAGCCGCCCCTGCTCCTTTAAGGCAATGAGGAATTAAAGCGTCTGCAGGGGCAGGGAGAGGGTTATATTCTGTGCAATGCTCACAGAGTCAGTGTGGTTCGATTAGAGAGCGGCAGCGGGGAAGATGCGCTTGCTCGCCTCTTGCTGGACGCACAGAGGCGATGAAGATGATCTGACTTTGGAGTCTCATGAAAAACCAGTTTTTCGTTCTTATTCTACCACCCCCTCCCCTCAGTTTGCTTCTTTGCTCTTTCAGTTATTTTGATTTCTTAGAAGAGAAAAAAAAATTGTTTTCCCAATGATGAGCCGTCACTCCGTCTTGTGCTGAGAAAATTGGATCTTCTGATATTTATTTTTTGTAAGATTTACTTTAGCCACTTTGGCTAATTAATTTCTTTTTCTGTACCGGGATCCGCTCCTATCGCTCTGACTCAGCATCACACACCTGGGCTTCACCCATTCAGCATCCTTCTGAATCACAGGGAGAAGCAGCAAGACGCGGAGCAGAGGAGGAGAGTGTGAGCACAGCTCTCCCCAAGACAATCACTGAGGCTCATTTATGCTCTAAGCGTAAAGAGAGGGCTAAGAAAAAAAGGAAAAACAGTGTGTGAAAAAAGTAAGAAGAAGATATTAAAAGTAGAGACTTGGACCGGTTTGTTTCAAGACAGTGGCAAATGTTTAACCTTACCTCAAGCGCACAGAAGAGAAACCCAGGGAGGCACCGGTCGGAGGAAGAAGAGAAAGCATAGCTTGGGGGGATTGAACGGAGCAGGGCATGTGGATATTGGCTTTTATCTTTTCCCAGAGCATCTTGAATGGTAAGTTTTTCCCGCTTATCATTGTTTTTTCTTCTTTTTTTCCCCCTTTTTTTTCTAGTGCTCATTTCCAATAGCAGAAAGCAAATCAATGGTAGACGGCTAAGTGACTGAGAGGGAGGATGGAGGTCACCTGTGACCCACATGAAATGGATTTTATATGGTTGTCAGAAGGCTGACACCCTTGATAGAGGGAGAGACACGGGCGAGGCACTGATGGCGTTTTAAATCCTTCAAGCTCTCCTACAAACTACTAAATCTCTGGCCTTCAGACATACAGTACAAAATAGCAGTTATTTTTGTGCAGTTCTATTTGTATTTCATTAATTGCTTTGGTTTAAATGTGATTTTATAATTTCAAGTTGTAATTATTTAAAAATGTCCATCATTGACCTGTAATTTATTTCAGTTTTTATTTGGTGCCCAATGATGCTTATACTCTGTCACAACCTTGTTCCACTGTGGCCCTTAGTAATAAGTGACGTATTTGATGTAATGGACATTTGGTTTAACCCCTCCCCCCTCCCCCACAATGAGCATGATTTTCAAGTTCAAAGTGGCTTAAATTAATATTCTGCTCCAAAATTGGACATTTAAACTCACAATTTAGAGACAGCAGTCAATCATTTTTTATTTGAATCATATTCAGTGTCAAATATTCAGCTGTTATTTTTGGGTTTGGCTGTATGTCTGTGTCCAAAGTGGTCACAGATGTGCACCAGCTGTATGATTTATCTTTTAATGTAGTTTATAGGCAGAAAATGAACACCATTGATAAGAAAAAAAACAGTATTATTGATGAGACATATTACACAGACCATTGTCAGCAAATGCAAAAATATTTCACCAAAGCAGACAGAAAATGTGAAGTAAATTTTCTGTTCAAATAGCAGATTGTCTCATTCTTCCATTCAAATACTGTAAACACCCAGATTTGGTTTTGCATCTTGTCTCTCTTTTCTTACACACTTGTGTATTTTGCGCAAGTGCATGCATGCCATAGCATGCGGCTGTCGCCACGCATGCATATTTGCATGCTTACATAGTGTATCTATAATCAATAGCAGAAAATTGATACAGTTTATTGCATTCACTTATTGGCCGGAGTCTCTTTCTATGGAGGAATTATGGCTGATTGGGTGTGTACAAAAACAGGGGTGGAAAAAAGAATCGAAGAAGGAGAGGCAGGGGGAAAGAAAATGGAAACGTATAGGAAAACGCATCAAGTTGACAAAATGGAGATTGTGCACATTCGGAAACAAAATGATGCCCATGGTTGCCTGCTTCTGCACCAAAGGGTCAAAAAAAAAAAAAAGCTGAATTCACAAAACAAAATACTGCGAAGGTGAGGATTCCCAGGTATGAATATATTTAACCACATAGAGCGACTGTGATATAATATGGTATCGTTCCCCAAAATGGATTTCCCCCCTCCGGCTGGGATGATAAAATAAGGCTTCGAAATGGATTTTTGTTCCTGTGTTGTCGCCTTTTTCCAGCGCTGGAGCAATCCTTGGTCCGTATCATTTATTGACACTGACTATAATATGGTATCTCCCTCAGCCCAGCTTGTGCTGAAACTCATAAAGGAACAATAAGGAATCCTCATTAATCATAATCGTCTGACTTTGACATTAGATCAACTGCCATGCAATATTCTGTCCATTTATTGCATAAGGGATTAGTGGGGAGGCCTGTGGCAAACCACTGATAGGGACTAAGCAATAGACAGCGCTGTTTGCAGACGTTACACATTCTTTGTTCATCATTCGTACAATGTGTTTTTATGGCTTGGTGTGTTTCATTTTTTTATCTCATTGTACAGGAGCCTATATGAGCTTGTCTTCTTTTTGTTGATTATCATGGAAACAATATGTTGACTGACTGACTGAAGGAATGACCTTGTAGATAAAAGCCAGCACAGTGATTGGATTTCAGACAATTCTTGCCATTTTAGAGTTAGGCCTATCACATGCTCACAAGCCTGTCTCTATGGTAACCTCCATCATGGGTGTCAAAGGCTATCTGGAAATCTTCACTCATTCACTTTTAACTATACAAGGTAGAAAGAACTATACAGTGTGTTGTCCACAGACGCTGTTTCGTGTCTGGTGCTTGTTGAAGACTTCCTTCACTCCCTGGTAGAGTCGTATTTGTCCACTATGTGGCGTATGATAATGCTTCTGAAATCAGCCATTATTACAAAATGGCAGACAGAAAATTGTGCATGACTGTAAATGATTTTGAAAATAAAATTGGGAGTTTGGCTCTTAACCCAGCGGTAGTTGATTATGAACATATCGCACCTTGTCAGATCAGGTGAGAGGTGGCCAAATGGCAGAGAAGCTGCTCCCTCACAGGTTTTCATATTGTATAATTATCATGTCACTTAATGCCAGATTAAGCTAGACGAAGCTAACAGTGATTTAAAAAAAAAAAAAAAAAAAAAGTAAAATGGATACTGCACAATATTTAGGCGACAATGTTCATTTCCAAAATTGCATTCATCAGGGAAATTATAGCAAGTATAAGGAAAGACGGCCACAATTCTTAGATTACTCCTTGCAGATATTCAAAAGGCAAACATTTGACACATTTGCTTCTTGTATTTAAAATACAGGGCTTTTAATATGGCCTTTGCCTGTCAAAGTAGTATCCATAAATTCAGTCATCAGTACAAGAGAGAAAGCATATTAAATATCTCTGCCTGAAAGCTGCCCCGAGGCAAAACCACAGCAGGCTAAACTGGCCTATTCAAATACTCACTGCAAAAGTATAATGAGACCAGGCTTCTTGTACAGTCCCTGTGATGAGACTATGATGATTTGTGGACATGCACGTGGCTTAACATGAAGCTCATGATTCAGGAAGGACGTCTTGTATCTCGTGGGTCTTCAAAACACATTTTAGTCTCAATTAGCTGTTGCCTCTCTCGGTGGGGCAAAGGCAGATCCACTATGAAATAAGACACTTCAATCCAGTATATCTTACGGTGAACAAAACAGCTGCCAACATCAGTTAGGCTGCCAATTTTACATGACCCTACATTATTAGTAACCTGAAACACTGAATGAAAAATCTAAAAAAAAAAGGTGGATGGATTGAGTTTGGCTGTGCGTTGCAAAGGGGGAACCAGCAATTCCCCCTGGCATGGCATGGCAAGTACATGAAGGCACAGATGAGAGTCCCCTTTCATGAATCTCTGTGGTCATTCTTAAGTCTATGTAAAGCCGTCCAGATCAATGTTTCAACAGTGGTCTTCCCAGTGGCGACAATGGCCCGCTCACATGCTCTGTAAAGCGGAGAAGTGAAACCTGACCAACCTCACAGCTGCACTCACAGGCATTAGACTGTTTACTAATTATCAATTAGGGTTTGGCTCAAGAAGCAATATCGCAACTCGCGAAATTAAATTAACCCATGAAAACATGTAGCGCACAGTCAAGTGATAGATCATCTTGTGCAGTCTTACCCTGATATGAATATCTAATGGGCTAAATTAAGTTAACAAAACCACTTAACTCTTGCTCACTTGTGAGTTATACGAGGGTGTGTTGGCTTGTGTTTTGAACTCTGTGTGTGATTCCAGTTGAAAGGGCCACTAATGTTGGGTAATGGATACCTTGATATGTGATCATAACAGATATCCCCCAGTTCATACATCCCATCTGTGTAATGAGGGCTATTCTACTGTACTGTTCCTCCTTGAGCCTGTCTAGCTCTCTAATTAGGAGCAAGCTTTGGCAACGCGTGTATGTATGAGTGCGTGCGTGTGTGTGTGTGTTGTGCTGCATCTCACAAAATGTAAAATCTAATTACCAATCACACTGTGTCTGTCTGTATTCCACTGAATCAGAGGTGTAATTGTGCAAGCCTGCGTGTAAATGTCTCTTGCGTTAAAATGTTAACAATATCATTTAGCATCTGCAGGGAAGAGCAGAAAAACCCTCAGCACCTCCATGTAGGTGTCTGATCATGTGTGCAAAGTGGGGTTGTAGTAATCCACTCAGCACCTATCAGAGTGACATGTTATATTACTGTGCAGTAACACACGGGTACTTTAATGGAGGGACTGGTGTAAAAGGTTTATTTGACAGTTTAAACGAGACTAAGTGAAGATACAGGCATGTCTGCACATGAGAGCAGTTTTAGGTTCGAAAATATTTTCAGAGAGAAGAGCATCGAAGTTTCGAAAGCCCACTCCCCAGCCACTTTATTAGGTACACAGGACACCTAATAAGGTGGCTGGAGTGACACCTGGGCTGCTCCATCTGCTTACTATACATATTGTGTGTTCAGAGATTGGTCTTCTTGATTGTAACAAGTGTTCATTTGACTCTGGCCACTCTCCTCTGATGGCATCAACACAGCATTTTTGCCCAGGATATTGTCTGTGAGACATGGCACATGTAGAGGAATTAAAAGAAGTTTTGTCATGCTATAGGGTTTAGGGTTAGAGATTGCACTCTCTGATAGTTGACAAATGCATAGAATCACTATATACAGTATTTTGCCAGAACGGATCTGCTATGAAAAGAGAAACAATTATATATATATACAACTTTAAATCATGAGTTTGATGAGACACCAGAGCTCCCAAGAGGCCAAGTCATCTGATCCCTCTTCTGCAGGTGCAATGGTAAACCAACCATGACATGGCCAACATACACAATTTATTTTTAAATTTAATAATTAAATTTAGGTTTATTAATAGTGCTACTTGACAATATGAGTGTCCTTAATGGCAGTGTTTAGTTCACTGTTGAAACTTTAAGCCATTTCTTTTTTTTGTCTAATTATTAAAAGCTTTTGTAATCAAAGCCCATCAAATAAAGAAAAGTATGTCTTTGTTAACCTTGTTCAAACACAGTCTCATAAGAATTATGTTCATATACTGCTTATTTACACCAGGGAAACCTTCAACGCTCAAGTTACATTTTTATCAGAAATGTACAAAAAGCTACAATTTATTAATGGGAATAAATGCTGCCACTGAATATTGCCGGCAGTAGTGTTTTTGCTGAAGACATAAATGTTATTTCAAGGACACAGGATTGCTTGCATTGTTCAGTGCGTGCTATAAAGATTATTGTTAGGATTAGTTTTCCTTCTCTCTTTTTTGTGCACATAGCGATGCTAAACCTAAATAAAGTTTTTTTTGTTTTTTTTTAAAGTCCAAATTAAGTTGTCTAAATTTGTTAAAGTCACCCAAATAACGCAACTGGGATTGTAAATGAGTCGGACTCAAGCTGGCCTGGGCGCTCTGCTCATGCGCCACATTTCTTATACCCCCAGCTTAAACCCAGAAATAATAGAAGAATAAGACGACCGTGACAAAAACATCGTGACATTCAGGACAATACATTTTTTTTTGACTGATGAGTAGACCAGTTTTATTATCTGTCAGCTTAAAGAGTTAAATAGTTCAAAGTGGATGGTAGGAAGATTCAGAATGGTGATCGGCATGTTAACAACTAACTATAAGTTAAACCGCAAACCACCTAATAGTAACAAGCGGTGAAAGGGTATATCGCCCCCTAGCTGAGCTGAAGCAGACACACTTCAGACAATAAATCAACTCCCCACTAGTGCTTATGTACTGGGACAAGGACAGAAGTCCAGTGTCGTCAAGTTAAATATGCATAGAAATGTGCAGAGTGTGTGCATTGGTGTATGTGTGTGTGTGTGTGTACTATGCCCATACTTGTAGTGAGCTCCCCCCCAAAGCTTTTGTTCATTGTGGAGGACAGGTGGCGGAGGTGGGATGAGTTTGCTATCCATTACCCACCAAGACAAACATTCACACTGGACCTCATAAATACTGCCCCTTAATCCAGTCTTCCACATACCAGGGCCAGGCTTTGATCTCCACACACTGTGAGGCCCAAGGCTGAATTGATTCCTGCGACTCTGGTCCGGCCATGATGCATGTGCCTGATGCTCTGCGGCTCAGTAACACATCTACCACTGCCTCTCGCTCGCCGTCTTTTCACGACCTTCCTCTATAGTCCCCCTGGTTTTTATTTTGGTAGGAATAAAATATCACACTTCTCTCCCCAACCATTTCATCTTTACCTCAAATCCGTGTCTTAATCTGATTATTAAAAGTCTGCATTTCCAGGAGATCTTCCACCATCAAGTCTACCCATGTGTTTCCTGCTCCACAGTCTGAATATTAAAGTAGGCTAAGGGATAACGGAGGAGGCAGAGCTGGATAGACAGAGTGACAGAAAGACAAATGGGTCCAGCTTGGTTTTTCGACACTGCTTTTTATTTTTAAACCTGGCACAGATGCTAAGATTTAAGACCAAGTTAGTGGAGGTTATTTTTAGCCGGCCATTTTTAAAGCGCTGTCATCTTGTTGGAGTTGAGGTAAGGTGTGTGTGAGAGTGGGTGCATGTGAGTGTGAGATGTTTAAAGTAGGTGCTTTATTTGTGCTTGCTGGTGTTTGTGTATGTGCAAGCACCTCAATACATAAGAAGGCGTGTGGTTCACAGAGTATGTGTCCATTTTGTGCGTGTGTGCTTTGTGTGTGCTCGGTGGGTGGGACAGGGCGTGACATGAAGTGGAGCCACATGAGTCTGATTTATGTCCCTCCAACCGCTCATCGATCCCTTGGCGTGGTGTGAGACTGAGTGCACCGTCAATAATCTTAGCACTTTGTGGTATTCCTAGAATTCCCAGTCCACCTCTGCTTAGACCAAAGTGTGATGCTGCAGTAAGCCATCTTGTCCAAGATCAAATAAGAGGGCATTGGGCCTGGCAGCAATGCATTTGATTGCAGGTTAGACTAACAGTCCTGCAGTGGAAATAGAGAATTGAATGTATTGTTCGAACAAAGGTAATTTGGACAGAACCCTGCATAGGTCCCCAGAAGCATGTAGGTGTTTACGTGTTGCTAAGTGTCCCCCCCAGACTGTTGCCAGGATGAGGTCTATTATATGTCTCTTTATCTAGACCATCCGTCCCCACAAGTGATTATGCTAATTAATGTTTGATCAGATGATTAAATTAAAACCTGATTCATCCAAAGCAGAATACATTTGTGTCTGGTTGGCTGCCTGGCTTCACATGGCACAAGTCCCCTGGTGCCCTAGCCTCTGGAGGACAGAGTGACCAGAGAGAGGAGGGAGAAAACGGTACAAAAATACTTATTTTTATTCAGGCAGTGGCACGAAGAGGAGGAGGAGGAGGAGATTTCTAATAAAGTAAGCCGTGGGCTGGGGAGAGAGGAGGAAAGATGGAGAGAAACAAGGAAAAAGGAGGAAATAAGTGTGTGTGTTTGTGTGTGTGTGTGTGTGTGGTGGAAGTGCTGAAAGGAGCCGTGCTGTGGTCCCTTAAGTGTTGAATAAACATGCTTGGTTTAGGGAAATGGCTGCGATAAATGTTTAATATGATAAGTCCATAAAGACGGTCAAATGAGTCTGGAGTATTAAAATGAGCATGGCACGCAATAACAGCAGCAGCTTTTGGGGGTGGGGGGTGGGGGTGGCTGATAATGGCAGGCAGAGCTAACAGGATGAGAGCAGCCAACTGCTGTGACAGCAACATTAACACACTCCAGCTGCTGGTCACAGACATCTTCTGGACAAAACATAGATTCAAAGGTCTGCCATGGCCTAATAATGACATTATTACCTGTTCAACATTAGCTGCATGTTTGGATTGTACATTTCAAAGTAAAGCTCAACATTAGAATCCATACTCTATAATGCATCACAAAAGGAAATCCATACAAAATACAACATCCAAAAAATAAAAATGAAATTGAGCAGCATTAAAGTATTAACCTCGCACTGCAAAATTCCTGGAAATTGGTCATAAAATGCTTGTTGACACAAAAAAAAAGCTTAACAAGTTCATAGTAACCAATAGCAACCGTGTCTCGATATTGTGTTTATAGTACAACAAAAGCAATTCATTAGGCATGTGCCCATTAAATGGTGATCCTTATGTAATAGGTTTACTGAACATACAGTATGTGCAAAAAGTTTGCTTTACTCCATGGTCCATCATACATATATTATATTATATTATATTATATTATATTATATTATATCTCTGTATGACAATATTAGTTAATGTTTGAGAAAAGTTTGTTTGTGGTCTTTGGAAGCAAATCCTCTGGTGCTCCATCCTGATCATGTTCTTATACAGACTAATCAAAATAATATTTACCTCCCAGGGTTAATAAATGTAATATAATTTTTAACATTATTTCTGGGAGGCAAGCTTTCATTCTGTTGTCCATGGTTTGTAAAGATTCACAGGGATTAAAACTTTAAAATATAAACAAATATCTGTTACATACAAACCACTGTCAAATGAGTTCACACATTAGTTTGTGTGTGAACTCACTGTGTGTGAGTGCTGATTAAGCAGCTGCACATGACTGTGTGTTGACACAATACATGACTCAGTATTGTGGTGTTGAGATATTGCGTTGCCCAGTGAAAAGTGATTATTTTTATGTCAAGATAGACAGATGTAATATCAACATTTCTCCAGTGAAGCGAGACAGCTGCAAACAGTTTGGAGTTTGAATGAAAGCACAAAGAAATGGCCACAAAAAGTTTCAGAAGTGAATTCCACTGCATCTTGTCCCTGCCCACCGCTGCTCTACCACTGTATACACACAAATGCTCCCTCAATTAGGTCTGATAGTATTGCTTGTATTGTGTAGTATTGCTGAGTCCACTGTAAACAAATAATATAATTTCTGCTCAGGCAGACTAAATGGAGGCAGGATAACAATAAAATATAAATATATATGCAGCATATAAAATATCTAAAAACTTGTGCTGTGGCTGCAGCGAGTGGTACAAAGTCCTTGTGGCCAGAGACTGGTGTCTCTGACGTCTCCATGGACACTGAAACCTCCTGTATATCATGTTACCTTGTCTGGTATACAGGTAGACAGCGGTCATGTTGAGACACTATCAACAGCAATTCTTTTGAAGACCCTTAACCTTAATGTCTGGTGACATAATAAGGTTTGGTATCTCGTTGTGCTGTGTCTACTTGTCTGAAGCAAGGCCTCTGCCGATATTGCGTTGTTTTAATGAGAATGTTACTGCTTAATCATGTTATCAGGAGAGATGGTGTATGCGGACGATTAGATTAGTTTGGAAACAATTCGATTAAAGCCACTTAAGTCTTAATGCAATGTAGTTAAGGATAATAATTTACAGAGAGAGCGTCTATGACGGAGGTTTGTAATGTTCAAACTTATGCGACATCGGCAACATGACTGAAATCCACTCATGTGAAATGGCATATGCCACAATGACTACAGTGTTACTGACAAGCCGGCTACAGTAAATCTGAACATATCTGAATGCAGCTGCATTTCATTTAGTATATAAAAAAAAAAACATTCTACTTTTCTATGTTTTAGTTTTTTTAATTAATGAACAAAATGCTGGCCATTTGACTGTCGATGACACTTTGTGTTTGCATTGTATCATCATCCTTCACTTCACTGTGACTTCACAGCAGAGCTAACAGCACTATGAAGTCAATTGCACTAACTGTGTATATTATTTTGTACGACTTCACTAAAACACACTTTAGACACTATTAGACACATTAGAAATCATGATTTGTTATAAGTAAATGACCTTTTATGGTTATCAGTGTCTCCATACACTACATTGACGACACTCAGCTTACAGTAATCATACATTGGATTGGAGTGAATCTACACAGCACTTGCAATGTAATCTTTGTTTTTTTTGTACTTTTTTACAGAAATGTAATGTAGATTTATTGCGTGTCTCACATAGCAATACACGATTTGCACTAGTGGAAGCTTTTATTCATCTGCAGCAGCAGAGGGAGCTGCTTTGGTCTGTGTAATCTCTCATGCACTCCACCTCCACCTCATCATCATCATCATCATCATCATCATCTTCGCAATCACCAGCGGCAACAGCATCATCATCATCATCATCAGCAGCAGCAGTAGCAGCTTAATTTAGACATCAGTGTCTTTATCACTCAGCTTTACTAACTGAGAAACAGTGCAGGGTTTTTGGCTTCCCCTTGATGAGACAGGTAACCACTCTGGCCCATTTAAGACATGAAAATAGACCGGGGAGCAGGAGGAGGAAGGAGGAGGCTCATCTGCTGTGTGGGCGTCGTTTTAGTGTTGAGGACAGATCTGTTGGTGTGGATCAGCGGCCTATGTAGCGCCAGCCCCTTCTACTGTCACAGTTTCACTTAATATTCATGAGAGCAAATTGGGAGAGAGTCGTTTAACTTTGCGTATGGTGTATTGCCTCTGGGCAGATCAGTTCAGTGGGAATGCTTACTCACAGTGGACTGCACGGCAGTGAATGGTTGTTGCCTGCCCATCTCACAACTTCTAGGGTTTGTATTTTACCTTCAGGCTCATGGACTTTTATATACAGCAACATTTTTTCCTGCTGAAATGATTTTCAACACCATTTGATTAGACTAAATGGCAGACAACGTCTGTGCACTGTTTGAAATTTGGGTCATGTACAGGTCAACGTCCTATTTTTAGTGTATCCATAAGCCCACAGAGAAGGTGCAGGAATTTGGAGACTGTGATTGTCGAATGTGAGTGAACCAGGTATGATCTCCATGTCCCAGGCAGACTTGCCCTGAGGGCACAGAGCAGAGAGTTACTTTAATTACCCAGGGTTCCTGCTGTCACTTTGTCACTGTGAAGCACCGGCTGCCATGCTGCTGTGGCAGTGATGACAACTCAGACAATGGCTTTGCTCGCTTAACAGATCCAACACAAGCGCCCTCTGAAATATAGGAAGCTGAATCAGTCACACTGTCTCTATGGTCCTCTCTTTTCCTCTTCTTGTTTGCTCTGTTCTGTTCTTTTTCCCCCTTCTGATCTCCCGCAGTGTTCAGTAGTTGCTTGAAAGACAGAATATGTAAATATTGAATACATTTAATAGGTTGTCCCCGGTTTCCCACATGGCACTGCGTCAATTCACCAAAGAGAGTGAAAATCACAACAGCCCTTCATCACTTCACCTGCTTTGATCAGGTGTTTGAGCAACAGTTTCTATTAAAAACAGTAAAGCTGTGATCCTGTGACAACATGTTCCTGCGATTCAGCAAGAGCCAGTGAGATAGCGAATTCACCTTTACCTGCTGTTTGCTCCCATTGGCATTGATTGCACATTTACTTAAATGAAGCGCCCCAGTGGCTCTCAAAGCTCACTGTCATGGTTGGTTACACCCCGTCAACTGATCAGTTCTATTGTGTGAAGGATCACAGTCTTGTTATGATACTCAACCATAGCTACTGTTAGTCAGATTGGACAGTAACACTGTAGGAGCATTACTGCAGCTGCTGCTGCTCTAAAACACATTTCACTCAATAAATAAATATGTTCTGCACAGGGGCCACATGGTTGGTATAGTGGTTAGCACTCTTGCCTTTGCAGCAAGAAGACCAAGGGCCTTTCTGCATGGAGTGTGCATGTTCTCCCCATGTGTGCGTGGGTTTTCTCTGGGTTCTCCGGCTTCCTCCCACAGTCCATGGGGATTAGATAAATTAGATAAATAAATTGGACACTCTGAAATTGACCATTGGTGTGAGAGTGGATGATTGTTTGTCTATGTATGTGGCCCTGTGACAAACTGGTGAACTGACCAGCGTGTACCCCGCCTATCGCCATGTCAGCTGGCGATAGGCCCCCCCTGCGACCCTCATGTGGAGGATAAAGTGGTAGAAGATGGATGGATGTTCTGTACATATATGCAATGTATAGTGAAGTAGCAAATTCAAACTATATGTGACCCAAATATTATAATACATGTTGTCCAAGTCAAAAACCTACCAAAATATCAGGTGTATTGTACCCAAAGTTTAATCCGAGACCTTGGAGTTGGACTACTGAACACACATACACACTGTAGTTCACTACAGCGTCATACTGCAAGTGAGCAGTGCAGCTTTGTGCTTTGGAGGCAGATACCGACATGCCATTTTGCAAGCCGTTGCTTTTCAGTATCAAAAGCCAGTCAACTCTGGACCATGGATTTGTTCATCACGATTTTTGTAAAGCTCAGCAGAAGGACAACTTCTTTGTGGACACATACATGAATAATTTATTTTTCATTTTCACAACATAATATCTAAAAGCTTCTCAAATCAATATTTCCATATGAGGGATATACCAAGGGCCATTTTCAATATGAGAGAGAGATGCTCATGATTAACCGGCACAATATTATCACCTGGATTTAAGCACTAACTCGTTTTATCTGTTTTTAGCCAGTAACGTAAATATTCTGCTTTAAAGTCACTAACAAGTGACCGTAGCAGAACATTTAGCAGCTAAGTAGTCTAATATTTTCCTTAGGAACTTAAAATAATCAAGGCAAATATAAGTTGTCTTATTTAATTAAAAGGGGATAGTCACTTTTGGTCTCGTTCTGGATGTCTTTTTTAATGTACTATAATTATGGAAGTTGTTAGCTTCAGATCTTATACTTGATAAATGTTCAAGAGTTTTTGTGTGTATATAATATACGTACAGTATATACAGGCTTTGTACTCTCCTACACAAGAGTATTACTGATCTGTTTTTATTTTGCTGATGTGGCAGCAATAAGCTTCCATGTCTAATCACTATAGAGATTGCAAAATGACGAGTAGTCCACGCAGTGTTAAAAAGGTTATTTCAAGGGGTAAACGGTTCATCATTTTCAAATCAAAATTGCAGTTTTAAACTATAGATGATAAACTACATGCCCTAGTTTAATTGTATAAAATCAATCAATACATGCAGAGCAGCATTTTGTAAACAATTCATATCATTCTTGAATCACAGCACAGTCCACTAGCATATAGTAACACACACACACACACATAATCGGAATAAATATTTTGCACAAATCACATGGTTGCTTCCCCAGTATCCATTTAATACTGTGTTATCTTTAACTATGAATCTGTGTCCTTCCTTCCTCATTTCTCCCTGAAGAGATCCAGTCAGTAAAATAATCATAGTCAATTATAGATGCATATAATGCATTTTTGAACAGTGTCATTTATTTCACCTTTACGGTTGAGCTCATGAGAAATTATGCCAATTACTGATTTCCTCTCAGGCAATGTAGTAAGTGGTTGGGCCCCGAGGCCGTTTGTTGGGCCGTGACATGGTGCCCTCTCTCTCTCTTGCTCTCTCTCTGTATATCTGAGGTCTGAGGGGCTGATGTACCTGCGCCACTGGACCATTTGTGGTCTGGACGCTGAATTTAGTCAGTTAGTCAAAACAAGTACTGCAGTGAAATGCAATGTCGTCCACCAAAGTCCCCCCCTTTTCTTTTTCTTTTTATAATTTAATCAATCTCACTATCACTCGACTAGTCTAAATGGTCGCATACTTAATATATGTGAAATATCAGAACAGCCCTGACATAAATTCACACAAGTTTCTTTGATGCTTGCACGGAAAATAAACTTTCCAAGTAACCAAACACTTAAATCTTAGATGTCTCTCCAGCCATTTGCTATTGTAGCACTCTCAGGATCAATACATTAAATGCACTCATTTTATTTTGTTAAAACTTTGATGTGTGCCTGTCTGATGCTGTACTTGTTTTAAATTAAGAACATTTTATTGTCTTGTCTTTGTACAAATGAGTCTCAAACCTTGAGCACCGTCCATAAACAGGTGGGGTTACCAGAGACTGGAGCTTGCTTAGGTTCCAGTGAATATTTACAAAATTGGTATCTCTGTGCCAGCTTGAAAAATGAGTATGAATCATATTTTCAACTTAGCTGGTGCCCCAGGCCCACTTACAACCCAGAACACTATACCACCAAATTTTAAAAAGATTCAAATGACCTAAAACGTTTTGATGTGCGACACTGTTCAGGAGTGTATAAGAATGAAATTATTGTTAGGAAATTCCAGCATTGATATCTATTTCAAAAATTCTCATTACCAGCAATAGTAGAGATGGAGCCTTTTTTTTTGGACACACCATGTTGACCCCTTACTAAAACAAATATATGCTGATAAATTACTGACAAAGGATGGCAAAGCTGCAGTCTGGTCAACAAACAGTTAATCTTGATGATAAAACTCACAGCCGTGCTTCACCCTCAGGACTAATAATCCTGTGTAAAATACTGAAGTCCCAATATAACTGTCAGACAGTCGAAACTTCTGCCACAGATTCAGAATTGTGCCACCATAAAAATGATCCTCAAAATCCTTACCTGTGATACCTAAAATCTATAAGCTGCAGTGTCGCAAACCATTGGTACATGCTCACAGGAAATGTCCTCAGGACCATGCGTTAGTCTTTGTGGCATCAGCCGAGGCTCGATGGTCGGGCAATAACTTACAGTATGACTTTCTCAAAATATATGTGAATATCTGATCATTTTTGTCTGATGATCACAAAGAAAATTATATAAATAAACATTTCATCGCGAGCTTCCACGACGTAATAATAGAAATTGCCAGAGTTATCAGTTATCGGACTTCTCGTTCTCTGACGGATACAAGCTACACACAGTCGGTCTTCATTATCTGAATGCTGTAGATTATGCATCAGCCTGTGTCTGCAACACGGGGAGTGCCGAGTTATGTGCATTACAGAAAGGTTACAAATTGCCATCTCTCCAATATGTCAACAGATGATTGTAGAAAAATAATTGCTGCAGTATTGATTGTTGGTGTGCCAACGCAGTCATTTTGAAGGAGTATTCCTAATTTGTAGCAGCAAATGTGGATGAGGATGTACACGCACAGGTCGCCACAGTCGAGAGCCAGAGGAGCAGAGAGAAAGCATGAAATTGTCTGCAATTTGAAACCGTGTTAGGAATTTATGAAGTGCTAAAATGTTTTTTCCCCGGGGAGAGTCCAAGCCAGCTGCCTGTCCCACTGTTGGCCATTTAGCGCAGAGCCTTCGGGCTCGTCACCAGGCTGAGATACACACATATGAATACTGTATAGTTAGTTCTGTCTGAAATATCAACATACAAACAGAGTCTGTCGCTCATAAACACTGAGGTCCTGATGGCAAACGAACATCTGCTGGCTTCTTCACGTTGAAATCAAACAGCTGTAGATTACTTTGAGGCTAATTGGTCCAACATTGACATTTATTACCCTCCTCTCGTCCCCCAGAGAATGCTCCCGCATAAACTGCATGTAACGTCATTCTCTTTACTGTGATGTGAATGTGAATATGATCAAGGCAGCTGACCTTATTTCATAATTGATAGTAGTTTATGTTAATTTTATGTTCCCACAGTCCCAGGGATAGGAACACAGTGATGAATCCAAAATGACTGGTCATGTTGTGCAAATTGAAATGCTTAGAGTAAATGATGTTTGAGGAATACAAATTCATGCGTTCTCGTTTTTGTCATTTGAGATTGATATTTTTTCATAGTGAAGTACTTAACCAGTTGGCTCCAGCCTCCTCTGCGACCCTCACAGGTTAAGCGCTATAAATAATGGATTGACGGAAACACAAGAAGAAAAAAGGGAACAATTTTTAAAGTCTCTGCTCCAGATTTCATTTTAGAACTACACTATATTAAGCACACTTCTTAATTAGCATGAATTTAGAGTTAAAGGTCCAGTGAGTAAGAATTAGTGACATCTAATGGTCAGACTGGAGATTGTAACAAATGGACGACTCCTTTGTTCTCCCCTCCTGTTTTACTTTTAAAATGTGATCTGTATACAATTAAGTAGCTATGAACAAATGCATGACTAGAGAAACATGTAAACAATGCTACAACATAATAAAAACAGTGGTAATACATGATGGTAAAAGCCAATCTTTTGTGTTGTCTCTCTTGCAGTTTTCAGTGAGGACCTACATTCCACCTTATACTTTGTCAATGCATCTTTGCAAGAGGTAGTATTTGCCAGCACCACAGGGACCTCAGTGCCCTGTCCTGCTGGTGGCGCTGCACCTGCCTCACTGCGCTGGTATCTGGCGACTGGCGAGGAGATCTACGATGTCCCGGGCATCCGCCACGTACACCCCAATGGAACCCTCCAGATCTTCAACTTCCTGCCATCCAGCTTCAGCAAGCTGATCCATGACAACACATACTACTGCACTGCCGAGAACCCTTCTGGCAAGATTAGGAGTCAGGATGTCCACATCAAAGCTGGTGAGTCCACAGAGCAGAGATTAGTTAAGCTGGTAGAGGTGTTATACTAGTACTATATGTAGTAAAAGGGAGACGATTTGTGTGAGCTGCACCAGGCGAAGATGACATGAAAAGCACAGTTCAATGTGGGGGTATCTATAGGTATAGTTGTTTTGTAATAGCACAATCACCTGAATGATTAACGCGATTATGAGTATTAAAAGTACAGTTGAATTAAATGCATATACTCTATTAATATTTGGCAAATTTAATAAATAAATAGATAGATAACTCGAAGCAAGACAGGCCTGATTTGAATCAATGATTGATCTTAGATTGATGGATGGATATCTTGACGAGAAGTGATCATGATTCTGATTGATGCCTCTGAGTCTCTTCTCCATCACAGCAGTGGTGACCAGCCCTCATTTGTGTTAAGAGTATTTAGAATTAAAGATTTGAAGACAACTCTGAAATGGTAATGCAGAATGAGGAAAAACTCTCATCCTCTTGTATTAAATGTAATGTGTATATATATTTTTTACGTGTGTGTATGTATGTATGTGTATATATATATATATATATATATATATATATATATATAAAATATACAGTGCTTAACACATTTATTAGACCACCACCCAAAGCCACAGCTGCCCTAAAATTAACAGCATTGGTGATTATCAAAATATTATATATAATCATTTTTTAGGTTTCTGCAATGGTTAATACCCCAGTATGTAGAAGCTCTTTTGCCGAAATTATGTTTTGATTGCTGAAATACAATAATTATTGTTATCCATGAATTTTCAAACATACTCCACATTATTATTTCTTGATTAAAATGTCAAATTATAGTTATTTACTTTAACAGAAATGTTTGTTTTTGGAGTTGAATGTCATGCTTGATTCATTTCTGACCCGGCACAGACCGACAATGTGTTTTTGGTGAAGCTTGACACTGCTATATTCAAAGAGAATGAGAAGCGTTCCAGTTGATGCATCCACTCACACATATGTGTGAGTCCTTCCCTTGCTTCCACCTCGGTTGGGCCTTGCATTTTCATCAAGGACACTTTAAGCCGTTTTTTTCCTAGATGAGAGCTTAATCCAAGGGGTGCTCACCTTTACCCAAAAATGAAAAAAATAATTGTACACTGATGCATTTTGATTTCAGGTGAAAAAGACCTACCTATTGGACCATGTGCATGTTTTTTTTGCTCAACAGTTTCACGGGAACCCTACACAGTCAGAGTGGCCGACCAGAAGGCTATGAGAGGCAATGTAGCCGTCTTCAAGTGCATTATCCCTGCTTCTGTCGAGGCCTATGTCACTGTCGTATCATGGGAGAAAGACACTGTTTCACTCAACTCAGGTAAGTTTCTTTGTCGACACACAGATCTCTTAGTGCTACAACATAAACACACAGAGTTAACCGGTGAAAACTGAGACGAGTGTGTAACATGTCAAGTGGAAAATGCCAGCATTAATATTCAAATGGCTAATGATGTTTGTCACTTTGTGTGTGGTGTATCTCAATTATTGAAGAGCAGAAAAAAAATGTTTTTATTCCAAATTTTCACAAAGTGAGAGCATGTGCATGTGTTGCCTTCTTTTGGGCTGTTTATCTAAGCCCCCTCCCTCCCTCCCTTCCTCCTCTGCTCCGCTCTGCTCCGCTCTGCTCCGCTCTGCTCTGCACCGTGCTCTTTGGACACTGTGTTCTGTTTCACTGTGACTCATCTTCTTACCTGTTTGCTGTCGTTGTCTGCCATTACCGGGGCTCTGCAGCTCATCTGTGCAGTCTTGTCTTCTCACTAGCCAGAGGATGTTGCTAACTGTCACGCTGAATCACAGAGCCTCGCTCTCCTATGCACACTCCAAGCCAACTCCATTTTGAGTCCAGCAAGGGGTAAAGTGGAACAGTTTACATAGCATCATTGACCTAGTTACCCTCCTTGTCTGATTCCAGTGGCGCAGCATGATAACGCAAGAAACCAGAACATTCTATGGGCTGGATTTTTACTCAAGTTAAATGGGATGCTTATCTATTTGATTGCTCTGTGCACTGCCCGCTGGCTGATTTTGCTTCATACTGGGGTGTTCAGGGACCTTTAAGTGAGCACTTTATGTCAGTGACGGAGGGCAGAATCTGGGACGGTGTTTTGGTTGCATTTTAAATGTGTCTGCCCAAGCATAAAGATGTGTTGTCTGATCCATGCAGGCGACTTATTTACTCAAGGTTCCTCAAGTTACTCGCTGCGAGCTGCTGGTAGAACACTTTGTTTAATGTCATGGTGAGCGGGCAAATATACAGCATGCAGATATGATTACATTCTGTAAATGAAATGAATCGTGTTGACGAGAATTAGAGATGGTGTATTTTTTTTTATCCCATCTGTTGTTCAATTATGAGGATAAAATGCTGTAAAATATCTTGTCTTACATCACTGCATTGGGGCAGCCGTGGCCAAGTGGGGGCTGGGGTACCCCTGAGCAAGGTACCCAACCCCCAGCTCCCTGGGCGCTGCTCAGTTGCTGCCCACTACTCCTAATTCTAGGAAGGTTCCTAGTAGAGGATGGGTTAACCGAGAGACAGAATTTCCCTCAGGGATTAATAAAGTGAAAGTAAGAAAGAAACAAAGAAAGAAACAAAGAAAGAATTGTCCAATGGTTGGGTAGTTTGAGAATGAAACAATGTGGTAAAATACTAAAAATACTCTCGTGATTAGAGAATTTTTAACAGTTTAAGTCAGTTTCAGTACAATATCCACTATATGTAATAGATTCAGAGCATGCATTCAGCATCATCTTAACATAACAGGACCAGTGCTTCTATGAGTGAAGTTGTATCTTGCTGCCTAATGGACTCCAAGCAGGAGGACCTGCTGTGTAACATGAAGGGCTCTCAAAGGTAATGAAAACACAACCATTTTTTAATTTTCAGTTGATCATAAATTAATGTAGACATAAAATGAACCAGCCTTTAGCTCTATGCCAGCTGGGATAGAGGAGGATAAAGTGGTAGAAGATGGGTGGATGGAAAAAATGAATCAGTTCAATGCCCCACATTCTAAACACTGGACCATTTCTAGATATTCTAATGCATCGTTAGGCCTCACATTTAAATTGCAGCCTGATTTGCTGACTGCGATTTTAATTTGAAAACGATTTATCGTATAGCCCTACTGTTTACTGAAAAACCAGTCGTCGCCAGTGATTTCTTAAATCAGCTCTTATTGTCATGTCAAAAACATCGACGTCTTTCCTTTTGTCTGCAGCACGTCTGGCAGCGTATAGAATATGCAGTGACTTTTTGATGGATTATACTGGGTGCTCTGCGTTTCCTTTCGAGTTCTGTCACAAGTGTTCAAAAGAGCAACGATAATGGATTGTCTGTGTTTATTCCAATAAGTATTGCAGCAGGCCAGTGCTGTCAAAAGCATGAGCACACGGTCAAAATCACTGCTGCTCCATGATAAATATTTGATGGTAGATTCTGATGCATGAGCGGGTTCATTTCGCACTGTTATGGAGAGGGTATGTTTACTCTTGGAGGACGCGGCGTGTGCGTGAGTGTGTTTATATGTTTTTGCATGAGGGAGACCGTAAGGACGCCGACAGGGCTTGACAAAGGCAAGTGGGTGCAGTTTGACCAGCCTAGTTTTCTGACTCCTTCTCTTGGCCGTTTGTTTGCTTTGGTATTTTTTTCAATTTTGTATGAAAGGCGACTCGGTCTCAGTGGACACAAAAATAAAACTATCACAGAGTCGCACTGAAATATTAATCTTAGGGTTTTGTTGGCAACAGTAACATCAAGGAAGCTTTGCTTAATACCATCACAATGTGACGAAGAACTCGGTGTATTTCTATTGCAAATACGCAAAATATTCACTTACATTTTTTGTAGAATTTT